>NC_089591.1:11013246-11613246 GCF_019320115.1 Miscanthus floridulus
CCCCAGTCGATCGCATATGGGAACCAACTAGTTGCACCTTGGTGTTTCTCAGTGGCCGGTAGAACACTGTGATGGAGGTGGCAATGGGTGTGACACATCCTCCCGGTGGCTTACACCATAATAATAAGATACCAGACTACACTAGGGTCGAGGTGCATAAAGTGAAGCCCGAGTTCATGCAGTGGAGGAAGACTACGCAACTCCTGAGGGGCTAGTGTTACTCAAGACGTTATGGGGTAGTTCATCCTCTAGCACAAATGGGACATTATATTGATGCTTCTTCGCCTCCCCCTCTCCCAAATTTGGAGCGAGTTGTTGAGGTCGGGGAGATATTTTCACCGACTCATGACCCCCACATTCCTAAGATGCCACATCTTCCCCGCCTCCTAGCGAGCATGTGCCTGATGAGATGCCACAACCTTCTCCAGCTACCGAGCAAGTGCATCATGAGATACCATAGTCTTCTCAACAAGCACAGCCAATACATGAACAATGAGTGCCTCCTAAGAAGCTACAGCATAAGAAGATGAGGACGTGCCTGAATGGGAACTTCGAAAGAAGCATCCAATCACCATAAGGCCAATTTATGTTTCAATCAAAGACATCTCATCGGTGTCCAAGTGGTTTCCCATGACTAGTTCAAGCCAGAACCAAGTTAAAAAAGTCCATCATGGGGTTCTGAGGAGGCCATCACTAGCAAACTCCACCAAATTGCAAAGCAGTATCCAAATGTTGATGCCATCAAATGGTCAAAGGATTGCCCGATTCCTACCAAACTAGGATATCCAACGCCTACCACTTGGAATGAGAAGGTTCCATGATTGGTACTTGCGTGTTCTCCCAACGAGCATAGATATCATACAAGCATGCTTCCCCACCGCACATTTGGAAGCCCAGCCGAGAAAATTGTCTTTGACTTCAATGACATGCAAACATGCTTTCACCTAGGAGAAATGGAGATGAATCTAATTCGCACATGGTGCATGTAAGTCCTTGTCCTCCCAATATGATATGAATGTAATCTTTGAATTTTGTTGTAACTAACCCACGCCGTCATTTGTAGAATGCAAGTGCACATTGTCAAACAAATGCCAAGTGTGAAAGCCGGGTATGTAGACCCTCAAGCTATTGCCCAAAGAAATTTTAATTACCCCTAAACGGTGGACACTAGATGCCAAAAAGCTAGCTGTTGCAAAGACTCTTCTCAAGAAAGAGCACATCCGTACGGCGAAACTAAGGGAAGAGTCCCTTAAGGTTGCGGCATACATTGCCCTGGCTTTCAAAAATCTCCAACAACACTCTACTATATGGCTACCATACAACTTCGAGTAAGTTCAACTCTATACTATGATTAAATCCATGCAGCAACCACTGGATTTGTATAGTCGTCGATGTCGGGAGGAGCATGGCATGGGTCTTTGATTCATTAGATAAGGACACGGTGACATACAAAGACTTCATATCGATTCTCAAGATGTATACATATCGACAATCCTCATTAGCTTATATGTTTGTATACATACTTGTAACGTTTCCCTTTTGGATACTAACAAGTTGTATTTGCTAAAATAATTCGAACAGGACATTTAGGTTCTATGTCACTAATCATCATGGAAGGCATGATCCAGCAAGGAAGGAAGAGCTGGCTATAAAAACACTATGTGCGGTAAGTGTAACTTACTTCTTCAGTACTCCGTTACATGGCTATCAAAAGCATTACATAACATTTTTATATGCAAAACACACAGTGCCCCAACAGAAGCCTGGGAGTGTACATTGTGGATATTATATATGTTCAATGATGAGTAACACCGGTGCCTACAGGAGACACCCCTTAAGGGTAAGTTTGAACCTCTTCACCCGTACTATAAAAACTTTGTACATGGTATGAAATACTAAACCGAAACTTGTTCTCTTCTAGTGGAGAGAAGAGAAAGGAATGGAAAGAGACCCATACAAGGATGACCAACTCTTAGAGCTCGTCGGCGACCTTTGCAACTTCATATTGGACCAGATTGTACACGTCAGAGGCGCCTACCATGACCGAGAGTCTGAGTTAGGTACAAATCGTCAGTACGAACACCTTCGTGAGACTGAAAGGCTAGCTCTAGGACGTTGATAACAATGTGTATGGAATTTGTATATTTAATGATGGATTCTATATATTCTTGTGAATTGGACTTGTAATTGTAGTTTATAGAATACTCTTGTGCTTGTAGTCGCGGTCACGGGGCGTTCGGCAACGCGAACGCGGTTCAGAACGTTGGTCGCGGGGCGTTCGGCAACGCGAACACTGGTCGCGGGGCGTTAGGGAACGCGAACACGGTTCGGAATGTTGGTCGCGGGGTGTTCGGCAACGCGAACGCGGTTCGAAACGTTGGTCGCGGGGCGTTCGGCAACGCGATTTTAAATTATAAATTTGAATTTTTTTTGCGGGAAAACGTACTATAGGGGCGGTTCTAGATTGAACCGCCCCTACAAATACCTGTTTGTAGGGGTGGCTGGTACTACAGCCGCCCCTACAAATAAATTTATAGGGGCGGCTGGTAATACAAGCCGCCCCTACAAATCGATTTGTAGGGGCGGCTGGTAATACGAGCCGCCCCTATAAATCGATTTGTAGGGACGGCCTGGGAACCGCCCCTACAAATGCATGATTTGTAGAGACCCTTGCGTAGGGGCGGCTGGGCAAACCGCCCCTACAAATGGTTACGAGCCGCCCCTAAAAATCGATTCTGTAGTAGTAAATATTCCAGACCAAGATCTTAGTGGTTCTTCCGTTGTGATTCATGACTATGGAAAATAATAGAACTAGGGGATTCTAGCAACCACATGCTAAATCCAAAGCGAAGATGTGTCATCACAAGATAAACAAAGCTGAATAGGAGAAGCTAAAAGCTGACACAAACCACACGAGTAACATAGCAAAATAGATATGATGTAACTTAAAACTGGTCTGGATAAAACTTAAAGCTCTCAGGGAGGCATCACAGGTTTTGCTCCAACTTTACATTATTGTTTCCACGGCATGCAGGCCGGCAGGGAGAGCTAGGAAGTTTTTGAACAAAAGAAGCATCGTCATGCTAGTGACCGATGCTGAAACGGGTACATCACATAAGCTTGTCATCGTTGACATCCTTGTCCGGAGAGAAGCAGATGCCACACTAGGGTGGATCTGAAGGTACCCCTCTGCAATACCATGGACAACAACCTTGGTCAGGTGACGTGCTAGGCTGGAGCCTGGGGCAGGAATGATGGCCAGAGGAACTGGTTCAGCTAGAGCTTCTTGGGCACTCTTAGCGTCCTTGAATCCTGTAGTCCTCCCAGAGATTCTTTTACTGCGCCTCAGAAATCTATCATCCAGCTGCTCCTTCACCTTGACGTGCCTCCTCTTTCTTGGGGTGAAGTTGGCACCGGAGATTTCCACCAGATCATCTTCCTCCTCCAGAAGCTGCTTCAGGGCCTCCTTTTCCATGGGAGGATCATTAATCTGTGTAGGTAAGAGGAAGACAACATATAGTATTTCCAAATCGTAGTATCATATCATGTATTAACAACAAGCATGTTTATGTCTTACAGTTGATTAGACTGAATAACATCTACATAGATTATTATCCACGAAAAAAATAGCGCGCTATTTCGACGCTATAGCGGCGCTATAGCGGCCCACAGGAACTGGCGCGACGCAATTGCTCATTTTTGCGCTATGCGCGCTATTGCCGCTATTGCGCGCTAAAGCGCCGCTAAGTGCGTTTAGCGCCATAGCGCCGCTAACCAGCCGCTATTGCTCTGCCTGCGCTGTGGATGTGGAATGCAAAGTGTGTATTTCATGAGTTTATGGCTTTATGCATTTAAACTTTAAAGTTTAATCCCTTTATGATTGTTTGGCTTTGCATGTATGAACCTCATGTGGTTATGTTGCCTGTTTGGCTATCTGCTACTTTGCTCTTATGATTGTTATGGTGGATGTTATCAGTTATCACTTATGACTTATGAGTTATGAGTTATCAGATTGAGACATTGAGTGATTGACAGATTTTTATGTTTTCTGGAATTGTAAACAAATAGCGCGCTATAGCGTGCAAATAGCGGCACTATAGCATGAGTAGTCAGTTGACGCTACTGCATTTAGCTGCTGCTATAGCGGAGCCATAGCGTTCGCTATAGCGCCAATAGCGCCCAGGACAGCCTCACGCTAAAATTGATAGCTCGCGATTTAAAACGTTGATTATTATAGTAGTTCCAAATTAGAATGAATAACATGTATGTAGATTATTAAGAGCTCCAGCTCCGGCTGCTCCGTGCGCTATAGTGAGAAGTTGTTTTTCTCTCTTCTTCTCCTAAAATGAACTAGAAGCCAATAAAACCATTCCTTTTAGGTTAGCAGCTCCTGCATGCATTGCAGCAAGGAACCAGAGCCGTTTTAGCCGTGACATACAAGGCTTAATACTACAGTATACTAGCTACAACTATGGTCGAACTATACATACTCTAGAGAAAATATAAATCAAAGAGAAGGAAATTAAGGACCGACCATGACTTCAGATGATGATGATGCACACGTATCTTTCTTTCTTGGTACTCGGCTGCCTCTTTGAGTGTTGCATATCACAGTCGCAGGCCCATTTTATAGGCGAAGACAAGGTCAAAAGTTTGCCTGCCCAAATCTAAAAGATTTTCCTATAACTAGTTGAAAATAAATGTGAATTGGAAATATGATACGCCTAATTAATTCGCTCCTCGTTCCGAATCAAAATGCAAGATCTCACGCCGATTGGGTTCTGACACGTGTATACATGCCGTGTAGCCTATTATTTGGCTGTGAATGGAATATATTGACTTTGGCCCATACATGTGTAATTCGATTAGTTTTTGTGGTCATGGGCTATTGAAAGAACACGTGATTTGTGGAAAAATAAATGTGCCATGCAATGGACAAAGAAAAAATGTGGCACATAAAAGGGTTGGGCTTGGCATAATAGAAATTAGAATCATAAAAAACATATGGGCCAAAAAATCATAAATCATAAAATGGGCTAGGCCCAGAAACAAAGCCCTCTAATTGGGCTTGGCCCATTATGTCTTCCTGCCACATGGGCTTTAACAGGATGCATTTCAGTTTTATGACATTTTTGTGACATGACCTGCCAATTACTGCCACATCAGCATTTATGATGTTTTCTGATCCTACGTGGCATGGTGCAAGAATCATGACAAAAAAGAATGTCACAAATATTTGTGACGTTAAAAACTAAGGTCATAGATTTGTAACATCAATCAAGTACGCAGACATCACAAAGCATGGTTTTGGACTCATGGTTTGTGACGAGCATTTTCGTCAATCGGATGTCACAATCTTGAACCATGACATAAATTTATGATATTTTGGTAGGAATGAAATGTTAAAAATGACACATCTCTTGTAGTGTGTGGTATTGAATTATCTGATGAGCCAGCAATGTCACTTGAGGATGTACCAAAGCCAAAGATGGCTTTGTTTAAAGGAGGAGAGGATGATGAGTCCATGACTTCTCAAATTACTATAACTAATGCAAGTATGGGAAAGTGCATGGATTTTGAAATATTAAGAAGGTAATGCTACAACAATTGTCCCTGTTGAAATGTCCTAAATGGCTAGAGGGGTGTGAATAGCCTAATTAAAAATCTACAAATCACTAGATTGAGCAATTGGTTAGACAACAATATGGCTATAATGCAATTTCGCTCCAGCTCTACAAAGTGTTGCAAACCACCTACCAAATGCTAGTTGCTATGATCTCTGTATCACACAATTAGGAGCTAAGTCACTACCTCTACAACTAGTGAGCAAGCTAGTAAAAGCTAATTACTTAAGTTACACAACTAGGCTACACTAGCAAGCTGCTACTACACAAGACAAGTATGAATCAATGTAATACAAGAGGAGGTAGTGCGATATACCAAACCGGGCAAGAGACAAATCAATCACAAGCATACCAATTGATGATACAAAGATTTATCCCGTGGTTCGGTAGCTTGTCGGCAACTTAGTCCACGTTGTGATGATACATTCACTTGGTGGCTTATGCACTACTAGACATCACACACCTAACCCAACACTTAGGTGCTGTAAGAACCAACATAAGATGAGGGTGCACAAGTCATGAGCAATCCACTAGAATTTCCTTCTGCAAATCTCCCGCGGGGAAGGCACAAGAACCCTGCACAAATCAATCACAAGCATACCAATCGATCAGAGACAGAGACAATCAACACCCTCCGCTCAATAATCCCGTTACTCCAAGCCGTCTAGGTGATGGCAACCATCAAGAGTAACAAGAATTCCCATAGCTCACATGATCTCTATTGCCACTAGATGCTCAAACTACTCAAAGCAAATGCAACTAGGATGATTCCCAATCTCACAAATGATGATCAACAAATGAACTAGACGAGTAGGAGGTGTGGGAGTTTGCTGACTAGGTGTATCGACAAGTTAGAGAGCCAAGAGAGTGAGCTACACCTGGCCAACACATATTTATAGAGGCCCCAAGCCACAACTAGTCATTGCCACCCTTGTTGGGCTGTCTACGGGGGCATCGATGCTACAGTGTCCACATCGGACAAACGCGCCAGCGTCCGATGCCATTCGCGAGTGACACGTGTCACTAGCCATTTGAATTAGCCATTGTGCACCCAATGTTCACAGTATACTAGCTACAACTATGGTCGAACTATACATACTCTAGAGAAAATATAAAAACAAAGAGAAGGAATTAAGGACCAACCATGACTTCAGATGATGATGGTGCACACATATCTTTCTTTCTTGGTACTCGGCTGCCTATTTGAGTGTTGCATATCACAGTAGCAGGCCCATTTTATAGGCGAAGCCAAGGTCAAAAGTTTGCCTTCCCAAATCTGAAAGATTTTCCTATAACTGGTTGAAAATAAATGTGAATTGGAAATATGATACGCCTAATTAATTCGCTCCTCGTTTCGAATCAAAATACAAGATCTCACGCCGCTTGGGTTCTGACATGTGTATACATGTCGTGTAGCTATTGATGAATTCACTCCTAGGTATTGCATGTGAATTCGCCATGGCAATGAGCATGCCATTGCAAAACGTCGAGAAGGGTGAAGGAGTTCTCCAAACAAAAGAAAAAAATGGTATGGTGATTACATGTTTGTCACATTCAATCCTTTACCGATTTTTGTTCCATATTTTTAGTTGTTGTGATTACATGGTTGTTGTCACTTACGTCAATGTATCACATCTCACTAGTTTTGCCTTTTTCTATAGGATAGGTGTGTGAAACACAAGGAGAGTTGTGGAAAGGTTATGTTATGATCGATGATGAATGTAATGAACATCTTAATGTATGACATGTGAGCCTATTATTTGGCTGTGAATGGAATATATTGACTTTGGCCCACACATGTGTAATTCGATTAGTTTTTGTGGTCATGGGCTATTGAAACAGCACGTGATTTGTGGAAAAATAAATGTGCCATGCAATGATGGACAAAGAAAAAATGTGACACATAAAAGGGATGGGCTTGGCATAATAGAAACTAGAATCATTAAAAAACATAATGGCCAAAAATCATAAACCATAAAATGGGCTAGGCCAAAAACAAAGCCCTCTAATTGGGCTTGGCCCATTATGTCTTCCTGCCACATGGGCTTTAACAGGCTGCATTTTAGGTTTATGACATTTTTGTGACATGACCTGCCAATTCACATCAACATTTATGATGTTTTCTGATCCTACATGGCAAGGTGCAAGAATCGTGACAAAAAAGAATGTCACAAATATTTGTGACGTTAAAAACTAATGTCATAGATTTGTAACATCAATCAAGTACACAGACATCGCAAAGCATGGTTTTGGACTCAAGGTTAGTGACGAGCATTTCCGTCAATCGGATGTCACAAATCTTGAACTATGACATAAATTTATGATATTATGGTAGGAATGAAATGTTAAAAATGACACATCTCTTGTAGTGTGTGGTATTGAATTATCTGATGAGCTACAAAAGTCACTTGAGGATGTACCAAAGCCAAGATGGCTTTGTTTAAAGGAGGAGAGGATGATGAGTCCATGACTTCTCAAATTACTATAACTAATGCAAGTATGGGAAAGTGCATGGATTTTGAAATATTAACAAGGTAATGCTACAAAAATTGTCCCTGTTGAAATGGCCTAAATGGCTAGAGGGGTGTGAATAGCCTAATTAAAAATCTACATATCACTAGATCAAGCAATTGGTTAGACAACAATATGGCTATAATGCAATTTTGCTCCAGCTCTACAAAGTGTTGCAAACCACCTACCAAATGCTAGTTGCTTTGATCTCTGTATCACAGAATCAAGGGCTAAGTCACTAACTCTACAACTAGTGAGCAAGCTAGTAAAAGCTAATTACTTAAGTTATACAACTAGGCTACACTAGCAAGCTGCTACTACACAAGACAAGTATGAATCAATGTAATACAAGAGGGGTAGTGCGATATACCAAACCGGGCAAGAGACAAATCAATCACAAGCATACGAATTGATGATACAAAGATTTATGCCGTGGTTCGGTTGCTTGCCGGCAACTTAGTCCACGTTGTGACGACACATTCACTTGGTGGCTCATGCGCTACTAGACATCACACACCTAACCCAACACTTAGGCACTATAAGAACCAACATAAGATGAGGGTGCACAAGTCACGAGCAATCCACTAGACACTACTACAAAAAGCATTTCTAAGGGTGGCTGGTAAGCCTTTGTAGGGGCGATTTGCCCAGCCGCCCCTACCGAACCGTCTCTACAAATCACGCATTTGTAGGGGCGGTTCCTAGGCTGCCTCTACAAATTGATTTGTAGGGACGGCTCGTATTACCAACTGCCCCTACAAATAGATTTGTAGGGGCGGCTCGTATTACCAGCCACCCCTACAAATACCTGTTTGTAGGGACGGTTCAATCTAGAACTGCCCCTATAGTATGTTTTCCCACAAAAAAAAATTCAAATTCACAATTCAAAATCACGTTGCCGAACGTCCCGCGACCCACGTTCTGAACCGCGTTTGTGTTGCCGAACGCCCCGCGACCAACGTTCTGAACCGCGTTCACGTTGCCGAACGCCCTGCGACCAGCATTCGCGTTGCCGAACGCCTCGCGACCAACGTTCCGAACCGCGTTCGCGTTGCCGAACGCCCCGCGACCGCGACTACAAGCATAATAGTATTATATAAACTACAATTACAAGTCCAATTCACAAGAATATATACAATCCATCATTAAATATACAAATTCCATACACATTGTTATCAACGTCCTAGAGCTAGCCTTTTAGTCTCACGAAGGTGTTGGTACTGAGGATTTGTACCTAAGTTAGACTCTCGGTCATGGTAGGCGCCTCTGACATGTACAATCTGGTCTAATATGAAGTTGCAAAGGTCACCGACGAGCTCTAAGAGTTGGTCATCCTTGTATGGGTCTCTTTTCATTCCATTCTCTTCTCTCCACTACAAGAGAACAAGTTTTGGTTTAGTATTTTATACCATGTACGAAGTTTTTATACTCTGGGTGAAGAGGTTCAAACTTACCCTTAAGGGGTGTCTCCTGTAGGCACCGGTGTTACTCAACATAGAACATATATAGTATCCACAATGTACACTCCTAGGCTTCTGCTTGGGGCACTGTGTTTTTTGCATATGAAAATGTTAAGTAATGCTTTTGATAGCCATGTATCGGAGTACTGAAGAAGTAAGTTACACTTACCGCACATAGTGTTTTTATAGCCAGCTTTTCCTTCCTTACTGGATCATGCCTTCCATGATGATTAGTGATAGAACCTAAGTGCCCTGTTTGAATTATTTTAGCAAATACAACTTGTTAGAATCCAAAAGTGAACGTTACAGGTACATATACAAACATATAAGCTAATGAGGATTGTCGATATGTATACGTCTTGAGAATCGATATGAAGTCTTTGTATGTCACCGAGTCCCTATCTATTGAATCAAAGACCCATGCCATGCTCCTCCCGACATCAACGGCTATACAGATCCAGTGGTTGCTGCATGGATTTAATCATAGAACTAGATAAGCTCTTTTGCATCGAATAAAATATATCGAACAAAGCTTTAAGTATAGAGTTGAACTTACTCGAAGTTGTATGGTAGCCATATAGTAGAGTGTTGTTGGAGATTTTTGAAAGCCAGGGCAATGTATGCTGCAACCTTAAGGGACTCTTCCCTTAGTTTCGCTGTACAGATGTGCTCTTTCTCCTGAAGAGTCTTTGTAGCAGCTAGCTCTTTGGCATATAGTGTCCACCGTTTAGGGTAATTAAAATTTGTTTGGGCTATAGCTTGAGGGTCTAGATACCCGGCTTTCACACTTGGCAGTTGTTTGACAATGTGCACTTGCATTCTACAAATCACAGCGTGGGTTAATTACAACAAAATTCAAAGATTACATTCATATAATATCGGGAGGACACGAACTTACTGGCACCACGTGCAAATTAGATTCATCTCTATTTCTCCAAGGTGAAAGCATGTGTGCATGTCATTGAAGTCAAAGACAATTTTTCTGGCTGAGCTTCCAAATGTGCCGGTGGGGAAGCATGCTTGTATGAGATCTATGCTCGTTGGGAGAACACACAAGTACCAATTATGGAACCTTCTCATTCCAAGTGGTAGGCACTGGATGTCCCGGTTTGGTAGGAAGGGCTTGCCTCTTTCATATGTTTTCGGGCAATCCTTTGACCATTCGATGGCATCAACATTTGGATACTGCTTTGCAATTTGGTGGAGTTTGCTAGTGACAGCCTCCTCAGAACCCCGTGATGGGACTTTTTTAACCTTGTCCTTAGGCTTGAACTGGTCATGGGAAAACCACTTGGACACCGATGAGATGTCTTTGATCGGAACATAAACTGGCCTTATGGTGATTAGATGCTTCTTTCGAAGTTCCCATTCAGGCACGTCCTCATCTTCTTATGCATCACCTTCTTCAGGAGGCACTCGTTGTTCATGTATCGACTGTGCTTGTTGAGAAGACTGTGGTATCTCATGATGCACTTGCTCGGTATGAGCTAGAGAACATTGTGGCATCTCATAAGGCACATGCTCACTAGGAGGCGGGGAAGAATGTGGCATCTCAGGAATGTGGTGGTCATGAGACGGTGAAAATATCTCCCCAACCTCAACAACTCGTTCCAAATTTGGGAGAGGGGGAGGCGGCGAAGAAGCAATCAATATAATGTCCCGTTTGTGCCAGAGGATGAACTACCCCATAACATCTTCGAGTAACACTAGCCCCTCGGGAGTTGCGTAGTCTATCCTCCACTGCATGAACTCGAGCTTCACTGTATGCACCTCGACCCTAGTGTAGTCCGGCGATATCTTATTATTGTGGTGTAAGCCACTAGGAGGATGTGCCACACCCATTGCCACCTCCATCACAGTGTTCTGCCAGCCACTGAGAAACACCAAGGTGCAACTAGTTGGTTCCCGTATGCGATCGACGGGGGTTGTTGCTATAGTGGAACCTTGACTGCTAGGAACTTTTGGAGGGCTGCCAACTAATGCTAGTTCTCCCGGTAACGTCACTAATATCCGTGGCTCCGTAGATAGTCCTTGCTACTCCAGCGCCTTCACAACAAGAGCCTTCACTTGGAGCTCAAGACTAGTCTCCTGGTCTCTACCATGTTTCTTGTACATGTGTCTGTCCTCTTTGAATCCTTGCTTCCAGTCATCCTTTTCCCTAGCCCCCTGGTGCGGCCTGTGTGCTCCTTGTTTCCCAAGCCAAGGCTAAGCTCGTCCCTCTCTCTGGAAGGATTGAATGAGCCCTTCTCCTTGTCTTCAACATATTTTAGTATCCTTGATACTGCCTCTTGGGTCTCCGGCATATCAAACTTAAGATTACCGCCGCATGATTCTGTACTCCTCGCATATATCCAATTCCTTGAGCGTACCTTCAAATTCATCACATCGATATTCCCAGCAGCTGTGGCCTCTTCGTCCATCTTCCTAAACTACTCTTCCTTGGCATAGTAGCCACTGGGGCCTAGATGACGGTGGTGTTTGTTCCTCTTCGCCAGCTCAGTGTTATGGGCACTGAGCTCCAATGCCTCCGGTGAAGTCTTTTGAGCCACGAGCTCCTCCCATTGACTAGGAGTTATTTTGCCGAACTCGTTGAAGGGAGTTAACCCCTTTTGGATATACTTCGTGTTGAGCTCTGACCTCCAATGTCGGAATGACTCCCATCATCCTAAAAGCATTTTACCAATTCGTGCTTACCCTCCAAAAATCTAAAATTGAGCTTCAACTACCTATCCCATAGTGCATTCTTTTTGTTCTCCGGTACCTCTTTCCAGTTAGGGATTGCTAGGTTCAATTTATCTCTTACTAGTGCCCTGATCGCATTATGGAATCGTCCTCTTAATTCCTTCAGCTCAAGGATCTCCCCTGCTGGCCCGAGCTCCGTTATCACATAGCATGCCTTATCTGGATATAGATTTCCTTTTCTATCCCCTCGTTTCCTCTTAGGCTTGGTAGTCATGGTTGTCTTGAGGTTGTGGAGCAGAGGCATCGTGATCCATCTCTGTGGCTGTTGCCTCTGGTCTCCTTTCCTCTACTCTGTCTTGTCCAGTGAGATGTTGCGGACGTCGACGTCGTCTTTTCTGAGTTTCAGGAGGGACCTGTATATACAATAGGTCAAAGTGTTAGCAGAGGTAACATAGCCAAAGCTTTAGCAAAATTTACAAGCTAAGGCTTTTTCTCTACCTCCTCGTTCAGGTCAAAATCCTTGTCCAAATCTTCCTCTGTTGGCCTCCTTCTGACTTCACGTGGGAAAGGATCCTTGGGACTTACATATCCCTCTTCTGAGTCCACATCATCATCATCCTCTTATTCTTTGCCTTCAGCAGCCTCTTCTGCTATTCCTTCTGCTTCCCCTTCCTCCTCGTCACACAGCTCCTGAGTAAGCATCACTTCTAGATCCTTTTCTACCTTGTTATTGAATTGCTCCTGAGTAAGCTGGTCCTCTAGTGCTTGCTCCTCATAGGTTGGCTGCTCATCATGCTTGGGGCATCGGGCTGCACTGTCTGGTGTCCGCGATATTATTTCACGCTTTGTTCTAATAGATGCAAGAAAGTGTGCTTTAGGTACGTGAGAAGGTATAAAAAATCAAAAAGGTCTATAAACCAAAGTAGTTCTATAAAACAACAATATATAAAAAAATGAGAAGTAGAAGTAGTAAAGGCCTCAAAAACATGTCAATCATCATCTGATCTTGAACTTGGAGCATCAAGGCATCATAACAGAGAAGAGAGGAGAAGGTAATGTAGGGGCGGCTGCTATTGATGCCAAGTTCCTCACAAGTTCTTGATCATCAGCTCATATTCCATATAATGTATGAACTTAGACAATTTCATCATCGGCAAAACAAAGGAGAGGAGAGGGGAGGGGAGATTTGGCAAAAAAAAGCAACAATCGCTTAACAAACATAGAGAGGAAAAGGTGTAAAAACAAGCAGCTGCTGCTTCCCAAACATAGAGGATAGGAAAATTAGCCAAAAAACAGTTGACTGTTGCCACATGGTTGGAAGACCCCTGTAGATCAAAATCTGGTAACTTAGATAGCCAGCTAGTAGTAGTAGGAGAGTAGCTAGCAGCCAGCTAGTACCAGTAGTAGTTTCTAAGAGTATAGGGAAGAGGGCAGAAACTCTGGTTTGTATGTCCTAAATTTTCATCAACCTCCAATAAGCTTTTCAAGTGTCCCTATCAAACATAAGTACATAACTCTAGTTTGTATGTCCTAAATTTGTGAACATCCTTTCTCGTATATCAGCAAAAGAGTCGAGAGAAACAAAATTTCTAAACAGTGTTCTGGACAGCTGAACCTGAACTCCTAACCGAAAACCCAATGACATGGATAAATTCTTCTACTCTCAACTTTACTGGATGGCTGTACTAGTGATGAATGAAACACATAAAAGTGAAAAAATAATTAGTGATTTCCTCTCATTTTGTATGTAATTGCTTAATCTGGAAGGACACAGAGCTTGCAGTTCAACCATATTTAATATAAAGTACAACTTAGCCTACTGCAGTTGATGAATTCATCTATTCCCTGCTGATCAGATTCAATGCAAAAAGATATTGAACAAAGGACTAAAACATTTATCCCTTCTACATTTCTTATTTTAGTTTCAATCTCCACGAAATTTATATAGTAGAATATGAAAACACCAAATGCAAAAATACTAACGATTCAGTGGGCAAAATACTAGAAAAAAATGAACCAAACCTAATAAAAAATTAATGTATGCGAGCACGATGCGTGGCTAAAATAGGTCTATGCCATGGCACCGCCCTGTAGGTTCAGTTATGGCACCACCCACACCGGCGAATATGTGGATCATGTAATGCAAGGCGAAGTCCTGCAGTGGCGACTCCAGCTAGTAGTAGTAGGAGAGTAGCTAGCAGCCAGCTAGTACCAGTAGTAGTTTCAAGAAAAAGCCCACTGGTATCTCCATTACATGTATATAACATAAAAGCTTCAGAGGGGACAGTAACGCAAGCAATTTGCTCTTTCCAATGAAGAAAGCTTCAATCTTGCGACAAGGGACGCTATGGGCAGAGGGAACTAAGGGTAAAACCACTCTTTAACTACTAGAGGATGGTTTCATTTGAAATAAGGGTAAAACCCAATCATCAAATGTCTAGTGATATAGACATGTCTGAACTATAAATGTTGCATGCAACCAACAATCATATCTTGATAACAGAGAGAATAATTGGTTCTCAAAAGTAAATCACTCCAACGTAAAACCATGATTAGAAAATGAAATGCTTATAAACAGAATCAATGTATAGTATGACGCGTAGAACTATTCTGACTCATATAATAAATATAGATGCACCAAATAGGCTAATACCCATGTTGCTTCTAACACCTAAACTAGTTCTACAAATAGACAATGGCGCCCTTTTAGTGGGAAAACACTTCTAGAAAAGGAAAATTTGATAATTGGACCAAATACAAAAGCAAAAGCAAGTTGGAACTGAATGAGCACTTAAATTACTCTACAATATAGGCAAAAAGCTAGAGAATCTCAATCAAACGACCTGAACTAATTAAGATGTTTCTTGTCATCCCAACAAATGTCCTATTTTGAATTTATCATCTCAAGAAACGAAAACATAAAAAAATGTCGTTGCTCTATATCTGCTAGATGAAAATAATCCAGTTTTGCCTATAGAAATGTGAAATCCTATAACATGTTGTATAAATATGAACACTTCTGCTAACATTATTGCTTCAACGGCCTTCTGAAAGCAAAGATGGTTCATGACAAAATTACTTAAGCTATGTACATCAGTGGCCACCTGGTGAATGTAATAACCAATGCCATGGCATTCCCAGAGTAAAAGTAGTGTTACAACCTACTAAGCAAAAATATAGGTGTTCAAACTTTATCGGACACCTAGGTCATTTATTTACATAGAAAAAGCACATGCATTCATGAGAATTCACGAGCATCACGAGCATCACGAAAGAGAGGATGCACAATTTCAAGAATTTAATAGCAAGGTAGTTGCATCTCGATGACCATCACAAGTTAAATTAATAAGCATAGTAGTACATAGAAGGGGCATTAGGGTACAAGTGCTCGCCGCAACAGCAAGGGAAGATAAGGGGCACGCATACCTAGTGGGTGCTCATCGCCAGTGAAGGACACGATGAGGAACTAGGCACCTGGCATAGGGGGAGGGCGGGGACGCGTGGGTCTACGCCTTGTCTCTTGCGATGGTGCAGGTCCCGCCACGGAGCTTGGCGAGGAACGTGGCCACGGGGACGCCGTACTCGAAGCGGTGGAGCGCACCGCCATGGAGGAAGCAGTCGAAGCAGGTCTCGATGGTTAGGGTTCCATGGAGGAATGGTGTCGCCCACGGCAAGGGTTCCGCAGCGAGTCCTAGCAGCGAATGGAGCGAAGGTGAGAGGAAGCGCACGGCCGGGCGCACACGGGCCGGCGGAGGTGAGAGGAAGCGCGCATGGTGGAGGCGGCAGTGGGTTCAGCAGCCTAGGGCAGGGAGGAGCAGGCGCGCCGGTGCGGGGAGGGGGCGCGGGTGCGGGGAGGGGGCACACGGGTGTGGAGATGGGGCACGCGGGTGCGGGGAAGGGGCGTGGGCCGGCGTCGGGATAGGTCCGGGAGGCGGCGTCGGTGGGGCAGCCTGACGGCGTCGGAGGAGAAGAGAGCGCCCAACAACAGACAACACCCGTGCGCCCTTGGATTTATAGTCGGGATGATTTGTAGGGGCGGTTCCTAATCTAGCCGCCCCTTAAAATGCATTTATAGGGGTGGTTCCTAATCCAACCGCCCCTACAAATATTTTTTATTTTTTTAAATTATTAATTCTATATTATAAAAACAATTGTGTATATGCAATTGTGACCAAAATAAAAGTAATATAAAAAGAATTGTGTATATGCACAAATATAATATTTTGTATTATTCTATATATGAAGAAATATATATATAAACAATTGTAGTCAAAATAATATAGAAAACAAAAGTTAAAAATTTGAATTTTAAAACTTCGACTACAATTTTATGACATTAAATGAAATAAAATGAAGATGTTGTAAACATAAAAGTTGTATAACTCATCAACATGTACAACTTTTATTTTGGTCATCTTGTAATGTGACTTTGTTTGAATGATTCAAATTTTAAAATTTAAATAATTTCAACTTGAAACAATATTTTGAAAGAATAAATGATTTCAGTTGAAAAACTCATGAATACTAAAGTTGTAGAACTCATCAATATGTACAACTTTTATTTGATCATATTTTCATTTGACCAAATTTGAATAGTTAAAACTTTGAATTTCAATAATTGGCAACTTCAAACAAGATTTTGAAACATTAAATGATTTCAACAATAAAAGTCGTGAACATAAAAGTTGTTGAACTCATCACTATCTACAACATTTATTTTGGTCACTTCTTCATGTGATAAAGTATTAGTAAATATTGTTCATAAATTCACAAATAATGAATAGTTTCCTGAACTATACGAGAAACATGTTGATTTATGAACAATGTTTAATATCACTTTGTTAGATGAAGAAATGATGAAAATAAAAGTTATAGATCTTGATGAGTTATACAACTTTAGTATTCATCACTTTTTCAGCTGAAATCATTTAATGGTTGAAAATCTCGTTCGAACTTGTCATTTTTTAAAATTTGAAAATTTAAAGTGCTCAAACTTTGTCAAATGAAAAGAATGACCAAATCAACACACTAACTTGATAGGGCAAGATTTTCAAAAATTTTAGGAAAAAAATGATCACATTTGGAGCTAGTATGAGGGAGAAAGACTAGTTACAAATTTTACCTAGAGATTAAAAAGTAAAAGCACAACTGTTCATGATGATCAATGATGAACAAGTGTGATTTCTCTTTTTAATCTGTGGTAGAAACTTGTAACTTGTTTTTCTCCCTCATACTAACTCCAAATGTGAGCATTTTTTTCCTAAAATTTTCTAAAATCATGCTCTATCATTTTAGTCTAGTCATCTATCTTTGTCAATAATTTTGAACAATTCAAATTTTAAATTTCAAAAAATGACAGCTTCAAACCTGATTTTCAAACACTAAATGAATTTAGCTGTAAAGGTGATGAATATAAAAGTTGTATAACTCGTTAAGATCTCCTACTTTTATTTTGGTCATTTCTTTATTTCATAAAGTGTTAAGTGATTTCATAAAGTTTTAGTAGTAATAGAGTGGATGTTCAAATAGAGTCATCTGGATGTTGCAAAGGGTAGTCTCACACACATGCATAAATGTAGTCTCACACACATACAAAAATATGTAGTCTTACACACGTACATAAATATATAGTCTCATATGCATCCATAAATGAAGTCTTACAAACACACACTTACATAAACACTCCACGTTCAACAACTAGCAAGCCCGCTATAACGACTTTCCCCTTGACATCTTTTTGTTCCCATGGCAATATGTTTTTGGGGAGGTTCTTTTCCACAACACTGATCTTCTTAGGAAAGTCTGTGAATACCAGCATCTCATCGTAGTTATTGTAAGCTTCAACATCATCCACGCCATCAACTCCAATAATGTGCTGTTTCTCGGAGGCAACCACATGCTTTGTCTTCTTCTTCGAGGGGAGGTTACTTTGTGGGTCAGACATATAGAAAACTTGTGCGACACGTGAAGCGAGCACCCGAGGGTCATCTTGGTAGCCTAGATTCTCAAGGTCCAGGACTCTCAATCTGATCTCATTTAGTTGGTGTTGTTTGATCCAGCGGCATCGAAATAGGGCCACTATTATATCCCTTCCATAGTCAAGTTCCCATATCTCTTTATTGATGCCAAAGTATTGAATCTTTTGCCCCAATCCATCGAGAGCCTCTATTCGAACGCCACTGTTTTGGTTCTCATATTTACTATCCTTTGCGTGGGTATAGTATGTATACCCGTTGATGTCATAAGCATTCCAAGATGTCACTTGTCTCGATGGCCCCTCCGCTAACCTACTGATGGTAATAGAGTCTATGGTTTCTCCAGGTGGTATGTTTTGGTCCTTCAACCATGTAGTTAGTCGTTGCTTGTGTTGTTTCATGACCCAATCATCCGAACGGCTATTTCTCTCCGCCATAATGATAGCCAAGTGTTCATCAATGTATGGTTGCATCAGTTGTGTACTCTGCAAGACACTGTAATGCGCCTGACTCACCTTTTTGTAATCATGGTAGATAAACACTTTTCTACTACTAGTGCCCTTCCTAGCTAGCCTACCCTTGTGATGAGGATCGGGTTTACCAATCCCTTTCTGTACTTTTAGGTACTCTTGACAGCACTCAATGACTTCTTCAGTACTATAACCCTCTATCATGGAGCCCTTTGGGTATGCTCGATTATGCATGTATCAACTTAGAACCGACATGAACCGCTCGTAGGACCACATTTCATGCAAGTAGCAAGGGCCCAACACCTGTATCTGATGAACCATGTGAATCATGAGATGTGGCATTATATCAAAAAAGCAGGAGGTAAACACATCTCCAATTGATTTTGTGTCTCCACCACAAATTCATGTAGGTCACTCAGCTCTTGCTTGCCAATCATCTTCTGTGAGATCTTCGAAAAGAAGTAGCACATGCGGGTGATGGCCATTTTCAAGAACTCTAGCTTTATAGCCCTGATTGCAATAGGTAGAAACACTGTCAGCATCACATGGCAATCATGAGCCTTGCAGTGTGTTATTGACAAGTCCTTCATCGACACTAGCTTCTTCACATTTGCTGAAAACCTAGTCGGGACTTTGATCCCCCTCAGGAAAGTGCATATAGCTCTCTTCTCGTCTGGTGTTAGGTTGAAGCATGCTGCGGGCAGAGTGTATTTTCCATTAGCCTCAGGTACTGGGTGAAGCTGTGGCATCACATTTAGCTACACCATGTCTTTTCATGCTTTCAGACCATCCTTTGACTTGCCTATGTCCATCAAGGTAGCAATGAGACTCTCAAAGACATTCTTCTACATGTGCATAGCATCAATGGCATGGGAGACCTCCAAGTCTGGCTAATAAGGCAGATACTGAAAGAAGATCGATTGTTTCTTGAAAGGTACTCCTTCGATAGGAGGTGTGCTTCTATCTCTATTCGTCCCATCCGGATTCTTCTTTCCATAGATGACACGTATGTTTTTCACCATTCTGTACATGTGTTCTCCGTTATGACATCTCTCCGGAGGGGATTCAATTTTCGGGGCGTTGTCATAAAATCTAAAGAACAATTTTCCATGGTACTTGTGACTTGTCTTTAAGAAGCGTCGGTTCCTTAGGTAAACTATCTTCTTGGATGCATCTAGGTACACCCATGTAGTACCATCCAAGCAAACCAAGCATCCTGTCTTTCCTTTGATCTATCCAGACAAAGCAAACAACGCGGGGTAATCATTGGTAGTAACAAATATTATTGCTCTACATATGAAGTCCTCCTTTCGGAATGCATCGTACATCTGCTCCCCATGCCTCCATAGCCTCTCCATTTCTTGCATCAAAAGCTCAAGGAACACGTCTATATCAATGCCTGGTTGTTTAGGGCCAAAAATAAGAATAGTGAGGAGAAGGTACTTTCTCTTCTAACACAACCATATTGGGATGTTGTACATGGTCAAGATCATTGGTCATGTGCTATGGTCGCTCATCCTCTCATTGAAGGGATTCATTCCATCAGTGCTCAAGCCAAACCGTACATTCCTTGGATCATCGCTGAACTCTTTGTGCTTCTCCTCAAACCTTTGCCATTAACTTACAATCAGCCGGGTGTGCAATCTTATCATCATCCACCTTGTGCTCATCATCCCACCATGTCATGAGTGCGGCTTCTTTAGGGTTTAGGAAGATATGTCTCAAGCGGTCGGTCACTAGCAGGTACCACATTACCAAGGCAAGAATTCTTCTCTACTTTGCATCGTTGCCTAATGGAGTGTCCTCTAGGGTTGAGATTCTTGTACCACCTTTTTTGTACCCTTGTTATTCTGCTCTTCCCCCGTGGAGGCTTTGTCTCCACCATAAAGGTCATTGTTCTTGTATCGGCTGGCCCCACACCGGGGACATTTCTCCAGTGACTTGAACGTTTCACCACGAAAAAAGTATATAGTGGTTGGGGCATGCATGGATTTTTTCAACCCCTATTGTCAATGGACTTATGACCTTCTTCACTTGGTATGTGTTAGCGGGAACTGAGTTTGGTTGTGGCAGCACCCATGACAGGAGATGCAATAGATCATTGAAACTATAGTCTGACCAGCTGTACTTAGCCTTCAGGATGAGTAGCTCAAGCACAAAATGTAGCAATGTCTAATGTGTCGGACAGCCCTTTTCAACACCATACACAGTCTCCTTCAATGCTTTTGTCTCTCTTTCCAAATTTTCTAGACCTTTTGGGCTATTTAGTAAAATCTCTGGTCCAAGGGCTCGAATCATGTCCTCCGAATCATCTTTATCCCCGACACATACTCCACCATCATTATTGGCACCACCTTCGTCGTTACCATCCCAACCACCAGCATCACCACCTTATTCATTGCTAAACTCAAAATCTATTCGTGTATCAAGCTCTGCTGAATATTGGGACATGGATTCTATGGTTTCGTCATCGTATTCGTCCTCATCCTCATTGTTAACAATAACCGTTTCACCATGATGAATCCATACTGTGTAGTCCTCAACAAATCCTCGCATAATCAAATGTGATCTGATGATAGCCACATCTATCCCTGACATACGGTTCTTGCAATCTTTACATGGGCAAATAATTGTATCCTTATTCTCTTTCAATGTCGTTGCATGCTTCTTTGCGGCTTCAATAAATTTATCCACCTCTTCATGGAAACATGCTTTGAACCTTAACGAATCATACATCCAAGAGTTCCTATACTCCATCTTTTACAACAACAAAACAAACATTAAAGGACTACTTATTCAGATATATATAAAAATGAAACAAATTAATAATTACTTGAGAATAATTGTATATACTTTAGATACATATGAATATAAATCTAATATAATTACATGAAGCATACAAACACACCATGATAGAGGAAAATTAATTAATGGCCCATTTATCCATAAATAATTAAAATACATATTTATTGATTACAATAAACAATTTCAAAGACAACAATTAGCAACAATTATACTTTACCCAATATCTTTCATACAAACCCTAGTCCAATTTCATTAAACATAAATTTACAAAAACGAAATTAATAAAAAAACAAACCCTAGATCTAGATCCACATGCACATGAAACATCCATAAAACTAACTAATTGTTCACTAAAATCAAGAAACATGGACCAAATAATGGTATGATCTTGTTCCCCTCCCTAATTTACCCTAGTACATTTAAAACTTGGGTCTAATTTGCTTCATCAGTAGCTCAAGCACCATAGAAGAGAGAGAAAAACAAAACTCTAATTATTCACTAACCAACCATTAAAACTTCAAAAAAAGTGTGGAATAGCATTTTCTTACCTTCTACAGTCTCTCCACCAAAGGATTTGAGACCAAAATCTTCCCCTCTTAGTAGAGCAATTTTTGGGAGGTGCCCAAGGCCTGCCCACCTTTCTTTCACGGGTTGGAGTGAGTGACCTGAGGAGGAAGAAGATGCTGCAGCTGTTTTATATGGTGGTCATTTGTAGGGGCGGCTGGTGATTGAGCCGCCCCTACAAATCGGAGCTATATATACGGGGGCATTTGTAGGGGCGGCTGAATCACCAGCCGCCCCTACAAATAGCAACTCCAGGGGGCGGCTAGTGATTGAGCCGCCCCTACAAATCAGACCCCATTTATAGGGGTGGCTCATATCACCAGCCATCCCTATTGTTCCATTTGTAGGGGCGGCTAGTGTCTGGGCACCCGAGCACACCACTGTAGGGGCGGCTCCATCACTAGCCGCCCCTACAAAAAATTTGAACCGTTGCTAAAAATCCTTTTTACGTAGTGAGAATTACCTTTTGCGAATCTACAACGGGGAAGGCATAAGAACCCCTCACAATATCACTAATTGGAGATGGAGACAATCAACACCCTCTGCTCAATAATCTCGTTGCTCCAAACCACCTAGGTGATGGCAACCATCAAGAGTAACAAGAATTCCCGTAGCTCACATGATCTCTATTGCCACTAGATGCTCAAACTACTCAAAGCAGATGCAACTAGGATGATTCCCAATCTCACAAATGATGATCAACAAAAGAACAAGATGAGTAGGAGGTGTGGGAGTTTGCTCACTAGGTGTATCGACAACTTAGAGAGCCAAGAGAGTGAGCTACACCTGGCCAACACATATTTATAGAGGCCCCAAGACACAACTAGTCATTGCCACCCTTATTGGGCTATCTACGGGGGCATCGACGCTGCAGTGTCCACATCGGACAAATGCGCCAGCATCCGATGCCATTCACGAGTGACACGTGTCACTAGCCATTTGAATTAGCTGTTGTGCACCCAACGTTCACCTTGGTCTGATACCACATCGAACAAAGCCGCGCCAGCGTCAAATGCAGTGTTGAAATCCACACGCGAGAGCACGCAGCCAACATCGGACATGCCGTAGTCACATTGGACAGAGCAACAATTTGTCTGATGCTGTCCCTACGCCAATGTCCGATGAACGACTGAAACCAACCCGAGGCTTCTCAAATCACATAAGACACAATCCAATTTGTCCGATGTCCTCTGTCCGATGCAACCTCAACGTCCGAAGAATTATTTCTCCAAATAGAGACTACCAAAAACACATTGGACAGGACATCATTTGTCCGATGCCTTCCTTTTGCCAGCATCCGATGCACTTTCATCAATTAGCCTGAGTTATGGTTGCCTATCAGACACAATGTCCTTTTGTCCGAGGCCTACGCCACCTCTGACTTCCTTCTCATCTTTTCTTCACCCCTTGTGCAAAAGTGTTAACTCCGACAAGTTTCCAATGCTCCAAAATAGTTTTATGACGGCCAGTTTTTCGTCACAGATCAAGCTACTTCTATGACGAATTTCTAGATTCATCATGGAAGTTCAAGTATGACGTGCTTTCTATGACGAGCCGTTTTTCGTCATAAAATCGTCATAAAACTGAAATTATGACAAATTTGGCTTCTTTAGTGATGAAAGTTGTTCGTGATGAAAATGAAGATTCCTAGTATTGGCATTTTTCAAACATGTTTTCAAGGGATGTTAGCTATCACTAAGTCCTAATGCAAATTCATGAAGTCAAATCACCTAGTGGCATTGGATAATTGCAATCGTCGTGAGAGTTCCCCTCTTAATAGTACGGCTATCTATCGTAAACCCAATCACGCACTCTATTGCATCTTAATTGGCAAAACAAAATGGCCCTATTGCTTATACCTTTGTCTTGAGCCCATTTTATTTTTCTCTTTCGTCTTTTCCAAGTTGTAGCATTTGAAATCCATATATTGGCCATCTCCATTACTTGAGTGCTATCTAACTCCATCACTTGGACTTGGACCAACCTATCTCAATTACACACTTAGAGCAACGGGTTAGTACAATAGATTTCATCAATTAGCCAAAAAAACCAAACTAGGGCTTTTACTTGTTCAGTTTGGTACTATTCATGGTGGATTTTGGAAAGCGGTAAATGAGGTCGGGTATCTTGTGGTCGCCGGTGAAGAGCCGCTCAGCACATTTGGCGGGGGTGAGCTTGTAGCGCTCCATGTCCTTGAGGTCGGCGTGGGACTGGTGGTAGGGCCCTAGGGCCAAGTGCTGCGGCTGAGTACGCGTCGGGCTTGTTGTCGGACAGGGATCGCGGGACGTCGAACACCATGGGGAACGCCCCAGCGACTCGGCTGATGCGTGCTCCAGGGCCTCCCGCACCCGGCACAACCATCGCATCTCCTCGTCGAACTGCACGCCGGCACTCGCCGCCCTGGCCTGCACGTACCTCGCCCGCGCCTGCAGCACCTCCGACGACGACGACGACGACTGTGCCATCTAGCTGGTCATCTAACTATAGACCCCCTGTTGTATGTACCACGTGCTTATCGTCCTAGCTTAGTGGCTGCGCACTGCATTGTCCGGTCATATATCGTGAACACAGAATCGAGCCACGCTCGTGAATCACGGTGTGCAACATACATACAACACGCACGTCTCCATTTACCATTCATTTTCGCACCTTCTTTTTTGTGGAATAGAATAATTCGTGGACGGTCTAATCCCGTCCACACTAATTGGTTCCCTATAGAAAAAGACCAAACACAAGATGCTCCTACCTTGATGTGGTGTGCCAACGCTGGAAAGAAATTCTCGATGGCAGGATTCGCAAGTCGCAACCACGGAAACAGTTGCTTAGGGTCATGCCGGTCCAGACTGCAGCAGCCACTGGTTGCATTGTGTTACAATCTCGCTCCTCGTCGTCCTCGACCTTCCTTGGACAACACCGATAGGCCCGTTCAACATGCAAGAGTTTTTTTTACGGCAAGAAAATTTCTTGTTTTTGGGCGTTATATATCTGACATAAATACTATTTAATCTGTCATTTTTTTACGTCTAAATAAATAAACCTTAGTAGCAGAAAATTTCTTGTGATTTTGGATGTCAGGGAAAACTCCTAAAAAATGTTCTTGAGGAAAACCGATAGGCAATTATATTTTCTCCGTCATTTATCACGCATGGTGTTTGGCTATCACTACGGCAGAAACACACAAATAAGATGTAGACATATATCAGTGGCTCCAAAACAAGAAGCATCACAGATGAAAAATTAGAGACATGTCTATATACCATGCGTCTGAATATCATTTGCCTAGGCGACATGACAATGATACGCGTTCTAATGTTCACATATCATAGACTAGTGTATTATTGCAGTTAAGCAAGGAAGGTAATATTTATGAGCTTTGAGAAGATAGTCGAGATGGAGTATATGTAGGTGCATTTATTGTCCACACATTGCATTGAATTGATACAAAACCTTGAAAATGATTCTTCCAGCCTTTGTCTAACAAGAAGCACACAACCAATTAAAAGAGGGAACCATAAACACTCTAGTAACTATCAATCCATAGACTAGAATGACACCCATGTGCCTAGGAGAAGATAACCTTGACCACCTGTGCCAAGTACTGTGAAGCCATCACAACCAAATCCTATGTATTTGGCTTCTGGAGGATAGCCCATGTATGGAGCTAATGAATGATTAAGAAGATAACCTGCTAAGGAGATGAATAATTTTTCTTTGAAAAACTGTATCATTCCTACATAACCAAATCGACCAATAGGTGGTGGCAGCTCCTAGTAGAACTAAAGGCTTCAAATCTTTACTAATCCCTTCTATCCAATTGCCAAGCATCACTAAAAAAACTTGTTAATCCATGATGGAAAATTTCCATCACAGATCACCAAAAAATCATCACTATGCAGCATCATGTGATGGTTTCAGATATCATCTTGGATTGAGCGTCATAGATTAACCCATGTGACGGTTTACCGAAAACCATCATGAATTAATAGAATCAGTGACGGTCTGAAACCTCACGATAGAGCCCGAGGCCTAGTTAGCCCAGCCGAAGTCCATTTTCTACGACGAAAAATAACCGTCATGGATGAATTGCCACGTCATCATGGATGCTTACATAGATGCTTACGTGGATGATGAAGAAACCATCTTAGCCCATTTATTAACAACCCAACATCAGAGATGGGTCATTCTTTAGCATGTTTCAAGCCCATTTGCAATCTGTTTTCAGCCCATTTACATTCTAGTTTGAGCCCATTTTTCATTTTATTTTTTAGCCGATTATTGTAGCACACACAACATACAACCCATTATTATATCGCATACAACAAACATACATCCCATATAGACAGACAACTCATTTTCAATTACATAAGAACTCAATTCAGCAGCAAACACCATCAGTTACAATTACATCAAGAATATTGCTAATGGACGGTCACAAAATGAGAAATGTTGAGGTCCAAAGATATGGAAATTATCAAATCCTACATATCAGCATATGACTCCAATAACTAAAGTTCCAACTACTTAAATTCAATGTAGATGTAGGCACAGCCGCACAGGCACTTGATGCATAAAAGAACCTCCCATAGAAACAGATGGAAATTTAACTTTGTTTCAAGAGATGAGCACTAAATTAACTTCAGTTGGAGACCTGCTACTGCTACCAATCTGCATCTACGGTTTGTCAACAAAGATCAAAATGATTTTTTAAGCGTGTCATTTTTTATACTAAAACTAATCCACGAGTGTTCTGTTAATTTAGTCTTGCTTTATTTATTCTATTTCATGCATACGACTCATGACAGAACATAAAAAAATATTGTTGTGACAAGCAATTCAATAAATAGATAGCGGAACCAGTAAGCAACAACTAGTTACCATAATGTCATATGCAGTCCTAACAAATTGTCTTCTTCAATCCTAACAGAATTCATTAAGAAAAAAATGTGACCACAAAAAAATGGTTCTAGTGCCAAGGGGGCCCAAGCTGAAGCTTCTGGAAAGTCCTAGTTTGGTTTCGGCTAATTGATGAAACCTATTGACTAATCGTTTGTCTAAGTATATAGATGGTAGGGTGGTCCATGTCCAAGTGATGGAGCAAGGTGGCACTCATGGTGATGGAGATGGCCAAAGATGAAGAATGTGATCCAACTTGGAAAAGAAGAAAGAGAAAAATAAAAATTGGCTCAAGGCAAAGGTATATGGGTAGGGCCATTTTTGTTTTGCCAATCAAGACACCGACACCATAGATGGTGTGATTGGGTTTAGAATAGACAGTCGTACTATGAAGAAGGGAAAATCATGGTTAAAGCGGTTATCAAGTGCCGCTACGTGAATTCATTCATGCACATGCATTAGGACCTAGTATGCTAACATTTAACCCTTGAAAAAATGCTTTGGAAAATGCTAACATGTGCACAAATGGTGAGACACTTTGTAGTTAGCACTTGGGAGCAAGCGTTGGAGAAATGAGTTGAAAACACTGAAAAAGTTCAACCGGACTCAGGGTTAGGCAAGGTCCAGACCATGTCGCATGGGTCCAGAACCTAACGCTAGGGGGACAGTACGCTTGTGTGTGCTTTGGACCCTGGTCGAAAGGGGGTTCAGACCAACAACCCTCGGTCCGATTGGGGACCCCGACCACATGGCGCGTAGAGAAGAGAAGAGAGAGCTCTCAACTCTGGTCCGAATCGGTCCGGACCATGGACGATGGGTCCGAAGAATTAAATGTTTAAACAGAGAGGGGGCAAATCTGGTCGGACCTGATCGCCATTGGTCCGGACCATGGGACCGGACTCAGTTTGGATGCTTTTACCCCCGAATTTCTTGTTTTTATCCCCTTTTTTGAAATTTTTTTACAAATATGCCCCTGGAGGTATGATTTCAAAATCTGGAGCCTTAGCTCGGCGCCATCGTTGGTTGCGCTGAGCTTACACGTCTCGGCGCCATAGATTTTAGCGCCTAGGTCTTGGGCTCAATGCAGACGTGGCGGTGACTTGGCAGGCAGTTTGACGTCATAGATCTTGGCACCGAGCTTGGCGTTGTAGATATTGGCGTCGAGCTCAGCGCCATAGATCTTGACACCGAGCTTGGCGCGCAAGGTTATTGGTGCCAAGCCCTGTCTTACGTATGGGCCCTCCCTTCCTTTCTCTCTTCGTCACTCTCTCTCTACCACTCATGAGCCAGCGCTGCCGCACCGCCGTGCCCGCCGCTATGCGTAGCCCCGACCGCCCGCGCCCGTGCCCACGCTGGCCCCCGCGCTCTCGCCCACACCCGTGCCCGCATTGGCCCCTGTGCCCGTGCCCTTCTTGCCGGCCGCCCGTGGCCCCAGCCCGCTCGCGCCGCCTCGCCGCGTGGAGCCCCAGCCGTCCCACGCCCGCCACGCGCCATCCATCCCGGCCCACGCCGCTTCGTCCGTCCCGGCTCACCACATCCGCCGCGCGCATAGGCGCTCCCTCCGGTGACCCCAGCCGCGACATGGCCCCTGCTCCCAGCGTCACGACCTCGCCATCGATCCCGTCCTCCGCGTCCACGTTGCATTGTTGCATTGACTTGGACAGGTAAAATTTTTGAATATGCAATGTAGGTACTTAGTTAGCTTGAATTATAGTGCTACTTTGATTATTTGGTAGTTTTTAGTAAATTTGATGATGTAGGTAGTTGATTTAGTTAGTGAGATATAGTTAGATAAATATAGTTAGATAGCTAGTGACATAGGTACATAGATATAGTTATTAGATAGCTAGTTGATTTAGTTAGTGAGATAAATATATTTAGATAAATATAGTTAGATAGCTAGTGACATAGTTATTTAGGGTGTAGTTGGTTAGTTTCTATTAGAGATGTACTATATAGCAGCTACTTTGGACTAAACAAACTGTATTTCAATTTTTCTTTGAACTACTAGATGGACAATCTAGTGAGCATATATCATGGAGGCACCGTGGAAAAAGATCACTATGGATATGTTGACTTTATTGAGATGCAAAGCATTCCTATGTTATTCAATGAGAAGCCATCATTTAGTGAGTTGGTTGCAATGGCTTGGGAGGAGCTACATTGCCATGGAGCTGATGATGATGATGGCATCAACATTGGAGGGTGTACTTCACCTAGGTTCCCCTCCCAACATCCTTAGGAAGATTATCCCAATTAGGTGTGCAGACTAGTGGAAGAACTATGTGAGATCGGCTATGAAGTGCTAGTTCCAAAGTTTAGACGTGGTTGTGCGTCGGGTGTTAGTTGATCCCATCCCTCATGGGTTTTCCCCACCAATGGGTCAGCAGGCACACTTCGACCCTCTCGTCCCAGAACCTAATATGGATGTGGAGGTGTAACACCCAAAAATTTTACTACAAATTAGTAATTAATTCTTAACGTTTATTAAAATTTTCTAGGTATTTTTAACTTAGGCCAAATAATAAATATTAGAAAAATAAAATAAACTATAAGGTTTAGAAACATGTTTGTTGCATTCATGCCAAAGCATATTGTTTTTGGTTGAGTGTAGGGCTAGTTGATTTGAAGTTGAATTCAAATCTTATTTGAATTTGGTTTAGAATTGAAAATAGAGGAAATAGAATTGAAAAAGGTTTTGTTTTTGAAAAAAAAATCTCCTTTCTTCCATTCTGGCCCAACCCCAGGTTCTGGCCCAGCCCCTTATCTCTTTCCCCTTCCCGCGCTGGCCCACTGGCGGCCCAGCCGTGCCCTTCCTCCCTTCTGTTCTTTTCTCCCGACGACCTGCCGCACCGGCCCACTCGATGGCCTACCGCATCGGCCTTTTCCCGCACGCTTCCTGCTTCCTTCCGCACGCGCACTGCACACCAGCGCGCGGCCTAGCTGAGCATCATGACCCACATGCGCCCGCTCGCCTGCTCTCTTTCTCCCTTCACTCACTGCGCCTTCGGTCCCACATGTCAGCGCCCTTCTCTTCCTTTCCTTTCTTCTCCGCCCGACCCTTTCCTTTCTCCGCCCGGCATTTTCCTTTCTTCGGCGCCCGTCGATGGCACTGCCGGGAAGGAATCCCACCGTCGTTGCCCACATATGGCAGGCGGACAATCCCACCCAAATCCTCCCACTCTCTTTCCTTCTAGCGCTCACCTACCGGCCTATAAAGCCCCCGCCTTCTCTCCCATCCTCTGCACGTAGCTAAATCCCACCGCCGTAGCAGCTCTCCCTCGCCCGCACCTCGGAGCTCGACGCCAACACTACCCGGACATTCGCAGTGACCTCCTGCGCCCCTCGGTACCTCTAGTTTCACGAATTGGTCATAGGTTCCTTGGATTCAACCTCACCCGCAAGTTCTTCCTCTCTCCAGAGCAATGCCGCCGTCGACCTCGCCTCTGGAGCATGTCCCAAATGCCACCGACTCGTCCCATCAACTCGCGGTGAGCTCCCGACCCTTCTCGTGCCTTTTGTTCATCGCTTTGTGCCCTAGAGCACCGTTGCAGCGAGCACCCAAGCCACTAATCATGGCACCACCACGGACCATTGCCTCGGCATGCTCCCCGTCCCCGTTTTGGTACTCTAGCGACTTCACGAGCACCTGTAGTCCATTTTCGTGTATTTGGTTTCGATCGGGACGGTTTGGAACACCGTACCGGTGTTCGCCGCCATGCTTGCCTCACCGTCGGCCATGGCGAGCTTGCCAGAGTTGCTGTGCAGCCGGCGGAGGTCGTCCCGTGCATCCCACGCCATCGGATCTATTTTGAATGGCCAAGATTACATACCGGTTCAGGGTGTGTAACCGGTCCACCGTGGACCCGTGGACACGATCCACCCTGCCAAGTCAGCGCGCGCCCACGTCGTGTGGTGCACTGCACTAGTCTGCTCGTGCCACATGTCTGATGTGTCAGCAGCCGTAGTCAAACATCTGGTCGGCCGTGCGCATTTTTCAGAAAAATCCCTCTATTTTTGTAGATTCAACCCGCAGTCCATTTTAATTCAATGTAATTGTTTTTCAGTCCTATTTTTATTCACTTTAGACCCTTTAATTTCCAAAATGAGTACCCGCAGTCCAAGAACACAGTTTTATTCGAATTTAAGTTTGTTTTATTTATAGAAATGCCATTACATCTTATTTCATGAATAACTTTCGCGTTTTAAGTCTGTTTTGAGTGATTCTTTCGCTCATGTGTTCGTAGAAGTACGTAGAATAGATTTATAAGCTTTTCGACTTAAGTTTTTACTGTTTGGTGCACTATTCTAATGGAAGTCTATCTTGTATGCATGTAATGATTGGTATGATGCTTGATTGGTGATTGGATCACGATTAGAGGGTGATCCATTTGAGGTGACTGAGGACCCACAGCAGGATCAGCAGTACTTTTAGGACAACTTTGAGGAAGGCAAGTGTACCAAAGGCCCCTTGTTACCTATGAACTATTACCATTCATATTCATGCATGTGTTTAATCTGAAATGTCTTTAAGGACTTTACCTAGATGATTACTTGTACCACATATCCTTGATACCTGAGGTTTTTGGGTAGGCATTTTGGATAGAAGCTGCAGCGCTTAACATAAAATAATTGTTAAACATGATTAAAGGCTATATGCAATGTGATAAAATAGAGCTTGTAGCAACAGATAGGGGGCTAAAGTACGGGGTTGAGTACTCTAGTGCCTCTCCCTAAGGACTTAATCCTAAAGCGGCAACCCAGGAGGGACTGTACAACCCCGAGTGTCATATGGCTCTGAATTTAACCTGTTAACTAGATTGTACTAGCTCGTCTGTAGCTCCAGTAAGGGGTAAGAGGGTATCTTTCCTTTTTCTGCTAGGGTGTGTACCGTGCTGCGATGCCCACATGTGCCACTCCTTTGTAGCTATGACTTGTTAGTGCAACTAGCTAAGGGTTTCATAGTGAAACTCTACCACACTTCCTGGGAAGAGGTGTAGTGGGTCTCGCGAACCTCGGCTTTGGGAATCACGACTCGGTGGGTAAAGATGTATAATTTCTATAGAAATAATTAACCTATTATAACAGCTGTGCTCACGGACACGAGCAGCCTTGGACCCTTATGGAATAGAGATGATCATTAATGGATAATGATACTAATGATTAATTGTTTATGCTATACATTATTCATGTTTACCTAATCATGTGTATATGGGAATGATAAATTCTTTGCCACTCAATTGCATAAAAAGATGACCTATTAAAGCCAATCGCAGTAAACCAGTGTCAGCCTTTTGAGCCTCATGAACCCCATGATATAATTGTTAAGTACGACATGTACTTACACTTGCTTTACTTTTTTATACTTTGGATAAAAATCCCGAATGGGTACCAGATTGCTGGTTTGGAGGAGTTAGGCTTGTGGTCAACCAGTCAGTCGTCCCTGTGGATTTGGAGTCTTCGCCTGAAGATCGAAGTCGACTTTCTGCTGTCTATACTCTAAGGTTCTATTCCTTTTACTAATACGTTATGTAATAAGTATTGTCTCTTGATATTGCCCTTATGTATGGCTATATGTGAGATTTGACTTACTGGGCTCACATATAGTGTGTATCTAGTTTTGCCTTTAAAACCGGATGCTATAGGAGGTTGCACCTACGGTTTCTGATGCTCAATCTGCCCCCAATGAGCTAGTTGGAGATGCTTGTCAGACTCATGATATTGTGGCAGATCCTCCATTTCTTACTGACCTCGAGTAGTATGAGTGCGGCAAGTGTGGTAGACTAGGCCACAATTCACGCACTTTCCATTGGCAGATTAGTGAGGTGTGACTATTGGTTGTTTTTATTATTTCATATTTATCATATTCATTCAATTAATTATGCATGTCTCAATTTATGCTTGTATTTATGTCAATTACTTGTACATTTCTAAGTTTATGTTTCATTGTATATTGAATTTCTATTTCATAGATTTTTTTGTAGGATGGCGCAATTCCACCTGCTCGACCCAGCATATGAGGAGACCCACCGAGGATGTCTCATAGCAGAGGGGTAGGTAATAATCTATATGTTTTGTTCAAATTTTTATGAGCGTATATGTGTTCGTGAAGTAATAGGAGACTGTTTTATTCCATGTAGGACCTTCCGCTCCTTCATCCTAGAACCCGCAATGGGTTCTTGGACATGTAGTACGACAACAGGTACACTCCTTTCCTGCAAAGAGCTGGCCCGGATGTCATATCTTTTCAGGTTCATCGTGGGTTGCCCAAGTTCAACTCAGCGGCCATAACTGCGTTGGTTGACAGGTATTATCTTCAATCATTGCCTCCATTCATGGCCATTTGTTCATGTGCTTGCCTTTTTGACATGTAATCTTGCTTTGTCTAAAATGTAGGTGGCTGCCAAAGACTCATAGCTTTCACTTGCCTTTCAAAGAGATGATAGTCATGCTCCAGGAATGTCAGAAGATGCTAGGTCTGAGGATTCACGGCAATGCAGTGACTGGGCAGTGCAGGTCAGAAGGTTGGAGAGCATGAGTAGAGGCCTTCCTTGGGCATGAGGTTGGTGAGCAAGGGGCTCGCACTTCTGGAGTTCTAATCTCTTGGCTCTGACAAGAGTTCGCACAGTGCCCTGAGGAGGTAGATGAGGAGACAGTTGGGTACTACTACAGGGCATGGATCCTACACCTATTTGACTATGTTCTCTTCCATGAGACCACGGGTGACACTACGTCGTGGATGTGGGTGCACTACCTCAGTGATTGGGAACAGGCGGGTCAGTACAACTAGGGCTCTATAGTGTTGGGTTTTCTTTACCAGCAGCTTTGCGAGGTGTGTCGTCATACTTCATCCTTAGCGTCACTTGGTGGATGCATGTACCTGCTCTAGTTGTGGATGTGGGCTCGTCTACCAATTGGCTGTCTCAAGGTTCTGGCTCATCTGAGTGGTTCCCAGGTCAGCCTCCATGTCGGTTGCCGACTGTGGGCGTACCATTGGGACCAGGTTAGGGTTCCGCATGTGAGATTACAGTGGGCGTACATTGAGTTCACGAACGAGCTAGACACGCTCACGGCATCTAGTGTAAGTAAATTTTATTTCCCATGCTGGTTTGAAATGGTTTAGTATAGCATCTAACATCTTGTTTGGACATGTTGTAGGTGTCGTGGGAGCCGTACGATGGAGAGGGGGCACTTCCTTTTCAGTTGAGCAACATGTGTGGGTGGGACGACGACTTCTATAGGATAAGGTGCCCTCTAATCTATTTCTATGCTATCGAGTTCCACCTACCAGATAGAGTTGCACGCCAATTTGGAGTGAGACAACTTTGGCTAACGGCTCTGTTCTCGACTGGCGTTGACTTACACATGTAAGTGTTTTGCTATTTCAATTGTCTTGTGATGGTCCATTTCCATTAATATGGTGACATGTACATGGATTGAAGTAATGATGGCATACGTGCACTATTAATATGGTGACGTGCATGTTGGATCGTCAGAAGAATAGGAAGATTTTTGATTGGGAGAAGCACCATCAGTACTACATTGAACAATGGAAGCTGTTGCACGACAACGTGGATGAGAACAATGAGCCGCATATGAACTATGAGTTTAGGCGCTACCAAGCTTGGTACCAACGAGCGACACATTGCAGGCTAAGGCTACAATGGACAGAAGATGACTACGCCAACATCGAGTCCTCCAACGATGAAGACACGGTGTACGACCAAACTACTCGTGTAGGAAGGCTAGTGGAGGCAGGACCAATCTTGGATAGAGTGGTAAGTCAACTGCCATATTTTTTATATGTTAAGTTGCATACCAATACATTCTGTGTTTGAGGTCTCTATTTTAGTTAGTGACACCTTCGAGTCGTAGCATCCTTATAATTAATTTAACCATGCAACATAATCATGCCTTCAGAAGAGGACTGGATGGAGTTTGATGCATGACCAAATGGATATTTTGATGACCTGTGGGTGACGGTACAAATTCCTACAAAAGAAAACAAAACTTGTTGCTATCTGTTGAGAAGTAAATGTAGGAGTTTTAATTAGAAGCTAGCTTTATTAAACCAAGCTTTGTTATGAATTTTATAAGAAAAAAACAAGCTTTGTTTGTAATTCTAGAAGGAAAAAAAAAGTTCCTGATTGTGGTTAGTTCATTACTTAATGTTACATGTTTGGATGTGGAGGAGGCAACACACCACCACAATCTTACTGAGAACTTTGTTGTAGGGCAATACCATCAAATACTCCATTGAGGACATTGAGCGCTTTTGTCCAAGAGTTAGGGACAACGACACGTGTAGCTTCTTAGACGTAAGATTCAAAATATTCTTTCAAACATATTATTAATATGTTAAATTATTTCAGTTAACATAATTTTATACAATAGACGCTGTCACGTCGGCTACACCGTGCGGCTGCTCATTGTGGTTGTAGGATAGCCATGACGCAAGATGTGCACGTTCCTTCCGTAGGCAGAGGAGGCTTAGATTTGTTTAGCCAAGCACCCACAGGGTCCATAGGCATCGCATACGAGGATGAGGACGAGGATGACAATGAGGTGGACTAGAGGCACGAGGAGCTTGGCCCATCTCAGCTCCAGGACGCTCCCTCGACTCAGCCTACACACCCTTCAGGCACTAGGCGACGCCGTCCACCTGACCCTTACACTCTAGGCACCTCTGCTCTTGGCCACAAGGGTAAGGGTAAGACTAGGAGACAGTGAGAGTTTGTGGTAGATGTTATTATGTACTATTATGGACTTTGTGGACTTTCATTATGAGCTATAGTGGACTGTATGGACTATTATTATCAACTATGAACTACTATGGACTATAATTATCGACTGTGTGGACTATTAATATGCTCATGTATATGGTTTTCAGATGAATGTGGCATATATTTGTATGTTTGAACATGTTGTATTGACGTTAAATATTCATCTCATATTTGTGTATGGATTGCATAAAAAAATATGGGAAATTTTGCCGAAATTTTCTACCTAAAGTACGTATTAATCAGCACCATCAGTTTTTTTGGTTCATTAAGTAGTCAATTTGTTTTTGGTTGAGATTATCTTTTCTTTCATGCAAAAGAACCAAAAATGATTATGTACCACATTGGTTGAGATTTTCACTTCTTTCCTTCCATTTTATGCAAAAGAACTAGACGTGATTACGTACATTGCATGCGTGTGAGCCAATCTTGCATGCGAGTGGCCGAGCACTGAGCCGCTGAGTAGCAGCAAAGTAGACTAGCGGGCAGGTACGTTTATGTCATCGTCTCCAACTGTAGTTAGTAAAATAATATAGCCTTTATAGTGATTTGTCATGTCATCGTCGAATAGACTATTCAGTGTCCTTCAAAATAGTGATTGAAGTCTGAAATTGAATATGCTTTTCAGTCATGGAATCTAGGCAAAAAAGCCTTTACAGTGATTTATCATGTCACCATCGAATAGACTTTTCAGTGTCCTTCGAAATAGTGATTGAAGTCTAAAATTGAATAGGCTTTTCAGTCATGGAATCTAGGGGAAATAGCCTTTACAGTGATTTGTCATGTCAATATTGAATAGACTTTTCAGTGTCCTTCAAAATAGTGATTGAAGTCTGAAATCAAATAGGCTTTTCAGTCATGGAATCTAGGGGAAATAACCTTTACAATAATTTGTCATGCCACTGTCAAATAGACTTTTTAGTGTTCTTTGAAATAGTGATTGAAGTCTGAAATCGAATAGGCTTTTCAGTCATGGAATCTGGGCTCTCCAATGTCCTACGATGTAGGCTTTTAGTGATTCTGAGTAAACTTTGTAGGAGCATTTATAGCACAATACAACGGCTAGCAAACCTACCTCCGCCTATATATATGCGTTCTAGGATGCATTGCTAACCAAAAGGAAAACCAAACTAGTATTTGGTTTGGTTGGAGTAGGAATGTCTAGAGGGTCATCTAGAGGAAAGGGTTTCAGGAGTGGGAGAGGAAAGGGGGGGATGAAGGGAACTCCTATTGTGTGGAAGGGGTCTCTTAGGACTGATTTATTTGAGGAACCAGTGTATCAGTTTCCCCCTGAGAGCAAGAGTGATTTCACTAAAGAGTGCCCTCTCAGAGGATACGATCATAGGAAGAAAGATTGGCCAAAATGCATGCATGGTGAGGACTGCTTAGTGCAGATGTTCACCAAGGGGATCGATGGAGGTCGTCACTTCTTCAAATGCCCACGAGCATGGGTAATTGCTATTACATTTTGTTTATTAAATATGTTTCTCGAATACCCTTACAACTCATGGGACATACTTATTGTAGTCTTCCAAGTCCGAAAAAAACTATGGGCTCACTAGGTGGGTCGATCCTCGACCAATTTATCTGTATCAGCATTACATCTATTACCTGCAGGACCAAATCTTTGATCTACAAAGGGAAGTTAGCAGTGGGTATAAGGAAGATAAAGATAATGACAACAACAATGGTGCAAGTTCATAAGAGGCACTCTTCAATGATCCATATTGCACCTACCCTAATCATAAGAACAAGAGGCCTCCATCGTCACACCCTGCCACCCACCACCACCAACAATGGGAGGCTACTATGGAGAAGGTGCAATACAATTAGCTATGTGGCCACACTACTAGGATGACCCTATCTTATTCACATGGCACATCCATGTGTTTGTTGTTTGGTTTAATTACCCAAGGCATGTTGGGTTTAGTCGAAGGAACTATGTACCCTTGTTTGGTACATGTTCTCACATACCATTTCTTGTGCTTGTTGTTTGCTTCAATTACCTAAGGCATGTTAGGTTTAGTTCAGGACCTCTGTACCCTAGTTCGGTACATGTTCTCACATGCTATTTCATGTGTTTTGTGTGTTGAATTATATAATGCCCTACTTCATTAGGTTTTGTTTGCAGCACGTGATCACATTTCGCTACGTCCACAATATTAAACTGAATATTATGACCACAAATAACGAAAACAACTACATAATGAAAAGTCCAATACTATGTCACATTAAACAACACAATAATACTAGAAGAACATGCCAAAAACTAAATAACGCAGTACATGACCTAAGCATGCCCATACTTAAAGTGCATTACATGACAACACAATGAAAAGTCCAACAGTAGACAACATTATTCATGAATAAACCATAGAACTAGCAAGTAATGAAGACTACTGATTGCAATGAGGCCACTTTCCCTTCCTCAGGGCATCGGGATTCTCCTCCATCGCTGCTTTTGCTTGGCGTGCACGCTCAAGCTTCTTCTCTCTCTCCTCCCTATACGTAGCAACACGCCTCCTTTCCTCCTCTTCCTTGTGCTCCTTTTTTGCAGCCTCCTCTCCGCATCTCTTCTCCATCATCTCCTTATTCTCTGCCTACCACCACAATAGTTCTGCATCAATTCCTTGTCTTCAGGCTTGATCTTAGTGTCGATCCACTGCTCAAAATCACAAAGCAATGGAGGGATCTGCAAAAAATGCAATTGTTACAAAACGAAAAAATCATGCAAGATGTCATATGACACAAACATCAATTCCTCACCATCTTGTTAATGTGGCGTTGATGAAGTGTAGGCACAAACGCAAAATTGGAATACATACAATACCTCTACCTATACATGTCCTCTTCATCGGACTTGGCTACCTTGCAAGGATCGCCGCAAAAGCACATGGGCACTAGAACACCACTAGGCAGAGGCAATGGGTCGAATGCATTTCCGGTCATCCGGCTATAACTACAATTTAGCCATTTTCAGTTCTAAGAACCAAAAGCAATTAACATTAAACCCTACACCTAGGGTTTCCCATTGATCCACAACAATGAACCCATAACATAACAACATGCGCTGAGGTTACCTTGGTTTGCTAGCTTTTCCACGCCTTGGCATCCTACGGTTGTATAATATAAATATTAAAATTGCATGAAACCCTAAGTGAAGACGATTCTTAAGTTGAAAAATCCGACTAATATATACCAAATCGATGTGAAAAAAAACTAGGAGGGAGCGAGGATACCTTGCACTCAAAGATTTACAGATCAAATCAAAGTTTCTAAGGTCCAATATGCCGATTTGTGGGGTAGGGCGAAGTGGGGAGAGAAAAAACCCAAGAGGGAGGAGAAAGAAGAGGAAGAAGGCTCACGTAGGAAGGTTGGGGCCAGGTTAAAACACCACCTCGGCACCATAGATCTTGGTGTTGTTCTCGATGCCAATAACCACGGCGCCAAGCTAGACACCAATATATATGGTGTCAAGATTGGCATCAAGATCTACTGCGCCAAGCTGCCTGCTAAGTCACCGCCATGTCTACGTCGAGCCCAAGACCTAGGCGCCAAAATCTATGGCGCCGAGACGTGTAAGCTCGGCGCCACCAACGATGCTATCGAGCTAAGGGTCTAGATTTTGAAATCATACCTCCAGGGACGTATTTGTGAAAAAAATTCAAAAAAGGGCTAAAAACAAAGAAAAAGCTTTTACCCTCTCTAGAACCTTACTGGAGTTGTTTGGACTCTAGTCGAGGTTCTCGAGTCTAGTCCAGATATTGACAGTGACCGTTGCGCATGGCAATGGTCAATCAAATTTGATTTGGACGCGTGGAGCTCACTGATTGGCTACGGTAGGGGTCGGACCATGGTTCGGACACCCCCGAGGAGGTAACAGCTATATGAGCCATTGGGGCTCTATAAATAGAACTTGGCTGGCTCTAGCTCATTCTCTTGGACATTTTAATCGTTGTTGCATCCTTAGTGAGCTAAGCCAAACCTCTCCCACTCATTCTCTTAATTTATTCATCCAAGTGAGTTGGGAGTGATCCAGAGTGCATTTACTTGGGGATCGTTCTAGCTGCAGTTTTTTTGTTACTCTTGGTGATTGCCGCCACCTAGGATGGCTTGGAGCAGTGGAGGAGTGTTAGCATGAGGTGGAGATTGTTCGTGGCCACACCGATCTTGATTGTGTGGGGTTCTTGGGCTTATTCCCCGGCAAAGCGCCAAAAGCCATTCTAGGGGAATGCTCGTGACTTGTGTACCCTCATCTTGAGTTGGTTCTTATGGCACATTTGTGTAATGCTTGGCTTGTGTATGTCAATTAGCGCATGAACCACCTGAGTGTTCATCACGAGGACGTAAGTTGCCAGGCAAGCAATGAACCTCGGGTTAAGTCCTTGCATCTTCATTGGTATTCTTGTTGATTTGACTCTTGCCAAGTTCGGTATACACCACTACTCCCTTGTATTTACTTTCATATACATATCTTTGTGTAGTTGTGGTTTAGTTAGCTTGCTAGTTGAGTAGCTAGTTGCTTTGTTAGTTGTAATTAGTTCTAGATAGCTCACTAGTTAGTATGTAGCAACTTAGCTTTCTTGTGTGTGAACTAGAGATCATAGCTATTAGAATTGGGTAGATGGCTTGCATCTTTTAGTTGAGCTAGAGCAAAAAACTTTACGCCGTTTAATTGACTAACAAAATTGCTCTAGTGATTTGCTAGAAATTTTCTTTGAGCTATTCACCCCCTCTAGCCTATTTAGGACATTTCACTTCTCTCACGAAATAGAATGGGACCAGACTTCTGCAATGAAAAAATGTTGGCTAAAATGTAAATTAAATGTACATGATGAAATGTCAGTCTCAGTACAGGACTCATCCAAGGACAATGGAATCACAATAGTGAAACTGATGTGTACAAATTTTTGTATGGAGCAAATCCAAGATCCAGATATTATTACAGTGATGGCAAAGCAATGTTTGAAGCTACAAAGGAAAGGAATACTGTGGAGAAGCTACAAAGCAAATCCAAGATCCAGATATTAATGCATAAGAATACTTTAGCAGATAACTTCTAAACAGCAATCAACAGGGCAAGCACATCTCGTTTGTACACTGAAGAAAAAAAAACTACATGTCTGAACAAAGGAAAGGCATGCATCAAAATACTTTAGCAGTTCGCTTTGCAGGAAAGTCTTTATATACCGTGATCTGATCCAACTGCTGCTGCTCTCATCCAGATCACAGAAAGTCAAATCGAGCACGTACAAGAACTCGCTCCCTACAGAGCATATAAGAAACTCTATTACGATGCGAAGAAGAGGTGCCAGTTTTCCGGAGGAGTAGGGCCCTGCGAGATACGCTGCGTTCCCAAGCCTTCTACTTCGTCGGGGATGGCCAGGTGAGCTCGGCCGCCATCCGCCATGGTGCCTGTGGTCCTCGTCGATGCGGCCTCTGCGATGCAGCGCTACCCTTCCTCGTGTATGTGGTGGCCGTGGCGTGGCTGACGGAGTCGTGCGCGAGGCGTACCGTGACGAGGAACCGCGCGCGCTCCTCCAGCCGGTGGCGGCCGGGAGGGCCCGCATGTTGTGCCCCTCCAGCGGATGAGGAATATTCTTTTTGTATAGTATCAAAGTTGGGAGTTTGGGAGAACTAAACAAGAGCTTGTTCTGAAATAGCAGACTAGCAGTTCAGGCAGCGCACTAGTTCTGGCGATGGCAGATAATAGGCCCTACTACTTAATCCCAGCAGGAATCGCCAAATACAACAGAAAGTTCTCAAAACCAACAAAAATCTTGCGTCAACAGTCTAGGGTATAATCTCCACTCGGTTCAGGCAAATAATCAACACCAGCAAGTAGTACCAATAAAAGATAGATACATAATTCCTCTCGATGAAGACGAACAGAAATCAAATACGACTATACGAGCTGTAGTAATATTAACGATAGACCATGGGATCAGCGTACAATAGATGATGCAAACCAAACCCTAGAATAATCCTTCCACCCATGGCCACATGCGAACCATGATCAGAAGTTGGGAAACTCTAGGAACTCTAGTATGCTCCCAGAAAGGCCTGATCACACACCAACACAAATCTAATGAGGGATCCGGGTCAGTCACCCAATTAGGGTTTTTTGAGCAGCGGCTCGATGAGAATACCCCACAAATAAAACTGGTCTAATCTTGTACAGGGGCCACTACAAAAAATACCCCACTAATCTCGTCGCCATAGAACCTAGAGGTGAGAGGATAAGGGAGCTGTGGTGGGAGAGGTTAAGATTGGGAATGTTTTAGAGGCAGGGGCGGTTTTGAGGTCTATTGCCGCGCAGGCGTGCTAAAGTGAATAGTGCAGAGGGACAAAAACTTAGACGCGGGGTGCGGTGGATCTGTGACATCCAACCACAATGATAACTTAACCAATCATCATAGATATAGCACCTTAGAAATGAACCATCACAGACTGACAACATTTCATGATGATTTGTTAGGTGGTCACCGGTGAACCATCATGTATAAGGGTATTTCTTGTAGTGGGCTGCGGCGCAAGGTTAAAGGCATGCAGGCCACCCAACGCACGCTGCTGGAACCAGACTCGGACTCACTAGGACCTGACAAAAACATGACCTGACTAACCAAATACAAAGAAGCACGTATACTTCTCTACGTGATGGACTCTAGTCCAGGGATAAAATAAAAGACCATGTAGTCTAAACTAGATAGCAGCTCACCATACAAGTATATTAATATAAATACTCCGGCCATGATGCAAATTACGTTGGAAACTCCTCGCGGACATCTGCAAATTACGTTGGAAAGTCCTCATGGACATCCACATTTATAGAACCAATGCTGACATTTTTTTCTCGCTTGCTTTTTCTCCTCTTTTGCAAATAATAATGCACCTCTAAAATATATATTTGATGATGAGCCAGCAGTAGTAAATTTGTCCATGTTCTCGCTATATTTCTCATCAAAAATAAATTCTCCAAATTTAAGACCCGAGAATATCAAAGAATTATCAGCCGCTATATTTGAATTGTCGCTAGGCATGTCTGCATGAACATCTTGCAGAGTCATGGACTCATCAAGGTTGGTCCTGGCGTGCACGACGCACTCAGGCCTCAGGAAGTCAGGAGTGTAGCTGAGAAGGAGGGAGTGAAGAGTGACGACCTTTAGGTTTTGGTCTATTTTAAACAAGTTCATTTTAGATGGACAAATCTCAGCCGTCTATTGAGATGGATGGCTAATATCTCTCAGCTATTAGGTTTTCTCTTGTGAGGGGCCGAAGGAACCGCTAAGTGGGCTACGTTGAGTTTTACAATTTCTAGAATTTAGTTTTGATTTGCCATTTTCATCGGTTATTTATTTAGTCAATGCTTTAACTCTAACTTGAACTATACAACTTGTCAAACAATGTCCAAAAGTTGGAAAAAATATATGTAAAAAGACATTCAATTTGAGCTCACATCCTAAAAATTGATGGAAAATTAAATGTTTTGTTAGACATTACTCGAACTTCTATTTTGGTGACTCCGACAAAAAAATAAATATCATAAAATGGTCTGAAAATCCTAAGAATTGGTAAGGGGCATAATATGAGTGTATAAGCTTGCCATAAAATTTTTAAATCGTTTTAATAAAGTGAAACTATACGTTGTTCACAAATTGATACATCCCTCAAATAGTTTCATATTACTAAGCAAGAGATGTACCATTTGTGAGCAATGGATAGTAAATTGGTTTCAAAAACTTTGAAACCTCCACACAAAAGTATGTATGTATCCTATTTCATATGGGGAAAGTTTAGAGTATAAAAGACATTTTTTGAAAAGTTGCTTCACAATGTGCTTTCTATATATACATAAGAATGGAAAACAAGCCATATACAATAGAACTAAAAAAAATAATTTGCATCCAAACAAATGCTCCCGGTTGGTAGATCATGATTTTAGAAAATTTAGGAAAAAAAACATTTCATTTGGAGTTAGCCTAAGGGAGAAAGACTTGTTAGAAATTTTGACTACAGATTAAAAAGAAAAAAAAGCTTGTGGTCATGTTCTTGATTTTCCAGTATTTAAGCAATGAAATGGTCATGTTCGAATGACATGTGGGGTCGGAGCATTAGTATATACGGTGTATTGGTGTTTTATTTTTTTTAAAAAAAAAATTGACGTTTATGATATCATCCTGACTTTGTTTCTGCATGACTCTGAGAATATCTACGCATATATATGCATATGCACTAAAAGAGTACAGGCGCAGTGATAAGTTTTGTTTTTCTCATTTGCAAGGTGCTGGGTTCGATCCCGACCTAACACAATTTTTGACCAAACTTCTTCTCTACATAGATACCATTAAAAAATGTTGAGCTTCTAAGGGGCTTTTATTTTCCACAAGAGTTTATTTAAATTGGACACCTCTAAATGGATTAGGCATGATAATGTGATTTCTATCAAGAATTGTCCATCTGGAGTTAGGTTCCAGCAAAATACATCAGGCTCATGTCCTAATGTGATGTTATCAATGTGTGGTAACAAATTGTTCCATGCTACTAACTTGGGATAAAGCTGTATTACCCAGCCATTTATCCTCTTAAAATGGAACTTGTGATCCATCTTTCACAATGAATGACCCAAATCGAAGGAAATCATGCTTAACTTTCATAAGTCTGACCAGAAATTTAAGTCTCCAACTTTCTAATCAGCTTGTGCTAAAGGCTTAGAACCAAGGTACTTATTTCGAAAACCAATTGCTAACAGGTGTCATCCGATGTGAGAAGCTTGAATAACCATTTGCTAAGCAATGTTGTGTTTTTTATATCTAGGCTGTGTATACCAAGACTGCCTTGGTCTTTTGGTTGGTATAAGACACTCCGTCTTTTGGTTGGTATAAGACACTCCGCTTACCAAGGTGATATTTCTTTATTTGTTAACACAATATTTGAGGGCAAAAATGGACTTTACACTTCGAGGGCACTATTGTCTTTATAATTCTCTTGAGCGTAAATCTTAGTGAAGGGCCGGATAGTCGACCAGAGGGAGGGAGAATGGGAGCAAGTTAAAAAATTCAACCCAACAGCCTCTCTATTCTAATTGTCAGAGTCACACGTACCAACTCGTGATATGTTGATCTAGGAACAATTAGGAATTTCTCAATGTTGCGGAAGCAAAGATAGAAGCACTCAAAAGACATGCAGCTCACAATCAAACAAGTCGAATAAACCAAGCTTTCAAAAAGATTGCTGCGCAAAAAGCAAATGTCCTTAACCGTGATTACTACTCTAAGCAAAATGAAGCAATTTAATGCTTCAATGATGAGCTAATGATTACTTGAAGTAGTAATTCACTGTTGCAAGAAAAAGACATTCGCCCATACCAGAACCATGCTGAAACATCTGAACAAAATAGATTAGACTTGCAACTTGTTGCAGCAGCACGTGAACTGAAGAGCAACTGCTCTCAACAGAGCGCAACGACCAAGCTGCTGAATAAGACAAGCTGTGGGACTCGCACGCAGCCTGATGGTCCGATGGTGTCACGAAATTTAGCATCGGACTTGCAGCAGCAGGAACAGATCAAAAATAGAGCAACAGTAGAAACGCACCGTCCCAACGGTAGCAGAGAGGGAGCGTCGGACCAAACCTTGCGCAAAAGCGATTAACAGCAGACGCAGCTTGAAGCAGGATCCTCGAGACAAAACAGCAAGCTGACATTTTGGACACGGCTTCACATGATCATCCGGCATCCATCTCAACCAGAGACCACACCCAACGATCAAGATTGAGATTAAATTCAGATAAAATGAGACACCCTAGAAAGGGAGAATTTTGGAAAAAAATCATTGAATCGAGGTGCCCGTGAAAAGATTCAATAAATTGGTGATTGGGATATCTCCTCACATGCCCTAGCACTGATTTTCGCCAAAAATCCGCTCCAAAATCGCAGCCAAAAGTTAAGCACGAATTTTCCCACCAAAATCCTCCGAAAATCCAGAAAAAAGAAAAACAAGAAGAGAACCAGATGAACTCGAAATTCAGAGGAATGATTGCTCTATTTTATTCTTGAACGAGGTCAGGCTCTTTGCCAAGTTGCACAGACAGAGGTTTCAATCTCTCTCGCACTGTGGATCTCTCTCAGTTGCCAACTACATAACAGAGAATGCAGCCTCTATCATATTTATAGAGCTATTACATATTCCCAACACGCCCTTAGGTATTTTATCTTAACCTCATAATCCCAGAGGCATAATGGTCTCACTTGAGATCGAAGCATCCGATGGCCATGGGCTTTTTCACGACTTTGTTTTTGTCTCGACGCAAGCTTCGTGATGACGCCATATGCCTCCTCTTGTTCCGGCGGGAACACCAACCGGGTTTTGAGGCCCAAACCCGAAAAACGTCTGGCCATTGGTTTTGAGGCTCAAACTACCAAACCACCTAAAGAAGCGTATCCGCTATGCCTCCTCCACGATCTCGACATGTGTCACCGTCGTCCTCAACCACCTGATAACCAAGTCCTATAGCACTCTACTTGACATTGGTCAACCGCCAGTCTTGAGTTGGTCATCATGGTCAACTCCTCTACATGTACTCTTGCTTGTTGATGCTCCCCAAGTGTCAGCCACCATGATTTGTCTTCCAAGCCGGCCCCTCAGTCCAAGCCTCACATCCGTCCTTCACCGCATCTTGTCCATCGGCACGGCACGTCTATACTTGACCTTCGCTATGTCTATCGATCATCCTATGCACCACACCTACACACTAACATAGACAAGAGACATGTTGCACACGCATACTCACACCATGGTTAGTCCTGATGATCATCTCCCTGACAATCACTCACCACAAACTCGACATACAAGGGCACATACCAACCATATGTTCGCACCTAGTCATATCTTGATCGCTTTCTTAGCAGGCTCCATCTTGGCAAAGCTTCTGGTCTCGTCCGGATCGCTTGTGCAATCTACCTTTGGAGGGGCTTCGCCTGAAGCTCCGAGCGTTCACCTGAAAGACAAGAGATAAAGGCATGGAAACAAGGAGCCACGCTACCTAATTCGTGAAGCGGACCCCAACATAACCCATCAAACGATAACGATCAGATTGTCTTAAAACATAAATTAATTATCATAGAATGTATCCATATTTGTCCAAAACTATTACAACTTGCAGAGTTCTCTCGCCCCAACATAGCATAACTGCAATAATAACCGATAATATACCATCAAATTCAAATAATAATCCAGAAGCAAATATTATGTTGTTGCTACAAGCTGTTGCTAGCTGCTCATGTTCTTCTTGTTAATGACCACCTCCAGCATAGCCTCTAGAGTCTCAAGCTTCACTGGTTTGGGCACAAACACATCAGCACCAGCTTGCATGAATGCCTCCCAGCCACTAAAATCTGCCGAGACCCCAACAATCTTCACCGTAGTAGCTCCCATGGCACGGATCTTGCCCACAGCCTGCCAAACAATCCAGCAAGAAATTAAAATTTTTTCAGTTATAAGTCTGACTTTCATTTTTTATGATGCCAAAGTTTACATTATATTACTAGGACAATCAAAAGTCTACCGTAAAAAATAACAAAATTGATTCGTTAGCTTCATATGCGCTACATGTTTTTTTGTTATACTATGACATAATACAACAAGTGAAATAGCTGATAAGTAATACTAGTAAGTTGAAATGCTAGAAGATATTTTTTTCTATAAGTTCTGGAGAAACTTGTGAATAATGTTCACAAAAGAATAACAGGAAATAAATATAAATCTACTATATCTCAAGTTGAAATATATACCGTACCTTAGGACCCGACATTATGGGCATATCCTTATCCAAGAAAACAATGTCAAATGTTTTCCCTTCAACGAAAAGGTCAACCGCTTCTTTCCCATTCTCAACAGCAGTAGCCTCGCAGTTAAGTTTGTGCAACATATGCATGAGAATCACACAATCAACTTTGATATCCTCGATAACTAATGCCCTTGGGGCAGACCCTTGGTTCCTGGCACTACGTAAAAAACAATTTTTTAGCAACGGGACGAATTATTTGTAGGGGCGGCTGGTGATGGAGCCGCCCCTACAGTGGCTTGCTCGGGAGGCCAGACACCAGCCGCCCCTACAAATAGAACAGCAGAGGCCGCTGGTGATACGAAGCCGTCCCTATAAATGGGCTCTGATTTGTAGGGGTGGCTCACTCACCAGCCACCCCTGGCGTTGCTATTTAGTAGGGGCGGCTGGTGATTGAGCCGCACCTACAAATGCCCCTCGTATAAATACCTCCGATTTGTAGGGGCGGCTCAATCACCAGCCGCCCCTACAAATGACCCACATATAAAACAATTGCAGCACCTTTTTCCTCCTCGGGTCAGTCACTTGAACCTATGAAAGAAAGGTGGGGAGGCCTTGGGCACCTCCTAAAAATTGCTCTTCTAAGGGGGGAAGATTTTGGTCTCAAATCCTTTGGTGGAGAGATTGTAGAAGGTAAGAAAATGCTATTCCACACTTTTTTTAAAGTTTTAATGGTTGGTTAGTGAGTAATTAAAATTTTGTTTTTCGCTCTCTTCTATGGTGCTTGAGCTACATATGAAACAAATTAGACCCAAGTTTTAAATGTACTAGGGTAAATTAGGGAGGGGAACAAGATCATACCCTTATTTGGTCTATGTTTTTTGATTTTAGTGAACAATTAGTTAGTTTTATGCATGTTTCATGTGCATGTAGATCTAGATCTAGGGTTTGGTTTTTTTATTAATTTCATTTTTGTAAATTTATGTTTGATAAAATTGGACTAGGGTTTGTATGAAAGATATTGGGTAAAGTATAATTGTTGCTAATTGTTGTCTTTAAAATTATTTATTGTAATCAATAAATATGTATTTTAATTATTTATGGATAAATAGGGCCATTAATTAATTTTCCTCTACCATGGTGTGTTTGTATGCTTCATGTAATTATATTATATTTATATTCATATATATCTGAAGTATATACAATTATTCTCAAGTAATTATTAATTTGATTCATTTTTATATATATCTGAATAAGTAGTCCTTTAATGTTTGTTTTGTTGATGTTGTAAAAGATGGAGTACATGAGCTCTTGGATGTATGGTTCAGTTAAGGTTCAAGGCAGGTTTTCGTGAAGAGGTGGATAAATTTATTGAAGCCGCAAAGAAGCATGCAACGACATTGGAAGATAATAAGGATACAATTATTTGTCCCTATAAAGATTGCAAGAACCGTATGGCATGGACAGATGTGACTATCATCATATCACATTTGATTATGCGAGGAATTTGTTGAGGACTACACTAGTGTGGATTCATCATGGTGAAACAGTTATTGTTAACGACGAAGGATGAGGATGGAATACGGATGACGAAACCATAGAATCCCTGTCCCAATATTCAGCAGAGCTTGATGCACGAATGGATTTCGAGTTTGGCAATGAACAAGGTGGTGATGCTAGGTGGTTGGGATGGTAACGATGAAGGTGGTGCCAATAATGATGGTGGAGCACATGTCGGGGATGAAAATGATTTGGAGGACATGATTCGAGCCCTTGGACTAGAGATTTTACTAAATAGCCCGAAAGGTCTAGAAAATTTGGAAAGGGTGACAAAAGCATCGAAGGAGACTGTGTATGGTATTGAAAAGGGTTGACCGACACATTGGACATTGCTACGTTTTGTGCTTGAGCTGCTCATCCTAAAGGCTAAGTATGGCTGGTCAGACTATAGTTTCAATAATTTATTGCATCTCCTGTTATGGGTGCTGCCACAACAAAACTCAGTTCCCGCCAACACATACCAAGCAAAGAAGGTCATAAGTCCATTGACAATGGGGGTTGAAAAAATCCATGCATGCCCCCAACCACTGTATACTTTTTCATGGCGAAACGTTCAAGTCACTGGATAAATATCCTCGGTATGGAGCCAGCCGGTACAAGAACAATGACCTTTACGGTGGGGACAAAGCCTCCATAGGGAAAAAGAGGAATAAGAAGGGTACAAAACAGGTGGTACAAGAATCTTAGCCCTAGAGGACACTCCATTAGGCAATGATGCAAAGCAAAGAAGAATTCCTACCTTGGTAATATGGTACCTGCCAGTGACCAACTGCTTGAGACATATCTTCCTAAACCCTAAAGAAGCCGCACTCATGACATGGTGGGATGATGAGCGCAAGGTGGATGATGATAAGATTGCACACTCGGCTGATTGTAGTCAGTGGCAAAGGTTTGATGAGAAGCATAAAGAATTCAGCGATGACCCAAGGAATGTATGGTTTGGCTTGAGCATCGATGGAATAAATCCCTTCAATGAGAGGATGAGCGACCACAGCACATGGCCAGGGATCTTGTCCATGTACAACATCCCAACATGGTTGTGTTAGAAGAGAAAGTACCTTCTCCTCACTATTCTTATTTCTGGCCCTAAACAACCAGGCATTGATATAGATGTGTTCCTCGAGCCTTTGATGCAAGAAATGGAGAGGCTATGGAGGCATGGGGAGCAGATGTACGATGCATTCCGAAAGGAGGACTTCATATGTAGAGCAATAATATTTGTTACTACCAATGATTACCCCGCGCTGTTTGCTTTGTCTGGACAGATCAAAGGGAAGACGGGATGCTTGGTTTGCTTGGATGGTACTACATGGGTGTACCTAGATGCATCCAAGAAGATAGTTTACCTAAGAAACCGACGCTTCTTAAAGACAAGTCACAAGTACTGTAGCAAATTATTCTTTAGATTTTATGACAATGCCCCGGAGATTGAACCCCCTCCGGAGAGACGTCATAATGGAGAACACGTGTATAGAATGGTGAAAAACATACATGTCATCTATGAAAAGAAGAATTCGGATGGGACAAACAAAGACAGAAGCACACCTCCTGTCGAAGGCGTACTTTTCAAGAAACAATCGATCTTCTTTCAGTATCTGCCTTATTGGCTAGACTTGAAGGTCCCCCATGCCATTTCTGCTATGCATGTGCAGAAGAATGTCTTTGAGAGTCTCATTGCTACCTTGATGGACACAGGCAAGTCAAAGGATGGTCTGAAAGCATGGAAAGACATGGTGCAGCTAAACGTGATGCCACTGCTTCACCCAGTACCTAAGGCTAATGGAAAATACACTCTGCCCGCGGCGTGCTTCAACCTAATACCAGACGAGAAGAGAGCTATATGCACTTTCCTGAGGGGGGTCAAAGTCCTGACTGGGTTTTCAACAAATGTGAAGAAGCTAGTGTTGATGAAGGACTTGTCAATAACACACTGCAAGGCTATAAAGCCAGAGTTCTTGAAAATGGCCATCACCCGCATGTGCTACTTCTTTTTGAAGATCTCATAGAAGATGATTAGCAAGCAAGAGCTGAGTGACCTACATAAATTTGTGGTGGAGACACAAAACCAACTAGAGATGTGTTTACCTCTAGCTTTTTTTGATATAATGCCACATCTCATGATTCACATGGTTCATCAGATACAGGCATTGGGCCCTTCTACTTGCATGAAATGTGGTCCTACGAGCGGTTCATGTTGGTTGTAAGTCGATACGTGCATAATCAAGCATACCCAGAGGGCTCCATGATAGAGGGTTATAGTACTGAAGAAGTCATCGAGTGCTGTCAAGAGTACCTAATAGTACAAAAAGGGATTGGTAAACACCAATACACCATCAAGAGTACCTAATACCCAGTAGGCTGGCTAGGATGGGCACCAATGGTAGAAAAGTGTTCATCGACCATGATTACAAAGAGGTGAGTCGGGCGTATTATAGTGTCTTGCAGAGTACACAACTGATGCAACTGTACATTGATGAACACTTGGCTATCATTATGGTGAAGAGAAATGGCCGTTCAGATGATTGGGTCATGAAACAACCCAAGCAATGACTAACTACATGGTTGAAGGACCAAAACATACCACCTGGAGAAACCATAGACTCTATTACCATCAGAAGGTTGGCAGAGGGGCTATCGAGATAAGTGACATCTTGGAATGCTTATGACATCAATGGGTATATGTACTATACCCACGCAAAGGATAGTAAATATGTGAACCAAAACAGCGGCGTTCGAATAGAGGCTATCAATGGATTGGGGCGAAAGATCCAATACTTTGGCATCATTGAAGAGATATGGGAACTTGACTATGGAAGGGATATAATGGTGGCCCTATTTCGATGCCACTAGATCAAACAACACCGACTGAACGAGATAGGATTGTGAGTCCTGGACCTCGAGAATCTAGGCTACCAAGATGACCTTTGGGTGCTCGCTTCATGTGTCGCATAAGTTTTCTATATGTCTGACCCACAAAGTAACCTCCCTTCGAAGAAGAAGACAAAGCACGTGGTTGCCTCCGGGAAACAGCACATTATTGGAGTTGATGGCGTGGACGATGTTGAAGTTTACAATAACTACGATGAGATGCCGCTATTCATAGACTTTCCTTAGAATATCAGTGTTGTGGAAAAGAACTTACCCAAAGACATATTGCCGTAGGAACGAAAAGGTGTCAAGGGGAAAGTCGTTATAGCGGGCTAGCTAGTTGTTGAACGTGGAGTGTTTATGTAAGTGTGTGTTTGTAAGACTTCATTTATGCATGCGTGTGAGACTATATATTTATGTATGTGTGTAAGACTACATATTTTTGTATGTGTGTGAGACTATATTTATGCATGTGTGTGAGACTACCCTTTGCAACATCAAGATGACTCTATTTGAACATCCACTCTATTACTACTAAAACTTTATGAAATCACTTAACACTTTATGAAATGAAGAAATAACCAAAATAAAAGTAGGAGATCTTGACGAGTTATACAACTTTTACATTCAACACCTTTACAACTGAAATCATTTAGTGTTTGAAAATCATGTTTGAAGCTGTCATTTTTTGAAATTTAAAATTTGAATTGTTCAAAATTAGTGACAAAGATAGATGACTAGACTAAAATGTTAGAGCATGATTTTAGAAAATTTTAGAAAAAATACTATCAAATTTAGAGTTACTATAAGGGAGAAAAACTAGTTACAAGTTTTAGCCATAGATTAAAAAGAGAAATCACACTTGTTCATCATTGATCATCATGAACAGTTGTGATTTTTCTTTTTAATCTCTGAATAAAATTTGTAACTAGTCTTTCTCCCTCATACTAACTCTAAATGTGATGATTTTTTTTCTAAAATTTTCTAAAATCTTGCCCTATCAAGTTAGTGTGTTGATTTGGTCATTCTTTTTATTTGTCAAAGTTTCAGCACTTCAAATTTTCAAATTTAAAAAATGACAAGTTTGAACGAGATTTTCAACTATTAAATGATTTCAGCTGAAAAAGTGATGAATACCAAAATTGTATAACTCATCAAGATCTACAACTTTTAGTTTGATTATTTCTTAATCTAATAAAGTGATAGTAAACATTGTTCACAAATCAACATGTTTCTCGTATAGTTCATAAAACTATGAGTCATATGTGAATTTATGAACATTGTTTACTAATACTTTATCACATGAATAAGTGACCAAAATAAAAGTTATAGATAGTGATGGGTTCAACAACTTTTATGTTCACAACTTTTATTGTTGAAATCATTTAATGTTTCAAAATTTTGTTTGAAGTTGCCATTTATTGAAATTTAAAATTTCAACTGTTCAAATTTGGTCAAATGAAAATATGATCAAAATAAAAGTTGTACATATTGATGAGTTCTACAACTTTGGTATTCATGAGTTTTTCATCTGAAATCATTTATTCCTTTAAAATATTGTTTCAAGTTAAAATTGTTTGAATTTCAAATTTTGAATCGTTCAGACGAAGTCACACGATAAGATGACCAAAATAAAAGTTGTAGATGTTGATGAGTTATACAACTTTTATGTTTACAACATTTTCATTTTATTTCATTTAATGTCATAAAATTGTAGTCAAAGTTTTAAAATTCAAATTTTTAATTTTTGTTTTTTTGTTTTCTATATTGTTTTGACTACAATTGTTTTTATATATATTTCTGCATATATAGAATAATACAAAATATTATATTTGTGCATATATACAAATGTTTTTATATTACTTTGTATTTTTGTGATATAAACAATACAGAATTAATAATTTAAAAAAATAGAAAATATTTGTAGGGGCGGTTGGATCAGGAACCGCCTCTACAAATGCATTTATAGGGGCGGCTGAATCACGAACTGCCCCTAGAAATCGTCCTGAGTATAAATACAAGGGCGCACGGGTGAAAACCTGTAGGGCGCTCTCTTCTTCCTCCGACGCCGTCAGGTTGCCCACTTTTTCCCCGGTGCCCCGCCGACGCCGCCTCCCGGACCTGTCCCGATGCCCGCGCCCCCTCTCCGCACCCCAGACCTCTCCGACGCCCGCCCCCTCCCCGCACCCGCGCGCCCCATCTCCACGGCGGCTAGGGTTTTAGAGCCCCCGGCCGGTGGCGCTAGGGTTTCCGACCTTGAGGTGTTGCGGGCCTACTCCCCGCCCTCCCGTGGCCTAGGTGCTACGGCGTCCGTGCTCCCTCCCGCGGCGAGCGGCCACGGTGCTCGAGCTCTTCAGCGTCCACACTCCTTCCCTAGCGTCCACACCTCCACCGGCATCCGCACTCCTCCCTGTGCCCTCCGGTGTCTGCGCACCTCCACCGTGTCCGCGCTCCTCCACAGCTTCCCCTACACCTGACAGGTAATTTGGATCCACCTTGAGTTAATTTGGCTTTTGTGTTAATCAACCTTGTTGACTCTGTAATAGTTTATTTATTTACTTAAAAGCAAATTCGGTGTGGTGTTTGGTTCCGGTGCAAGCGGAAATGCCCTTGTGATTGTTGCTTTTCTTGAGTCCTATAGATATAGATCCACTAAGACTGGTGACTTAGTTTTTGTAGGATCCTGTTTTTCTAATGATTGATGCATGTGTCATGTGTGTGCTTCTATGTGTACTGTCGAATCTAGTTTATGTGCCAATTGGGGACAATTAGGTGGCTATCACCTTTGCATCCCATTCACTGAACAGCTAGCATGACAAGATGATCGAGATGCCAGGCATTGCTCCTCTAAACAACGACAACATGGCAGATATATATAGCCTATCAATACATAGCTTAGAGCTGTCCCAGGCTGTGAAGCTGTCACCTGTGCACCAGCTGCATGTGCCGCTGCTTGAGCCGCAGCTACTGTTCATTGAGAGAAAGGATGGAAATAAAATATTAGAGTATGATATTATGCAATTAAAGAGTAAAATATGTGCATGTATATCTCGAGAAAAATCATGCTCACATACATAGAAAATTAATCATTTCAGTTTCTCATAAATTGCATATGCAAAGGTTTTCTCTCTATTACATTAGAGGCCTTGAGCTACAGAGCAGTTTGCTATTGTCCTATATGCAACTATGATATTTAAGCCCAAAATAAAATGCTTGTGATATAAAAATTGGCAAAGCTTAGGCAAGATCTCCTCAGGTAAGTTTGAAAAAGAAAACCTATCACTCACATGTCAGCTACCAAAAGCTTCCAGTTAAGCTGCACCATAGAAATCAGGTCGCAAATTTGCTAGATAAGTTGAAGCTTAGTTTAGGCCAATCACTTTTGGTGCCATATTGCTAATGATAGATTAGTATGCGCTAAAGTGCAATAAAAACATGGACAATTTCAGAGGATTGATACGTAACTTATGCCTACCTTTCTAGACTGGTCATGTCATTAGTCAAACAAAGTTCAGGGATTCCCATTAGCTAATTAAGGTGTAGGCCTTGTTGACTAATTTGGAGACAGTCGCCACACATTTTTGCAGTACATTAAGAAGCACTTGATGCATGTCGTAGCACGTAGTGCACTGCATTTGATCCCATGTGTATCTGAACCCAGGGTTCAGGTTCAGTGGTTTCGGGGATTAGTGGTTTCTGGTATTGCCTGTAAGTTTCTGCTGATATTAATCATGTCATTTGCCTATAGCCATTCTCTTCTATTCTATTATTCTTTTGTCAGTGTACTTCCATAAAATTTCTGTGCTAGAACAAAGCACAAAACTCCTTGATTCTTTGATGCTAAGGCACCCTCCAAATTCTAACTGTCCCAGCATTGTGGTTGTGATAATCCACTCACATGCATGCAGCTTGTGGCATGATCCGATGGAATTATAAATTCCCTGAGCCAGAACAAAGCACAAAACTTTTTGATTATAGCAAAGGGATCATCCAAATTCCAACTGTACCAACACAGTTTTGTGATAATCTGATGGAATATTTACTAGAAATTGGGATCCTGTGTTTTTTATTAACTTTGATGGTGCTGATGTGCTAGTTGAAATGTTAAGAATTGTTGTTGTACAAAAATGGGAACTTGGAAATGCATCATTATACAAATTTCATAATTGTACTCTTTATATGCCATTTGATATGTTTTGATTCGTGCACATGATATCTGTTAGACTGAGCTAATTTATTCTTGAAAGGTCGGATAATGATGTATTTTGAAATAAAATGCATTTCCCTTTATGTTTATTCACTGGCTTGGTGTAACACCCAAAATTTCAGTCTTTTTTTTAAATAAGAAAATTTGATTTAATTATGTTATTATGTGAACATTGAAATATAGGAAAGAAATATTTTTTGTGAAAATAAAATCAAATATAAGGTTAGTAACATGTTGATGCACTCATGCTGGAGCATTGTAACCGCCCGTGCACGAGGTAACCGCCACGCCGAGGAATCGCCGGGATCCGCCGCCCGCCTCCGCGCGAACCGCCGTCTCCGAGACGTCGTCGACTCTGTTCTCCCCAATGTGAGCTTCACCGTGATCCCCTCTCTCTCCCCATGCGGTTTATTTCCTGTTTCATGTCTTCTAGTGCCTTAGCCGTGTGCGCCGTGAGCTCTCGGCCGCCGGCCATGGCGGCCACCGCACCAACCGCGTCCACCGGCCCCGTTCTCGGCCTGGATGAGTTCGCGAGTACCTCCGCAACTCCCCGGTGCCCTCGGTTCTTCAAACCGTGACCCCTAGCCCCTGTACCGCGCGCTCCAGTGACCTCCACGCCGCCGGCGATGGAGCCTTGCCGCCGGCTGCACTGTGCCCGGCCAGACCTCCTTCTCTCTTCCCAGATTTAATTCTAGCCGTCCATTTTCAGATCTGAGGCCAAGATTAGAAGTTACCCTTTCGCGTGTAAATATGCTAAAGAGTCCCTCGCTTTCGGATAAATTGAACCCGCCATCCCTAGCATAGTTTCCAGAGTACGCTTTCTTGTTTTGAAAGCGTAAAGTTCATTGTTTTAGTTCAAAATACGTTTTCAGTATTTATAGAAATGCCATTAGATTTGTTTTGCTAATAAAAACTCTGTTTTAGCTCCGAATTGGTCCGTTCAAATTGCGTTAGCTTCGTAATTTCATAATCTACGTGTTAGTACCACTATAAATCAAGTTTGCAACTTTTAAATTTCATGATTAGTTTTAATTAAATAAAGTGCTATAGAAAACCCCGTTTAAATCATAACTTTCGTGTTTTAGCTCTGATTTTCGTGAACTTCGCGTTGACGTGATCGTAACGAGACGTAGGTTCTTTTCATAAACATTTTATCTTGTTTTCTATACTATTGGTATACTTTTCTAACTGTAGGATTGTTTGCTTTGTATGAATGCCTTTGGAATGTTGTATGTTGCCATGTTGGTCGCGTTCAGACGGCGACGAGAACGTTGGAGATCAAGAGTTCTTCGACGACTAGCAGGACCAGCAAGAGTTTGTGAACCAAGGCAAGTATAGCATGGGCCTATCTTGATGTCCTATTCACTTTAATCATTTACTCATGCGCATGCGTCTAATTTTGATAACCATAAGGACATTCTAGTCATTTGATGACTTGTTCCCTTGACTCCTATGGGTTAATTGCATATGGGTAGATTCCTAGTGCTCTAACTGAACATGATCTATATGATGGTTAATGGTTCTATGGAACTAAAAGTATAACATGATTTATAACAACTGATCCATAGGGCGAAGGTGCAAACAACTTTTGATCATGTTGCTCCCGGCCCTCCATAAGAACTTATCTGTCGGCAAAAGCTGGGACTGACAGTGCAACCGTGAGAGTCATATGGCTTTGACTTTAGCTCAGTAATAGGACCTTTTCTAGCTTGTTAGAGGTTACCTTTATGGCGCAAGAGGGGCTTGCCACGTTGGGTATAGGGCTGCCTCTATTCCTATGTGTATAGCCGCGATGGATATATGCCATAGGAAAGGGGGGTTCCTACATCTGCCTGTCGAGGAAACCTAGCAGCCCTAACTTGTTAGAGAAACCTATAAAATGGCTTCATAGTGTACCCTGCCCGCTCACCTTGACAGTGACATGGGAGTAATTAACCCGAGCATATGGGAATCACGACTCGCGGTGAATGTGCACCACCTCTGCAGAGGGTTATAAACTGTTATAACAGCCATGCTCACGATCACGAGTGGCCCAGAAAACTCACAGAATAATTGGTTACTCAATGTGGTTCATTTATGATGGTTTACGATGATAATATGATGCAAATAATTCTGATATCTGATTATGTGGGTTTAAATGGGAGCTTAAGCATAACTTGATAATAATTGGTAATAAAATCCTGACTTACTAAAAGTGCTAACTGCAGTAAACCAGTGTCGTCCTTTTTGAGCTACATAACCCCATGTTATCTTGTTAAGTACGGGAAGTACTTACGCTTGTTCATTTCTATATTTGGATAAAAATCTCGGATGGGTAACAGATGACAACGGATATGAGGAATTTTCTAAAGATTATTAGGCTTGTGGTCAACCAATTGACCCTCCCTGTGATGGTGTTCCACGAGAGAGAGTTATCTTTTATTTTCCGCTGTGATGTATAAGACTAAGTTATGTTATTATCGTGATGTAAGATACACTGTGATGATACTCTCTTATAATTTGTCAGCTTGTGTGTGTGATTGATCCCTAGGCACACATGAGTGAGTGCATTCAATTTTATCCTTAAAATTGGGTGTGACAAATTGGTATCAGAGCCGTGTTGACTGTAGGACGCAAGCCTATTTAAAAATGGTCATTTTAGCATCTTTGCTCCTCTGGTTTCTTGCTTACTGTCTTATTCTTGTTATTTTATTAAAACATTTATGCTTTTCATACCTTAATCTATTATATAAAATTGTTGATTCTAATTCTATCTCACTTTAAATCTATAGATGTCTCATAACCCGAAGACTGCCCGCCTCAGCACTGCTGGCTATCGTGCCTTGTCCACCCCACGTGCTCCACAGGCGGAGAAGGAGATTGTGATCATCTCCGATGATGAGGAGATGGCTACCCTGACACCTGCACCTGCTCCTACTCTAGCTGTTGCACTGGTCTATCCTATTGTAGCTACACCTGAGGAGTCATCGGCTACTTGACCTACACCTGCGCCATCCCCAGCTGTCCCTGTGGTGGATGAGGAGATAGGCTGGAAGTGCAAGTACTACTTCGAGCCAGCCCTAGAGATGGCCTACTACCACACCCTCCTCACCCATGTGCTGGACGACTACTACCCCGATCTGCATGCCTCCATCAGCTATCATTGTGCAGAGTACCAACATCCTTTGGAGGCAACCTTTTGGAAGGTAGAGTTGGTTGTCACTGCTTGGAATGACATTAAGAATGGACATGAGGTGGAGACTGTCCACCATGCCACTGCTAGGAGGGCCCATGCCTTGGATGGCATGGAAGATGCAGCGCAAGACGCCTACATCTACTACCATGGTCGTCGCTTTGAGGCCATGAGGGAGGATCATTTCAGGTTCCTTCCTCGCAATGATCATGAGGGTGTTTGGCAGGTCTTGGCACCACCAGAGAGTGACCCAACTTTGGAAGCAACAGTGCAGCATGTCCATGCCATGCAGGGGGTGGATGAAGAAGTCAAAGGAGAGCTCCATGCATCATAGAGGGCCGAGAGACGCCTCCAGAAGCAAGTTGATGAACTACGTGCTCAAATTGGGCAGCCACCGATCTATAAGAAGAAGCGTCGGTCGTTCACCATGATTGACACCGCCCCATAGGTGTTAGGTGCCATGATTAAGATTACAATGTCGTTAGTTCATGTTTCATATTTAGTCTTGTTTGGTCTTATGAACTTGGATGATTAGATGTTTTAGTTTGTGAACTTGGTTGATTTAGAGTTTGGTTGTTTGCTGGAAGTTTGTGGGCATGTCCACAACTTCCTTAATTTGGAACCTTAAGTTTAGATGACATCTTAATGTAGATGGTTTGCTTTATCTTATCTCTGCTGTGCTGTTTTCTGGAGCAGCCTGTGTTCTTTATCTTGTATCTTGAAATCTGGGCTGTCAAAAATTCTAAAATTTTTGTGAAGATAACTAGACTTCTGTATATTTCAAATGTCTCTAGAATCACGTCAATAGCTGTTCAGGTTTGTGAGATCTAGCTGTCACAAGTTGATGTTCCTGCGTAGACTGGAACCCAGAACAGATTCGGTTTAGCTCTATTTTTGACCATGTGCATTTCAGAATCTGTAAAAACGATCTAAATAAAAGTTGTAGCTGATATCCTAAGCTTTCCAACCGTTCTTGGTACACCTCTGTTAGATCTCTAAAACTCAAGTTATGATAGATTTACCGAACTGCTATTTTTGAAATCTTGTCCAGAAAATTCTCAGCAATGTTTCTTATCTTTTGTAAGCTCTCTATAATTTGGAAAATCTCTAAATTTTGCGCATTTGTTGGAAAACAGGTGGCTGTAAGAGGAGGAAGAGGCAGAGGCCATGGTCGTGGCCGTGATGCTCTTATAAATCCACCACCACCGCCACCTGTGACCATGGAACAATTAATGGGAATGCAAGCGCAGTTGATGCAAGCTATGATGCAGTGCTTGGACAATGAACCTACAAGAGGACCACCGCCTGTTCAGGTCAGAGATGAGCGTGGAGAGTTTATGAGGGTCGTCCACCGGTGTTCACTCATTCCTTAGACCCTATGGAGGAAGATGATTGGTTGCGTGCTGTAGAGAAGCAACTTAACATAGCACAATGCAACGATCTTGAGAAGGTGTTGTATGCTTCTAGTCAACTCCAGGGAGCAGCTCAGGATTGGTGGGATTCTTTCCAGTATGGACGTCCCAACAATGCTCCTGCTATCACTTGGCAGGAATTCAAGGACAATTTCTGGTCTTATCATATCCCTGATGGACTCATGGAATTTATAACACCTCTGGTGTTTTGACCTAGCACTAAAACTTGACATGTCATCATATGCATTGCAAAGCATTCATAAAGTAGAAAATTTTGAATGCATTCACTAAACAAGCTTTATTTCATAAGTTGTTATGTAATGTGATCCAAAACTCTAAATAAACATCATGACCACAAGGGTCAAATTTCATGTGATCATGTGAGACCATGTGTCAATTGACTCAAATAACCCTAATGGGCCATGTAACTGGTCAAAAATCTTAGTTAAGTAAAAAGGTAAACAAATTAAATTTGAATTCAAATTCAAATTATAAAAGTCCTTTTTGCCCCTTCTGTCTATTTCAAAATCCATTTGGAATTTGGGGGTGTGACAAAAAGCAAAGTTGAAGCTTATTTTATAAGGATCAACTTTGGTATTCAAAGTTTTTAAAGTTTACATACAAAATTTGGAGTAATTTTGAAATGATTCAAATGCTCAAATGCACCCCAAATTCAAATTTCAAAATGGAGGCAGAATTTGAAAATGTTCATTTAAGCAAAGTTGTAGAACTTTTGATTTTGAACAACTTTTATTTTTGGAGATTTTTGAGTTGTTATACAAATTTGGGAGTAATTTGAATTTTAAAACGGATGGCAATTCTGTAATTCTGGTGAACAGTGCACAACCACCGCCCCACCACCGGCGTCCTTTCTCCGGCCTTCCAGACGTGCCCATGGCCACCCTCGGCTTCGCGCTGGCATGGGATGCTCACTGCGTGTCGTCCCCTCGCTCTCTTGGCCGCGCTATAAAGCTCCGACGCCGTTATCGGCTTTTCTTTCTCTCCTCTGTTTCCCGACGCCGCCGCCTCAACTCCGTCGAGCTCCCCTCGCCTCCTCAGCGCAAGCCAGTCTCGGCAAAGTAGTGTCCTAGCTCCACCTATCGCCGGCGTAGTGCTACCGTACCACCGCGTCCGCCATGGCCGGTGTCAGCCTCGAATTGTGCCATGATTGAGTTAGCTAGTGTCTCCAATCGGTGCGCCATGTTATTGTGAGTGTTTTGGTACCTTGGCTGTCGCCATTGGACTCACCATCGGTGAGTTAGCATCGGTCAGCGCCGTCGTCGTCGCGGTCAAAGCCGGAGGTTAGGGATGACAAGTGGGTCCCGTATGTCAGCGACTGTGTAGTTCAAAATGGAATTTTTCTATTTTTAGAAATGGATGAATAGTGTCTATTTTTGTTATTTTTGTGTAGATTTATTTATAGCTCCAAAAATTATGAAAATTTTTGTGTGACCTCTCTGTGATGAATATTATTTAGGAAAATATGAAATATTGATTTACAGTAATTTTTGAATCTGATGAAAATTGCTCAATTAATTAATAAATGTAATTTCCATGATTTTTGTAGGCCACTATATAACTCCAAAAATTATGAAACTTGTTTTGGTACACTAATTTGTCATGAGGAAGCTTGCATAAAATTTTGAGGTTATTTGGAACAAGTTCGTTTTGGGCTTATTTCCAAATTAATTCAAAAATGAATAAAAGCAAACCCTAAGTGTTAGGTTAGAGTTTGATCTTGTTTTGGTCATGTTTTGTGACCAGTAGGGTTTCAAGATCAATTTGGTCAAGTCACTTAGGTCATAAGCCCTAGGTCATTAAAGTGTTGGATAGAGTTTAGTTAATGAGTGATTTCATTCATTAAGGGTAGAACTTTGGAGTGAAACTTTGGGTAGTTCTTTAGAAGCTTGTAGGGTTTCTTAGTAAACATTTTTGTGTGGTCCTTGATGGTAGAATTGCAAGTTGGTTTTGTTGGCTTGCAACTGTACCGTGAAGGAAAGTTCTACTCAAGGTGTTATTATATTTCATGCACCATGAAAGCATCATGTTTACATTATCATCATGTTGAAGCATATGTTATTATTTCGTGTAGAATCCAAGAGTGAACCAATCCTAGTTTAGCAAGTTGTGGAAGAATCCCCGGTTGTCTCGGGATTCGATATTTGTGGTACTGATCCGGAACCCGAGATCGTCAACGAAGGCAAGCCCCGGTTTATGCATTAAACCATTACCTTGTTTACTTTGAAAAGTTTATCACCTATGTTACCTATTGCATTAAGTTGATTATTTCAAATGTTACCTACTTGATGCATTGCCTACCTTATTAATTGTTTACCATCCTTGAAGGTGATTTCATTTACAAAGGCATAGAATGCTTAGTATGCTTTATGGTAGGCTTTCAAAGTAAAAGTTTCGATACAATCAAAGATGGCATCCTGGCCAAAGAAAGAAAGAAGGTAGAATGAAGTAGAGACTGGTCAGGTGACTTATCTTGAATATTGGGTAATGTTGCCGACTATGTCACTTAAAGGCCACTCATTGTGGATCTTCTGAACGAGACACTTTGTAGTACTGGTCACATACTCTGGTAAGCCTACTTTGGCTAATCCGATACTAAGACGAATGCCCACGCACTAGGAGTGGAGAGATGGCGGGAGTAGTGTGTACCCTCATGGCTGGAATGTGGCTGGATTGGAAGTGTGCTGTGCTCTCGGGTGGCATGGAGACGGCTTAGTATAGGAGGATCCAGTAGCGAGGTTGATATATGCAAGATTAAGTTCTACATATGTCGTGTGATAAGGAATCCCCAGCTAGGACTTGAATCAATTCGAATTGCCGATGCTCCGTGGATATGGAGACTCATTTCATTACAGAAGCAATGCAGGACTAGTGAATTACTAAAATTTGAGAAAAGGAATGGAATGAAAAGGATTGGAACATGGGATATGAACACTTAGTTTGAGATAATGAACTAAGAAGACTTAGGGGTAAAAAAACTTGAAAATAGGATCAAGAATAGTAAGCTTTTGGCAAAGAACTTTTGAATCTTGCTACATCCTTACCTTGCCCCAAAACCTGCATCTCTAAAGTCTTTCACTCCCCTTTTACGTCGGGTCAGTCTTGCTGAGTACTTTTGTACTCAGGGTTTGTTAACCCTTGTTGTAGGTGAGTCGCATGCGCAGGCTTGTTTTGGTCCCTGCTGCATGTCAGTGTTTGAAGTCGATGATGCTGAGGAATGTTGAATGGCCTTTGGACAAGGCACTAGTTTGTATGAAAAATAATGTTAATGTAATATTATCCCACTACTATGGCTGTATGACACTCATGGTTTTGTAAGTTTGAAACAACTGGTTTGTAAACTATGTTATCATAAGTCTTTCGCTATATTTTACTCTGATGTATATATTTGAATAAACTATTGTAATCGACAATGTCTATGATTGGGATCCTATTCGGAAAAGATTCGTGGATGATTCGGGTTTCCCGAGGACACCCAATAGACTTGTTAAGTTGTTGGGAACTCGTGTATGCTATCAAAGGTCTGTTGAGACAACGATAGATGCACGTGGGCCTGATTTCTTTGGAGGTTCGGCCACAGCTGGTATCAGAGCAGGTCCTATCTAAGATCATTGTAGGTTACTTTGGAAAACCTTCAAATTGATTTGGAAAAAAGAAAGTAAACTTGATATTTTAAAGTTCAAATTTCTTTCTTCTTACCTCTGATCTAGCCTCAATCCTATCTTATTTGAAAGTTCATGGCAGATAATATGATTAGGTTTGTCCTATGTATTAAAAATCTAGTACCTTTGATTATATAAATCTTTTGTTCCTAGATTCGTAAGATTGATTCATGCATCATGCTTGAACACCTTGCATAATAATTCCCCTTAAAAGTGGTTGGGTAAGTAATGTCAATCCCATTCTTGCTAACCTCCATTATCCTCAAGCTATTCTTATAGTCCTACCCTAACTTCTTCAGGCTATGGCAAAGACCAAGATAACCACACACAAGTCCACCGGACCTCACAGAGTCCCTCATCACCAGTTGGCACCACGAAACCATGAGCTTGGTGAAGGAAGTTCTAGGACCTTAGGAGATGAAGGATCTTCAAGCAATCCCACCAACATCGAGAACCTTACCATGGAGCTCAACACTCTTCGTCAAGCTCATGCCAAAGATCAAGAGAAGCTGGTGGAAATGCGAAGGGACATCACCAAGAATACCAAGTTGTGGAATGAAGCCTAGACACGAGAGGATGCGGCCAACGAACGCATCCATGAGTTGGAGTTCTACATAGAAGACATGGAGATGGACAATGCCATTCTTCATGAGAATGTTCACATGATGTACGCTCAACTTCATCCTCCTCATGGGGATGGTGAAGTTATAGATGAAGAAATGATTGTAGATCCAGGAGAAATCCATGATGAAGAAGAGGAGGAGGACCCTGAGGAATTAGTGTACTTCTCAGATGAAGATGAGGTTTCGTTCGGTATGGACACGGATGCCGATGACTAAGAGCTTGGAGTAGTAATAGTTCCTTTACTGCTTTTCTAGTAAACCAGGGTTGTCTTGTGGGATACAAGACATGTAATATAAATAAGTAACCCTTTGTAGCATGAAACCTTTTAACTGCTTTCAATAAATAATAATGTAAATAAATGTGTCTCTCTAACAGATGCCTCGTCCTATCACCCGAGCTGGTGCAAGTACCTCGCAAGACCATGATGATATCCCAAATCCTCCACCAATGCTTCTGACTATGGCAGATGCCATAGCCACACTCATCAATGCAACGACGGAGAATGCTAGGTTATTAAGGGAATTGGCTCAAAACCAACAGGCACCACACCCTAATCGTGGCCGCTATAATAATGGAAATGATGAGTCAACCTATACTGATTTTACTAACACACGTCCACCTGTGTTCTCTAAGGTAGAAGAGCCTTTAGAAGCTGACGATTGTCTCTGGAGAATGGAGCAAAAGTTTGAGCTGATTCACTGTACCAAGATTCAGAAACCAAGGTTTGCGGCACAACAACTCCAAGGAGCTGCTGGTGCTTGGTGGGCAAATTTGGTAGCTATACAGCCCGCTGGTCACCAAATCACCTGGATGGAGTTTAAGGATGCCTTTAGGGCACACTATATTCCAGATGGTGTGATGACCATGAAGTTAGAAGAGTTTTTGGCTCTTAAGCAAGGGGAGCACCCTGTGATGCACTATATTGGGCGCTTCAATCACCTGTCATAGTATGCTATAGAGTACATGAATACTGATAGGAAGAAGAAGAATCATTTCCTAAGAGGTCTGAACACCAAACTTCAGACCATGATGGCAACTTGTGGCAACGCAACTTATCATGAGACAGTCAACATTGCTATCACTTCAGAAGAGAATTACCGCCGACACAAGGAGGCAAAGAAAAAGAGAGTATCTACTTCCGGATCATCAAGTGGAAAGCATCAAAAGATGGTCTACCATCCTCAGAATCATGGCCGTGCGCCATTCCGCCCACAACAAAGCCAAAGCAGGCAGTAAATCTTTATTCGCCTTGCAATTAATATGCCTTATCCTCATCAAGCACCACAGCAGCAAAATAATACAAATAATGCAAACCACACTACTACTCCCTAGAATCACAATTATCCATGTTATAATTGTGGTAAACCTGGACACTTTTCCCGAGAATGTTCGTATCCCAGGAAGAGTAATCCTAATGCACCTAAAGCCCCTGTTACTCAAGCTCAGAATCAGTACAAGGGCAATGCTCAGAACAGTCAGAAGGGTCAGGCTGAGAAGAAAACTAGAAGGGTCTTCTATACTCAGGTGGAATCTATTCCAGAAGGAGAACCCATAATGATTGGTATGTTTCCCATTGCTAAGCATCCTGCAATTACCTTATTTGATTCTGGTGCATCCCATACATTCATCAATCGTACATTTGTTGTGAAGCATGGGATAACTATTGGGGAAATAAAAGAACCATATCATATACAGTCGCCCAGGGGATGAATCTGTACAAGGGAGATAGTTCAGCATGTACCTATTGATTTGGGAGGATATGAGTTCCCTACCAACATGTTGATATTAAAGGATCAAGATATAGATGTGATCCTTGGTATGAACTAGTTAACTCAACATGGGGCTATCATAGATGTCATGCATAGAACCATAAGGGTAAATGTACCTGACAGCAAAACCCAACTTCTTATCCAACTTCCCTTTCCTAAGAGTACGGTTGGAACAGTCTGTGCAACTACTGTTGAAGAGGCCAAGAAATTCTGGTGGTATGTGAATTTACGGATGTCTTTCCCGATGATCTGCATGGTCTACCACTAGACCGAGATGTAGAGTTTAGAATTGATCTAAAACCAAGAATGACACCTGTGTCTAGAAGAGCATATAGGATGCCACCCAAAGAACTAGCAGAATTAAAAATCCAACTACAAGAGTTGTTAGACAAGGGTTTCATTCAACCCAGTTCATCACCTTGGGGATGCCCTGCTATCTTCATAAAGAAAAAGGACCAAACCTTAAGGTTATGTATTGACTATTGGCCGTTAAATGAAGTCACCATAAAGAACAAATACCCCTTACCCCGAATTGATTTGTTGTTTGATCAACTTGCGGGAGCTAAGGTGTTCTCAAAGATAGACTTGAGATCAGGCTATCACCAGATTAAGATTAGACAGGAAGATGTGCCGAAGACAACGTTTACTACCCAATATGGTCTATATGAGTACTTAGTCATGTCTTTTGGGCTAACCAATGTCTCGGCTCATTTCATGTACCTGATGAACTCAGTTTTCATGCCCGAGTTGGATAAGTTTGTAGTGGTGTTCATTGATGACATTCTTATCTATTCTAAGAGCAAAGAGGAACATGTGGAACATCTCCACATTGTTCTACAATGATTAAGAGACCACAAATTATATGCCAAATTCAGTAAATGTGCATTCTGGTTAGAGGAAGTACAATTTCTGGGTCATGTGTTATCTGTTGAAGGTATAGCTATTGATCCGAGCAAGGTAGAAGAAGTCCTTAACTGGAAAGCACCTACCACTGTTCATCAAGTTCGTAGTTTTCTGGGGTTGGCAGGTTATTATCGTCGGTTCATCCCTAACTTCTCCAGAATTGCGAAGTCGATTACTGAATTGCTAAAAAATCAAACTAAGTTTGTATGGTCAACAGAATGTGAGAAGGCCTTTCAAACATTAAAGAAGTTGCTGACAACTGCACCAGTATTAGCACAACCTGATATCGAGAGGCCGTTTGATATCTATTGTGATGCATCTGGAATTGGTATTGGCTGTGTTCTTATGCAAGAAGGTAGAGTCATAGTGTATGCTTCTAGACAACTCAAGAAGCATGAAGAACATTATCCCACCCATAATCTTGAATTAGCCGTTGTTGCTCATGCACTCAAGGTTTGGCGACATTATTTATTGGGCAATATCTGTCATATCTATATGGATCACAAAAGTTTGAAATATATCTTCACTCAGTCAGAGTTGAATATGAGGCAAAGAAGATGGTTATAGCTTATCAAAGATTATGACTTAGAAGTGCATTATCATCCGGGCAAGGCTAATGTGGTTGCCGATGCCCTGAGTCGCAAGAGTCATTGCCATTGTCTGACTGTGAAACCTATGCAACGAACATTGTGTCAAGAGATGGAGCATCTGAATTTACAAATCATAGAACAAGGTTCCCTGTCCAATATTGCAGTTGAGTCCACTATCAAAGATCAGATCATTGTTGCTCAATGGAAAAGTAAGGGTATAGCCCATATCAAAGATAAAGTCAGATCTGGAAAACTAACATGTTTCAATATTGATGAATCCGATGTCGTATGGTTCAAAGATAGATTGGTAGTACCCAAAAGTCTGGAGCTGTGAAAGTAGATTCTTGATGAAGCTCATTCTACAAGATACTCCATTCATCCAGGTAGCAACAAAATGTATCATGATCTGAGAAAGAGATATTGGTGGACTAAAATGAAAATAGAAATAGCTCAATATGTGGCCAAATGTGATACTTGTCAGAGAGTCAAAGCGGTTCACATGAAGACTGCAGGTCCATTACATTCATTGCCAGTTCCATCTTGGAAGTGGGAAGATATCTGTATGGACTTCATCGTGGGATTGCCTAGGACATCTGCAGGCTACAATTCAATATGGGTTATTGTTGATCGTCTAACCAAGATATCTCATTTCTTACCAGTCAGAGATAAATATCGAGCAGAATAGTATGCAAAGCTTTATCTTGATAGAATCTTCAGTCTACATGGGGCACCCAAGACCATTGTCTCTAATAGAGGGTCATGTTCGTATCCAAGTTTTGGAAAAGTTTACATGAGTCTTTGGGAACCAAACTTATCTGCAGTTCTGCTTATCATCCATAAACAGATGGATAGACTGAAAGGGTAAATCAAATTCTTGAAGATATGTTGAGAGCATGTGTCCTTTCCTATAGTGCTAAATGGGATGAATGCCTTCCCTTAGCTGAATTCTCATATAACAATAGCTATCAAGAGAGCATTAAAATAGCACCATTTGAAGTATTGTATGGCCGTAGATGCCAGACACCTTTAAATTGGTCAGAAGCTAGAGAACGTTGGTTCTTTGGGCCAGATGTGATCAAGGAAGCTGAACAGAAAGTTAAACTAATACAAGCTAATATGAAGGTAGCTCGATCCCGATAGAAAAGCTATGCTGATAAGAGGAGACGACCGCTAGAATTCAAAGTGGGAGATCATGTCTACCTCAAAGTATCGCTGATGAAAGGAGTTCATCGTTTTGGGATTTGGGGAAAGTTGGCGCCCCATTATGTCGGTCCTTTTCAAATCCAACAACAATGTGGACCGGTCACCTATCGCGTCAAGCTACCAGATCACATGTCAGCTGTGCATGATATCTTCCATGTATCCTAGTTAAAGAAGTGTCTTCAAGTACCTGACCAAATAATTGACTTTGGTGATGTAGAACTAGAACCTGATTTGACTTATGCCGAGTACCCCATTAGAGTGTTAGATCAGAAAGATCGAGTCACTCGAAGACGTACAATCAAGTTCTACAAAGTATAATGGAATCAACACACTAAAAATGAAGCTACTTGGGAGTCCGAGGATTACTTAGAAGAAAACTTTCCTGACTTCTTCGCTTCTATTTAGTTGCAATACCTTGTCTATGTTGTAACTTGTCTCTTTTGTCAAAAGAATGGAAAACCCCTCACTAACTTTTTTGAACAAAGTTATGATGTGTTAGCTTGACACATTTCCTTTTCCACTACTTAGCCTTAGGTTTTAAATCTCGGGATGAGATTTCTTTAAGGGGGAAGGGTTGTAACACCTCTAGTGTTTTGACCTAGCACTAAAACTTGACATGTCATCATATGCATTGCAAAGCATTCATAAAGTAGAAAATTTTGAATGCATTCACTAAACAAGCTTTATTTCATAAGTTGTTATGTAATGTGATCCAAAAGTCTAAATAAAGATCATGACCACAAGGGTCAAATTTCATGTGATCATGTGAGACCATGTGTCAATTGACTCAAATAACCCTAATGGGCCATGTAACTGGTCAAAAATCTTAGTTAAGTAAAAAGGTAAACAAATTAAATTTGAATTCAAATTCAAATTATAAAAGTCCTTTTTGCCCCTTCTGTCTATTTCAAAATCCATTTGGAATTTGGGGGTGTGACAAAAAGCAAAGTTGAAGCTTATTTTATAAGGATCAACTTTGGTATTCAAAGTTTTTAAAGTTTACATATAAAATTTTGAGTAATTTTGAAATGATTCAAATGCTCAAATGCACCCCAAATTCAAATTTCAAAATGGAGGCAGAATTTGAAAATGTTCATTTAAGCAAAGTTGTAGAACTTTTGATTTTGAACAACTTTTATTTTTGGAGATTTTTGAGTTGTTATACAAATTTGGGAGTAATTTGAATTTTAAAACGGATGGCAATTCTATAATTCTGGTGAACAGTGCACGACCAACGCCCCACCGCCGGTGTCCTTTCTCCGGCCTTCCAGATGCGCCCGTGGCTGCCCTCGGCTTTGCGCTGGCATGGGATGCTCACTGCGTGTCGTCCCCTCGCTCTCTTGGCCGCGCTATAAAGCTCCAACGCCGTTATTGGCTTTTCTTTCTCTCCTCTATTTCCCGACGCCGCTGCCTTAACTCCGTCGAGCTCCCCTCGCCTCCTCAGTGCAAGCCAGTCTTAGCAAAGCAGTGTCCTAGCTCCACCTACTCCTTGCGTCTCCAACCGACCTGTTGTTATAGCTTGATTTCGCCGGGAACTCGCTGTCCACGTTCTTCTTCCTCACGGCCGGCCGGACCACCGTCGTGTTCACCTCACCGTTACCAGAGCTCCACGGTTTGTCTCTGCTCGTGCTTGGTATGCCGTCAGCTCTACCTTGTTCCCATGATGCTCTATGACCTGTTGCTTGCTCGTTTTGCCCACTGCAGTCGTTGAAACACCACCGTCGGTGAAGTCTGCTCCGCCGTGATCACTGTCACCATCAAACCGCGTCACCGTAGCTCCTCCGGTCTTGTTCTTTGCTTCAACACGTTTGGGGTATGCTACTGATGCTTTCTGAGCTATTTATTTAATTACACCATTCTCCTGTCACTGGCACAGTGCTGCCGTGCCACCGCATCCTCCATGGCCGGTGTCAGCCTCGAATCGTGCCATGATTGAGTTAGCTAGTGTCTCCAATTGGTGCGCCATGTTATTGTGAGTGTTTTGGTACCTTGGCCATTGCCGTTGGACTCACCGTCGGTGAGTTAGCGTCGGTCTGCGCCATCGTCGTCGCGGTCAAAGCCGAAGGTTAGGGATGACAAGTGGGTCCCGTATGTCAGCGACTGCGTAGTTCAAAATGGAATTTTTCTATTTTCAGAAATGGATGAATAGTGTCTATTTTTGTTATTTTTGTGTAGATTTATTTAGAGCTCCAAAAATTATGAAAATTTTTGTGTGACCTCTCTGTGATGAATATTATTTAGGAAAAATATGAAATATTGATTTACAGTAATTTTTGAATGTGATGAAAATTGCTCAATTAATTGATAAATGTAATTTCCATGATTTTTGTAGGCCACTATATAACTCCAAAAATTATGAAATTTGGTTCAGTACACTAATTTGTCATGAGGAAGCTTGCATAAAATTATGAGGTCATTTGGAATAAGTTCATTTTGGGCTTATTTCCAAATTAATTCAAAAATGAATAAAAGCAAACTCTAAGTGTTAGGTTAGAGTTTGATCTTGTTTTAGTCATGTTTTGTGACCAGTAGGGTTTCAAGATCAATTTGGTCAAGTCACTTAGGTCATAAGCCCTAGGTCATTAAAGTGTCAGTTAGAGTTTAGTTAATGAGTGATTTCATTCATTAAGGGTAGAACTTTGGAGTGAAACTTTGGGTAGTTCTTTAGAAGCTTGTAGGGTTTCTTAGTAAATATTTTTGTGTGGTCCTTGATGGTAGAATTGCAAGTTGGTTTTGTTGGCTTGCAATTGTATCATGAAGGAAAGTTGTACTCAAGGTGTTATTATATTTCATGCACCATGAAAGCATCATGTTTACATTATCATCATGTTGAAGCATATGTTATTATTTCGTGTAGAATCCGAGAGTGAACCAATCCTAGTTCAGCAAGTTGTGGAAGAATCTCCGGTTGTCTCGGGATTCGATATTTGTGGTACTGATCCAAAACCCAGGATCGTCAACGAAGGCAAGCCCCGGTTTATGCATTAAACCATTACCTTGTTTACTTTGAAAAGTTTATCACCTATGTTACCTAATGCATTAAGTTGATTATTTCAAGTGTTACCTACTTGATGCATTGCCTACCTTATTAATTGTTTAACATCCTTGTAGATGATTTCATTTACAAAGGCGTAGAATGCTTAGTATGCTTTATGGTAGGCTTTCAAAGTAAAAGTTTCGATACAATCAAAGATGGCATCCTAGCCAAAGAAAGAAAGAAGGTAGAATGAACTAGAGACTGGTCGGGTGACTTATCTTGAATATTGGGTAATGTTGCCGACTATGTCACTTAAAGGACACTCATTGTGGATCTTCTGAACGAGACACTTTGTAGTACTGGTCACATACTCCGGTAAGCCTACTTCGGCTAATCCAATACTAAGATGAATGCCCACGCACTGGGAGTGGAGAGATGGTGGGAGTAGCGTGTACCCTTATGGCTGGAATGTGGCCAGATTGGAGGTGTGCTGTGCTCTCGGGTGGCGTGGAGACGGCTTAGTATAGGAGGATCCGGTAGCGAGGTTGATATATGCAAGAATATGTTCTACATATGTCGTGTGATAAGGAATCCTCAGCTGGGACTTGAATCAATTCAAATTGCCGATGCTTCGCGGATATGGAGACTGGTTTCATTACAGAAGCAATGCAGGACTAGTGAATTACTAAAATTTGAGAAAAGGAATGGAATGAAAAGGATTGGAACATGGGATATGAACACTTAGTTTGAGATAATGAACTAAGAAGACTTAGGGGTAAAAAAACTTGAAAATAGGATCAAGAATAGTAAGCTTTTGGCAAAGAACTTTTGAATCTTGCTACATCCTTACCTTGCCCCAACACCTGCATCTCTAAAGTCTTTCACTCCCCTTTTATGTTGGGTCAGTCTTGTTGAGTACTTTTGTACTCAGGGTTTGTTAACCCTTGTTGTAGGTGAGTCGCATGTGTAGGCTTGTTTTGGTCCCTGCTGCATGTCAGTGTTTGAAGTCGATGACGATGAGGAATGATGAATGGCCTTTGGACAAGGCACTAGTTTGTATGAAAAATAATGTTAATGTAATATTATCCTGCTACTATGGTTGTATGACACTCATGGTTTTGTAAGTTTGAAACAACTGGTTTGTAAACTATGTTATCGTAAGACTTCCGCTATATTTTACTCTGATATATATATTTGAATAAACTGTTGTAATTTGCAATGACTGTGATTGGGATCCTGTTCGGAAAAGATTCGTGGATGATTCGGGTTTCCCGAGGACACCCGACAGACCTGTTAAGTTGTTGGGAACTCGTGTACGCTATCAAAGGTCTGTTGAGACAACTATAGATGCACGTGGGCCTAATTTCTTAGGAGGTTCTGCCACACAATTGAAGTAGGAGGAATTCAGGTCCCTTAAGCAAGGATCCATGACTGTGGCGGAGTATCATGACAAGTTTGCTCAACTGTCACGTTATGCTCCAAATGATGTAGCTAAGGACAAGGATAAGCAACGCCAAGGATAAGCAATGCCGTTTCCTCAAGGGACTCTATGATGGACTGTAGCTACAGTTGATGTCCAACACCTACCCTAACTTTTAGTCTTTGGTGAATCGTGCTATTGTGATTGACGATAAGCGCAAAGAGATGGAAGCCAAGAAGAGGAGGCTTCAAGGTCAAGCTTCAAGAAGCAACACATGCTCATGTGCATATCCCCAGCAGGGTTTTCAACAAAGGAATCAAGGACCATCTAACTAGTGAAACCGTGGTCAGTATCCTCAACGTAATCAGTTCTAGCAATGCCCTGAGTGCCAGCAACAGTATGGTCATCAGCGTCCCCCACAACAGACTGGCAATCCGGCAACACGCCAGGGACCATCCAACAATGCTCCTGTGAAGAGTGGTGCACCCAATAACACCAATGCATGCTATCGCTGTAGAGAAGTAGGTCACTATGCTCATCAGTGTCTAAAGAAGCAGAACCAGCAATCACCTCAGAACCAGACTGGCAATTAGAAGTTGAACGCCCAACCACCTCACACTACGAAGGTGAACTATGTGTCATCTGATGCAGCTCAGGAGATGCCCGAGGTCATGTTGGGTACGTTCAGTGTCAACTCTATCTATGCTACAGTACCTTTTGATTCTGGTGCTTCGCATTCTTTTATTTCCCAAGCTTTTGTTAGAATGCATAGCATACCTTTGTGTGCCATGAAAAACCCCATACTAGTAAATTCACCGGGAGGTAGTATGCTCGCTTCATATTGGAGTCCCTCAACTAGCATTTCCTTAAGGGGTAGACTTCAAAGTGAAACCAATTGTGTTGAGAACAGCGGGAATTGATCTTATTCTAGGAATGTATTGGATCAAACAACACCGAGCAGTGATTCAATGTTAGGAGAAATCTGTGGTTGTGACATCACTCAATGGAGATAGAATCTGTGTAGAAGTGGTAGTGCAAGCCCAGCCTACAGCCATAGTGAACTAGCTAGATGGTGATGCCCATAAACAAGATCATGTTATGGAGGAGTTCCTGGATGTCTTCCTTGATGACTTGCCAGGTATGCCACCTAATCGAGACATTGAATTCATTATTGAATTATTACCTGGAACTGCACCAATAGCTAAACGTCCATATAGAATGGGGGTTAATGAATTAGAAGAGCTTAAGAAACAACTAAAAGAGTTGCAAAAAAAGGTTTCATATGCCCCAGTTCTTCCCCATGGGGGGCACCTGTGATATTTGTGGATAAGAAGGATGGTAGTCAACGGATGTGTGTGGATTATCATTCACTTAATGAGGTTACAATCAAGAATAAATACCCTTTGCCTAGGATTGATGACCTATTTGATCAGTTGAGAGGAGCCTTTGTGTTCTCCAAGATTGATCTTTGCTCAGGATACCATCAACTTAAGATTCAAAACTCGGACATACCCAAGACAGCATTCACTACACAATATGGCTTGTATGAGTATACCATTATGTCTTTTGGATTGACCAATGCACCTGCATACTTTATGTATCTGATGAATAAGGTGTTCATGGAGTGTCTGGATAAATTTGTGGTGGTATTCATAGATGACATACTGATATTCTCCAAGACTAAAGAAGAACATGCTGAACATATAAGGTTGGTCTTGCAAAAGCTTAGAGAACATAAGTTGTACACTAAGCGGAGCAAGTGTGAGTTTTGGTTGAAGGAGGTCTCTTTTCTGGGTTATGTTGTCTCCAATGGTGGAATAGTAGTGGATCCAGGCAAGGTACAAGATGTGCTGAATTGGAAGCCACCAATCAATGTAAGTGAGATTCATAGCTTTTTGGGATTGGCTGGATACTACAGGAGGTTCATAGAAGGTTTTTCCAAGCTAGCTAAGCCTATGACAACTCTGTTGGAAAAGAATTCTAAATATGTATGGTCAGATAAATGCCAGGCAAACTTTGATGAGCTAAAGAAGAGATTGACTACAGCTCTAGTATTGATTTTGCCCGACTTAAGCAAGAACTTCTCTATATATTGTGATGCATCCCGTTTGGGCCTTGAATGTGTGCTTATGCAAGAAGGAAGAGTGGTGGCATATGCATCTAGACAATTGAGGAAGCATGAGTTGAATTACCCTACTCATGATTTGGAATTGGCAGCTGTGGTACATGCTTTGAAAATCTGGAGACATTATCTAATTGGGCATAAGACTGATATCTATACAGATCATAAGAGTTTGAAGTATATCTTTACCCAATCAGATCTAAATCTGAGACAACGTTATTGGTTAGAATTGATCAAAGACTATGACTTGGAAGTGCATTATCATCTAGGAAAAGAAAACGTTGTAGCTGATGCACTTAGCAGGAAGAGTTATGCTAATGGACTTGGGATGACATTTATGTCAGCAGAGTTGTGTGTTGAAATGGAGCATCTCAACTTGAGTTTTGTCACTAATGCAATGGAATTGGTGATAGAGCCTACATTGGAACAAGAGATAAGCAAATGTCAATTAGAGGATGAAAAACTAAAAGAGATAGCAGAGAATGTAGTGCTTGGAAAAGCACCAAGATTCAGGATGGATGAGAATGGTACTCTTTGGTTCGGAAAAAGGATATGTGTACCTAAAGTGAAGGTTATCCGTGATACAATTCTGCAAGAGACCCATGAGGCTGCTTACTCTATACATCCCGGAAGTACGAAGATGTATTTGGATCTCAAGGAGAAGTATTGGTGGTATGGTTTGAAGGGAGATGTGGCAGAGTTTGTGGCTTTGTGTGACACTTGTCAAAGAGTGAAAGCTGAGCATCAAAGACCTATAGGGTTGCTACAACCAATGAAGATTCCTGAATGGAAATGGGAAGAAGTTGGTATGGATTTTATCGTAGGTTTGCCCCACACTCAAAGAGGTTATGATTTAATATGGGTAATAGTGGATCGACTCACCAAGGTTGCTCATTTTTTACCAGTTAAGACTACCTATACGGGTGCAAGACTAGCAGATTTGTATATGGAAAGAATAGTGTGTTTACATGGTGTGCCTAAGAAGATTGTGTCGGATAGAGGCACTCAGTTTACATCGTAATTCTAGCATAAAGTATATAGATCTTTGGGGACAAAGTTGAATTTGAGTTTTGCTTACCACCCGCAAACTGATGGACAGACTGAAAGGATCAACTAGATTTTGGAAGATATGTTGAGAGTTTGTGCACTATAGTATGGTAATAGTTGGGATAAGAGTCTACCATACATAGAGTTCTCATACAACAACAGTTATCAGAAGAGTCTCAAGATGGCACCTTTTGAGGCGTTGTATGGACATAAATGTAGAACGCCTTTGTTCTGAATTAGACTGGTGAAACTCAAGTGTTTGGACCCGATGTCCTTAGAGACACGGAAGAACAAGTGAGAATTATTAGAGACAACTTAAGAGTGGCTCAGTCCCGATAGAAGAGTTACGTTGATACTCGCAGAAGAGAGCTGACTTTAGAAATTGGTGATTATGTGTACTTGAAGGTGTCACCAATGAGAAGTGTGAAAAGATTCAATATGAAGGGAAAGTTAGCACCAAGGTATATTGGACCTTTCAAGATCCTAGAGAGACATGGAGAAGTAGCCTATCAGCTAGAACTGCCTGAGAGTTTGTCAGGTGTGCATGATGTGTTCCATGTTTCTCAATTGAAAAAGTGTTTGAGGGTATCAGACGAGCAGATTCCTTTAGAAGAACTTGCTGTTAAGGAAGATCTTACATATGAAGAGTATCCGATAAAGATCTTGGAAACTGCTGAAAGAGTTACAAGAAGCCGAACTATAAAGATGTGCAAGGTGTAGTGGAATCGGTATACAGAGGATGAGGCTACTTGGGAAAGAGAAGAGGATCTAACAAAGTCTTATCCCCAACTGTTTGAGTAAGCAATCACCCAAATCTCAAGGACGAGATTCATCTTAAGGGGGGTAGAATTGTAACACCCAAAATTTTAGTCTTTTTTAAATAAGAAAATTCGATTTAATTATGTTATTATGTGAACATTGAAATATAGGAAAGAAATAATTTTTGTGAAAATAAAATCAAATATAAGGTTAGTAACATGTTGATGCACTCATGCTGGAGCATTGTATTTAATATGTTGAGTGGTTTTTGATTTAAACTAAAAAGGATTCAAAACTTATTTGAAAATACATTTGGAAATTTGATTTGGAAAAAGAAAAAGGAAATTACTTTTCCCTTCCCTCCCTTCCTCAATTTCGGCCCATGGCCTTTTTCTCCCTCCCGCCAACCCACTTGCCCTCCCCCTCTCCCCTTCCTGGGCCGGCCCAGCTTGGGCTAGGCAACCGCTGCCACCACACCAGCCTAGCTCGCGCCTCAACTGCCCACGCCGTAGCCGCTGCCATCCTAGCCCCGCTTGTCAGCTCCTCCCCCCACCTCCTCCCGCATGCCCCGCGTGTGCCTGGAGCAACCGCCGCCCCACGCCCTCTCTTCTCGCGACGTGGGCGCGTCCTCTCTGTGCCCGACCTCTATAAAATGGCGCCAAGCCCTTCCCTGCACTCCCTGCTGCTCCTTTCTCCCCCTCACATCGCCCATGCATGAGGTAGCCGCCGCGCTGAGGAATCGTCGGGATCCGCCGCCCGACTCCACGTGAACCGCCATCTCCGAGCCGCCGTCGACTCCGTTCTCCCCGCTGTGAGCTTCACCGTGATCCCCTCTCTCCCCATGTGGTTTATTTCCCATTTCATGTCTTCTAGTGCCTTAGCCATGTGCGCCATGAGCTCTCGGCCTCTGGCCATGGCGGCCACTGCGCCAACCGCGTCCACCGGCCCCGTTCTCGGCCTGGTTGAGTTCGCGAGTACCTCCGCAACTCCCTGGTGCCCTCAGTTCTTCAAACCGTGGCCCCTAGCCCCTGTACCGTGCGCTCCGGCGACCTCCACACTGCCGACAATGGAGCCTTGCCGCTGGCTGCACTGTGCCCGGCCAGACCTCCTTCTCTCTCCCCCAGATTTAATTCTAGACGTCCATTTTCAGATATGCGGCCAGGATTAGAAGTTACCCTTTTGCGTGTAAATATGCTAAAGAGTCCCTCGCTTTTGGATAAATTGAACCCGCCATCCCTAGCGTAGTTTCCAGAGTACGCTTTCTCATTTTGAAAGCGTAAAGTTCACTGTTTTAGTTCAAAATATGTTTTCAATATTTACAGAAATGCCATTAGATTTGTTTTGCTCATAAAAACTCTGTTTTAGCTCCGAATTGGTCTGTTCAAATTGCGTTGGCTTCGTAATTTCATAATCTACGTGTTAGTAGCACTATAAATCAAGTTTGCAACTTTTAAATTTCATGATTAGTTTTAATTAAATAAAGTGCTATAGAAAACCTCATTTAAATCATAACTTTCGCGTTTTAGCTCTGATTTTCGTGAACTTCGCGTTGACGTGATCGTAGCGAGACATAGGTTCTTTTCATAAACATTTTATCTTGTTTTCTATACTGTTGGTGTACTATTCTAACTGTAGGATTGTTTGCTTTGTATGAATGCCTTTGGAATGTTGTATGTTGCCATGTTGGTCGCGTTCAGACGGAGAGGAGAACGTTGGAGATCAAGAGTTCTTCGATAACCAGCAGGACTAGCAAGAGTTTGTGAACCAAGGCAAGTATAGCATGGGCCTACCTTGATGTCCTATTCACTTTAATCATTTACTCATGTGCATGTGTCTAATTTTGATAACCATAAGGACATTCTAGTCATTTGATGACTTGTTCCCTTGACTCCTATGGGTTAATTGCATATGGGTAGATTGCTAGTGCTCTAACTAAACATGATCTATATGATGGTTAATGGTTCTATGGAACTAAAAGTATAACATGATTTATAACAACTGATCCATAGGGCAAAGGTGCAAATGACTTTTGATCATGTTGCTCCCGGCCCTCCATACGGACTTATCTGTCGGCAAAAGCTAGGACTGACAGTGCAACCGTGAGAGTCATATGGCTCTGACTTTAGCTCAGTAATAGGACCTTTTCTAGCTTGTTAGAGGTTACCTTTATGGTGCAAGAGGTGCTTGCCACGTTGGGTATAGGGCTGCCTCTGTTCCTATGTGTATAGCCGCGATGGATATGTGCCATAGGAAAGGGGGGTTCCTACATTTGCCTGTCGAGGAAACCTAGCGGCCCTAACTTGTTAGAGAAACCTATCAAATGGCTTCATAGTGTACCATGCCCACTCACCTTGGTAGTGACATGGGAGTAATTAACCCAGGAATATGGGAATCACGACTCGCGGTGAATGTGCACCACCTCTACAAAGGGTCACAAACTGTTATAACAGCCGTGCTCATGGTCACGAGCGGCCCAGAAAACTCATAGAATAATTGGTTACTCAATGTGGTTCATTTATGATGGTTTACGATGATAATATGATGCAAATAATTCTGATATCTGATTATATGGGTTTAAATGGGAGCTTAAGCATAACTTGATAATAATTGGTAATAAAATCCTGACTTACTAAAAGTGCTAACTGCAGTAAACCAGTGTTGTCCTTTTTGAGCTACATAACCCCATGTTATCTTGTTAAGTACGGGAAGTACTTACGCTTGTTCATTTTTATATTTGGATAAAAATCTCGGATGGGTATCAGATGACAACGGATATGAGGAATTTCTTGAAGATTATTAGGCTTGTGGTCAACCAATTGACCCTCCCTGTGATGGTGTTCTACGAGAGAGAGTTATCTTTTATTTTCCACTGTGATGTATAAAACTAAGTTATGTAATTATCGTGATGTAAGATACACTGTGATGATACTCTCTTATAATTTGTCAGCTTGTGTGTGTGATTGGTCCCTAGGCACACATGAGTTAGTGCATTCAATTTTATCCTTAAAATTGGGTGTGACACTTGGGGGTCTAGAAGTTAGATTTCATGAAGCATATTTCATTGACTTATTTATTTAAACATTCAAACAGAGTTTATTATCTGCATACATTTAACTTATTATCCTTTGAATTTTACAACTATTGCATTTTTTCATATCTTTTTGTTTGTTTTTCTATGAAAAGTGTATCATGTTAGATTTGTTTGACCTCCTTTGTTCGGTGGTGGCAGCAAGCACATGCGGTTAGCTTAGGTTCTGAACTTTGTCATTTGCACGAATTTTGGTCATCTTTTTAGGTTGCAAGTAGTTTTATTTATTTATTAGTTGATTTCACTTGCCTAAGCTATATTGGTTGTAGCAGTTTGCATGCATGTGTGTTGATACTGCTAGTTGTTGGCTACTACTACTACTCTACTGAACTACTGTACTGAACTACTACTACTACTCTACTGAACTACTACTACTACATCTCATTGTAGCAGTTTGCATGCATGTGTATTCACTTGCCTACTATACTAAACTACTACTACTACTCTACTCAACTACTACTACTACCCTATTATACTAAACTACTACTACTCTACTTGCTACTACTAGCTACTCCTACTCCTACTAGCTAGCTGCTACTCTACTCTCTTCCATAGCTGCTGGCTGCTACTCTACTCACTTCCCTATACTACTAAGTGGCTCACTTCTACTACTCTATCTACGACTACTACTATATCTAAGTGGCTGCTGCTCTTAACTACTGGCTGCTACACTACTCCTCTACTATTACTCTATCTTACTCCTCTACTCTAATCCATTATTTACCACATCTAAGTTACCAGATTTTGATCTGCAGGGGTCTTCCAACCATGTGGCAGCAGTCAACGGTTTTTTGGCTATTTTTCCTATCCTCTATGTTTGGGAAGCAGCAGATGCTTTTTTTACACCTTTTCCTCTCTATGTTTGTTAAGCAGATGTTGCTTTTTTTGGCCAAATCTCTCCTCTCCTTTGTTTTGTCGATGATGAAATTGTCCGAGTCCATACATTATATGGAATATGAGCTGATGATCAAGAACTTGTGAGGAACTTGGCATCATTATAGCCGCCCCTACATTACCTTCTCCTTTCTTCTCTGTTATGATGCCATGATGCTCCAAGTTCATGATCAAATGATGATTGGCATGTTTCTGAGGCCTCTACTACTGCTACTACTCATTTTTTGATATATTGTTGTTTTATAGGACTACTTTGGTTGATGGATCTTTTTTATTTCTTATACCTTCTCGCGTACCTAAAACACACTTTCTTGCATCTATTAGAACAAAGCGCGAAATAATGTCATGGACACCAGACAGTGTAGCCCGATGCCCCGAGCATGATGAGCAGCCAACCTATGAGGTGCAAGCACTAGAGGACCAGCTAACTCAAGAGCAGTTTGATAACGAGTTAGAAAAGGATCTAGAAGTGATGCTTATTCAGGAGCAGTGTGACGAGGAGGAAGGGGGAGCAGAAGGAAGAGCGAGAGAGGCTGCTGAAGGTGAAGAAGAAGAGGATGATGATGATGATGACTTAGAAGAGGGATATGTAAGTCACGAGGATCCTTTCCCACGTGAAGCCAGAAGGAGGCCAACGGAGGAAGATTTGGATAAGGATTTTGACCCGAATGAGGAGGTAGGGAAAAAGCCTTAGCTTATAAATTTTGCTAAAGCTTTGGCTATGTTACCTCTGCTAACACTTTGACCTATCGTATATACAGGTCCCTCCTAAAACTTAAAAAAGACAACGTCGATGTCTATGACATCTCGCTGGACAAGACGGAGTAGAGGAAAGGAGAGTAGAGGCAATAGCCATAATGATGGATCACGATGCCTCTACTCCACAACCTCAAGACACAACCACAACTACTAAGCCTAAGAGGAAACGAGGGGATAGAAAAGTAAATCTATATCCAGATAAGGCATGCTATGTGATAACGGAGGTCGAGCCAGCAGGGGAGATCCTTGAGCCGAAGGAATTAAGAGGATGATTCCGTAATGCGATCGGGGCCCTAGTAAGAGATAAATTGAACCCAGCAATCCCTAACTGGAAAGAGGTACCAGAGAACAAAAAGAATGAACTATGGGATAGGCAGCTAAAGCTCAATTTTAGATTTTTGGAGGGTAAGCATGAACTGGTAAAAAATGCTTTCAGGATGATGGGAGAGTCATTCCAATGTTGGAGGTCGGAGCTCAACACGAAGTATATCCAAAAGGGGTTAACTCCCTTCAACGAGTTCGGCAAAATAACTCCTAGTCAATGGGAGGAGCTCGTGACTCAAAAGACTTCACCGGAGGCATTGGAGCTCATTGCCTGTAACGCCGACCTGGCGAAGAGGAACAAACACCACCATCATCTAGGCTCTGGTGGCTACTATGCCAAGGAAGAGTAGTTTAGGAAGATAGATAAAGAGGCCGCAGCTGCTGGGAATATCGATGTGACAAATTTGAAGGTACGCTCAAGGAATTGGATATATGCGAGGAGTACAGAATCATCCGGTGGTAATCTTAAGTTTGATAAGCCAGAGACCCAAGAGGCAGTATCAAGGATACTGAAATATGTTGAAGACAAGGAGAAGGGCTCATTCAATCCTTCTAGAGAGAGGGACGAGCTTAGCCATGGCTTGGGAAACAAGGAGCACATAGGCCGCACCAGGGGGCTAGGGAAAACGATGACATGGAAGCAAGAATTCAAAGAGGACAGGCACATGTACAAGAAACATGGCAGAGACCGGGAGACTAATCTTGAGCTCCAAGTGAAGGCTCTAGTTGCGAAGGCGCTGGAGGAGCAAGGACTGTCTATGGAGCCACGGATATTAGTGACGCCGCCGGGAGAACTAGCATTAGTTGGCGGCCCTCCGAAAGTTCCTAGCAGCCAAGGTTCCTCCATGCATTGCAGCATTGCAGCATAGAACAAGAGCTGTTTTGAGCCATGCCATACATGGCTTAATACTGCAGTATACTAGCTGCGACTATGTTCTAGACGAACTATAAATATTCTAGAGAAAATATAAAAACAAAGAGAAGGAATTAAGGACCAACCTTGACTTCAGATGATGATGCACACATATCTTTCCTTCTTGGTACTTGGCTGCCTCTTTGAGTGGTGCATATCACAGTCGCAGGGCCATTTTATAGGCGAAGCCAAGTTGCCTACCCAAATCTGAAAGATTTTTCCTATAACGGCTCGAAAATAAATGCGAATTGGAAATCTGATATGCGTAATTAATTCTATCCTCGTTCCAAATCAAAATGCAAGATCTCACGCCCCTTGGGTTCTGACACGTGTATATATATGGCGTGTTGCTATTGATGAATTAACTCCTAGCTATTGCATGTGAATCCGCCTTGGCGATGAGCAAGCCATTGCTAAACGTTGAGAGGGTGATGGAGTTCTCGAAACAAAGAAAAAAGGTATGGTGATTACATGTTTGTGATATTCAGACCTTTATCGATTTTTGTTCCATATTTCTAATTGTTGTGATTACATGGTTGTTGCCACTTAGGTCAATGTATCACGTCTCACTATTTTTGCCTTTTTCTATAGGACAGGTGTGTGAAAAAAGGAGAGTTGCGGAAAGGTTATTTTATGATCCATGATGAATGTAATGAACATCTTAATGTATGTCATGTTAGCCTGTTATTTGGTAATGAATGGAATATTGACATGGGCCCATACATGTGTAATCCGATTTGTTTTTCTGCTCGTGGGCTATTGAAACAGCACATGATTTGTGGGAAAATAAATGTGCCATGCGATGGACCAAGAAAAAATGTGGCACATAAAAGGGTTTTGCTTGACATAATAGAAATTAGAATCATGAAAAACATATGGGACAAAAAATCATAAATCATAAAATGGGCTAGGCCCAAAAACAAAGCCCTCTAATTGGGCTTGGCCCATTCTAAGTCTGCAGTCCACATGGGCTTTAACAGGCTGCATTTCAGTTTTATGACATTTTTGTGACCTGCCCTGCCAACTCAGCGCCACATCAACATTCGACGTTATCTGATCCTACGTGGCATGGTGCAAGAATCATGACAAAAAAGAATGTCATAAGCATTTGTGACATTAAAAACTAATGTCATAGATTTGTGACATCAATCAAATAAACAGACGTCACAAAGCATGGTATTGGACTCATGGTTTGTGACAAGCATTTTCGTCAACCGAATGTCACAAATCTTGAACTATGACATAAATTTCTGATATTATGGAAGGAATGAAATGTTAAATGACACGTCTCTTGTAGTGTGTGGTAGCGAATTATCTAATGAGCCAGAAAAGTCACTTGAGGATGTACCAAAGTCTAGGACGTCTTTGTTTAAAGGAGGAGAGGATGATGAGTCCATGACTTCTCAAATTACTATAACTAATGGAAGTATGGGAAAGTGCATCGATTTTGAAATATTCAGAAGGTAATGCTATAAAAATTGTCCCGGTTCAGTTTGGTACTATTGATGGTGAACAAACATATACCATGAACAAGGAGAATGAAATTGTTGCTTCTGATGGACTTTTGATCAATGAATATTTTAGGAGGTGCAACATTCAAGACAACAGAAAGTATGGAACCAAGAAAATATATTTTTATTAGTTCAATTCAGATTGACATGTTGCCGTCGAATCTGGTCTGGTGGTGTCAGGCCTGCATGCCTTTATTTAGGGGCGTCCCCGCCGTGTAACAGATAAGATTGGATTATATTGTGGAGTTATTCCCTCATTGAGTCGTCGATCAAAAACCCTAGAGGTTTATTGATCCGGATCCCTGTGCAGATTTGTGTTGGTGTGTGATCTAGGGTTGTCTCTAGGACTCGTGCTGGAATTCATTTGATTTCCATCTTCCTATCGTGGTTTGTCGTGATTGTGGGTGGAAGATTTTTATTAAGGTTCGGATTGCAGTTTCTGTAGGCCGATCCCTCCTCTTGCTACTATTCAACTGGTTTCTCATTGACGTCGGCTATTGATGTGTTGGTTGGGGCTGCAATTGGTGTCAAGTCTATTCTTGTTCTGTTCTTGCTGGGTGCATCAACATATTATTATCAAGAATCCAACATAGAATCTGCTATTGCTGTGGTTACCGTCATATTCTATTGATATTAATCTTTGTTGGTTTGCTTGCCGTGAGTTTGGTTTAGTCATATATTGAAATCGAGCTACTGCGTTTGTCAGATCTACTAGTATATGTACTCTGAATACCCAAGAGCATATTTATTTGGTAGTAAAGAGAATTATCGGATGTCTAAGTGCCAGATCAATGAGTACACAATGTTTTATTTCCAATTATCTAAAGAACTCAGCCTTCGCTGGCAATTCAATTGTCTGTACTATGAAAGATCAAAAAAAATTATTGGGCATCGTAGGCGTGTTCTTCATTTGTATCTACAATGGCTCAAGATTTTGCATCTCATCCTTCATAGATGTTCATGATGTCTTTGGCTTCTTCAAGCACATACACAAGTGCTCTCCTTTCCTACAATCTCAGGACTCTCTTGTTGCAGCCTCCATTTCTATGTTTTCTTGATTAGGTTCTACTCAATACATGTGAAGGAAGCAATAGTAGCATGATTTGAGATCCATAGGTCGAGCAATGGTCACTTCGCTTCAATTTTTTATCGGAGATTGATTTATTGTTGTGTTCTTTGCAATTTGTAAATCTTTGATGATTGGACCCGTTCTAGTTGTTGCACTTTTTGGACTTTGCTTATTGATTGAGTCAAAGGTGTTGTTCCTTAGCAGGCTTTACCACCACCTCCGGCATTAGCTATTAAATGTTTCGTCTTGGCTGTTGAGATCCAAGAACAGTAGGTGCCAACAACAATGTTTTGGCCCTAGCTGCCTCCATTTGTATGCTTTTCTTGATCAAGTTCCATTCAATACAACTTAAGGAAGCAATAGTAGCGTCGTGTTCAAGGTCTACAGGTCAACCAATAGCTACTTCACTTTGATTGTTGCTTGGATACTAATTTATTGTTGTGTTCTCTGCAACTTGTAATTCTTCGATGATTAGACCCGTTCGAGCTAGTGCACAGTTCAGAATTTTCTAACTGGGTGAGGCAAAGGTGCTGTGCCCCAGCAGCCTTCATCGGTACATCCCTAGCCATCAAATATTTTGTCTTGTTTGTTAAAATCCAATTAGTTGGCTTCCAGGAAATGTTTTGTGCCCCATTTACCTCCATTCGTATGCTTTTCTCAGTCAGGTTGTATTCAACACATGAAACAACAATAGCATTGTCTTCAAGCTCCACAGGTCAAGCCATGTTCACTTTGCTCCATCTTTGAATGCAGGCGGCTCAGTTTGCGGCTGTCTGCCAAGCGTTCGCAAAAGCCACAAGAGTCTTTACGGGCTTTGTGGCAGACCGCAGACCTGCATAGAACAGCTACCAATTGATGCCACGTGTCATCCGATGTGAGAAGCTTGAATAATTATTTGCTAAGCAATGTTGTGTTTTTTATATGTAGGTTGTGTATACCAAGACCGCCTTGGTCTTTTGGTTGGTATAAGACACTCCGTTTAGCCAGGCAATATTTCTTTATTTGTTAACACAATATTTGAGGGCAAAAATGGGCTTTATTCATTTCGAGGGCACTATTGTTTTTACAATTCTCTTGAGTGTAGATCCTAGTGAAGGACTGGACAGTCCACTAGAGGGAGGGTGAGTGGGAGCAAGTTAAAAATTCAACCCAGCAGCCTCTCTTCAAATTGTCAGTCACACTTACCAACTCATGATATGTTGACCTAGGAACAATTAGGAATTTCTTAATGTTGCGGAAGCAAAGATAGAAGCACTCAAAAGAAATGCAGCTCACAATCTAACAAGTCCAATAAACCAAGCTTTCAAAAATATTGCTGTGCAAAAAGCAAATGTCCTTAACCTCCCAACCCTGATTACTACTCTAAGCAAAATGAAGCAATTCAATGCTTCAATGATGAGCCGATGATTACTTGAAGTAGTAATTCACTGTTGCAAGAAAAAGACATTCGCCCAAACAAGAACCACGCTGAAATATCTGAACAAAATAGATCAGACTTGCAACTCGTAGCAGCAGCACGTGAACTGAAGAGCAAATGCTCTGAACCGAGCGCAGAGCGCAACGACCAAGCTGCTGCTGTGACTGATTGCTGCTACACTGCTGTAAAACCAGGAAAGTGACTTGATGCTCCAGAACGCAGAAAAGCGGAAGATCACCAAGAAAGACAAGCTGTGGAACTCACACGCAGCCTGATGGTCAGACGGATAATTTACAAGTGGTAATGGTCTGAGAAAGGGAGGATAGTGGATTATGAAGTTAGGGGAGACTTAAATCTATAATGCCACATGGGGACATTTGCAAGGGCAAGATAAGTTTCCAAAGATATTTACATGTGATATGCATTAGCTTACTTGTGGTATCTTTAGATTACATGTGCTTACATGTGGTATCTTTTAGCATCATATAACATTGCACTTTGCATTTCATCCTAGCGAGTAAATAGTTTTTAAATTCCAAAAATGTTATTATTTGCTTGTTTTGGTCGTGTTGTCATCAATCACCAAAAAGGAGGAGATTGTAAGGAAAATGGACCCTAGGCCCAATTAATTTGGATTTTGGTGTTTGATGACTAACACAACTAAATTGGACTAATGAATTTACAAGTAATTGTTTTGTAGTTCAATAGGGTACAATACGTGACTTGGACGCAGGCAACATGATGATCCCATGATCAACACCATAAGCACGACCCTAGAAGCACAAGAGAAGACCCAAGATATCAAACAAAGTCCAAGCATGAAGATGGAAACCAAGCTGGACGTAAGATCGCGAAGAAACGAGCTCCACAGAGGTGACCGGACGTAGCCCTATGAGTGACCGGACGTGTCCGATCAGTTGCTCGGCAACAGCAGGCATCAGCAGCAGCGACCGGACGCTGAGCGAGGTAGTGACCGGACGCACAAACTTCACTATTCATCATCGCGGCAATAATTCAGCGTGACCGGATGCAGCGGCTATCGACGATCGGACGCGCCAGGTAGTGGCATCCGATCGAGTCCAGAAAGGTTCCAGAGCGGCACTAGCTCGACCGGACGTGTCCGATCGATGATGACCAGACTCGGCCCAGAGTCCGATCAATGCGCACGCTCCAATGGTCGGTACAACCGGATGCGTCCGGTTAGGATGATAGCAGCGTCCGGTCAATAGCAGAAAGCTAGGTTTCGCCCCCAACGGCTACTTTCTCCATGGGGCTTATAAATAGACACCCAACCGGCCATTTGAGATGTGGAGATCTGAGGAAACATTCCAAGGGTGTTGATACACCATTTTAGTGATCCCCACTTACATAGTGCTTAGTGATTCATTAGGTGATTAGCATAGGTGCTTTGCGAAGTGCTTAGGTTGATTAGACCACCGCTTATGCACTTGCTCTAGGTTTACGCCTAGTGTTTAGAGAGGTTTGCACACCTCTTACCACTCGGTGCTTGCGCACACCATTGTTGTACATTGTAGGGGCTTATAGTCTTGCAAGATCACACCAACCGCATTTGTGGTGTGGCCGCCACCATGTACCAGAGGGAACAAGGCCCGCAACATTTTGGCCAGAAGCTTGATAGTGAAGACGGTGGAGAGCAGTCTGGGAGAGGCTTTGCCACAAGTGGCTTAACCAGAGACCCACTTGCGCATGGGGAAGGCCCAGAGCTATCCATGGAGTTACCTGACTGGGAGCTTGGCCCTTACATGGGATTCCTTGCAAGGGGCTCCAACGAGGACTAGGGGGAAGCTTACGGGCTTCTCGATACCTCGGTAAAAATACTAGAGTCGTCGATGGGAGTTTGCATATCTCTACCATACTCTTTAGCTTCCGCATTTACATTGTTTACATAACTCCTTTTGCGGTAGAGATAGCAACACACTAGCAAAACTGTAGTTGCACATTTAGATAGTTTATCTTTTTGCATAGATTTTGCTAAGGATAGAAAAAGAGGCCATAGTTTAGAAGTAGAGTTTTAAGTTGCATAATTCACTCCCCCTCCCTCTTAGGCATCATGGTCCCTTATAGGGGCATACACCATAGATGACGCTAGTGAAGTTTCGATTGTCGTTCTCACTATTGTAGAAGAAGCCGGCCATAGTCTGGGGCAGGTTCTTATGGTTGTTGGGGTCCGAGATGAGGTCTTTCTAGGAGAGACAGACACATTTGCAACAGAACAAGGAGCAGGCAGGGAGGCAGCAAAGGATCTCCAAAATGACATCCTCCATGTGGTAGGCCAGTGCGTTCCTTTGTTTGGGGGCCTCCTCCATTTCCTCAGTGGGCAGTACGATGAGAGCTTCCTCAGTAATGTGATCACTGAAGAGGAAAATAATCTAATAAAGATCCATCAGTGAAGTCCACAACTCATACCAAAGTGCAACTATTAACAATTTTCATGGTACGACCTCATGTAAATTTAGAGTAGCACCACATAGATATATATATATAACTCAAAATAGAGTAGCAGTTAATGGAGGTGTAACCATTACAATTTCAGTAGTTAATTGAGCTTCCTTAGTTTTCACAAGTAGAATGTCAGTGAACAAGTGGTAGTGATCATCATTGGCATTAGTAGCAACATGTCCAGCTTAAACATTATTGGCCTCAGTGATGTGAATGATGGACACAAAGCATTGATTTGCTTTCGATGCCTTCCTCTTGTTTGGAACCAAATGGATAACTTGGTTTTTAACAATGAGAAGATACAGAAGGCAAACATATGAGCTGCATCCTAATATATCCAACAATCATGTAGACATCATTGGCATAGAAATGTGGCCTCAGAGATGTTACAAGTTCAAAATACCATAAGGACTCACTGGTGGAACTGGAGCATACGAAACAAAAATATAGAATCAAGCAAGCACTAGACAGAAAAAATAGTTTAAGGTAGAAGCGAAGGGTCTGTATGTTTTCCTAGATAGATAGGTATAATCAAGCAAGCACTTGACAATTAACAGGCCTAGTTGCACACAGGCATTTACAATAAGAACACTGAACATATGCAAAAAACCAAGACACTAGCAGAAAACCAACTAGTGCCACCTCCTAGTTCTTGTCATCAGCATTGGCCTAACTAGATCTCAATGCTACAATGTTTCTTGTATACCACATGTTCAAGCAAGGACTAAAACAGTGAAGCGAACATGAAAAAGTGAGAAAGGAGACTTGCGGATCAGATCTATCGCCTCTACCATGGCACACGACGAACACAAACACTACCATGCACTCCACTGGGAAGACCCACCACCTAGCCTCCAAAAGGTTGCCTAAGCCACGACAGCACACCGAGGATCCACCGCCGCTGCCGCCGTAGGTCCAACAGGTACAGATTTGTTTCCACTTATAGGGGATATACATCCAATATAGAAGTCAGCCTATCCACAAAGAGAACATATACTACTATTAGGACTACAAAGACATGTCAATACAACTAGGCGTCTAGCGCAATGGTGAAGATGGTCTATTCCTTGATCTGGGTATCGGGTTCGACTCCTAGGTCTCATGGTTTTTTTGGAGTTTGAATTTATTAAACCAAGGCGGCAACAAGTGATACGCAAGCCATCAGGTCCCACAGGTCAGATGGACATGGAGAAAGTGAAAGGTCCTTGATTGATTTTGGTAATTCAGTGGCAACCCAAGGTGGACTAATTGTGTTTATATGAGATACACAGGTGATTAGTCCACAAGTACATGTGTGTGAGCAACATATGCCATGGAAGTGGAAATGACTCAGAGATGTTGCAATGCTCACACATGTGATGATGAAGGAGCTTATTGCACATGAGACATGACATTGAGTCATGTGATCAAGGTGGAGAAGATCAAGACATGACTTGGCTCGATGGACTGGTTGCAAGCGTAAAGGGCAAGTTGAGTGATGACTTGGCGCCGATGGACCGAAGCAATGATGAAGAGCAAGTGAAGTCAAGATCGATGAACCAATATGATCATGTGAAGATATGAAGTGGATCATATCATTTTTTATCGTGTTGGTGCATATGTTGCATCGACATTGGAAGAGATGGAATGGAATGCGCAAGGCAAAGGTATAACCAAGAGCATTTCATTTCACCGGTCATAGGTGTATAGAGAAGTTGATGACCAGGTTAAGGATAGATGGCCGTACTATCAAGAGGGGCAAACTTGTTTGCATATCGGTCATCTAGTGCCACTCGAGTGATCTAACTTTGCATCATCGCTAGGATCGACTAGCATGGCAAGTTGAGTGGCTAATCCTTTGAAAAATGTTTGTGAAAAGTTAACACACATACACATGGTGGTGTACACTTGGTGGTGTTGGCACATTCGCAAGGAGAAGAAGTTGGAGTTGATGTGGATCAACTCGGTGAAGAAACGGAGGCGAGAAGGTGTCACTGTGAGTGACCGAACGATGGCCTTGGCATAACCGGTGCATCCGGTCAGTGGCAGCAGTTGAGCGCACGGTCTCAGTCATGTGACCGGATGCTAGCATGAAGAGTGACCAGACATATAGGGCCTACATCCGGTCAAGCTGACGTACATTGACGTAGGTAGGCGCGAGAAGCCAGTGACGACCGGACCCTGAGATGCATCCGGTCACCTGTGATCGGACGTGATCGGTCACAAAACAGAGGCTCAGGGAGCTCTCTAGAAATGACTAGACTCGGGCATTGCAGCGTTTAGTCATCCTCGCTGTGCTACGTTCGATCATCATGTGACCATTGGCGCACGAAGTTACCATTGAGATCGAGTGGCTCTGGTTGAATGCAGAGCAACACGTGGATGGCGTAGCATGACCGGACACTAGTAGGGTGCATCCGGTCGATCTGACTCATGCGTCCGGTAATCCCAAAAAATGCCCAGTGAAGGGGTAATGGCTATTTTAGTCCATGGGGCTATAAATAGAAGTGTTGGTCGGCCTTTGGCTAGAAGCTAAGCACACTAGAGCCTTGGTGTCTTATGTGGGAGTGCTTGGGAGCCCTCTAACTCACTTGAGCTTGATAGTGTTCATCCGATCGAGTGAGTGATTGATTCTAGTGTGATTGCACCGAGAGGTTGCATCGAGTGGCACTAGGTGGTCGTCTTGCAAGCCAGTGGTGCTTGCTACTCTTGGAGGTTGCCACCTCCTAGATGGCTTGGTAGTGGTTGTGATCGAAACCCGTAAGAAGCTTGTGCGATGCTCTAGAGAAGAACTTTGTGAGGGGCATTGTGCTCGCCCCGCGGGAGCCACGAAGAGCAACTCTAGTAGAGCGAGACACGAAGGGCGACAAGTGGTCCGACCAGGTCAAGTGCTAGAGCATGTGGTAAGCACTCCACATGGGAGAGTGTGACTTGTGGGTCACCACTAGAAAGAGGACCGACGGCAACCTTGAAGCTTGTCTCAATGGGGACGTAGCTTGTTGGCAAGCACATGACACTTGGGAGAAAAATCACCATGTCAACATTGTTCTTCCCATTGGTTTGCAACCCCCTTACACAAGCTTGTAATTACTTTCATATACATTGTGCTTGTGTAGTTGCTCTTGTAATTAGTTAGCTTGTGTAGCTCACTAGTTACCTTCTTGCTTGTGTAGCATAGAAGTAGCTCCCTTGCGTGGCTAATTTGGTTTGTGTAACCTTGTTAGTCACATTGCTTAGTTTGTGTAGCTAAGTATTTGTGCTCTCTAATTTGGCATTGGTTACCTTGTTATTGAGCATTGCTAGTGAGCTTAGGAGCTTTGTGCTTTTGCTTACTAGAATTGTGTAGGAGCTCCCCGGTGTGCAAAATACTAGTGGCATAGGTTTGTGTGACTTGCTCCTAGAATTGGATAGGCGAGCTCTAGCTAGCCCATCACCTTTATTGCCTAATTAGGATCTTTATAAGGTGCTTGTGAACTTCGATAGAGGGGTGTAGTCTTGGCTAGACCGATTGTTTTAATTCCGCATTTGTTTCAGTTAGCCGGCATGATTAAATTGAGAAAGGACTATTCACCCCCTTCTAGTCCGCCATCTCGGCCTTTCAATTGGTATCAGAGCTAGGTCTCTCATTTGTGGTCTTCATAGACCCGAGAGGATGGCGTCTAGTGGGCTAGATGATTGTGAGACACACATTTTTTATGGAGAAAATTTTGTATTTAGCCCTAAAAATAATGCTCCTTTCTTATTTGACATCGAAACTGAAAATCTTTCCTATATGTCCTAAACTCGAGTTTTTCTTTCCTATTTGACACTTCCGTCAGTTTGGGTTGTTAACAGTGTCAAGTCCTATGTGAAAAGTCTGTTTTACCCCTAGAGTTTTTTACTAATCTTGGCATTCCATGGTTAATATTGCTATCTTTTATGAATGTTTTTATCTTAAACTGCAATGTTTCATAAAAGATAGCAGTATTAACCATAGAATACCAGGACTAGTAAAAAACTCTAGGGGTAAAATGGACTTTTCATATAGGACTTGACACCGTTAACAACCCAAACTGACGGAAGTGTCAAATAGGAAAGAAAAACTCGAGTTCAGGACATATAGGAAAGATTTTCAGTTTCGATGTCAAATAAGAAAGGAGCATTATTTTTAGGGCCAAATACAAAATTTTCTCTTTTTTATGGCACAAACTTTGCACTTTGGAAAAATCACATGCTTGATCATTTTCGTGCAAAGGGACCTAAGTTTTGGTGGATTGTCACTAGTGGTCTCACTCATGTCTTGGACCATAGAAATCTAACCGAAGCTCAAAAGGTTCTCTTTGAACTTGATGCACATGCTTGTTGTTATCTAATGGATGCTTTGAGCTTTGATTTGATGAAAAGGATAAACTATGTGGGAACCGCTCATGAAATATGGGAATCAATCAAGCACAACTTTGATGATTCCTCCACATGGGATGATGGCAAGTTCAAGAAGGAGGAGCCCAAGGAAGAGGTGCATGAGTGTGTTGAGCTTGACCACAATTTGGTGATTGTGGAAGATTGCTCCACCACATGGTCAAGTGATGATGATGATGATGATGATGATGATGATCATCATACCACAAAATCACTTGACAAGATTGATGATGATGCCACAAGTGATACCAATGATGATGTTACTCCATGCACACTTGATGGTGATAATGATGGATCATGCCTGGGCTATGAGAGTGATGTTTCTTCAAGCTCTCCAACTACATCACATTGCTTCATGTCACAAGGTGACACTAAGGTATCTAATGCAAATGTGATTGATCTTGATTCATATGAGGAGCTTTTAGATAGATATGGTTGCATGATCAAAGCTTTAGAAAAAGACATGGCTAAAACTGAGAAATTAAAAAATGAAAACTCTTTTCTATAGAACACATTTGAACAACAAAAGCATCTACTTTATGTTACTACTTGTTCACATGAGGAGCTAAAATTGGCTCATGAGGAACTTAGTGTTACTCATGATAACTTGGTACAAGACCATGCTTTTCTCACTAAAGAACTTTCAAATGAAAAATCTAAAAATAGTGAGAGCTCATCACATGGGTCACATGATAAATCACATACTATTGTTAATCCTTGTGATGTAGGAAAGAAGCATGTATCCACCTCTTGTGATGATTTATTAGAAATGCCATGCTCTTCACATATAGATGCTTGTTCTACTTCCTTGTCTTGTGAGACTAACCTTTTGAAGGAGAACAATGAACTCAAAAAGGAAGTGAAGAAATTGAGCAACAAGCTAGAGAGGTGCTACAACTCAAAAGTCACCTTTGAGCATTTGATGAAGACTCAAAGAAACTTCGGTGACAAGAGTGGCCTTGGATTCAAGAAGAAGATGACAAAGGGTGAAAGAAAGAGAGAAATAAAGATGAAGAAGCTACAACAAAGAAAGCTCTCTCATACGATGTGCTACCGGTGTCATGAAGCTGGACACCTTGCAAATGGTTGCCCTAATATTGAGAAGCTCAAGAAGATAAAAGAAGAAGAGAGGCTCAAGCATGTGAAGTGCTTCAAGTGCCACACTTGGGGTCATCTTACCTCAATGTGCCCAACCAAGCAATTGGTGAAGCAACTAGAAGAGCCTCAACCAAAGCCTCAAGTTGAGCAAGAGAAGACACCCCAAACTCAAATCAAGATCAATCATGAAGATGGTGGTGATTTGATGATAAAGAAGAAGAAAACTAGAAGGGGTGAAAAAGCAAGAGAAAGAGCGATGCGTCCAAGGATGAATCAAGATGCAAAGCAAATAAGCAAGAACAAAGAAGAGAAAATGAAGAAGATTGCTCACATGAGGTGTTATAGTTATGACATATTGGGCCATCTAGCTTCGGGTTGCCCAAACAAGCTTGAGAAGAAGGCTCAAGCAAACAAGGAGAAGCAAGGCAATGAGAAGCACAACATGAGCAAGGAAGAGAAGGCTCAATCAAAGAGAAAGTGCTACTCATGCCGAGAAAGGGGACACATGGCACATTCATGTCCCCTAGGTAACACTCCTAAGCCTATTTCAATTGATGATGATTCTATGCTTAGGAAGGATGATAATGGTACCTCTATGGTTGCTATTGCAAAACATCCCGCTACTCATACTAAGGCTTTGCCTAAGTATGTTGCTCCTAACTTGAGAGGACACAAACTTGTTTGGGTACCATCAAAAAGTGGATGATTGTTTGTAGGTACCATTGGCATTGGAGGCTTGGTTCAAATGGTATTCATCTTGTTGATTATGTAGTTGAGCCAAGTATTGATAAGTGGTGATCATTATCCCAATGCCATGACAAATTGGGTGAAGTCCAAGTGCTATCAACAAACAAGTGCTATAATTCAAGTTATGGATGATTTATTGGATATATATTTGATGGCTTGCAAGAATTTGAGTTGAAACTTGCAAATTGATTGATCATGAGCTAACCGATGTATATCTCTTGTTGATCATTTCATTTAGGTGCATATGAGTTGATTGAATTGGATAAATATGCAATGTTACTTGCTATGAGATGTTTGAATGTATAAATAGCTTAGTAATCAAGTTTGGATTGATTTGTGTTGGATAAGTTCATAAGATGACATTTAGTAAGTGGATTGAATGGATTTATGTCTTGTGAAAGTATTCAAACAAGTTTATTTCAAGTTTGATTCACATTTGATGAAGTATAGCTCAAGTGATTGAAATCTGTCCTATATTGAAAATCTGAGTGAACTATGATCTTAGCCATATTTGAGTGACCAAACTTATTGAATTGGCATAAAAATTGGTGTACATACTTTGGACTTATGGTATAAGATGCTGTACAAATTTCATGAGAATTGAATAAGAGATACTTCGGTTTTGGAGTGGATCTTGTCAGCTATAGTGCAGCAGTTTTTAGCATGTAACAGTGGTGGAAGAATTGAAATCTTGTAGCAATCTAGAAGTCAAATAAAGCTCAAATTTTTACATATGCTAGATAACTTAGTGAAGCACATCTCCACCAAATTTCATCATATTTGGATTTATACTTTGGGAGATATGCATTTTTCTTTGAAGAGTACAGAATCTGTTAGAAAAGTGACAATTATTGGATTTATTTAAAGTCACTTTGATTGAAAGGTCCTCAAGTTGGAAATATGTTTATCAGTGTTTGAGGTACCTAAATTTGGTTTTGAGATGATCTAGAACATAACAAGCAAAGAGTACAAGGCCATTTGATTGTGGAGTGTACTTTGCACACATTTGGTACTCAAATTGGAAGATCAAGATCAAACTAAAGATGAAGATGAAGTTTAAGTTCTAGTGACTATTGGAAATTATTTGGTAGAAAGAAAAAGACTTAAAGAAGGAATCAAGGTTACTCATCAAGTTAAGTTCATCACTTGGATCAATCAATCAAGTCATTTCAAGTGAGTATCAAGGATGGTTCTTTGGAGAGAGGTCACTTCTCCCTAGTGTAGGGGCTTGCCGCCTATGTGTAGGTAAACCAAGTGTGGTACTTGGAAGGCTAACATGGAAGTGGTAATTCGAGGGACATTTGAGATGCTTAGTTGAAGCAATCAAAAAGGTTGATCCAGAAAAGCAAGCAACACCCAAAAGAGAGCTAGTCATGGCAATTCAAGTGGTATTCCTAATAGTTCTCTCACGCAAGCAAAGATCCAAAGATGAAGCAAGCTAACCACAATAAGATAGTGCACTTGATCATATTAGTGGTTCTCAAATCATATGGGTGAAGAATGGATTTCATTATTCATGATTGGTCTGCACCAAGCTTATAATTGGACTTCACATTGCTATTGGAGCAATGAATTGGAATCTATGTGACTATCCTCTACTCCAACATAGCAAAGGTATCATTGTAATGTGCATGATCATTTCATCCCTTACTAGTATGCGATTAGTGCATATAGTACATGCTTCATAGGATCACGCATAACAAATGAAATGTTTAAATTCATAGCCTACCACTATTGCTTGAATGATTAGTTGATCTAGTGGTTAGTATATGAATTTGTTCATGAGCTAGTGAACCTGAGTACTTGATTTTATTTGGATTGCCAACAAGTGACAAGTACAACCTCGATAAGATAACCTCCTAATGAGTGTGAAGAAGCTTAGAGAGGGTTCAAACCAGACTTGGAAGCTTAGGCAAATCAATTTAGTTCAAGTCAACCATAGAAGCTCATGATAGTGATAAGAGTACAAGCACAAGACAACAATGCAAATGGATATCTGGTTTGTTTGTTTCAAGTGGCATCTAGACTCAAGTATTCCATCAAGAATTCACAAGTGGTGTCTCGATCAACTTACAAGTGATATCCTACATATGGTAGTCATGATAATAGCAAATGTTCAAGAAATAGTTTTTATTGACAAATCAATCATATGCGTGGTATCACATCTCTACACATGATATCAACCATACAAGAAGGTGGTTCCACAAGTGATCCTCAACTTTAAGAGATCATAAAATGAAGAATGCATCCCTCACTACAAAGAGCTCAAGTTTATCAAATGGATGACCCATGAAATGACTTAGGGGGAGGTGTCCCACCAATTGGTATCAAGGTCAAAGATTCTATGTGTGGTATCTCAAGAAGCTATACAAGTGGTGTCACTCCAACATTCAAGTGATGTCCATAAAAAATGCAAGATTCAAGCCTCAACCATCTACCCCAAATACAAACCTTTGCATCAAAGAGACACACACCTTTTATGGAAATTGTTGACAAAGGGGGAGAGATTGTATAAAGATATGAAAGCTTTAGGAGAGATTGAGACAAAGAAGTAGAGGTTGGACATGGAAATGGACAAAGAGGGAGCAACATTGAAGAAAAGAGATGGAACAAAATTCTTGGACAAGAGAAGCACACAAGTAGGGGGAGCAAGCTCATGAACTTTGATTGATTGCATTTGATATGTGCATATTCATGTGCTTGCTTGCATTGCATAAATATGCATGCTTGTGTGGTGTATGCTAGTTGTAGAATTTGATTGATGAAATTAAACCTAGCATGCATAGGATGATAGCTAGACACTTGGTATTCTTTTTAAGTAATGCTAGTACCTTGCTTTTAATGTTGATCTCACGAGGTATCTAGTACTTTATTTCCAAGTGATATCTAGCCAACCATGGTGCTAAGTGAAACATCCTCAATTTTTCTTGAAGGGAAAATCCACAGAATGAATTTTAATATGATAAAACCAAGAACTGATTCCATCATATTATCATATTTCAGTCGATGTCATAGTCATACATCGTAAGATTACAAGAATACAAGATATTACATCACTAGGGAACACACCCATTACAGAGTTTATCTAGCAGAAGACTATCGAGTGAAGGCTCCTCCTTCACGGGCATCATCAGAGTTGGCGTAGTGCAGCGTAGATTCCATCTCCGAACCAAACTTGAGCATAGGCACGAGACCTTCTAATCCTTCTAAAGTTAGCATCTCTAAGAAGCATGAAATCTGCACACCGCCAGATGTGTACAGGCTAGGGTCAGCACCGATGTGCTTTAGTGGAAAAGATAAATAGGGGATCTGGCGATCCTAATATTTGGCTGTGGTTTGCATCCTTAGCGCATGAGAAGTAAATAACATTAGTAATATAATAATAATATCCAATTTTTAACACATTCGCCACCACACCATCCATATCCATCCTCCAACCATCCATCCCAAACCATCTCCACACCACCACACCACATCTCATCTCACACACTCAGGTCGATAGGCCAACTCCCTCTCGGCCTTGTCTCAATGGCCCGCAGCCCCTAAGGCTCATGGCCGGAAAATACCCCAAACCCTAGAGGGAGGAAAGAAGGACTCATATCCTATCTAGTTTAAGCGAAACCCAGGAAAGGTCCATAGCCAACAAGTCGGCATATGTATCGATTGATCAACCAAACACTCTACAGAGGTTTTACATACCCACAAGATTAGCCATCCTTGGAGCCATGTATCTCCTAGGCAGAATTCCAGTCGCTTGCTAGCCTAGAACAATGCCACCCTATCTCTCAGCCCTGGAACGTCCCAAGTCTAGTCTAGGATGGCTGATACTGTGAGTCATAGATAGAGCCGGGGCTCTCTGGATGTCAAGAGCCGGGTCCACAAGGCCGCCTGAAGTCTCAGAAGGGTGTGGGGGAAACCACGTGCCCCATACCTCCTTGCACACATTCACCTAGCAGTAGTGGCATTGTTCTACCAAGTAGTCCGACCATCCCACACCATATAGGGCGAGTGGGATGTAAGGATTCCTGGTGAGTCTGAGTACTAGTAAGTCCTTAGGGATTGACCAAGCCAGAATGTCTTCATCAGGGTTTCCATTTTACGTGCCACCACAGCACCTCTACACCGGGCTCCACCTCTCCAAGGTTCACACCTAAGGACACCTCTAATTACCATTTACCCGCCACAGGTATTCCATATCCAAGTGCCCATGTAGCACCACATGGCAAGACTCACCCCAAGCTCATTGTTATTCTAGCTCGGTCGATACAACCCTCACTCTCCATGCACCCAAGACACACACAGCACGCTCACACACCACCAAGTCCGGCACCCATAGCCAAACCATTCCCAGGGGGTTCACCACCAGCATCACATCCCCGATATAATGCGAAGTGGAGTTAATAATAAGTATAGTGGTGTAATATGCAAGCAAGCAGGCAAGTAAGCATATATAAGTGAGCGAATGCGCAAAGCAGGGTGACGTAGTAGAGTGGGTTGCATCAGGGTAATAATGGCTCAGGTAGTAGCATGCATCAAAGTACTATCAAAGGAATAATTATAAAGCGCTAGCAGTTCTAGATATTATGCAATGTCTAATAGGATTCTCTAAAAGAGGGTGCTGCCATGACACCTGCGATGTAGAGGTAGTAGTGGTACAATTCTCCATTCGTTGGTGTTCCATTAGCGGGGTCACCTCCTCCTGCATCGACTCCATTCCACAGTCCTTGTCGTCGTCCATGTTCTCTTGGTCCGATCGTCAGCTACTCCGCAAAGCGACACGCAATGCAAGAGAGCACTCAACACTCAAAAAGACGACGAGACGCTAGAAATCCAATAACGCCAACGAGACAATAAGAGATACATGGCTTAGCCCTCTCGGCGGTTGTCCGATTTCCTTGGGCCAAAGAATCACAAGTGGTGGTTTGCTAAGCACAAGCTTAAGTCATGGCCAAGCTAGTATGGCTTTACGATAAACAGTTTAAGCAAGAGCATATCCAGAGCAAACACCATGGCTCACGATCTTTTGATCCGGTGTCATTGAATTGACGGGGATTGGAAGTCGAGCCCCAAGAAAGAAGAACGACGGGGTTCGGCTCTTATAGCCTTATCCCGTAAGTCACAATTGGACACGAGTAGCATACAAGAACGATTAACACTATTATGACTTGGCTCCAATGTACTTCGGCTCGCCCGCTATGGTAGAATGCGGTAGCGCAAAGAGATTGGACATCAACAGTTCCCCTTGATCCACATGACACAATAACATCGGGAGCCGAGAAGAGGGTCGTTCAACACAGAAAAAGATGCGAGGGTTGGCTAGGCACATCCATGTCATGTTCTTAGACACATCTTCAGGAAAGATGGTTTTAGACGGTCAATTGGGTCGACACGCACGGGTCTGAGGTACGACATAGACCATAGCTTCGCTAACCCAAAGGGAATAGTCCGGTCTTTGATCCAATCATCATGGGCAGGACAGAATTGAACAGAGCAGGCTAACAGTGCAACAAGAGCAAGAACAACAAGGGACAAGGTCTACTTCTTCCAACACTCGCGCCACGATGAAAGACAGGGCATTGGAAGGAAGCGACAAACACCAAGTGCGCAAACCAATCGTAGGGTACCCGACTTAGGTGCACTGGCACTAAGACATCTCTCTAATTCATAGCGGTGCGGTTGTCACCGCGGGAATCAAAGAAATACGATGGTCATACAAGGTACAAGCATACGGGGGTTTGAGCACGAAGAGGCAAGTAAAAAGCAAAAGAGTGGCATAGCTCCATGGTCATGGTGAGGCAAACTTGTGGCCACAAGCTACACCAACCAGTTGGCATCCATCATTCCATGATTGTTATCTCCCAGGTCATCTCCCACAGGACTTGGTCATGGAGGGCTCAAAGCGTGTGGGTGATATCCGCATCGATGTTAGTATCGACATCGAATCCATCACGACCTTGTTCTAGGGTCGACGACAGGAGCTAACACTCGTGGTACTATGAAGTCAACTAAAAAGCGAGGGGTCGAGTTACACTCGGCATCACAGTCATGGCGAGATGGATCCCATGATCGTAGCGTCCGATCGAGGTATGATCCGTTAGCCGGCTCGAAGGCTCGGCACACAGACAACAACCCCACGATAAGAACCAAACATGACCGAAAGACGCAATAACTCGACACAACTACAGAGTAGCACATTCCATAGCTGGGGGGGATTTGGTAGACCTACACAAGGGCACAGCGCAGATAGATATAAATAGATCAAGATCACGTATTGTAAGTGCACGAACGAGTATAAGAATTTAGCAGGAAGGGGCTTTCATCAGTGGGGCCTTCCTGCATGTCTAAAGGAGGGGTAGGTCTCGGTCTCTTATTGTGCGGCATAAATCAGGCAGGCGGGAACATGTCCATGGCGTATAGCTTGATTTTAGAAAAATGTGGGAACTGGTTTCACATTTTTCTGAGGTCGTAGGAATTTGTTATGACTTTCCGAAGATTAAATCCATTTCAGCTGGTGAAGTGGTCGGAGAGGTCGCCGCGGTGGTCGGAGTGGTCACCGACGTGGTCGGAGGGGTCGCCATGGTGGTCGGAGTGGTCGTCGCGGTGGTCAGAGTGGTCGCCGAGGTGGTCAGAGTGGTCACCGCGGTGGTCGGAGTGGTCACTGCGGTGGTTGGAGTGGTCGCATTTTTAGCATGACGTCAGCATGGTGTCATCATAGCTAAACTGCGGCTAACAGGTGGGACCGGGGCTCTTGGGTCACTGTCATGTGGGTCCGGTCAATGATCAACGCTGTTTGGTCAACTGTCATCTGGTTTGGGTCCCGACTGGGCCTTGACGGGCCTAGACAGGGCTGGATTTGGGCCGGGTTGGGCCTGTCTGGCCCGAACACATGTCGGGCAGGTAGGCTATCCATGTGGTGCTATTGGGTTCTAGATGGGCTAGGTCTGGACTGTGCATGTGGGAGCAGCTCATGGTGGATCGATAGGCGCTGGTCCATGGACCGCGCACTGGGTTCGTGGTGGACCATGTTTAGTGCCCTTTTTGCCCTCACTTGTGCATGTGGATCAGGCTCATGTTGCTGCTTCACTTCGGGGCTTTGGTCTATGGCGCTGGTCCATGGTGGGCTAACACGTGCGGTCCCACTAGACCGAAGGCCGGGTTGGGCCGGAATGGAGCAGCGCCATGGCGAGCGTGGCGGGCACAGGGCGGTGGCGCTGATGTTCCCGAGCGCCATCGACCTAGCAAGGCAGGGCCTTGGCCATGTACGTAGTTGCGTGCATGTGCGTGTCTAGGGGGCTCGCGGGCGCAGACCGGCCTGGAGCAGAGGACGATGGAGCGGCTTGGCATGGCCGTGGTAGTTCTACAGGCTCGAGGCGAGGGGGTCATGGCTACTAGCATGGCGAGGCACCGCGGACTCCAAGAAGGCTCTGGGGTCAAGCCGGCATCAAAGGCTAGGACAGGCAGGCATCAAAAGCATGAACAAGGGTGGGGGCTTGGGAGTCCAGTGCTCACTGTCGGGCTTAGCGTGGCCACGGCCGAGGACAAGGCGCAGAGCAGAGGCTCGAGGTGGACGTCGTGAGGTGGTGCAGCTGTGTGGACGTCGTGGGGTCCTTGGGCTCGACCAGTGGTGGTTGTCGTGGATGCGCTTGTGTCGCAGGTGGGGAAGGTGTAGGGGATCGTGGTCGGAGTCGCCATGGCCAGGGGCTCCGGCGAGGCAGGGATGGGCTCCTGCCGGTGGCTCGGTCACGACGCGGAGCAGGGAGACGGTGCTACCGTGGTGCACCTTCAGCATGGCGAGGCAACTGGTGGCGCGTCGAAAGGTGGCTGCTCACATGGCGGAAGAGGGAGAGGGATGGTGGCGGCGGTTGCGAATTGGAGGAGAAGGGGCAGCCGGTTGTGGCATCTTTATAGGGCGAGCGGCTAGGGCTATAGGTACTGTGGACAGTGATCCTCGGCTTCCATGCAGAGAAGGGGCACGTGGCGTGCATCATGCAGCGTGGAACACAGGGCAGTGTCAGGTGTGAGCTTGCGTGCGGTGTGCGTGCAGGGCGCGTGCGCGTGTGTCCGAGCGAGCAGCGGCGGTGTCTGGATGCCAGGGCGCGTGCACCCTAGGGTTGGAGTGGGGGCTTTGGCTGCTGGCCAGGCAAGGCCAAAGGGAGCAGGGCCGCTGCCTTAGCTGGGCTAGCAGAGAGAGTAGGTCGTGCGCGCGCGTGGGCTAGAGGGGAGAAGCTAGGCCAAGCTAGGCTGCTGCGCCAGTTGGGCCAAGAGAAGGGGTGAGCAGGTTGGGCCTCCAACGCAAGTGGGAGAGGATGGCTGGGAGGTGAGGTGGTCATGGGCCGAGGAGGCGAGCTGGGCCGACTCTGTTGCTTGGGCTGGTTTGGCCATTTCCTTTTTCTCCTCCCTGTTCTATCCCTTTCTATTTCTATTTTCTACCTTCTAAATAAACCAAGGGAGAAATGTGGGGTCCAGTCAAGGGTTGGCAATTCACAGGCATTGAGTTGATAAAGATAGTTGGTTGATTATAGAATTTAGGTCAAGGGGTTCGAAACTAAAGAGATGAATTGAGGGAGAGAGAGGTAGAAGGATTCAAAAAGATTTGCTATGGACTTGTGCTCTCCAACACAAAACCCTAAACCAAAATAAGGAACTCTAGCAAGCTCCTACAAGCAACACTATATGTATGCAACAATTTATTTATAAATTGTTCTTTGTTTGACCTAGCATCTACATGCTTCACATATTGCAGGAAATTTTTTTAAAAAGTTCATATTTTTGGCTTCTCCAAAAACCCAGGTTGTTACAATAAGGATGAACTTAAAGGTGCAACTCCAATTGGTATCATGCTTCAAAGGTTTACTCTATACACCTTAGCATCATTTGGTAGTAATTACTCTCCCACAATTCGAATCTATGCATATGTGTGAGCTTCAAACCAAACACTCTAGCACATATGTAGGGGGAGCTAATACTACCATTTCGGGTTTGTGGTACTTGTCCAAAATCATTTACACGTGGTAAAATTGCTTGGGCAAGCAACATGAATCCAAAAGAGCTTAATTTCAATATCTTTGTAGAGTTGTCATCAATTACCAAAAAGGGGGAGATTGAAAGGTCCTTGATTAGTTTTGGTAATTGAGTGACAACCCTAGGTGGACTAATTGTGTTTATGTGAGATACACAGGTGATTAGTCCATAGGTATATGTGTGTGAGCAACATATGCCATGGAAGTGGAAATGACACAGAGATGTTGCAAAGCTCACACATGTGATGATGAAGGAGTTTATTGCACATGAGACATGACATTGAGTCATGTGATCAAGGTGGAGAAGATAAAGACATGACTTGGCTCGATGAACCGGTTGCAAGCATGAAGGGCAAGTTGAGTGATGACTTGGTGCCGATGGACTGAGGCAACGATGAAGAGCAAGTGTAATCAAGATCGATGAACTAATATGATCATGTGAAGATATGAAGTGGATCATATTATTGTTGATCATGTTGGTGCATATGTTGCATCGACATTGGAAGAGATGGAATAGAATGCACAAGGCAAAGGTATAACCTAGGGCATTTTATTTCACCGATCATAGGTGTGTAGAGAAGTTGACGACCGGGTTGAGGATAGATGGCCGTACTATCAAGAGGGGCAAACTTGTTTGCATATCGGTCATCTAGTGCCACTTGAGTGATCTAACTTTGCATCATCGCTAGAATCGAGTGGCATGGCATGTTGAGTGGCTAATCCTTTGAAAAATGTTTGAGAAAAGTTAACACACATACACATCATGGTGTACACTTGGTGGTGTTGGCACATTTGCAAAGGAGAAGAAGTTGGAGTTGATGTGGATCAACTTAGTAAAGAAACAGAGGCGAGAAGGTGTCACTATGAGTGACCGAATGCTGGCCTCAGCATGACTGGTGCATCCAGTCAGTGGCAGCAGTTGAGCACGTGGTCTCGGTCTTGTGACTGGATGCTAGCGCGAAGAGTGACCAAATGCGCAGGGCCTACGTCTAATCAGGCTAACATTTGCTGATCCAGGCAGGCATGAGAAGCCAGTGAGGACTAGACCCTAAGATGCGTCCGGTCACCTGTGATCAGACATGACCGGTCGCAAAACAGAGGCTCGAGGAGCTCTCTGGAAACAACCAGACTCAGGCGTTGCAGCATTCAGTCATCCTTGTTGTGTTGCATTTGGTCATCGTGTGACTGCGTGAAGTTACCGTTGAGATCGAGCGGCTCTAGTTGAACATAGAGCAACACATGGATGGTGTAGCACGACCGGACGCTGGCAAGGTGCATTTGGTCGATCTAACCGGCATATCCGGTCATCCCAAAAAAATCCAGTGAAGGGGTAACGGCTATTTTAGTCTGTGGGAATATAAATAGAAGTATTGGTCGGCCTTTGGCTAGAAGTTGAGCACACTAGAGCCTTGGTGGCTTATGTGGTTGTGCTTGGGAGCCCTCTAACTCACTTGAGCTCGATAGTGCTCATCTAATCGAGTGAGTGAGTGATTCTAGTGCGATTGCACCATGAGGTTGCATCGAGTGGTACTTGGAGGTTGTCTTGCAAGATGGTGGTGCTTGTTACTCTTGGAGGTTGCCACCTCCTAGACAGCTTGGTGGTGGTCTCCATCGAAGCCCGCAAGAAGCTTGTGCGGTGCTCCGGAGAAGAGCTTTGTGAGGGGCATTGTGCTCGCCCCGTGAGAGCCACGAAGAGTAACTCTAGTAGAGCGAGATGCGAAGGGCGACAAGTGATCCAGCCAAGTCAAGTGCTAGAGCTTGTGGTAAGCACTCCACGTGGGAGAGTGTGACTTGCGGGTCACCACTAGCAAGAGGACCGGTGGCAACCTTGAAGCTTGTCTCAATGGGGACATACAGTGTTGGCAAGCACGTGAACCCCAGGAAAAATATCACTGTGTCAACATTATTCTTCCCGTTGGTTTGTAATCCCCTTACACAAGCTTGTAATTACTTGCATATACATTGTGCTTGTGTTATTGCTCTTGTAATTAGTCAGCTTTTGTAGCTCACTAGTTACCTTCTTGCTTGTGTAGCATAGAAGTAGCTCCCTTGCGTGGCTAATTTGGTTTGTGTAACCTTATTAGTCACATTGCTTAGTTTGTATAGCTAAGTATTTAGTGCTCTGTAATTTGGCATTGGTTACCTTGTTATTGAGCATTGCTAGTGAGCTTAGGATCTTTGTGCTTTTGCTTACAAGAATTGTGTAGGAGCTCCACGGTGTGCAAAATACTAGTGGCATAGGTTTGTGTGACCTTGCTCCTAGAATTGGATAGGTGAGCTCTAGCTAGACTAGCACCTTTGTTGCCTAATTAGGATCTTTATAAGGTGGTTGTGAACTTTGATAGAGGGGTGTAGTCTTGGCTAGACCGATTGTTGTAATTCCGCATTTGTTTCGGTTAGCCGGCATGATTAAATTTAGAAAGGACTATTCAACCCCCCCTCTAGTCTGCCATCTCGACCTTTCAGAAAGGTCCCATAGGTACACGTGACATGTGAGCCATTGGGTCCCACAGGTCGGATGGTCCCACAGGTACATGTGACACGCAAGTCATCAGGTCCCATAGGTCGAATGTAGATGGAGAACGGTCCTAGAGGTACACGTGACACGTAAGCCATCGGGTCCCACAGGTCAGATGTTGAAGGGTCCCATAGGTACACATTGGATAGAGAAAGGACCGAGCAAAGACTTTTATGATGAATTGCAAGTGTCACGGATGAGTAACTGTTGGTCCCATAGGTACACGTCGGATGGAGAAGGGTCCCATAGGTACACGTCGCATGGAGATATAATCAAGCGGAGACTTTTATGATGAATTGCAAGCATCACAGATGAGTAACTATAGGTCCCATAGGTACACATTGGATGGAGAAAGTACCATGTGGAGATCTATGATGAAGCTGTTCATTATAGATCGAATATTGTTCATCATAGATGTGTAATTAGTTTAATGACGAAGCCCTATTCATCACAGTTTTAAACTAGATCATCACAGATGAGTCACGCAAGTGATCTGTGATGAAACCCTACGCTCTTCTATGATGTTTTTTGTGATGGTGCCTGATTTCATCATAGAAAGGGAGGGTTGTAGGATCGTCACCACTGATCTATGATGAAACGGAAATATTCATCATAAAAAGCGATCTTCTATGACGATTTCGGATTCGTCATTAAGATTTTTGTCTTAGAAGTGGATATTTCTAGTAGTGAAAATCTCTCACGCTTGACGGCAAACCAGTGCTCAGAGATCTCCCCATGTATCTTAAACTTAGTTCTAACTCAACCATATAACTTGTATGATCATTAACTATTCTTTGTACGGCTATATTTGAACATGCCAGCTCCACGTAGGAATATTCTTTTATTCTTTATTTTCCTTTTATCCTTGAGGTTGGCTTAGACATGTGTCCACTATCCTTGATATACCATTTTTACCCCTATCATGAACTATTGGTCCACTATGCAAGTATGTAATCTTGTTCATGCTCATGCTAGACTCTCATACCTTGCTTTCCTTTGGAAAAATCTAAATAACGATACCTTGAATACTTTCGGGTGAAATGCTACAACGATAGATCCGTGCGCTTGCAGATATTTTCTATAATCATTAAGAACTATCGTAGTTGGTGCTTCTTGGTGGTGTCGCTAAGGTTAATTCAATCTTAGTGATGGTGTTCAAAAATACCACCACACTTGGTGATTGCGCTAAGAAATGCCAACCAGCATTTCTGGCGCCATTGCCGAGGATGGACTTAAAACCACCACACTTGGTGATTGCGCTAAGAAATGCCAGCCAGCATTTCTGGCGCCATTGCCAAGGAGGGCATAGGTTAAAAATCTAGTAGGACATGATCATGAGCACATGCATGTAATGGTAGCCATAGTTTATGTAGGCTAATTCTACTTGTTTTCTCCCTATTATGGATGAAAACAGGATAGTGTATGAGTGGTTTTGATCTGCTGAACAACTACACCGATAATTCGGAGGCACTCCTAAGGAAGAGCCGGTCCCATACCACTTCTTCTTCTGCTACTCTGCCAATAGTTGAACCAGTCACCCTCGTACCATCCTCTACTACCAAAATGGCCAAGTCACTCCATGACTACTCCACCCCCAGTGTTGACAATGCGCCCATTGGGCCTGCTGTCAACATGGGTACTAGAAACTTTGAGCTGCGCACTAGCCTCATCATGATGGTATAGGCAAACCAATTTTGTGGTTTGCCAAGCAAGGAGGCAAGTGCACACTTGCTACACTTCCTAGAGCTGGGCGACACCATAGTCATCAAAGATGTCGCACCAGCCAGCATCAAGCTCCATCTATTTCCCTTCTCCCTAGTGGGGAAGATGAAGCAGTGATTCTATAAAGAGAAGGAAGCTGTCAGTACGTGAGACAAACATTCCGTGGCATTCCTTGTGAAGTCTTTCCCCATGGGCAAAACCAATGCCCTAAGGGGAAAATTTTCAAACTTCTAGCAAAATCACATGGAATCCATCCCAGAGGCATGGGAGAGGCTCTAGTGTGGTAGAACCTCCTAAATTATAGGGCCCACATGCACCTGTCACTGTCCAAAGACCTTTGACGACTATGCATATGTTCCCAGTAAATTCAGAAGACTGTCGGGTGTCCACGGGGAACCCCGAATCATCCACGATTTTCTGAGCAGGATCCCATTACAGAGTCATTGCAGTATTACAACAGTTTATTTATTAATATACATCAGAGTAAAATAGCAGAAGTCTTACAATAACTTATTTTACAAAACAGTTATTTCAAACCTTATAAACTAAGTACGATGATTATTACAAACCATAGTAGTGGAGTGGCATAAGTAACATAAAATATAACACACAAAGGAAATACCCTGCCCAAGGGTCACACATTTACTTATCATCATTGACCTGAATAATAGTCCTGCAGCACGGTCCAAGACAGACCTGCCCATGAGGCTCACCTACAATAAGGGTTAATGAACCCTAAGTACAAAAGTACTCAACAAGACTTAACCGAAATATAAACGGAGTATACTTAAGAATGCAGGCTCGGGGATTCAAGGTAGGGCTTTAGCAAGACTCAAAGTTCTTTTGCGTAAAAGCTCTTTAAAAAGATTCATTCAACATTTAATTCTTCATAAAGACCATATATGAATCTGCCATGATCCGTAATGAGATCATGAACTTCATATCAAAACTCTTTCTCAAATCTTCCTCAAGTTTCATTTATTAACTACGATGATGAACAATGAGTTGAGTCTCCATAACCGAGGAGCAACGACGATTCGAACTGATTATAACCCAGCTGGGGATTCCCAACCACACGACATATGCAGGTCCCCGACCTACATATACCAACCTACCCTTAGATCCTCTAAAACAAGAACGGATCCATGCCATCCGAGAATATAGTACTCCACCAATCCAGCCCATTGCCATATGGGTACACGCTACTCTCGCCATCTCTCCACTCCCAGTGCGTGAGTAGCCATTCTTGTAATAGAATAGCCAAGTTAAGGCTTACCGGAGTATGTGATCAGTACTACAAAGTCTCACCTCATGCAATTCAACAATGGACGTGTCTTAATTGACTTAGGGCGGAAAGAACCCGCTCACAAGACCTCCATGTCTTATGGCTCCCATACACCGAGTCCACCAGGTCTAGATTTATTACTCCACATGCTCATATCTCATGATCACATAAATAACTAGTCATATCCAAGGAACCATTTATATCTCATAGGTGACCGGTGATCACTCGACTTGTACCGTTCTAAGCATGGCTAAGCATAAATAAGCATTCTCGAATTGAAATGGATAACAAGGTTGATATTGAAAAACAAGGTTGGTATTACACCAATTAGGTTTTCACTCAACTCCTAATCACTTAATGCAGTATTGAAAAGCAAAAGCGATATAAATTTGTAAAATACAAGGTAGGTTTAAATGCATTCGGGGCTTGCCTTGGTTGACAGAAAAGTCAAGTTCCGTAGATGTTCCACAATTATCAAACCCGACCTCAATAGACAGATTAACTTACTCAACAACTTGATTGACTACCATGTTCTCGCTTTCGTTCACTACACGTAGTAACAATGCCATGTTTAATATGATGCGCGATATGAAACATGATGCTTGACAATGGATGCAAAAATTAATAACTTGAATACAACTTTCCTTCGTGGTACAGTTACAAACAACAACTAATTAAACAATTTCATAAATTCAAACACCTACTTTAAATATCAAGAATTATTCTATTCTAATGATCCAAGGTCATCACTCAATCAAAAATTCAAACAAAACCTAAGTCATTAAGGTTTACTATTTGCTTTTATGAATTAATTATTTAATTAAAAGATATGAAATAAATCAATTTTTCTCCAAATGAACTCAAAATTTTAATGAAGGCTTATCACATGATAACTAAGTGGCAAAACAATTTTCATAATTTTTGGATAAATAATAAAGCCTAGAAAAATCAAGGAAGCTCATTTATTAATTAATTAGAGCAATTTTTATCACATTCAAAATTTACTTAAAATCAACATTTCATATTTTTCCTAAATAGTTTACATCTCAGAGAGGTCACACACAAAAATTCAAAATTTTTGGAGCTCTAATTAATTCTACACAAAATAAACAAAATCAGTACATTTATTAAATTAACAAAACACAAATTAAATGGAAAACAGGCCTCGGGTCCTATTCGGCCCAACTCGGCCCAGCGAAGCAACAGGCTGGCCTAGTGTGACCTACCTCGGCCTGGCTTGGTCACTTTGCAGACAAGCCCTCGGTTCATTTTAGAATTAAGCCGCAGTACTTCAACACTATTTGACACTATTCAAATGAATCACAAGATTCACAGTTAGGCCCTTGCCTTAGTTCTTATTGCTGCACGGAATCCTTGGTCGCGAATCAGAACATAGCACGAGTTGGGTGGCTCGATCCCGGCCAGTGAAGACTCACCAGTGGCAATTGGAGGGGTGGTCGAGCGACGGGTGGCGAGGCGAGCCTGAGGGTGGCCTCAGCTCGGCAGGTCATGGCCCGTGATAGCCTGGCCACACGAGCCCATGGCTTAGCGGTGGAGTGGCACGACGGTAGGGCACGGAATGGCTACAATAGCCTCAGAAAGGTGAAGATAGGGTTCGTAGGAGATCAAGCATGCTCACCACAACATGATTGATCAACTGATAGAAGCCGAGACGCGCTGGAGCTCCCTGCCAACGACGGCGGCGTTCATGGCGGCCCGCACCGACATCGCGACAACGTTCTGGCAAACACTGTGGTTAAACGATCAACCAGTAAGCATTACAGCTTTATGGTGCCAAGGGGAGTACAAAACAACAAAGAGAAGAGCAAGAACTTAGCCCGAGATGGTTGGCCACGTTGAGATGGAGCTCGGCGGCCATGGCAGCTTGACCACAATGAAATTCGAGCGCTCCAGCAATAAAGACCAACAACTTTGCTTTAAGGTTCAAACCCAAATTCCAATTGGTTTAGAAAGTAAAATTTTGAAATTCAAAATAGTTTGGAAATTATGGATTGAGACTCAAACAATGTGCATTGTTCATTCATTTAATTGAGAATTCAAATTAGTTGTTAGCTATTTTTGAGGAATTATCTAGTAATTAATCCTATTCCAAACTATCCAACCAACTTCACCATTTCAAAATACAAGTTTTGTACTAATTCATAGAATCAAATTTGCCAACTTTGATTTAAGAAAATTGATTTGAAAATTCCCCAAATAATGAACTTTCCAACATTTGAATCAATGACTTAGGCAAATTAACAATTTGTAGAACTTGATATTAGATTCAAATTTGAAACTCACCATTTAACATATTTAACTAAATTTCACAATCCAACTTTGGTACTATGGTGAAGTATACACTTTGCACTCGACAACTTGCATACACCAAACTTTTAACTGTTGAAGAATTTCTTGCTCCATAAATTCACTAAATTTGTAATGATTGAAAGATTCCTTGCTCCATAAAAATAACAAAACACTTAAATGGATGTCTTTTGGTAACATTACAAGAAATTATGTCACCACTCCTATGCAACATGTACATGGTACAATTTGAATCATGAGATGCTTATATTCCATGATGCTTGATGATTATGCATGATAATGACCATGATTAAAGTTTTATTAAGTGCTAAACATCTGGGATGTTACATCTAGGATTACATCTAGACCTGCCCGCACCACGGAATCGAGAATTGGCTCGTGCTCCAGAATTTCTATGTAGGGCTTACGCCCATGTCAAAGGGGCATATAGATGCCGCTGCTAGAGGAGCGTTTCTCTCCCTCACCATCAATAGTGCCACAGCACTCATCGAGAAGATGTGGCAAACCAAAGCTGGAGAGAGGAATGCAAACAACAAAAAGGCATGCATACCATGAAGGAGATGGATTTGCTTGCCACAAAAATAGACTTGTTACTCTCAAGACTAAACGCAAGGGCCCATAAAAAAGAAGTAATGAAGGCCACCGTTCAGGCCACGGATTCACAAATGACTTCCAAAGTCTATGGCAAAGTTGGACACTCAGGGAACAACTGCCCCAAGACCCATGAAGAAGCATCATACATCAACAATGGGTTCTAAGAAGGAAACAATAACGGGTGGAACAATCAGTCCCGCCCACAAGGAGGAAATTCGAACTTTAACTCAAATTTCAATTTGAATCTACCTTCCTGGAAAGGTTGGGTCCTTGGCCAAGCAAAAATAAATGAAAACCTTACTAGAAAGCTTTCATATAATGATAAAACGATAGAAAATATTAATTCAAAACTTGAAAATTTAGCCTCCTCTATGAAAAACCAATTAAATTTTAATAAAATGATAGAAGCCTAAATTGCTCAAATTACTACCGCTACACCTATCAACCATTCGGGGAAAATCCTGAGGCAACCCGAGAATTCCCCCAAATTTGTTCATGCAACTGTAGAGCAATGAAGAAGGGGAAGTCTTGCTGATGGACTATAAATGTCGAGCCCTTACCGAAGGTAAATCGGTAGTTATCTTTTAAAAATTCAAAATTTCAAAAAAATTCAAAATTTAAAATTTGCTTCAAAATAAACTTTTTAGAAAAATAAAATAAAAATAATTTTTGATAGTATAGATTTTTCTGTTATCATTTCTCATTTTTTAAAATATTTATGAAAATTCAAAACATTATAAAAGTTTTGTGCAAAATCAATTTAGGGAGCAAAATTTTGAAACCGAGGGAAGCACCAACGACTATCTCACCTAGAGAGCCGTTAGAAGCAGCCATCCAAAGGGGGCCCGAGCGGGCCCACATCTGGTGCGGGCACACCAAGGGTGCGGCTACACCCTGCCTAGCATCGATGCGGCTGCTACTGCTCCAATGGCTAGGAGCCGTTGCTCCCACCCCCTCTCGACTGGTGCCCGGAGCTATAAATCCTGAGAGCTCAAGTGTGAACCCTCACCCACTCTCTACTCTCCATTTTCACTCCCTCTCACCCTCACTTGCTCCACCACTTGCAAAAATATTTTCCACAAAGCTCAAGTATAAGAAAATTCTGCACAAATTTCCCAAGCTCATCACCTCCAAGCCAAGCTCATGGGTTGTTCGATTTGTTTTCACTAACATAACCCCATTTGTGAGTTTTGTTGTTGTCTTTTTTTGCCATGGGCAAGTTCGGGAGGAAGCTCGCCGATGCTTTCAAGAAGGCCATGGGAGTGAGCTCGAGTCAGTCCCACAGAAGCTCAAGTGCACGCTACACTGAGCCTAAAGAGAGCCTGATGCATGAAGAAGAAGAAACTGAGCCAACGAAAGAGCAAGAAGAAGAGCAAGAGCAAGAACAACCGATGGAGGAAGGCGACGATGATCCACACCTTGATTTGGAGGGAGCCTAGGAGATGCAGAGGGAGCCTAGGAGATGCAAGCATACAACCTCATCAAGAATCGTGAGTTTGTCCACACGCCGGCATATGACCCCGACCTCCTCCAAAAGATAGGTATGGACACTAAATTTGCCACCATCTGGAAAGCCGTTGGATGGGAGAATGCTACTCTCATTGATGATTTTGGTTCCCGCCTCTTAACAATTCAATTATTATGCTCTTTGCAAGAAGTTGAGGATGGGATTACTTTTTGTCTTTTTGAGAAAAAATATTATCTTACATGGAGAAATCTCAGCTCTCACTTAGGCTTTAGTTCAAAATACTCAATTGACTTGGATCATGCTCTTAGAGGTTTTAATCGTCATGAAATTTGAAGAATGATTTCTAGTCAAAATGTAGTTGGCAAGTTTCAACCTCAAAATATGAATATTCATCATCCTACTTTGAGGTTCATGCATCGTTGGATTGTCATGACTTTGTTTGCTTGGCAAGACATAAGATTTTTTTATCATGCCGAATTGCAAATTCTTTATGCGATGCTTAAAAAGATTAAAATTGCTCCTATGAAAGAAATGTTTAAACATTAGATAGAAACTTTCAAGGCCTCTACATCTATCTCTTGCATGTCCCTTGTGACTCGTATTGCCGCTAATATTGGTTGATTGGATGGACAAGATGTGACATACATCTCTACTCCACGCATTGATATTAATGAGCACTATTTAATGCAAGGGCATCATTTGAAATATGATGATGCAGGGAACCTTGTATTTTTTTCTAGGATGTACAAATGAGATCCTGCTCCCTAATCTGAGATTCTCTTTGTATAAATCCCCATCACTCACCTTCACTCTTGTCGAACAAGAGGAAGCACGTAGGAGTTCTATTTCTCGTAGGGGAACAAGAAGTAGGGCTAGGGACGAAGTTGGTAGCTCTCAACAACCACCGACACCGACAACACTTGTGCCTTAGGCATACCATACGGAGTGGTTCCTGGCCATGCAGACACCCAGGTTCACCCTTGGGTATCACCCAAGATAGGACACACCCCACAACCACACGAGGCCGGTGGATCAGGATGGCACAAGGCCAATGATGTGGCATGGGTGCATCACTCATCCAACTCTGAGTGGCTACCACCACCCGTCCATCCATGATAGTCCACTTTGGATCGTCAAGAGTTGGATGGCATCAACACTAGCCTCAGAGGATTGAAAATCTGCACAGGTGAAATTCAAAATACACAACACTCATGTGCAAGATACGAGACAGTGGCACCTACAGCAGCAACAATAGTCATGAACATTAGCGTGCCACTGAGACAACAACAGGAAGCACAGGCGGCCACCTAGCGGTCCATGGGATACAATCCCGGACCATAGGCCTGGAGCTAGCTTGGGGGAGGACCCCGCAGAAGTACCCTTGTATCTTTTAAATTTCACACTTAATTTTCGCATTTCTTTATTATTAGCATATAAAAAACACAAAAATCTAAAAATTTAAAAATACCAAAAAAATAAAATATGATAAAAATACCAAAAATATTTATTCCACTCTCATATGTGTTTTAAGGAATGTTTAGTTTCTCCTAAGTTGAAATAATGAATAGTTGCTCTGTCTATAATTCATCTGTGCCTAGGTTATAACTTAGTATTCCCCAAGATTTAAGTTTGTTGGCTAAGAATGTCTCATCCTAAAACTTAAAAACTTGTGGGTTGCAAATGCATGTTCCTTTTCTAAGTTGTTGTGAGTTATGATATGGTACAAATAGAATATACTATGACTTTGTTCTAAGAGAAACTTGACATCTGGGGTTTTATTTTTAAAAAAAATGCAAAAATTCAAAGTTCCTCAATGCTTATGAATACCTACCAAGGCCATATGACATGATATTCAAATTCAAAACCTTAGTCATATGCTACTTGCTGAGCATTGAGCTTTGTCAAATTGTTGTGACCCTTGTTGAGATCCTCGTCATGCACCCATGATCAAGACACACGTACACCCACAAATAAACTACTACCTCTTACATTGAGAGTTACGTAAAAACATGCCTTTTTGTTCACCAAATAATTACTCTGTTCACTTTATCATGTGTCTCTCTCTCAAAATTTTCATCTACCAAAAAGAATAGTATAGGCTATGCTAAAAAAAGAGAAAGAGAGAAAAGAAAAAAAGAATATCCATGCCAAAAGGCATGAGAGAAAAAAATGCATGCCAAAGAGCATGAAGAAAAGAAAAGAAAATAAAGAAAGAAATAAAGATAGCCCATACATTCAAATAAAAGGCATTCATTCAAAAAGAGAGATTCATGATTCAAAGGAGTACCAAAAATATTTAGAATTAGGAAGTTATAAAAATTCCACACACTTGCATGTCTTGATCAAAGTATATGACTTGCATCTCCTTGAGGTCCGGTTTTTGACTTATCAAAATATGTGATGCAAGTATGCCCCACTGTTGGTATTTATTAACTTGTCACTTGTTTAGTAGCCACCTATTATAAACCTATATCTCCTAACTTTACTTTACTAGGTTGTCATCCCTAGTGACGATGCTAGAGATGTGTGTTGGTACTACATAGCATTACTACTAGAATAATATTAAGTAGTTCTTTAATAATTTATGTGACTAGGAAGAATATATAAATATATGAATGAAAAGCATTTGCAAGCGCACAGATAATTATATCAATGTAGCACTTTACCTGGGAGTATTCTAGGTATCGTTATTTATATTTTTACCACATGGAAGGTTTAGCATGGACATATATTGATAACTTATACTATCAATGGAGAAGTAAACCATAACCAATATTCTACTCATAACATGGGTAAGTCAAAGGATAAGATATATATATGATAAGTATTGATGAAAATCACTCAGGGTACTCCTTTCTATGGCATTAGCATGGTCAGGTGGAATATTAGAGGAATAATTCCTAAGTCATTCTTAATTACAAGTCAAAGCATACATTGATTAGTGCAATTACACCTAGTAGTCATGGCTAAGGTTATCTTTATATCTACACATAAGGGATATTACTAAGGTAGATCAAGAACAGAGCTTGTTCTTCCATTGTAACCAGACCCTACTTGCACCTATATTCGGGGAGTGCACTACAAAGGACTCAATGAGAGTGTCACATCCGTGATCTATCACATGACCTAGAATATATGGTGTATCCATAGGTAAACAACGTATAAGCACCACGCTTACACAATGTCAACCAATCACCCCGTGTACTTTATAGTGAGTGCTATATGAACTTATGCATAAACATAATGATAAAACTAGCTATACTAAGTATATAATCAAAGTAGATGTTGAACATTATAACAAAGAACATGAATAAGATGAATACTAATATTGTCATAACAATTGTAACTAGCATATAAAAATAATGGAGGTACAAAAGAGAGGGGGTACAAAGATTATATCAAACCATGCTCTTCACACGATCGGGAATCCAAGCGAAGTCTGCTTGCCTCCCTCTAGACCTAGCCTAAATAGCTATGCCCTAGAATATGGTGGAGCTCTAAGGATGATTAGGGTTTCTATCTTCTCAAATGACTTATGCAATATATGCCTCAGGGGGTGGTAGGGGTTAGTATATATAGGCTGATGCATCCAACGTGAGCCCTTGGATCAAACGGACTTAAAGGACAGCGTAGATGCAACCTAGGAGATGGTGGAGAATCGACATAACAATGGGGGCTAACATGTGGGCCCTAGGGGCTGACCGGCCTGTAGGTGGGGCCGTCTGGCCCCATGTGGTGGCGTATCGTCCTCCAGTTCAGTATGGAGTCCTCTCGAGTCTTCTAGAACCTTCTTGTGTCCATTTCGCTATAGATAAGCACAATTAAATCTGACATCTTGGTGCACCTTGATGGTTTTCTGGATAAAACTTGCGGAAAATATAGATTCATCAAAACTTATAGAATTTATTAGTTTAAACCCCTAGACCTTCATTGGTGATAATATTTATGCCCTTATGCATGTTATATTGATGGTTTATAATGGTTGTTAACTACCGTCAATACCCACTTTTCATACCTACCTAAAACTCCACTCAATAGCCTTAGTGGTGGGATATGAAAAAGAAGGCAAATCTCAAATGCCTTTGGTGAGGTTTCATACACATTGAGCGATCGAGAGAATCATTCGAGGAACTTATATTTGTTTTACAAAATTCATAAAACCTCTGGATAGATGGTTAATCAAGGAATGAATGATTGGTGATTCTGTTATAACCGTTCTATCTTGCAACCGCCCAAGAACAAGGAAAAGCTATATGACCCATGGGGATCAAGATAAAGGGTGGATAAAAATGCCGACTTATTTAAATTATGGAAGAATACTTTGTTATAGGAATGGCACTTATGAAATATATTTGGCATAGTAGCAACTCCTGATCAATAACTAAGTACTTAGCTATTTGCTCGGGATGAGCAAAGGTTAAGCTTGGGGGATTTGTTGGTGGTCACTAACGATCATATCCGACCACAATTAAAGTCCAAAATGGGAGAAATAAACAATCTTTTGACACATATGCCTTTACTATTAACATAGTTCCACTTGTATTGGAGAAAACATGTTTCGCAGGACACACATTCAAATACAAGTGGAAAATAAACAAAACCAAGCAAAAGGCGCAAATTAGAAAGCGTAATGCATAAATGTGCAAAGGGAATAAATGGAAAAGCCCATCCAAAGGCCAATTCTAGGCCGAGCACCGACTTGGGGAGGATCTAGGCCCACCGAGGTACCGACCACACGAAGGCAGTCATGGGACAGCCCCACCAGTGTGTAGGCACACTAGGGGTGCGGCTGCACCCCTGCCACTGCCACCTAGGCCCGGTTTCCACTGGTGGTTGCATGCTGCCATGCTACGTCGGTTTTGGCTGGTTTCCTAATTTATTGAGGCAAAACTGACCATGCCTCACTATATAAGAAGAGGAGGTGCTCACCATTCAAGACACACCATCTGGAGCTACACACCTCACCTCTCTCTACTTGTACTCTTTTAGCTTTAAATAGTAGTTTGGAGCTAGCAAGAGCTATCAAGGAGGGCTTGGCTCCTTGGAAGAAAAGAGAGAAAGCTTGGTATGAATACAAAGAGAATTTCTTCCAAAGTCATGCTCTCATATCATTTATATAGTAGTGCATATGAACTAGAGTATAGTTGTCTTGTTATAATCCTAATATATGAACTAGCATATAGTTTGTGTGTTATGATCTTAACATGCTCAACTTCATGCTTAATCATTCATATGGTTTGTATGAGTAGAAGTAGGGTTAAGCTGAGGTGGTGGTTTGTCTTTCCATCGGGTTTGCCCATATCCTTTACCTGTCAATCCATAGGGTAGGGGACCCAGGAGGATATGGGTAGTTTCTTTGTACACGGGCATGGTGCTCGGGTGCATGGGAACCTTCAGATATGACAGTGCCCCATGGTTGAGGGGTAGGTGGTGACAGCCCTGTTAGTCCCTTGTAATCCCCCACATTTCGGTATTATGTAGGAGTTTTAAAGTCTCTCGCGCTTGCTGGCAGACTGGTGCTTGGAGATCTCCCCGTCCACCTTAAACTTAGTTCTAACTCTAATCATATAACTTGTATGATCACTAACTGTTCTTTGTATGGCTATATTTGAACATGCTGGCTCCACGTCGAAATATTCTTTTATTCTTTGTTTTCCTTTTATCCTTGAGGTTGGCTCAGATGTGTGTCCACTATCCTTGATATACCATTTTTACCCCTATCATGAACTATTGGTCCACTATGCAAGTATGTAATCTTGTTCATGCTCATGCTAGACTCTCATACCTTGCCCTCCTTTGAGAAAATATAAATAACGATACCCTGAATACTTCCAAGTGAAATGCTACAATGATAGAACCGTATGATTTGGGATATTTTTTGTAACCATTTAGAACTATCATAGTAGGTGTTTCTTGGCAGCGTCGCTAAGGTTAACTCAATCTTAGTGATGGTGTTAAGAAATACCAACATGCATTTCTGGCACCGTTGTCGAGGATGGACTTAAAACCTCCACACTTGGTGATTGTGCTAAGAAATGCCAACACCAACTCATGAGTGGCCACAGCTAGGTTGGCGCTTGGCATCAACTCGATGTCATGGCCGCCAAGCTAGATAAATTCATGATCAAGATTATGGGTTATATGTGGATTAGCTCTCGGGTTGACTAGATCACCCCCGCTAGCGCTAGCTATAGCGGCAGTGGCATTTGCTTCGTCGAGATGGTGCCTAGCACGATCGGTGTTCCTCACTCCCCTAGCATTGTGCTTGGAATTGGTTTCCCCATTAAGGGTGGTGCTATTGTGGCTGACCATGAACAGCTCCCTAATAAAACACCTAGGCGGTGTAGAGCTAACGATGGTGGTCCTAGAAGAATCTTCTGAGGAATCTGGCTTTCCTCTAGGATGGTGAGCAAGGAATCATCTGGGAGCTAGCAGATGTGCGCCATGTTTACCAGTGGTGCGCATAGATTGGCCTTAGGTAGATCAGACTCGGTGAGTTGCTACACGGCACTCTGATGAACAGCCACCGCATTGACTAGCCCAAAGGAATGGGCCTTCATGGTACCCTCCATTGGGGCTTCCCAACCAGCCTTAGGAAAATCAAATCTAGGGAGTGGTCAATGCTAGACTATATGCCCTCCAGAGTGGCCATGATGATCAAGTCTTCATGTTGGCACCTCGGATGGCTTGAACGAGTGGGGTGCTTAGTGCTGACTGTCTGATGGTGTTGAAGTGGTGGAAATTTGTCGCTCGTGGGAGATCAATCTAAGACTGACTCCACAAGGGACAAATAATCTACTAAGCCTTTGTTGACCCGATCGATAGATGCGATCAGATCATCATTAGCAAAGGGCTTCCTTGGCTAGCGAGGCACCAATGGGTGAGCTCATGGCAAGGAAGATGACCCTAGAATAGATTCTAAGATCAGATCTGCTAGTGCAGGTGCTAGGACGATCGGCGTAGGATTATCCTGCACTGCCTCCATGATCTCCCCTTCACCATTTGCGTTGATGACCCAGGAGACAAATTCAACTATGAAGGACTAGTTGGGCTTGGGGGAGAATGGAGAGCTTGGAAGATGCACCATCTGGTTCACCATGGGAATAGCACGCACACCCCTACCTAGCGCGCCAACTGTCAATGAGGTATCACTGATAGTCCACTGAGGGTATACCCACGATGGTAGATTGTGTTGTAGAGGTGCGCATGATCAACTAGATGGTAATAGAGACAAAAGATTTAGATAGGTTCAGGCCATCAAGATGATGTAAAACTCTATGTCCTATGTTTTGTTGGTTTCTCTTGATTGGATATAACCCTAAGCTAAGCCTAGGATTTGTATCAAGATCTAGATGGCGATTAGGGGACCTCTGCCCCTCCTTATATACTCTAGAGGGGTAGGGTTACAAGGAAAGTATCCTAATTGGCTATATGGTAGGTATTCTATTTAGATTACAAAATCTATAAGAGTCCTAGCAAATCATATCTTCTATCATCTTGTGGTACCTAGGGGTATATCCCCCACACCTATGCACCCTCCCCCCTCCCCCATAGATGGTTGACACCTAGATCTATAACCAAATCAACTGGCACTGAGCACCCCAACGTGACCCCAGTTGTGTGTCCACGTGTGGAGCCATGGTGATGTGAACATATCCCTCTGATGAGACATACAATCTTCTTAGTAGGCCACATTTCAACCATCCATGATAGGATGCATGGGAGAGCAAATGGACCTAGGGTCCATCCAATTTATTTTTGCTTCCAGTAATTACCCACCACCTTCAAGCCTAGCTCCATTTGTTGCTTGGGGACATTTATTTTTGTGTTATCCACAACCTGTATTGGACCTATTCATTTTTCTATGAAGGAATGATGACTTATATGAAATCCTGGCATAGTACATCACCAAATTACACATAAAAATCTAAAATAAAAAATATATAATATTCAATCTAGATTCTTTCATTGTGTTCTTCCCCAATGGCTTCCCTCGAATGTTGGAGCCAAAGTGCAGTCCTTATGTCGAATCCAATGATCAACCCCAAAACATTAGACATGCCACAAGATCTGACACTTCAGAACTATTACAAAATGCATCTAAATAGCTAAAAGAATATTGGCAGTTACATCGTCGGGTAGGACATAGGATGTAGATTTATCACCTCGAGACCTTGATTTCCTCTCTGCGACCATCGATGATGAGATCGATGACCCTGAGTTGTTGTCCTCATAGGGGCTCCTAAAAGCATCCCTCCCCTTATAGATAAAGGTCACAAATTGGCCGTCTACCTATGAAGTCGACGCCTGCAACGGCGATCTCATCGTGGCAATCACCGAAGTCATCATAGGACACATGATCCTGACCGAAAATCATCTGATTTCACCGGAAATTTATTTGGACTCAACCCTAAGACACTAGAAAATTGTGGGAATGAAAGCCCTAGTTTAGTTTTGGCTAATTGATGAAACCTAAGTGTACTAACCATTACTCTAAGTGTATATGAGATAGGTTGGTACACACCAAGGGGTGGAGCTAGATGATGGTGTCCATGGTGATGAAGATGGACAAAGATGAGAATTAAGTGCTCCAACTTGGAAAAGAAAAAAGAGAAAAACAAAAATGGGCTCAAGGCAAAGGTATGAGTAGGGCCATTTTTGTTTTGCCAATCAAGACACCATAGAGGGTGTGATTGGGTTTAGGATAGATAGCCATACTATGAAGAGGGGAACATCATGGTTAAGACGGTTATCAAGTGCCACTAGGAGAATTCATACATGCATATGCATTAAGACCTAGTGTGCTAACTTTTAACCCTTGAAAATGCTTTCAAAAATGCTAACACACATGCACAAATGGTGAGACACTTTGTTGTTGGCACATGGAAGCAAGGATTGAAAGAAGAAGTTGTTTTGGAGAAGTTAAAGGGACCGGACCCTAGGGTTTTGGGTGGTCCAAACCATCATTGATGGGTCTGAAACCATACCCAAGGCTGGCGCAGGGGAAACCCTAGCTTTGGACCCCATAACGCAGGGCATCCGAACCAATCGGGCTTGGTCCGGTTGGTCTGCCCTGGCCATGTGGCGCTCGGTGATGGTTCGAACCCAGTCCGGTTGCTGGTCTGGACCAATTCCATAGTCAAAGAATTATTTATTGTGAATAGAGGGGAGCTAAAACACTTTGGACTCAGTGGGGCTTGGTCCGGACCATGGGTCTAGACTAGGTCTAGAGCTATTTTGAGGGTTCTGGACCTCTCTATATAGGTCCTTACTCTAGTGCGCATCAGTCTGGACTAGGACTATTGAGTCTAGTCCAGACGCTCTAACACAGAGACGTTGCGCGCGTCGGCTACATTCAAATGCGTGGTAAAATGGCGACATGTGTTTGGGCATGGTGGTGAACCGGACCTAGGAGCATTGTCTAGACCCCTTGGTCCATAGCCTTTGCGCCAGTCCAGTTGCCCCTTCAATAGGGTAATGGCTCTTTGAGCCCATGGGGCTCTATAAATAGAACTAGGCCGGCTCTAGCTCACTCTCATGGACATTTTGATCATTGTTGCATCCTTGTGAGCTAAGCCAAACCTCTCCCGCTCATTCTCTTTATTGATTCATCATCCAAGTAAGTTGGGAGTGATCCAAAGTGCATTTGCTTTAGTGATTGTATCTAGTGGCACTTGGGGATCGTTCTAGCTATGATTTTCTCGTTACTCTTAGTGGTTGCCACCACCTAAATAGCTTGGAGTAGCTTGAGGAGTCCTGGCACAAGTTGGTGATTTTTCATGGCCACTCCCGGTGATTTGTGAGGGGGTCTTGGGCTTATTCCCTAGGAAAGCGCCAAAAGTCACTCTAGTGGAATGCTTGTGAAGTTGAGTGCCCTCTCTTGTCTTGGTTCTAACGACACCCTTGTGCATGGTTTGGCGATTGCATGCCAATTAGTGAGTGAACCACCATGTGAACCATCCTTCACAACGAGGACGTAGATTGCCAGCAAACAAGTGAACCTTGGGATAAATCTTGTGTCAATTGGTATTCTTGATTGATTTATCTCTTGCCGACTCGGTATATTCATCGACCACTCTTGTATATACTTTTGTTCATTCTCTTGTGTAGTGGTAGTAGTCCTCTTGCTTAGCTAGTTAGTTGTTTTAGTGGTAATTAGTTTCCTAGCTAGCTAAACTAGAGTAGAAGTAGAGACATAGCTTCTTGAGTGTCTAGAGATCATATTTAACTAGAATTGCTTGGATTGGTGGCATGCAACCCAAAATAGAGCTAGAGCAAAATTGTATTTCGCCATTTGTTATACTAATCAATTTGCTCTAGCGATCTTGTAGAATTTTTTCTAGGCTATTCACCCCCTAGCCATTTAGGACCTTACAGGGAAAAAGATGCGTCTCCTCCCCTTGTAGAATTTTTTATAGGCTATTCAATTTTCTCAAGAGCCATGTCTATCATCTCCCACTATCAACTTGATAACAACAAATACTTCTACTAGTAAGGAAGGTTATGATTGTGGTGAGATTGAACCCTATAAGAATGATTGTCTTGAGGAGTTTGCTGAGAGTAATCAAAGCCAAAATCAACAGCAGCAGGAGCCAGAACAGAATGTCCATAAGGAGCAGGTGCAAGGCAATAAGCTAAGGCAAAATTACATTCAAGGCAGGTTGAACAATGTGGATCTGATTACCACTCATGGAGCTAAGGAGGTCGTTTCTGGTTTAATTGTAGTAAGCTCAGACACTACTATGGTGTTGTTTGACCCTAGTGCGTCACATTCATTCATTTCTAGGGAATATGTGGAAGAACATAAGATAACTATGCTTCCGATGAGGAAACCTCTAATAGTTAACTCTCTAGGAGGAGAAAAGAAGGCAAACCGCATATGCCCAAAAGTTAGTCTTAACATAAAAGGGAAGAACTTTGAGGCAAACCTTATAGTTTTGGAGTTAATGGATATTGATGTTATCCTTGGAAATGGATGGTTATCTACTTGTAAAGGAGTAATTAAGTATGCTCAACATTTGGTGCTACTAACAACACCGTCAGGAGAAAGAATTGAGTATGAGGGTATTCAACCTGCACCTGAGGAAGATGAGAACGACCTATTAGAAGGTGTGTCCTATGAGGATAGTAAAGTGGATTGTGAGTTTTCAGATGTCAATGTAGAGGAACAAACACCTTTGGAGGAGATCAATAAGATAGATGATCACACCTATGCAAACTATCCAACTAAGAAGGGTCCGAATGCTCAAGGTGCCATATGAAGTTCAGTTATATTCTCTAGCTCTCACTTGGAAGAATTGGTTAATCTGATAAGGAAGCATGAGTTAAACTACCTAACATGTTATCTGGAGTTATCCATTGTGAAGCATGGAAATACTGTCTTTTGGAAGTAAAAGTGACATATAGGAGGATCACAAGAATCTACAGGACATCTTCACTAAGTTGGTCTTGAGCTTGTGTTATCCTCATTGGAATGAAATTGATTAAGACTTGGAAAAGCGTTATTACTTCAAGGAGCAAAGTCATGGCCGATGCCTTAGCAAAGGAGAGTTGTGCTAAGAAGGCTCAGGTGACACCAAGGACTAAGAATTGTATTTCAAGTTTGAGCAACTTAATCGGAATCATTAATGTTTTGAAGAATGGTGGTAAATTCTCCTTCTGACTAAGAGATTCGTAAGGTTCTGTTGGAAGGAGAATATTTTAAGAAGAAGAATTGATATTATGGACTAAAAAGGAAAGGTGGCCTAGTGATTAGAGTTAGCTGAGAATTGTTTGGAGTACCTTTCAGAATCTTGGAATCAGTTTGCCAAGTTACTTGGAGTATGGTTATCATATGGAAAGCAAGGCGGAATCCTTATCAAGAAGATGGAATTACACTATGAAACTACACGAGGAAGTAAAGAAGAATCCAAAGGTAGAGAATATGCATCTCTTTTGTCACCCTCTCCGCGAATCTCAAGGATGAGATTCATCTTAAGGGGGGTAGAATTATAACACCCTAAAATTTGTTCTTTTCAAAAAGGTATAAAATGATTTAATTCTATATTTTTATGCTCATGAAATATAGGAAAAAGAATATTTTTTCATTATATTAAAAATACATCATAACGAGTAGCAACTTGGACCATGTCGGTGCATTTGATTTATTTGGGTGAGTGGTTTTGATTAAAATTCAAAATGATTTAGATTTCTTTTGGAAATGAATTTGAAAATGGCTTTGAAGTAAAAGAAAATTTGAAAATAAAAGAATTTAAAAAGTTGTAAAATTTATTTTTAGAAAACTTACCAAAATTTCTCATTTTTATTTGAATTGAAAAGTATATTGGAAATAATATTTGAACTTGATTTGATTCATAATTGAAATTGGTTTTGAAATAGGAAATAGAAAAGGATTTGAAAAGAAATGGAAAAAACCTCCCTTCTCCCCTTAGGCCCGAAGGCCTGCTTCTCTTGCTCCTCGCGTGGCCCGTTTCCCTCTTCTTCTTTCGTGTTGCCCGGCCCAGTCGTACGCCCTAGCCCAGTCAGCCCAGTAGCACCGCGCCTTTCCCTTTCCCCCTCTTTCTTTCACTGACAGGTGGGCCTCGTCCATCAGGACTTTCTTCAACCCGTCGCCGCACTAGACTTCATGGAGGAGTCCGTGTCGATGCCGACCGGCCGTTTTGGCTTGTCTCACAAGCTCCCCCGCCTTATAAGTAGCAGCGGTACCCTGTGCCACCCTGCCCCGAGACCTATCGCAAGCCACTGCGTTGCTCAAGCCCTAGCCACGCCGTTGAACCCTAGCTCGTTGCCGCAGCATGCGACTCCGCCGCTGCTGTGCCCCATCGTTGATCAGAGTCGTCTTCTAGTCTTCGTCGTGAGGTAATGAAGTCCAGGTGCTGCTTTTGCCCTCTCCCTCGCCCTCTCTGTCTCTCACACCGCCGCCGTTGCTTCACCGAAAGATCCAAGCCGCTGGAGCAAGCCTCGCGCTGCCCCTGTGCCATCTCAACTCTCCCAAAGCCCTAGATCGAGTTCGCCTCGCTCCCCTCGTTCTTCCTATGCTCTCGCTTCGTGCAACCCTGGCCTCTAAGGCCACTTTCCCGTTATGCTGATGAGTTTGATCGCTGCCGGCCATGGCGCCACCGCCTGGAAGCAGCACGCCGGTGACCTCATCTTCTCCTTTCGCTCACAGCCATCCGATCTGAGATCTACGGCCCAGATTAAAACATACCGGAACGCCGGTATTTTTGCTAAAGAGCCCCTAGGTTTTTCTATTTTCTAACCCGCCATCCCTGGTTTCTTTCAAAAGGGCACCTATCTTTCTTTAAAATAGGATCCACAGTCCTCGTCCAGATTCAGAATGCACCTTCACCAGCACTTTTGCGAAAAAGACCCTGAGTTTCCTTGAAATCAACCCGTAGTCCACTCTCTGATGAAAATAATTCAACATATGCCCCTAGATTTCTGTTTTAGCCCTTGTAGTTTTCCAAAAATGATGCCCGGTCCACAGGACTGCTTTAATTCGGTTTTTAATTATTTTAAATATGAAATTGATTTCAAAATATTTACGAAATTGCCACTATCTTCATTACGCCATATTTTCTTCGTTTTAGCTCCGTTTTGACCCGTTCAACTTGCGTTAGGTTCATAATTGCATAATCTACATGTTCATCCTACTGTTATACATGTTTTCCACTTTTAAAAATCAAGGTTAGATTTAATCTATTATTTTGTTAAAGGAAATCTTGTTTAATTCATAACTTTTTTGTTATAGCTCCGATTAGAGTGATTTTCGCGTCTGTGTTCATAGCGAGACGTAGATTCGTTTTACAAAACTTTTCATCTTAATTTTATATTTGGTGTACTGTTCTAATTTAGTTCTATTGTTTGCTTCGTGTATGATTGTATGGATGCTTGTGTGGTGCTTTATTATCATGTCTAGGAGGTGAGCTTTGAGTTGGTGATATAAAAGAAGTTGGTGATCCAGAAGAAGTCCTTTGTATGTTACAATTCAATAGAAGAAGGATCTAAGTTTAAGGCAAGTATAGCATGGGATCTTCCTTGTTGTCCTATTCACTTTAATAATTTAATCATATGTATGTGTCTACCTCGGCAACCGTAGTAAGTTTCTTAGCTATTTAATATCCTGGATTCCTTGTTATCTATGGGGTATTGCATTGGGTAGTATGATGCTAGTACTCAAACTAAAGCATGATCTTGTAACTTGACCAATGGATTATGCAATAAACACTAAAAGATGCTTTTTAGCAATATGGAACAAGGAGGCTAGAGCATTGGGCTATTTTTATGGTGCTCTAGATTCCTCTCCCTAAGGACTTATCTATAAACGAACATCCGAGACTTATAGTACAGCTTTGAGGGCTACATGGCTCTGGCTTTAGCTCAGTATGAGGACCTTTTCTAGCTTGTTAGTGGTTACCTTTATGGCGTAAGAGGGGCTCCAACAGGTGTGATCTCAGCCTACCAAGATGGTGCACTTTGGTTTCTTGGTATTTTGTTAGTCACTCCTTAGAGGGGGGTTCATGCTTATTGATGGGAAAACCTTAGCGGCCCTAACTTGTTAGACGAACCTTTGAAAGGCTTCATAGTGAACCCTACTGACCTTCCTAGATAGTGGGTCAAGAGGCTGATCACCTTAGGCGAAAGGGTAAATCATGATTCACAATGAAATTGTACAACCTCTATAGAGTGTAAAACTAGTATATCTGTCGTGCTCATGGTCACGAGTGGACTTGGACCCTTACGGAATAGATGATGAACACTGATGATACTGATGATAAAGATGCTCATTAATGGTTAATTGTTTATGCTATTCATTATTCATGTTTACCTGATCATGTGTTTATATGGGCTTACGAATAAACTTGTTGCCACCCAATTGCTAAAAGATGACTCATTAAAAGCTAATCGCTGTTAAATCAGTGTTAGCCTTTTGAGCCTCATGAATGTCATGTTATATTTGTTGAGTACGACATGTACTTACGCTTGCTTTACTTTTTAAATCTTTGGAAAAATCCTGGATGGGTACCAGGTTGCTAGAGTTTGGGGGAATTAGGCTTGTAATCAACCAGTCAGTTGTCCCTGTGAAATTGGAGTCTTCACCCAAAAATCGGAGTTGTCTTTCCGTTGTTTGCTGTCTAAGGTTATATCATTTACACTAAGTATGTTATATATTAAGCATTGTCTATTGATATTTCCTTTATTTGTAGCTATATGTGAGTTTGACTTCCTGGGCTTACATATTGTGTGTATCTGGTTTTGTCCTTAAAACCGGGTGCTACAGTGGTTAGACCAACATATAAGTCTTCTGTTGTCTATACAACAAAGTGTACGACGTGACACGTGTTAGGCACTTGAAGCATAGTCATGTGTGCCAAAAGGGGACGTTCATGGTTAGCATTTGACAATTTGTAGTTGTTTTAAGCCAACAAGGATATTGGGCCCTTTGAGAGGCTTGTATGTGACATCAGGCCAGTTTGAATTTGGCACAATGGCTCATGTTGTGTGTTTATATGAAAATGTGAGGGTTTATTGTCCCTTTGATTATTGAGAGTAGGATAGACCAATATAATAAGAGTCCATAGAGCAACCCCGAATTAACCATTTTACATGAAACAACGACAAAAGCGTAAGAGTGTTTGGTTCACTCACCGTGTAATTTGATATACTTGAACTCTAAGGTGTTAAAAAAACCCGAGGATAGAATATACAAATGCTTGCCAAAAAGACATTATGGTTTTATTCATTTAATTATCTTGTCATCTATGGGACCTTCCCTATTTATACGGAAGTGGAACTGGCATGTTTATAGCTTGCCCTCACCTAACTGCACCCTCTATTTTAAATTAAAAGATGTTTTAACTCTTCTAGATATATTACTGTTACTATATATCTAGACATAATGTATATCTTAGTGTAGAACAAAAGCTATATATCAAGAGAAGCCAAAATGTCTTCTAGTTTAGAATGGAGGGAGTATTATATTAACAAAATATTTGAGGGCAAAGGTGGACTTTATTTGCCTGGAGGGCACTATTGTCTTTACAATTCCCTTGAGCCTAAATCCTAGTTACATCTTGATCTCTTTCTCAATGGGCTTCATCTTGGCAAAGCTCCTGGGGTCTCATCCGGATGGCTTGGCGGTCTGCCTTCCGAGGGGCTTCGCCTGAAGCTCCGAGCGTCACCTAAAAGACAAGACAAAGGCATATTCGCGAAGCGGACCCTAACATAACCCATCGAACGATAAAGATCAGATTGTCTTAAATAAAACATAAATTAATTATCATAGAAAGTATCCAAATTTGTCCCAAACTATTACAACTTCAGGGTTCTCGCCCCAACAAAGCATAACTGCAATAACCTATAATAAAGCATCAAATTCGAATAAACCACAAGCAAATATTATGTTGTTGCTACAAGCTGATGCTAGCCGCTCATGTTCTTCTTGCTAATGACCACCTTGAGCATAGACTCGAGGGTCTCAAGCTTCACTGGTTTGGACACAAACACATCAGCACCAGCTTGCATGAATGCCTCCCGGCCACCGAAATCTGCTGAGACCCCAACGATCTTCACCTCAGTAGCTCCCATGGCACGAATCTTGGCCACAGCCTGCCAAATGATCCACAAATAAATACATTTTCATCAATGAAAACTAATATTAGTAAGTTGAAATGCTAAAAGATATTGCTCACAAAAAAGAAATGCTAAAAGATTTTTTTTTGTCTATAACTTCTGTGAATGTGCCGAAAAAAATTAACAGGAAACAAACATAAATCTACTATATAACAAGTTCAAAAATATACCTCAGGGCCCGACATTATGGGCATATCCTTATCTGAGAAAACAATGTCAAATGTTTTCCCTTCAAGGAAAAGGTCAACAGCTTCTTTCCCATTCTCAACAGCAGTAGCCTCACAGTTAAGTTTGTGCAACATGTGCATGAGAATCACACAATCAACTTTGATATCCTCCACAACTAATGCCCTTGGGGCTGACCCTTGGTTCCTGGATGCCATGAAGATTCTGCAAACAAAATGAGGAAATCAATTTTAATAGTACTCTTCATTTCCTGATACTATCAAGAAGATTAAGCAAAATCATAATATTCTCTATTTTGATTACAGCATCGTGCATGTATTAACGGCAAAACATGTTTATGTTTTACAGTAGATTAGAATGAATGACATATAATAGAATATTACAGTAGTCCACAGAACAATGGCGAAGACAACAATGACAGCAGATTAGAATGAATGACATATATGTTGATTAACAGCTCCGACTCCAGCTTTTATGTGGATTATAGTGACAAGCTGTTTTTCTCTTTTCTCCCAAAATGAAATAGGAACCGATAAAACCACTATTTTTAGATTCGCCGGCTCCTCCATGCACTGTAGCAAGAAGCCGGAGCTGTTTTGAGCCGTGCCGTAAGGCTTGATAATGCAGTATACTAGGTACGGGTCTAGACGAACTGTACATATTCTAGAGAAAATATAAAAACAAAGAGAAGGAATTCAGGACCAACCTTGACTTGAGATGATGATGCACACGTATCCTTCTTTCTTGGTACTCGACTGCCTCTTTGAGTGCTGCATATCACGGTCGCTGGCCCATTTTATAGGCGAAGCCAAGGGCCAAAGTTTGCCTGATCAAATCTGAAAGATTTTTCTATAACTGCTTGAAAACAAATGCGAATCGGAAATCTGATATGCTCAATTAATTCGCTCCTCATTCCAGATCAAAATGCAAGATCTCACGCACCTTGGGTTCTGACACGTGTATATATATGGCGTGTAGCTATTGATGAATATTCACTCCTGGCCGTCGCATGTGAATCCGCCATGGCCATGAGCAGGCCGCTGGCGCATGAATCAAGCTGTAGCCATTCTTCATGAATCGACTCCAGTTTTGGATGAATCTGGAGAGATTTCTCATTAAAACTTTGATTGGATTTGTGACCAAAATGGCCGCTGGGGTTTTAAGGATATCACAAGAGATTTATTTTTGCAAAGATGCAGATTTGGAGAGTGCATTGGGACCATTTGCATCTTGCATATAAGTGTTGTTATTCCAGGCAAATCCAGCAGGATGCCGCCCTGCATCCTAAATTTTGTTTGATTTGATTCTTTTGCCTGGCCTTATCTTCTCGTTAGGTACACATAGATAACTGGTTACTACTCTTGGAGAAAATAACAACTGGTTTGCCAAATATTGTGAGCGGGCCAAGGAAATTACAAATGCACTTATGTTGGTGAAACACAAGCCAAAAGATTTATGTACAGAAATATTCAAATACACAATGGAAATGTCGCTTTCACTATTCATGAACGCATTCTGACAAAAAAAAAAGATATTCAAATACATATACAAATCATGTTAAGATAAGGTGTTGACTGCTTAAAGTGAACTAAGCATAGCTTAACTCGCACTACTACAAAAAAACTTTCGGGAGGCGGTTGTTTTTTATTCACAGAGGAGGACATTTTTTATTTACAGAGACGGGTAAAGCAACCACCTCCGTCTAAAGGTCTCCGTATGGAGGCGGGCAAAGCAACCGTCTCCGTAAATCAAACAGGAAAAACATAAAAAACCATGGACAGGCCCGTCAAGACCATCTAAGGGCCGCCGCCACAGCTAGCTAGAGACCATCCAAGGGCCGCCGCCACAGCTAGCTAGATCTGCACGCTGTCGCCATCATCATCGCTAGATCCGGTCGCGCCAGCCCTCAATCCACCACCGGGGACACCACCACCCAAGATCTACCACTTGGAGGATGGGCTCTCCCTGGATCTGCCATCGGGGAGCGCACCCGCCCTCGATCCACCGACGGGGGACACCACCACCCTAGATCCATCGCTGGATGACAGGCCCACCTTGGATTTGTCGTCGGGGAGCGCGCCCGCCCTGGATCCACCGCCTGGGGGCGCGGCCACCCTGGATCCACTGCCGGGGGGGCGCCGCGCGTGCCGCCGCCACAGGTACGGGCCATCACACGCGCTGCCAGGGGGTGGTGGTCGCCCCGCGGGCCGCCCCGCACGCCGCCGCCACCAGTTGGGGCCGTCCCGTGCGCCGCCGCCAGTTGGGCCGTCCTATGCGTTGTCGCCACGGAGGAAAGGTGGGCAAGCGCTACCACCCCAAGCGCCGCCGCCACGGCACCGAGAGATGGAGAGAGAGGTAGGCATCAGAGGGAGAGAGAGAGAGAGAGAGAGGTGGGCGAGTGAGGGAGAGAGAAAGGAGGGCGAGTGAGAGAGAGTGTGCCGTCGGGTGAGAGAGAGAGAGCAGAGGTTGGATAAGAGGGAATGAAACCCTAAATCTTCATATATATACACTAAATGATATCGGGCCTGATATGGGTTTTGGGTAGGCCTCGGATATGGATTTATGGAGGCAGAACCTTAAGAGAACCGTCTCCAAAAATAGAACATGGTTGTCTTAAAATGACCGCCTCCGTAAATCCATTTTCAGAGGCGGGTATTTCCTGACCGCTTCCGTAAATAAAACAACCGCCTCCGTGAATCGATTTATTGAGGCGGTCATTTTTTTGGTGCCTCCATAAATAAAAACGACCGCCTCCGTTAATCGCCTGGTATTTTACGAGTCGATTGGATTTTGTGACCGCCTCGGTTAATGTTTGGATAGTGCCTCCTAAAAATCATTTTTTAGTAGTGTCATTAGATTCCTTATGGTGGGGTCAACAAAGCATCAGTATCTCTAGCTTCCGTATGACCCAGCACCGCCACGCCGCTAATGCCTTGCCGCCTAACTCTACTAGTGCCGCCAGGAAGGCCGGACAGCTGCAAGGATGGCGTCAGCCGGGTGATCTGCCTCCCTCAACCCTTGGCCTTTTCTCAACTCATCCTTGTCCTCTTTTCTTGCTCCGGTGACAGATCGGTATGGCATTGGACCGAATCTACATGGATCGCGCACTATGGTAGGATCATCCAGATTCGATGGTGAACAGTGAGTTCTTGATGATCGGTTCGGTGGCGGTGCTTCCCTCCACCTATATGCAGTGCGTCAATCACAGTGGTGGAGGCACGGCCAGCCTCCCCCTATGTGGGTGGTCGTCAGCACCTCCCCCCATGCTCCATCCTGACAAGGCTTGTCCCTGTGTTGTGGTTGTCTGTCAGGTCCCGGATCAAGGACCCAACGGAGACTGGAACTAGATAGGGTTCAGGATGAACCAGATAGAGTCTGGGGAAGATTGAGATAGAATACAGAAGGAAGAACAGAGTTCAGATAGGAGAACAGAGTTCAGGGATGGTTTCTGTATTCATTCGATCGATGATCCTTTCGGTTACAGGATGGCGCCTTTTATAGACCAAGGCCCAACACAAACAGCTGACTCACAGCTAAGCTAACGGGGTCATACGCCCGCACACAACCGACTCAAACTTCACCTAACAACTGACGGCCGTTACACTACTAACAGCGCGCCCAACTGACGCTTATCCGACAACAGGCAGTCGGCTTCTTCATCAGAGATTACCCCACCTTGTGCATCTTCTTCCTGAACCTGACAATGTCCTTGTTACGGGCGTGATCCGGTGACCCAATCGTGCATGACATGGCTAGCAATAGGCGCCTAGGGCCTCAGAGTACCACCATGGTGTGTGATATGGGACGTTCTTCGTCATCTTTGAGCTTTGGGCGCTATGTCCCCAATGTTTGGCAATAGCATGGTATTGGACACGCTTCATTGACTCTTTTGCCTTTGTTGTGGTGGGCGGGTGTGTGCTGGTGAAAGCCATGTTGGTCTCTGTGTCAGTCCTGGCGGTGATGACGTTTTTGTAGATATGCAAGGCGGATTGCCGGTGAAAAAACCTGTGAAATTAAGCCTATTTGCGGGTTCGCGGATGACCCACCTTGCGTCCTTATGTTTTTGGGTGTCGTTGTTCTCAATGGAGGTGACATCATCCACTGGGTCTCTAGGTGAAAACTTTGCCCTACACTAGACAAATGGTTGTGATCACTATAGTTGTGTCATTGTTGGAGGCACTTTGGAGGACTTTTGTATGGTAGTGCTATTTATGCGTATAATGTGGTTGCCCAATCCAGAGTCTTCAGTAGCTATCGGTATCCAGCATATTCTCACGGCCTACTTCAATCGAAACGAGAATGCTTATATCGGTTGCCTTTTTTGGTAATTAGAGCTTCAAGAAGCATATGGAGTTGTTTCTCTTCTCTTATACTAGAAGTATACCCCGTGCATTGCTATGGGAATAGCGAGTGAATTTTAGTGGATAATATGTGGCATGATATGACATGGGTTGCTTGCATGAATAGGTAAGTGTTGTAATTGTATATACCAGTGGATTGCTGATGTGGATGTCTTGCATGTCGAGATAGAATTGTAGTGGGATTTATGATTATAGATATAGATATACACCATGTTCGCTTGATCGTATCAGCCATGCTTATCCGCCATGATACAGTGTTTTTCGCTCACAACAAAACAGTATCAGCCGGCTTATAAGCCACAGAAACGATCGAGCGAACAGGGTGATAGATATAGATATATCTCATGTCAACATTACGAGTGTCTGTGTTGTACCGTGTAATTTGCAACAAAAAACATTATGGAATAAGCCGTGAAGGAGGATTTGTCAGATGCAATTTGAAGATTTCAAATTTATTTCTTTTGTTTTATTTGTTGTTCTTTGGTACATTAGAGTTTTTGATGTCCTATATGTTTCATTGTTGCGACAATTGTAATGTCTTCGTAATAATCGTGGTATGACGTATTTTTATTAGAAGATGTCTAAAACCCAAAACCCTCCAATGTCTAAATAAATTTCTTGTGGCAAAATCGGTCCATCTTAGTTTTATTTCGGAATTTAACTGTCTTATTCTTTCTGGAAAAAAGGCAGCTTAAATAGCAAATGTAATTTGGGTTCTTTTTTTTCTCTTGTTTAACCTTTCTTTGGACTTTTACTTAATTTATTCTAACAAGTAGGTGGCGTCTCCTCCTGTTTCATAAATAATAAAATATCAAAATCTACATGGCAAAAGCGATTAAAGTAAACAAATATGCAGGATATATCTACTTGGGCTATCAATTTGCCTTGACGTGAGGACTGCAACAGCGATCAACTCGCGTTGTCTGTTCAATCCAAAATCAAACTTCTAGGGTCCGGACGTCCGTTTTGGGGTGCTAGCATAGGATGCTGCCACGCTTCACATGGGGGCCTGCGTCTCTCCATTTCCTGTGCCTGGACGGACCCATGCGGGGGCCTCGTCTCGATCTGTGGCCCGCTCTGTTTCCCGCGCCTGTCGCTCACGCCCCCTTCACTGCCACGCGCATGCACGTGGGTCCAGCAGCTGTAGCAGGCGGCTACAGTAGGTGGGTCCCACTGAAACACGTGCAACACCAGATCTATACGTCCAAAATAGTTAAAACACTTGCAACATCCGTCTGAAACACATGCAAAAACATCATAAAAAACTTGAAACCACGTGTGTAGCCATTGCAAACATCCAAATGAAAACACTTGCAATATACGTATGAAAACATTTGAAACACTTGCATATATATATATGCAACATCCAGATCTACCTTTGCAACGCCTAGATGAAACACTTACAACATATATCTGAAACAGATAAAATATTTGGAACCTACACTTGAAACATACGTGTATAGTCATTGCAACATGTGCAACATCCCGATCTACTTTTGCAACATTGATGTGAAACACTTGCAACACACCTCTGAAATATCTCAAACACTTGAAACATATGCTTGTAACATGTGCTTTCAGTGCAATATCACCTTGCTTAGACGAATGGAGGCTCATCGTTGCGGAGCTCAATGCCCCAGCGGAAGCAGTGTCGCCCGTGCCCTAGCGGAGGTAGTGAGCTAGGCGAGCACCCCCTATAGCACCCCTAGCGAGCGGCCGGCAGCCGATGAGCCCGCCTAGCGAGCACCCCTTGGCTAGCAAGCACATGAGTTCGAGACGAGGAGAGTCACAGGCTCCACGACATCCTTCCTCTCCCTATTGCTTTGAATGGAGAGGCGGAGGAGAGAGAGAGGAGATGCAACGGGAGAGGATAAGTCTAGCCACCTGATGGGAGTAGATATTGGTGTGATGAAAAAATACATGGACCACATGAGGCCACGAAGCATCCGTTGTCCGGGTAGCGGGTAGAGCATTACCGATCCAAAATGGATGACTCAGCAAGCTACACACTATTGTATTTGTTATGTATACTCTTTGAATTAATTTAGATCATTAGATGATCACATAGTCCTAACTAGCTATAGGGAGGTTTAGGAGCGGCAAGGCCCCACTTGTCATTGGATGGAATGGACGATGTTCAAAAAAAAATGCTCCTGCTTTTAATATTAATGTTAGGATAACTAAAATTCTAAAAACCTTTGAGACATTTAGGGGAACCCAAAGGACTGTTGGTAGTTGATTCCAAAAATAGTAGAGGGCAGGTATCCAAGAAGGTGGAAAACAAAACAGTATTAGGCTTAATTGAAAGTAATTTCAATTTTATGTATAAAATGAGATATAAATGTCATGTATATATCTAAAGGTAACATATCAGGTGCAAACCAAGCAACCTGTGGAAACTTGGAAACTACCGATCAGGGACACAGGATGTCAATCCAATGGATAGGATGAGAGGCGGCACTATTTTGCGCTTAAACCCCCCCCCCCCCCACCTGCCAGCTTTTTTTCCAAAAACCCCCTGCCCCCTCCCGTGCAAATTCACCGTCAGAGACCTGCGCCGCCCCAGGCGATTCACATCTCGTCGCCCCAGCCCTCCGCCGCCAGAGACCTACGCTCCGTCATCGCTAGCCCTTGCCCTCTGTCGCCCCTTGGTCACGTCACGATCAGAGGGAGCCGAGACTGACGTCAAAAAGATCTTGAAGACCACCAGCGGCACCCCCTTCATCATCCTGACCACCGGTTCTTCATCTGCCTGTGAGCTCGATCGTGTGAGCACTGAATTGTATGTGAACAACTCTGACGTCATGCCATGCACACAGGCACTAAGACACAGCACACCATGTTGTGGATCGACCAGCAGCGCCTGGGCTTCGACGTGGACGTGGTGGAGAGAGACTGATCATGTTTGTGTGCGCCCGGCCATCTATGAGGTCCTGCGCGGCTCCGGCGTGTGTGAGTTCCTTTTCGTGACCTTTCTTTTCATTTTCGTTTGATTGCAAGTTCTGTCAATATGATTGCCAGAGGACATACTCGGACGGCGTGACGATGTGGAATGACGGCGATAGCCAACAGCAGTAAGATCTACAGCAGCCATGGACAGGAAACGACGCCGTCTCTGAAGCCGTCGTCGTTGATCCCGCCGTCGCGGGACTAACAGGAAGAAGTTTTGAGGCCGCCGCCATGGATCATTTGAAGCCTGTGGTTGGAATGATATTTGATACACTTATAGATGTGGAGAAATTTTACAAATCGTATGCACATGAAGCTAGTTTCTCTGTTCGTGTTGGTCAGCACAAGAAGCCAAATGATAAAATATTATTCAAGCGGTATTATTGTTCAAGGGAAGGATACAGAAAGGAGAACGTAAAAAATGCTATTGATGAATCCAGAAAAAAGAGAAAGACACATAATGTGATGGAAAGCAGATGTGGTTGTGAGGCACATATTGTTGTCAAGCTTGGCAATGACGAGAAGTATCAGATAGCTTCAATGGTTGAGGAGCACAGCCATGGTTTTGTGTCACCAGATAAGAGGCATTTGCTAAGATCCAACCGTAATGTTAGTGAGAGGGCAAAGAGCACCTTGTTCAGTTGTCATAAGGCTAGCATTGGCACCTCATAGGCATATAGACTTCTCCATGTTAGTAAGGGTGGGTTTTAGAATGTTGGGTGCACGCTGAGGGATTTGCAAAACTATTACTGTGACCTCAGGAGCAAAACCAAGGATGCAGATGCACAAGTGTTTGTGGCACAACTTGAGCGAAAGAAGGAAGTAAATCCTGCCTTCTTTTATGACTTTATGGTGGATGAACAAGGACGACTTGTTCATGTGTTTTGGGCACATGCCTTATGCAGGAAAAACTATAGTGTTTTTGGTGATGTGGTTTCGGTAGATTCAACATACACCACTAACCAGTATAACATGATTTTTGTGCCATTTACTGGAGTCAATCATCACTTGCAAAGTGTTTTCCTAGGGACAACATTCTTGGCAAATGAAAAGATCGAGTCATATGAATGGTTGTTTAACACCTTTCTTAAGGCTATGCGTGGAGTAGCACCTCATCTAATCATAACAGATGAAGATGCGAGCATGAAGGCTGCTATTGCTCATATTCTACCGGATACAACTCACAGATTTTGCATGTGGCATATCATGGAAAAGGTTCCTGAGAAGATTAGGCCCTCTATAAGAGAGGATGAACAGTTCTGGGATAGACTACACACATGTGTTTGGGGCTCCGAGACTGCAGATGATTTTGAGTCACAATGGAATTCTATCATAACAGATTTTGCACTCATGGGAAACGATTGGTTTTCCACAAAGTTTGCCATGCGTCAATCATGGATTCTGGCATACTTTATGGACATACCTCTAGCAGGAATCCTTAGGACTACATCACGATCGGAGAGTGCAAATTCTTTTTTTAACCGTTTCATTCATCAAAAATTGACTTTTGTTGAGTTCTGGCTAAGATTTGACACAGCTTTGGAGTGCCAACACCAAGAGGAGTTGAAAGTCGATAATGCAAGTCTTCACACCACTCCTAAATTGATGACACCATGGGCCATGAAGAAGCAATGTAATGTGATATATACACATGAAGTCTTCAGTAAATTTCAGGAACAAATCGTAGCTGTAAGAGACCATTGCATTATTCAAGGCATTACAGAGTGTGAAGATATAAAAATTGTCACCATCAGCAATATATCTGAAAAAGAGCGAGTGGTTCAGTTGAACAAGTCAAACATGTTTGGTAGGTGTTCCTGTAAATTTTATGAGTCCTAAGGCATCCCGTGTCGTCGTATCGTACAAGTACTTAGAGCTGAGAAGCAAAGTGAGATACCATCTATTTATATTACGAAGAGATGAGAGAAAAGATGTAAAAGGTTTGTATTGTATGATTTTTTTTCTATGGGTGTTTTGTACAATAGTACTAATCAGATATTCAATTTTATAGGGATCTATTCTTTGATGAAGAAGATAACCTGCTAGATGAAAAGCCTGAAGATCATATGGAGGTGTCAATGCAGAAAAAGATTTTAGATTCACGCAACCAGTTTGAAGATCTTATCCAAATGGCCCAGAACTCTGAACAAGGGATGGACTTTTTATTTTGAGTTAAATACATGGGTGGTCTATCAACTTGCGCTCTAGTTTCACTTAGGTTTATCAACTCTTAAAGTGGGTTTTTGCGTCCATAATCTTTGTTAGTGGCGCATTCCGCACATTCCTAGTCCATACCCTTTTGTTTCAATTTTTTTATCCGACGTGGTTCCGCCCGCGTACCTCCGGGTCCAGGTGGACGCCGCACTATATCTTCAAACGCACACACGCATGCCGCTGGGCACAGGTGCATGCACGTCTGCTTCGGCGCGTACAGCAGCCACGTCCGGAACCTGGTTCATCGGACGTCCGGTCTTCATGTGTAGGTACGCCTGCCTCCGTTCCTTCACGCGCACGTACGGCAGCCGCGTCACACAGCTACGCTCTCGCCTTCGTCTTTGCCTTTGCATCTTGTGCTCTGCGACCGGCGACTGGTACATCTCCAATCGCGGCGTCCTCCTCCAGCTCCGTGTGACTCTCCGGTGGCCGGCGGCTCTTCCGGCTTTGGGCGACTCTCCGGCGGCGTGCGCGGCTCCTCCGGCTTCGACAGAACTGGGCGCATGCACGTACATACCGCAACCAACTCTGGTCGTATGCATGTGCATGAATGCTGCACTTGCTAGCTTCTTCCATTTAGCATGTCGTGAACACGCTTACGTGCATGCATGGCCCTCGTGTACAAGCCCATAGACTTGTTGGCTGTTGCTAGCTTCTTTCCCTTTAAGCCAGTAACCGGCCGGCCGTATGTACATGGCCAAGGCTTCTAGATGTTTGCGGACTACGCCGGCCGCGCGTAGGCTTACACCATGGCGACCAGGAGCGCTACCGCCCCGCACGCCTTAAGGCTTAGCCAAGCTCGCGCTCGCATCCACTCTCTCGCCCTAGCCCTATTCTTCTCCATCTCGCTCTCCCTGCTCGTCGCGGGCACAGCCGCCATGGTCGCCGGACGCGAGCTCACAATCTGCCGCCGCCGATCCACCCCGCGCCTCACGGTCAGCACGACCAGCTGCAACGTAACGAGGCACACCCGGAGCACCCATCCTCGGCCACGCTCTCCGCCACCGCCATGGGTGTGCGCACCCGGGCAGCCGCGCTCTGCCCGCGGCCGCGGCCCCGACCGCGCGTCACCGCCACCGCGTGGACCTCACGGGCCCTGCAGCTGCCGCCTCCGTGCTGCCGGCGGCCATCTCCGTGAACGCGCGCGAGTAGGCGTGCGAGGACACGCGAGAAGGCGCCGCCGCTGCGGGCGTGCATGTGAGCCGCCGTGGCCACGCGAGCGAGTAGGAGCAGCCAGCGTGTGGGCGCGCGTGCGAACAGGGGTCGCGAGAACCGTCACACAGAGAGAACAACCGCCATGCCACTGCACGCCGCGAGCGCCGGCGGCATGCTCGCGTACGTCGCCCTCGCGCTCACCGGTGCCAGGTGCTGGTGCCACGGCGCCGAGAACCCACTGTTCCGCAAGGCCGCCGCGTACGAACTCGGAGAAGGGGCGGCGAGCAGGCGCGTGTGGGTGAGCACTGAGCAGCCATGTGAGCGGGCACGTGCGATTGCAGGGTCGCGCGAGGAGGAGAAGCGGGGCTTGGTCGCGGGGTCCAGCCGCGGCGCATGGAGCGCGCGGGTCAGAGGCGGCACCGAGGCTTGGACGTGGCGCTTGTTGATCCAACCTGGACGCCACGATGGACAACCACGTCGGTTAAAAAACTGAAACAAAAAGGTATGGGCTAGGAATGCACCACTAACAAAGATTATAAACCCAAAAACCCACTTTCAGAGTTGATGGACCTAAGTGAAACTAGACTGCAAGTTGATGGACCACTGATGCATTTAACTCATTTATTTTCTAGTTTATCCAACCTAGTGGAACCTCTCCAAATGATCATGCCTGCTACGAGAGTTAATACATAGGATGAGTATGAATCTTTCCTTGATAGTAAATTCCAAATCAAGTCGATATACATCCACCAAATGATATCAAGTCCAAAGGGAGATGCAAACGAATTAAGAAGAGCATGGAGATGAAGGCTGCAAGCAAGGGTAAAAATAAAGGGACGTGTGGAAAATGTAAGCAAGTAGGGGATCATGATGCACGCACTTGCCCAAACAATTAATGTTGTTGGCTGATATTTCAAGTTCGTGTAAACACTTTTTTTACTAGTGACATCATTCAGCTGCCAATTTTCAGTGTTACATTTTCCTATCTACAAGCTTGTGATTCTACAATTTACTGATATACAGGTACTGATATACTTAGTTCCAGTTTATATTTTCCTATCTACAAGCTTGTGATTCAGTTACAAGGTACTGATATTGCATTTTCCTATCTACAAGCTTGTGGTTCTAGAACATCCCTTATGCATTATTATAATATCTGAAAAGTACTATTGATTTGCTTAGATTTGCAGTGGGACTGAAGCATTACTGATCTTCTGTATTTTTTAGTGTTGATAACTATTGACACTCACCAAACATTATGATTTCTTCCATTTGGGATCAACATGATCAGTCAATCCTACTTTTTGTCTCTTTATTTCAACAACTACAGAATCTGGTTGTGCTCACATGTGCTTTCATGTCTCAATTGATGTTCTATTTTGTCAGCCCAAACTTCTTGTATACATGTGCTACTTTCTACTGATATTTGCAGCAGGGCCTGCTTGATCCGAAGTAGAAATTCCCAGTAACCAGTACAACATTTTGAGTTCTGCAAATTTCTGTTCATTCCAGTGATAGCACAATTTAAAATACAATTTGCTATCTATACAATTTCTATAGTCTTTGATGTGTCCTATACAATCACAACTTACCCAACTTGCTACCACCTGGATGGTTTACAGAACACCAGGCAAAGCACGATTTACAGAACACATGCTTCAATGCATCTCAGGATCAACACACAGCTTCAGAATGAAGCAATCCTCCCCATTCACCTTCCTCTCGCCAATGCACCTCAGGATCAGCATAGCTTTAGAATGAAGCAATCATCCCCATTCACCTTCCTCTCGCCAATGCACCTTGCACCAGCATGGCAGTCAACGGATACAAGCCCTACAGAGACAAGGAAGAACAATTTTCAGTCACAAATGGCCATTCCAGTAGGCGGCGGAGGGCCAGGGGCGGAGGGCCACGGGCAGCGGCGCCCTCACCAGGCCGGCGGAGGGCAAGGGGCGGCGGTGGGACGACTCGTTGGCGGAGCGCAAGGGGCGGTGCAGGGCAAGGGGCGGCGCAGGTCTCTGGCGGCGAAGGGCTAGGGCGACGAGTCCCTGGCGGAGGATGCGAATCGCCAGGGGGCGGCGTAGGTCTCTAGCGGCGGAGGGCTGGGGCGGTGAGATGTGAATCACCTGGGGGCGCCGCAGGTCTCTGGCGGCGGAGGGCTGGGGCGACGAAATGCGAATCGCCTAGGGCAGCGCAGGTCTCTAACGGTGAATTTGCATAGGAGGGGGCAGGGGGGGTTTTGGAAAAAAAATGGCAGGTGGGGAGGGCTTAAGCGCAAAATCATGCTGCCTCTCACCCCATCCATTGGATTGACATCCTGTGTCCCTGATCGGTAGTTTTCAAGTTTCCACATGTTGCTTGGTTTACACCTGATATGTTGCCATATCTGAAATCATCTTAATATAGGATTACACGTGATAGCCGAGGTATCATGAAACTATCATGAATGTACAAAGGCTTGGAATTTCTACTTAGAAATTACGGATCTGTTTTACAAATTCAACATATATAAGTCTTGAAAAGTAGGATATGAAACCCCACTAAGACTACTAATAATAGATATAAAATCCAAAAGATTGAATATTTTCCTTAAGGGACCGTTTGGATCATTTCATTTGGAGGAATTGAAATATACTCAATAAATTAGGTTATTTGGTTTGGAATTTAACATTCCACCACTTTCCAAAGTTCACATATAAGTCTATCTTAAATTCATAGGTTAAGAGATGGAAATTGATTCTATAGATCATTATTCTATGTTTCTACTTTGCAACTTATAACACGCTCCTCAACTCACTCCCCTAGGATAGAAATGCAACACTCTCTCTCGTATGGCCAACAATAATATACAAATATATTAGCTTAATTAATATGTGTCTAAATTATAATTCTTAAAATGAATTCAATTACAAAGATCCAAACAGGGCCTATGATCTAGACAAGTTCATAAAGGACAGTGAAAAACCTTAATACACTTCTACGCCTAAAGATCTAATTATGATTTTATCCCACAATATCATTTGGATAGAGAGGACCTAATTGTCAGTCTCCCAAGGGGAAGAAGGTTTTCTCCCTCTTGAACCTTGGTGAGATATATAATTACAATTAGCCCTTAGAGCTAAAAGTGGGCTTAGTTCTTTCATGGACCTAATAATATGAAGATGTCTAAGTTTGATAAGATATTCTGTAATTCGCGAAAGGTGCCCTCATTGGTCATCAGCAATAATCGGTTTGATGATTGCTTTCAAGCATTAGTGTTTTGATCTGCAAATGGGGTGCGGCTACAAATAGCGAAGAGCACAGGAAGAAAAGATGACCTAATTTGATGTAACCTGTACATTTCCGTGGAAAGGAATGTGCTATTTCTCTAGATTAATATAATCCCAAACAATTCCAAAAAGAAATGTTGCATGCATAAAATGTTCTAGCATGATTGTTTGTACAACTTTTTAAAGTCCACACTTGCATTGTAAAAATAACCATATTCACAACCAGATAAATGCTCTCAATTTGAAAGAGTAAAGCCTTTAATTCTCTGGAGACGATGAGACATCTATAGTCTCTGTTGTTCTAATGTTTCACTTCTGTACACATGCAGTTGTCCTTTCCGTGTTTCTTTGGGCGATATAACTCTTTACTTTCTATAATACCTCCGAACAGTTATTTGTCCCCGTGGGGTTTCTTAGACAGCGTGATATTGCTGTCACAGCAGCTTCAATTGAGGCGTCCTCTCCCTGATTCATGTTCAAGATAAGCAACGACACCAATAAATAAAGACAAAATTCCATCCATAGATGTAAACTACAAAATAGAGAACGAAAATATAAATAACATTGTTTTGAGCAGCCCTCCTTTTAAATATTTTGTAGTTTACTTGTAAATCTGTCAGGAAGCTGCAAAAATGGTGCTCAGTTGTTTCACCTACATACCAGTGGCATGACTCGTCAAGGTCTCATTTTCATTGATTACATACTTCCTGCATGGTGACTCCCTCACTAGTGTTTCAACATGATGATGTATATTTTCCTCAACATCTATAAGTCTCCTATTGGAAATTTAGGTTGTTGATCTTAGTAGAGTTTACGGCAATGAGACACAAGGTATAAACGGTCCCCATGACAAATTCAAGACTTTATAAACTATGGTAGGATTCCAAGGCTAATTTGGCATTTAAAACATATTTTGTCGATGAATTGGGAATACAAAAGTGATGCAAGGAACAAGTACTGCAATGCAATATGAATATATTACGACAACTAATAGGTCAAATAATAGAATGTCACCTTTTCTTTCCAGTAGAACATGTTCCCATACTTCCCTGAAACCTGACTCCAAAAGCTCCGAGGGATGTCTAAATCAACTAATGGACCAATGTTGAAATTTATTATGTTACCTACCAAAAGATTCACAGATTCAGTACATATGACTCACCAACAAATATCACATCGAATAAAGTTAAAGTATTTTTATGGTACACATAAGAATGCCATGATATTGGGTGCTAAAATTCTATTTGGTGACATCGTCATATAGACACAGCTATAGATTCTTATTAATAACATCATATTCAATTTGAATGGATTAACAGCATTGCTATGAAGCAAGAGTATGCACATTGACAAAGCCTGACATAGATGGATCACCAGCAGCAATAGGGCAATATGTTTCAAACTTACGTGGATCAGTTGCAAGGAATGGATTTATAGCTTTTCAATTCTTCAATTATGTAAAAAGAAAAAGTAAAATTGTGCCATGCTAACTATAGCATTTAGTGCAATACAGAAAACTCTCCATAACTGGATTCAGCGAACAAACCTTCCAATTAGTTTGTTCAGCCAGTCCATTAATTAAATTCTTCAAATTCCATTTTATTTTTTTCCCTTTTGCACTGATCAAAAGTGACATTCAAGATAAACAGTCGCAACATTAAGAAGAAGAAAAAAACTTGGCCATTATGCTGCAAGTATCTTACCAAAGGTTGGATCAGCAACAAAAACAATAGTACGCTCATCAACCTGCCAAAAATCTTTGATAGCCAATCCTGGAACAATACAGCCCAAACAGCAATGAAACAAATTGCAACAATAGGACATCACATGCAGAGTCATGACAATATAGGGATTTGCATCCTGCTAGTATTTAGTTCAGTCATGGACTAATGGTACAATTAAATGCTTTCCCTTAGATGAAAGAAGGGTCATATGAATTATTCTAAAAGTACAAGAGAGATGTTTGGAAATTTAATTGAAAGGATGTAGCATACTATATAGGAGAAAAGGCCACATCATAAACTAAACTGCAGGTCTCCAGGGAGTACAGCAGTACAGGATACCAACTTAGCTGATGTGATAAACCAAACTTGGAACCATAAACTAAAAAGAGAGAACATATAAAGACCAAAGAAACAATCATGAATGGGGTTGTGTTGTAGTCGCTGGGACTTGAAAATGGTATTTCCAGAATGTTCTAGCAGAACTTGGCTTAGGAGCAACAAATATCTACAAGCCTACCCATCTCGAGAGTTTTTTTTCTTAAAAAAAACTGTGTTATAGTTCTAACATTTCTATTGTAGTGCAAAAACAACAATACCAAACTTCATTAAGGTAATGATATTTGGTCATTTTCACGTGGTTAATTAAGACATCGTAAGAAGAGATTGACTATCCAAGTTAGGAAACTGCAAGTAAGCATACCAAGATTGTAAGTATCTCTTAATGAAAATAGTGATGAAACAACAGAAAGCAAGCCAAGGGTGTACCATATATTGGACCATATATATAGTTAAAGAAAGCTCACCAGGTGTATCAGGATAATTTTGTGCAAGAACTCGCAGTTTGTATCCTGTATCCTTCTCCAAGTCTTCTATCTCTTGGCGCAAACGGTTTTCCTAAGAACAAATAACCATCCTCGATGATTGATGTGTAGCTAACAAGACAGAGTGCATCTCAGGTAGAACAAAAAAGCTATCAAGGCAAGTATTCCTCTTCATATCAATATAAGACATAACATGAGAGATAAGACATTTTAGGAAAGACATATATGGCAAGATGAACGGATCATGAATAGTGCCTCAATTAGACAATTTATATGCTATATAAATGTTTATTTTTTCCCTTCTTCCTGGGAAAAATATGCAGGACACTCAGGATATCTAATCCTAGAAGAATAAATAGTATTGGGATCTAGCATTTGTTGATTTTGATCAGTTTGATTCTTCCATCATCTAGTTATCAATATTGTTCATCTGGGACTAAACTTCATGCCTGCGAAGAAACAAAATACTGAGTGTAACGTAATGGGCTGGAAATACCTGGCCTGACGAGAGAAAACCAGCAACATCGATGACGGTAGTAAATTCTTTAGGAAGCAATTCTGGTTTGTTTACCCCAGTTCTGGCATTGGCCAAACCAACAACTGCAAGTACCAGATGTTAACCGACACTTACTAGAGAACAAAAGGAAAGTTTACCCCCAAAAAAAATATTTTATGCTTCGTTTTTTTACTAGACATGCCAGAAAGAAAAGAGGAAAAACGACAGATTAATGAATTGATAAAAAACGGTACCAGCACTGAATGGCAGCATATGGAGTGAAATATAAAGCCAGAACTTGATCAGGGCAGCTATTCAAGTTATAGTTTAATCTCACAAATATTTAGGTACTCCATTACTCTCCTTCACCATACACCTGTTACAATACAGCTATGTGCAATACCCCAGCAGAGTTAATTAAAATTCAGCTGTCGTATCTCTGCATTTTACTTGAACAGCCTCCCCTATTCTTATCCCAAACTTTTCCCCAGTTCATATTTCTCAACTAGGCATAGGCAGCTACAAGCCTACAACAAAAGTATAGATTGGTGAAGAAGCGAGGGCATGTTCTAGTTCTACACACAAATAACATTCTTTACTGCAATTCGGAACCAATGCCCTTCCACCTCCTTCACTCGGGAATGTTCCCCGAAGCATTGTAAATCTAAGTGCCGAAGTAAAGACCAAGCAAAGCTTACGGCAGGTGAAGGAGACGGCGACGGCGAGCACGCCGGAGACCGCGGCCTTCCATGGCACAGCGCCGGCCAGCTTCCCGGCCCAGGAAGCAGCAGCATCCCTAGCAGCGGCGAGGGGGTGCGGGGTCCGGCTGGCGCAGCAGTGGAAGCGAGGGAGGGAAAGGGCTCTTGGCCGTGGACGGCGAACGGATAATGGCGACGAGGTTGGTGCTGTTGTTCTGCAGGACGTTAGTGGAAGAAGACGAACGGTTGGGAGAAGAGCCATCGCCATGTTTTTTTTTCCTTCCTTTGTTTTGTTTTGATTTTCCTTTTTCTTTTCAAGAAGACAGGGCAGGGGCTGGGACAACAAGGTTTCTTTTGCTTAGAACCTATTTTATTACTAAAAAAATCATTAGAAATATTTTTCCTCTATTTTTTAAATAAATCATTTCATTAGGCCTATAGTGTGGCTAAGGCTGGATAACGAGTTGGCTTGGCTCGTTCTGGCTCGTTAAGATAACGAGCTAGTTCGGCTAGGCTCGTTATCCTAACAAGCCAGAAAGCCGATTTGGCTCGGCTCGTTAAAAGCTTGAGCTGGCTCGTTAAGCTCGCGAGCCAGGTATAAAAAATACAAAAAATATAATATTTGTATTTATCTAAAGTTTGAGAATAATAATAATATAAAAAATACATCTAGATCAGTTACCAATCAATTTATAGGGTCTAGACCAGTTATCAATCAATTATAAAGTGTAAGACATGAAGTAATACAAAAACTAATATAAGTTTTGATACTTTTTTCCCTGAAAGCTTGGCTCGTTTAGCTCGTGAGCGGCTCGCGAGCTAGCTCGAGTTGGCTCGTTATAGCTAACGAGCTAAAATCTTGGCTCGGCTCGACTCGGCTCGTTATCATAACGAGCCGAGCCGAGCCGAGTCGAGCCAGCCATGAACCGAGCGAGCTAACGAGCTTCGAGTTTTTCGTCCAGCTTAAGTGTGGCTAAATGATGCAATTAGCTCGCGTGACAACCTGTCTAGACTAGTTGTTGGAAAACAAATTTGTGTTCAGTATATAAATGCAAATGTTAAAATTGGTTTATGAAAAACTAAAGGTATATTAAACTATGGTTTGGCTAGTAGTGCCGCTGTGTATTATTTGATACTATATACGCTCAGACAGAACGGCGGTTCATGATTCATGCACGCTGCACCCGTCCAAGAATACTCCTATTATCTATCAACTCTCTTCGTCCACAAAAAAATATAATTATAGAAGTCATACCGGTTAAGTTTAATCAAGTTTGAACAAATTTGTAGTAAATATTATTAACATTAATGTTTCTAAATAAATTTATTATAAAAATATATGCTATAACTAATCTAATGATACTAATTTTATATCGTCAATGTTAATATTTTTTTATATAATTTTGATTAAAGTATAAAATATTTGACTTTTCAAAAAGCGAGAATTGCATTCTTTTATGGACGAAAGAAGTATCTAGCTAGCTATCTACTCCTATTAACAGAACGGCTAGTAGTATATACTTCCTCTATCAAGAAAACATATAATTCTAACGGAGTACCATGTTTTAGTATACTATATTTAACCAATTATAGATAAAAAACTATAAATATTTATAACATCAAATAAATATCATTAAATTAGTTATGAAATATATTTTCATAATAGATTAATTTGGAGTCATAAATATAAATATTATTCACTAAAAATTTATACAAACATGAACAATTTTATCTGGCACGTAACCCAAAGTTATATGTTTTTCTGGACAGATGGAGCATCTATACCTAATAATAAATTGGCAAATTTTTTGGTCGCAAATTTTTCGTCCATCCATTTTTTTTATCCGTCTCTGTAGGATCTCTGGTACGCCTAGAGGGGGGTGAATGGGCCTGTAAAAATTCAACTCAAACCGAATTCAAATTCACCCGTGGCACTGCCGCTCTATGAGCGCAGCACTTCCGTGCCTGCAGGAGAGATTAGTTTACAGTTCAAAATCTATCCAACGAAATTTAGATCGGGTAAATTTCTTAGCTTTCTGACAGCTGAAAGTGGTGGAAACACCACACACAAGTAGATCAGCCTCAAACTCTAGAAATCACCTCAACCACAACATGTCATGCAAGTAATGTAAATCAAGCACAAGTGACACAATGATTTATCCCATAGATTGGCTCGCCACCGAGGCTTGCCTACCTCCACGTCATTGAGGTTAGCCAATAAGGCTTACAGCTTTCCAGCCCTTCCTCGTTCTTAAGTCAAGAGACTTAACTCTTGAGATAAGGGGTGAGTTTAGAAGCTTCAAGAGATGGTTACAAATCTCACGGGGCTACCACATAAGTTGGCAAGCTCCACGGACGACGTTCTAGCCAGCTAGGAGCTAAGCTCCAAGAGTAACAAACACAACCATCGGCTAAAATGTGAACCAAGTGCTCTTTAGAGATTGGGAATAAATGGAGCTGCTCTCTAATTGACTTTTGGACCCTTATCCCTCAAGGATTGATGGAAAAATCAATAGATTTGCTTAGGGGCTTGAGGTCAACAATGGAGTGAGAGAGAGAGAGCTCCTGCTCTATTTTTGAATGTGCTGAAGTGAAGAAGAAGAGAGCAGGTTACCATTGGGAAGGAAGGGAAAAGGTATATATACCCCTAGCCCTCAACGGTCACTTAAATCGCAGATAGCCGTTGTAGAGGAAAGAGAAATATATATATATACCTCCAGCCCACAATGGATACTACACCCAAGAGGTCAGGCAAGACGAAACCCGTGGCCTCAAGGTTGGGCGAGACGGAGCCACAGCCAAGGGGTCGGGCGAGCCAGATCCCATGACCAAGGGGTCAGGCGAGACGGAGCCCGCAACTAAGGGGTCGAGCGAGTCGGAGCCCGCACCCAAGGGGTCAGGCATGACGGAGCTCACACCACGCAAGATAGCAAGGGTAATAGTGAAGTGGAGACTGTCTTGGCTATCAATCTAAGGATGCATGTGGTTGTTTGAACATTTGGTAGCATATATTAGCTTAAGCATTGTGCCCCCTTTATAGTACGGCTTTTTCTATACTCAAATTCAGTATATAAAAGAATTTAAACCTCCTTTGAGTTTGAAGCCATCTACATTTGTAAATGGGGGCTCCTCCATTTCGTGTAGCATCCTCGAATATAAATTCCCTGCTTGTCATCTAGAAAAGTCTCATTAGTTCTCTAATTGCGTGGTCATTATCACCAAAACCCATAATTAAGGCTTGATTGCACTTTCAATCTCCCTCTTTTTGGTGATTGATGGCAACCCAATTAGAGCTTACAAAAAATATGAAATAAATACTGAGATTTTTGAGCCATGGGTGTAGAGCCTCTCCCTAAGTAAGTGAATAGAGAATTGAATTCTCAAATTTGGCATAAGAAGCCAAGATTCACATTTTAGTGAAGGTGATGGGGCTCCCCCTACATCCATGCTCCTGTGGGGTGCTGCATACTGTGTCAGGTATGTAAAATATGGTGTAAATGATAGTTTATGCACAACATGGTTTGTTGTTGCAACTGGGTGCGGCACTGCCGCACTTACTGTAACAGCATAGATCAGAACAGATACCACACAGCATATGATACATATAAAGATATATATTCTAGCACAATTGTATCACAAGCGACAGCATATATTAATATATGTTCATATCCCAAACAAAAAGTCAAATAGTAGCATTATTTCATAATTTAGAGTTTTGAGCGACTCTCAAACTTTCTACCTAGCGAAGACTAACACTCATCGAATAGGACATGAAGCGCAGCTACTGACCATGGCGTCAAAAAGTTGTTGACCCCTCTAATTTTCTATTGAAAAGTTGTTGACCCCTCTAATTTTCTCCCCCTTTGGCATAAAGCACCAAAAAGAGAAGAAAAGAAGAAAGATCAACACATAAAAGCTCTAGTTTGGTTTTGGTAAATTGATGAAACCCTAAGTGCTAACCTAGTTTATCAAAGTGATAATGAGATAGATAGCACATTCTAAGTGGAAAAGCAAATGAAGATCATGACATGATGATGGTGATGCCATGGTGATGATCAAGTGCTTGGACTTGAAAAGAAGAAAGAGAAAAATAAAAGGCTCAAGGCAAAGGTACAAGTGGTAGGAGCCATTTTGTTTCGGTGATCAAGACACTTAACGAGTGTGATCACATTTAGGTTCGATAGCCATACTATTAAGAGGGGTGAAACTCGTATCAAAATACGGTTATCAAAGTGCCACTAGATGCTCTAACTCATTGCATATGCATTTAGGATCTAGTAGAGTGCTAACACCCTTGAAAATGTTTGTGAAAATCTGCTAACACACATGCACTAAGGTGATACACATTGTGTTTAGCACTTCGGAGCAAGGGTTCGAAACTTCATCGGTGGAGTGTCCGATGGTGCCACCAGCGCCCTATACAGAAAAGACAGGGTTTCACAGAGTGCACTGGACGCTAGCCTCGACAGGACCGGTGCGTCTGGTCAGTGACAGTAGTTAGGTGTGGTCTTGGTCAAATGACCGGACATGCACTGTAAGGTGATCAGACACGCAGGGCCTGTGTCTGGTCGTGTGTGACGTATGGTGACATAGGCGACGCTGGAGTTGGCGCCCGGGCGCAGAGCTGATCAGACGCTGGTCTGCGTCCGGTCTTGTAGCACCAAAAGCGCCCGGTCACAAAACAAAGGCTCAGGGAGCTCTTTGGAAACGACCGGACTCTAGCTAGTCTGCATCTGGTCGCGTAGGAGCAGACGCGTTCGGTCACAAAACAGAGGCTTTGGGAGCTCTCTAGAAATGACCGGACTTAGGCGTAGCAGCGTTCGGTCATCCTAACAGTGCATTCGATCATGACTTAACCATTGGGATCGGGCGCTCAGCATTTGAAGAGAGGGATGACATGGTAGCCATCCATTGATCGGATGCTAGCAGGGTGCATTCAGTCGTTCTGACCGATGCATCTATTCGCCTCGATTTTTTAGTGAACAGAGGAGCCAACGGCTCTATTTGTGGGGGCTCTCTATTTAAGCCCCATTGCTGGCTCTAGCTCACTCTCTTGGCCATTTGCATTAACATAGCAACCTTGTGAGCTTAGCAAAAGCCCTCCCACTCATCTCCATCATTGATTCATCATCTTTGTGAGATTGGGAGTGAATCCAAGTGCATTGCTTGAGTATTTGCATCTAGAGGCACTTGGTGTTCGTGTTTCGCTACGGGATTCGCTTGTTACTCTTGGTGGTTGTCGCCACCTAGATGGCTTAGAGAAGCGAGGATCATCGAGCAAAGGTTGGTGATTGTCTCTAGCTCCGATCATGGTAATTGTGAGGGGTTCTTGACCTTTCCCCGGCGGAGAGCCAAAAGGTACTCTAGTAAATTACTCATAGCTTGTGTGATCCTCATCTTGTGTTGGTTGTACGGCACCCTACTAAGGGTTTGGCGTGTGATGCCAATTAGCGCGTGAACCTCTAAGTGAGTGAATTGCCGCAATGAGGACTATCTTGCCAGCAAGCAAGTGAACCTCGATAAAAAATTATTGTGTCAACATTTGATTCTGAGGTGATTGGTATTCATTAGTATTCACTCTTGTGATTGATTGGTTCATTCCTCGACTTGACGGTATAACCATCTTGTTCTCTCTATTTACAATACCATAAACTAGTTGTCAAGCTTTTTAGTGTAGCTAGTCATGAGAGCTTGTTAGTTTGGTTAGTGTGGCTCTTTAGTTAGCATTTGAGAGCATACTAACATAGTGTAGTCACATAGCCATTGTGTGGATAGAGACTATAGAAAAACTAGAATTGTGGTAGGTGGCTTGCATTTTTAGTAGGCTAGCGCAACACTCACTTCGCCTCATATTTGTCTAACCGGTTTGGTAAGTGTTGTTGTAGAAATTTTAATAGGCTATTCACCCCCCTCTAGCCATTAGGACCTTTCAAAACCTACTCGTCATCTCTCTGGATGTCCATCCAATCAATATCATCACCTCCTACAGCAGTCCTGGCACCACCATCATTGTCATCGGAGTCAATACATGCGCGGCCCTGACGGTGAGGAGTCACGGTGTAGCGAGTGGAACACCTCAGCTCCTATCTCTAACGGTATCCCTCTAGGGTCTCATCCTGATCTGCTGCTCGTCCCTGCTCCTCCTCCTCATCATCATCCTCATCATCTAAATTTGTGTTGGAGAGACTCAGAAGGTCATACTATGGAGGAGGTGGAATAGGAGGAAGTGGTGGAAGGTCATGTCCACGCTGCTGATGCTGCTCAAGTTGTGTCTCATACGCTCTGTCAGCTGCATAGGTGCACTTACCAAAGATTGCCTTCAACCACTTGCCAAACTTCTTTATCTTGCCTCATCTACGAGACCTAGAGCGGGAAGACTCGGGGATATCTACATGAGCATGAGAGCTCCCTAAGTAACTACAACTGGCTAGGTCTTCTCAATTTTATAGACGGTGTGCATCCCATCCTTCGAAAAATAAAATCAAGTGACCCTCTCAATCATGAACATGAGGTAAGGGGCATAGGGCAGCCCCCTCCTCCCATCCTCCACTGCAAATCTCAACTCAATCAGCATGAATCTAGGGACATTAAACCTATCCCCACCTGGAACAAATCTAGCAAACACATTTCTCACATAGCCATTAATATCTGAGGCTACTCCATCCTTTGGGTTGATGGTGTTCCTGATGAGGTTATTGAGGATGTAATAGAAGTTATGTAGACCACTCCTCTTGCAATCCTTCTATCTCTCCACATGTAACTGATGTCATGGATCTCAGCTCGAGGCTCATCATAAATGTAAGTGTAACCTTTGTGCTCATCCCCAAAGCAAAGAATCCAGCTGGAAGTGACAAAGTCGACTCAGCAGTGCCGACCATCAGTTATCTAATGAATCTCATCAGAGGTCTAGTCATAGAAGTATGTGGCATGAAACTATGCAAGGACCTCCTCATTCCAGTTATACTGGAAACCCATGATGTCTGAAAGCTGGAACCTATCGCAAATTTTGATTACCTTATCAAACTCAGGCTCCTCCTTCTCCTACATCTCATCCCAAATGATATACTGCATCTTGATGATCTTGGTTTTCTTGGATGTAGGAATGGCAGTGGCATAAAAGTTGGAATGAAACTCATTCTAGAATCTATAATCAGTGCCCAAATCCTTGCGCACTGCATAGGGATTGATCCCCCTTGCCTCTTCCACTAGCTTCCAACTCTTGGAATAGTTGACAACAGCATGCTGGTGGGAGTCATCTAGAGGTCTCATGATGATTTCACCCTCAAAATCTCTCATGTATCTACCATCAAACTCGGAGAGATGCTGTGGGGTGTTAGAAATGGCATCAGTGGTACGACCTATCATCTCTAGCCTCTCCTCATCTTCAATGTATTGCAAGCCCCTCCCCCTATCACCAAGTCCCCTTGGAGCTGCACTACTACCTGATGCTGTTGACCTCCCTCATCCACGGCGAGGTGGATCCTTGTCTCTTTGCTCATTCATCTTCCTTTTTTCCCCTTTGGTCATAATCTTCATGCTCCATCTTCTCAATCAAGGAATGAAGAGGAGAGGGAAGAAACTGCTCAGCACAGGGGCAGTAGCAGCCGTCAGCAACATTGAGGGAAGGCTGGCAGCTACCGTGGCACTGCTAGAGATCAGCAACGCATGGCCAAGCGATGGCAACACAGCTGACCTGAGGATAAGAGGAAGAATAAATGGGCCCCGTAGTAAAACTATTTGGGCCAAATCTCAATTGAGATTCAAAGTGCGGCACTACCGCAACCCTAGCCCGGCATTGCTGCACTCCCCAAAATAGTGGGGGTTAGCTATAATCTATATGACTCTCTATGTAAGAGATATGGACACATATCACCTATATACCATGACCAGAAACAAATAATCAATACAGACCATGATCATGATACATAAGTTACCTTTTATAGATCATTTTCATGCACAATATGAAATTTTCAAGTCTTTTGCCTAGATACTAGTTTATCAAATAGAGGCATCCTAAAATTCAAACCACGTTATGAGAATCAAGTATATTTAGCTCACTATGCAAAGCACAAAAACTTGACTCGTCGAGGGGCTTTGTGAAGATATCGGCTAGTTGCTTTTCGGTGCTCACATGGCGAATTTCGATATCTCCTTTGGTTTTGTGGTCTCTCAAGAAATGATGACGAATGTCTATGTGCTTGGTTCTAGAGTGGCTTACGGGATTATTTGCAAGCTTAATGGCACTCTCATTGTCACATAATAATAGGATTTTGGTAAAATGACATCTGAAATCATGAAGAGTTTGCCTCATCCAAAGTAGCTGGGCACAACATGCACCGGCCGCAACATACTCAGCCTTGGCAGTGGAAAGGGCTACACAATTTTGCTTTTTAGAACTCCAAGACACTAGGGATCGTCCAAGGAATTGACATGTCCCTGAAATGCTTTTTCGATCTACTTTGCAACTGGCGTAATTGGAATCCGAATACCCAAGTAGATCAAACTTAGAGCCCTTAGGATACCACAAATCAAGGTTAGGAGTGTGTACTAAATATCTCAAGATTCTCTTAATAGCCACCAAGTGACACTCTTTTGGGTTAGCTTGAAATCTAGCACATATGCACACACTAAGCATAATATCGGGCCTAGATGCGCACAAATAAAGTAGAGAGCTGGTCATGGAATGATATACCTTAGTATCCACAGCTTTCCCTTCATCATTGAGATCTAAATGTTCATTGGTTGGCATGGGAGTTTTGATAGGCTTGGCATTCACCATGTCAAACTTCTTGAGCATATCATGGGTGTACTTCATTTAGCTAATGAAAGTTCCATCCTTCACTTGCTTGATTTGAAATCCAAGGAAGAACTTCAATTCACCCATCATGGACATCTCAAATCTCTTCATCATGATCCTACTAAACTCCTCACAAAAAGTATGATTAGTACTACCAAATATTATGTTATCGATATATATTTGGCACACAAATATATCTTTACCAACTTTGTGAGTGAAAAGGGTAGGGTCGGCTTTGCCTATTTCAAAGCCTTGTTTAAGCAAGAATTCCTTAAGGCGTTCATATCATGCTCTTGGTGCTTGCTTAAGCCCATAGAGCACCTTTTGGAGTTTGTAGACGTGGTTAGGGAACTTGGGATCTTCAAAACCCAGTGGTTGCTCAATATAGACAAGTTCTTGAATGGTGTCGTTGAGGAATGCACTCTTCACGTCCATTTGATATAGCTTGAAATTGTGATGAGCGGCATAGGCTAGAAGCATTTGGATTGCTTCAAGTCTTGCCACCGGTGCATATGTTTCCTCAAAGTCCAAGCCCTCTACTTGAGTGAAACCTTGAGCAACCAATCTTTTCTTGTTTCTTGTCACCACGCCATTCTCATCTTGCTTGTTGCAGAAGACACACTTGGTGCCAATGATATTGGTGTTGGGTCTCTCCACCAAGGTCCATACTTGATTTCTTTCAAAGTTGTTGAGCTCATCGTGCATGGCCATCACCCAATCCGGATCACCAAGTGCTTGCTCAACCTTAAGAGGTTCCAAAGAGGAAACAAACGAGTAATATTGGCAAAAGTTTGCTAAATGTGAATGAGTTGTTACCCCTTTTGAAGACTCCCAAGGATGTTGTCAATGGGATGATCTTGTTGTATTGTTTGCCTTAGCCTTGGATAATCAATGGCCTCTTGTCCATCTTCTGGATCTTCATTATCTTCTTGCTCGAATGTATGTTGTAGGTTCTATCCTTGAATCAAAGTTGGACTTGTTGCTGCTATTAGAGGGAGTGTGGCACTGCCGCTCTTATGTGCGGCACTACCGCTCTACTGATTTGCAATAGGGGTCTGCTCCCCCTCAGCATTAGGTACATCAGCGAAACTTTGTTCATCAGCAGCTTGAGGAACCTCTACTTCAGTGACTTCATCTTCTTATGGTCTTATATCACCAATAGCCAATTGCTTGATTGCTTCACAAGGTGGATCCTCCTTTCCTACAACACTGGAATCAACTTTCTCCACTTGAGAGCCATTAAATTCATCAAATGTCACGTCTATCGCTATTTCAACTCTCCCGAAGGTTTTGTTGAAAACACGATAGCCATGCTCATTTGATCCATAAAAAGGAAGAAAACCTTCATCAACTTTAGGTGCAAACTTAGAGGTTTTGGGTTTCTTATTAAGTATGAAACACTTGCACCCAAACACTCTAAAGTAGGACACCTTTGGTTTGTTACCGGTTAGAAGCTCATATGAAGTTTTCTTCAACTTCTTATGTAGGTAGAGGCGGTTGATGGCATGGCAAGCGGTATTGATGGCTTCGCACCAAAAGAGGTCCAGCGTCTTGTACTCATCTAGCATTGTCCTTGCCAAGTCAATTAGTGTACGATTCTTCCTCTATACTACACCATTTTGTTGAGGGGTGTATGGAGTTGAGAACTCATGCTTGATGCCTTCTTCATCAAGAAACTCCTCAACTTGGGTGTTCTTGAATTCGGTCCCATTGTTGCTTCTCATTTTCTTGATGGGGAGACCAAACTCCTTTTGAGCTCTTCTAACAAAAGTCTTCACTTTGTCTCTAACTTGACACTTATCAAACAAGAAAATACCCAAGTCAAACGGGAATAATCATCAACAATAACAAGACCATATTTGTTACCCTCGATACTTAGGTACGCGACCGGTCCAAAGAGATCCATGTGTATGAGCTCCAATGGTTGCGTCATGGTCATGATGCTCTTTGGTAGGTGAGGTACGCCAACTTGCTTTCCAGCTTGACAAGCGCTACATATCCTATCTTTCTCAAAGTGAACATTTGTTAGCCCTAGGATGTGTTAGTCCTTTTGAAGTTTGGTCAAGTTCCTCATCCCAACATAGGCTAGTCAGCGATGCCAAAGCCACCCCATGCTAGATTTTAGCACTAAACAAGTCTCAAGATTAGCTTTACTTTTGTTGAAATCAACTAGGTAAAGCTTGTTCTTTAAATGACCCATAAAGACAATAAAGGAATCATCCCTTCTAAAGACTTCCACACCCTTATCGGTAAAGAGACAATTGAAACCCATCTCGCATAATTGAGAGATGGACAACAATTTATAACCTAACGAATCAACATGTAAAATATTTGTAATTGAATGCTCAAGGGTTATAGCAACTTTACCGAGACCAATCACATCCCCCTTAGAGTTGTCTCCAAAGAGAATATTTTCATTCGAGTCCATCTTTGGGGTATATGATGATAATATACTCCTTTCTCTGGTCATATGATTTGTACATCCACTATCAAGCACCCAACTTGACCCACTAGAGGAGTATGCCTGCAAAACAGATTTAGTTGCTTGATTTAGGTCCCCAATTTGACTTGGGGCCTTTCATGTTAGTCACAAGAAATTTAGGAACCCAAATAGAAGTATTCTTGTATGTGTTGGCTTCCTTTCCAACATATTTGGCAACCACTTTTCCACTGTTGTTGTTCATAGTGCCCCACACTGATTCCTTTGGCTTCTGCTGAACCTGTTTCTACTGGGACACCTTCTTCTTGGGCTTAGTTTGATCAGGAGCAGAATTGATAGCCTTCCCATTTTTGTGGGGAGTAGCACAATCGGCCTTCACTATGGCACTGCTGCTCTAGACTGCGGCACTGCCATTGTCTATGCAGAATGATCTGTACCCACTCTTTCCTTCCTCTCAAACTTGACATGCTCATAGCCATTTATGATCTTTCTTCCATTTGTCTTGGCTCCTGTAGTGTGCCCTGCTTGATTGAGGGGTGTCTACCTTGCTTGAAATGAGGCACTTTTGAATCATTTGTCTTCTTGTCACTTACTTGAGCCTTACCACTCAAGTAGCCCTTGCCAATGATCTCATTGAGTCTAGCAATTTCTTTTCTCATTGCCTCCATGTTTGCAAGGTTAGTGGAATAAGCATTCAAATCAATTTTATAACATTTTCCACAACCTTGACTAGTGGAGGTAGTAGAGGCATCCTTTGCCTTAGAGGGATGTGAGTTGCTATCCCAAAGAATGTTATATTGCAGCTCAAGTTCTTTGTGCTTTTCATCTTAGTCACAATAATTTTTCTTGAGAGCAATATTTTCTTTATTTGTGATAGCATGGTCCCCTTGTTCTTTGGCCAAGGCCTTGTGCAAGGATTCCACCTCACTTCTCTCTGATGCAAGAGCTTCCTGGCTAGCAATGTAGAGATCCTCTTATTGGATAAGAGTTTTCTCTCTAGATTCTAGCTCATCTTGGACACTCTCTAAGTCCTCCATTAGTTTAGTGATGAATAGTTTGGTCTTTTCATCTAAGTTCTTAGTTAATTTATTAATTTTTTCATCACTAGATTCATCATCACTAGAGCTATCACTAATATCACTACTAAAGATATCACTAGGAGGTGGAGGTGGAGGAGCTTTGGCCTTGGATTTAGATTTTACCTTCTCACCCTTTGCCATAAGACAAATGTGAGGGGAGTAGTAGTCATCATCGGAAATGTTGGTGAAGAGTCTTGGTGAAGAAGATGGTTCATGGATAGCAATGGTTGCAACTTTCTCACCTTCTTCACTTGAGCTTTCAATAGATGAATCTCATTCATGCCCAATATGAGCTTCTCCCATATTTTTCTTGCTCTTTCTCCAGTCGGCCTTGTCCTCCTTCTCTTTCTTATACTTGTTCTCCTTGATCTCATGTGGGCACTTGGCAATGAAGTGATTGGTGCTTCCATAATTGTAGCATGTCCTCTTCTTCTTGTTTGGAAACTTCCTCTTTACTATCTTGTACCCTTGCTTCTTCAACCCTTTGTGAAACCTCCTCATAAAGAGAGCAACATCATCTACTTTCTCATATTGGTCATCATCATGTTCACTCTCACTAGAGGATGAGGTGGTCTCTACTCTTTCTTGAACTTGCTTGCTTGCTTTAGGCTTGCTAGTTGAAGCTTGTTGGTTGATCTTGGACTTGCTTGTAGAGCCTTGCGTGCTTTATTTGTTGGCCTTGAGAGCTACATCTTTGATCTTGATGCCCTATAACTTTGCTTGCAATTCTCTATGTTTCTTCCTCTCATTTGCTTCTTCTCTTTTCATATCAAAGGTCAAGATCCTCCCAAGTACATCATTTGGTGTGAAGTACTCAAACTTCTTCTTGTCTCTAATTAGAGTGACTATGGTCTTATTTCTAGGTAAATAAGCTTCCAACATAATCTTCACAACTTTATGATCATCTAGCTCATCACAACCATAGCCTCTAATCTTGCCCACCATTGTCATTAACCTATCAAACATCCCTTGTGGCCCTTCTCCATCTAAGATAACAAATTGGTTGAGCTTGGACATCAACAAATCAATTCTTACCTTTCTCACTTTGTCAACCCCTTCATGTGCAAGTTGCAAAGTATCAAAAATTTGTTTGGCAATATCCACACCAATCACTCTATTGTACTCATCACCATCCAAGGCACTAAGTAGCACACTAGTAGCTTGACCGTTGAGGTGGATGATTCTCATTTCTTCTATGGTTGGATTCTTGGGATCAACTGGTGGCTCAAATCCATTGCAAACAACCTCACAAATGCCAAGATGAAGACCTATAAGATAGGCTCTCATCAAGTGCTTCCACTTGGCAAAGTTAGTCCCATCAAAATGAGGTAACTTGCCCGTGGGCACATTGATGAAAGACTTGCGATCATGGTTAGTCATAGACATAGAAGAATAGTTAAAGGATACGGCGTCATATTTGTTGTCATCATTCTTCTTGCCCTTTCCTTTCTTGTCCTTCTTGCTATGCACTTGGTAGGACTCATCATCATCACCATCTTTGGAGCTGCTAGATAGCTCACTTGAAGATGCATTGGAGGCTTTTGCTTCTTATTCCTTCTTCTTTCTTGCTTCTTTTCTAGCTTCTCTCTTGAGTCCTCTTTCTTCTTTTCTTGCTTTCTTCTCTTCTAACCGCTGCTACTCCTTCCTCTTCTTCTCTCTTGCTTCTCTTTTCTCTTTTCTAGCTACCCTTCTTATTCTTCTTTCTTCTTCATTTTGAGATTTTTCGCCATCGGTTGCCTCTAGCTGCTGGAGCATGGAGTTGATTGCTGTAGAGGCGCTAAGCTCACTGTTGTCGGTGTCATGTAGCCCAACGTCCTCCAGATCGATGTTGATGGGTTTCACAACACCGGATCCTCCCCTTAGCTCCATACATCACGCGGTGAAGCGCACACGAGGTAAACTACCTCTGATACCACTTATAGGATCTCTGGTACGCCTAGAGGGGGATAAATAGGCCTATAAAAACTCAACTCAAACTAAAGTCAAATTCACCTGTGGCACTGCCGCTCTGTGATGCAGCACTGTCGTGCCTGCAAGAGAGGTTAGTTCATAGTTCAAAATCTATCCAATGAAATTTAGATCCGGTAAATTTCTTAGCTTCCTGCAGGGTAGTAGATCACAGATCTACAGTTGAAAGTGGTGGGAACACCGCACACAAGTAGATCAGCCTCAAACTCTAGAAATCACCTCAACCACACAATGTCATGCAAGTAATATAAATCAAGCACAAGTGACACAATGATTTATCCCGTGGTTTGGCTCGCCACCAAGGCTTGCCTACCTCCATGTTATTGAGGTTAGCCACTAAGGCTTAGAGCTTTCTAGCCCTTCCTCGTCTTAAGTCAAAAGACTTAACTATTGAGATGAGGGGTGAGTTTACTAGCTTCAAGACATTGTTACAAACCTCCCAAGGCTGCCACATAAGTTGGCAAGCTCCACGGGCGACGCTCTAGCCAGCTAGGAGCCAAGCTCCAGGAGTAACAAACACAACCGCCAGCTAAAACGTGAACCAAGTGCTCTTTAGAGATTGGGAATCAATGGAGCTGCTCTCTAATTGACTTTTAGACCCTTATCCCTCAAGGATTGATGGGGAAATCAATGGATTTGCTTGGGGGTTTGAGGTCAACAATTGAGTGAGAGAGAGAGAGAGAGAGCTCCTGCTCTATTTTTTAATGTGCTGAAGTGAAGAAAAAGAGAGTTGGTTACCATTGGGAAGAAAGGGGAAAGGTATATATACCCTAGCCCCAAATGGTCACTTAAATCACAGATAGCCGTTAGAGAGGAAAGGGAAATATATATATACCCCAAGCCCACATGGACACTGCACCCAAGAGGTCGGGTGAGTCGGAGCTCGCGGCCTTGAGGTTGGGCGAGACAAAACCCGTGGCCTCAAGGTCGGCCGAGATGGAGCCACGACCAAGGGGTCAGGCGAGCCAGATCCCGCAACCAATGGGTCGGGCGAGACAGAGCCCGCTGCCTCAAGGTCGGGCGAGACGGAACCCATGGCCTCAAGGTTGGGTGAGACAGAGCCATGACCAAGGGGTCAGGAGAGCCGGATCCCACCACCAAGGGGTCGAGCGAGATGGAGCCCGCACCTAAGGGGTCGGGCGAGTCGGAGCCCGCACCCAAGGGGTCGGGCGAGACGGAGCTCGCACCACGCAAGACAACAAGGGTAATAGTGAAGTGGAGACTGTCTTGGCTATGAATCTGAGGACGCATGTGGTTGTTTGAGCATTTGGTAGCACATATTAGCTTAAGCATTGTGCCCCCTTTATAGTACGACTTTTCCTATACTCAAATTGAGTATATAAAAGAATTTAAACCTACTTTGAGTTTGAAGCCATCTACATTTGTAATTGGGGGCTCCTCCATTTCGTGTAGCATCATCGAATATAAATTCCCAACATGTCATCTCGATAAGTCTCATTAGTTCTCTAATTGCGTGGTCATTATCACCAAAACCCACAATTAAGGCTTCATTGAACTTTCAGTCTCCCTCTAACTACCGGACAATAAAGATTTATTCGGTCTGAACTTATTTATATAATAGCCCGTGCTCATACGAGTTTGAATAGCTCTTGTATAGCATGATAGGAAGTCTGATTCCAAAACATATTGGGTTCATGCTCATATGTGCAAAAAAGGAAAAAAGAAAAATATTGTGGCAGATGAGGACATGATCTCTAAGGCAAAAAGAAAAAGAAGCCGTATTTAGATTAGAATAGGATCCCTAACTATAGTTGTGTCCAATCCATATATATATAAAATATAGGAGGGTTGTAGACAAACAAATAGAAACATATGCATTCATGGAATTAGTTAGAAGGAGATGATAAAAAATTAGGTTGAAATTTTGGCTCTTTATTATTAAGGTATGATAGAGATGGTAAAACATAAAAAGATAGGTACATTTCTTGTTGTTTATATGAACATTTGATAATTTTTTCTCCCGTTGTAACATACGAGCATATTTGCTAGTATACTACTAAAAAGCCTCCACGACAATCGTTCACAAGTAGAAGGATGTCAATCCGTTTCTCAAATCTCAAAACAAAAGGCTTCGAAGAAATCAAAATCAATATACGTAAACACGGACACCTAAAAAGACTCGGACATGCCAACGAAATCAATCCGCCCATCTACCAAATATGTCTAATTATTCAAAAATACAAACCTCACCCGTACCTTTGACCTTGTAGAAATCAACAAATGCAAGGTTCGGAGATGAAATTTATTTTAGACTAATCTATATTTTATTTTTTAGTTATTCTCTTCTATTCTCTACCCCTAAAAGGACTCTAAAGTCATCATCTATCCGGTGATATCAAATTCATTTTGATACCTGCTCACGTGTTTGCGTCCGATACAAATTGTACTCTACTTGAGCTCACACGTCCGCTTCCTACCTAGTTCTGATAGGAAGACCACGTGTCTAGGAATTGTTCACAAGTATAACGAAGTCAATCCATTTCTCAAATTCAAAACAAAAAGGCTTCAGAGGAATCAAAATCAATATACGTAACACGAACACCTGTTTACACCAAAATTTGGTAAGCTTGTCCTAGAAAGGAAGAGATCGGCCGATGATGTCAAAAGCAAGAAAGTCTCCTAATTAAGGGATATGTACGAGTCGGCTAGGAAATATTATTTTATTTTATTTGGAGAAACACGACATCTAGGTGCATATCACGATGAAAGAAACAAGGACACGTATCAAACAAGGAAGTTTCATCAACAAGGATTCTGCATAAGGAAAATTAGAATCCATGTATCTTGATATTTCTTTTTGTTATCTAGTCATGTTCGTTTAGGACTCTTATCAGCCCAGGGTATAAATATAAACCCCCGCTATTGTACCAGATAATGAACAAATCAATACAATTACTTTTCTGGCTTCACGCCAACCCTTAGGAGTAGGAGTACTGTAGATCTCGACGAGTTCTTCAACAAGTAGGGCTACATCGATCGATCAACCTCTGACTTGTCTGTGAGTACCATCATGACTTGTATCATACTTGTAAAGTTGCATCAGCCGATTGATCTTTTACGAGTATAATATAAATTTGTTATCAATCTGTATCATTATTTGTAAGGCTGCATCAGCTGATTGAACTCTTGCGAATCATAATATAGATCAAAGTTATCGATCTTGTGTTAAACAACTTGTTGTTTAATACAATATCACCAGTTATTGAATCTGCTAAGATTAGTAAGATTTTCCTTATTGTTTTTGGCTGATTCAAAAGTTATCGATCTTATTATAATTAATATTCCATTAATTATAACAAATCACTTGATTGAGATAGAGATAGATCGACATCATATCATCATAATTGGTCATCTTCTAGTTTGGTCATGCTTTGAATCTTATGTTTGATGACTTAATTCTACTAGATCGACTATTTTATCTCTATTCCAATCAAACATAGTATGCATTCAAAGATATGTTTTAATCCTGAATAAACTCACTAGTTAATGAGATCCAATCTAATGACACTATCATAGCTACATCGATCTGGTCGAACCTCACTAGTAAGACTTTGGGTTAGAGATTGTCGATTAGTGGTTTTGTTCATGGTCGAGATATATACTCTTTTTGTTTGCTATGTCTGCACCGGCTATTTTAGTTGATTCGTCTGTGCTTTCACACATATAGCATGTTTTTCATGAACCTGTCAATATATAGATGGTTTTATAGATTCTTTGGCTTTAGTTTGTTACTGTTATCATAGCTGCATCGATCCGGCCGAACTTCACTGTTGATGGTGATAGATTAGATCTAGAGCGTTTGTAGATTCATTTGTACCAGACAGTCGATTTATTCACAGGTTATATCCCTTCTCGTTAAACTTATCGGCTCAATACTTTACACTGGTTATATCCATCAAGCTGATGATATTTCTTTATATTACTTATACCTAGGTGTATTGTACTTGTTATTATAAATCAATCATGATCCATGAGCATTATAGTCCCTAAATAGTTGATTTCTTCTCGTATATGCTATTTAGTCAATTCCCCTTTTTGACTGCTCTCGAAGCAGCATACTTGGAACTGTCTGGGCAACACCGGCATGTTCCACCCTAAATTACTGATAAAACTTTCTCTCCTTGTCAATTGCAAGTCAAATTGACTGGCACGCCTTTAGGATTTTCAGGATCGACTGGTCCTGTGTTGAAGCCAAGCAGATCTCCGGGTTGACTCCGCCCAAATCGTTCCGGCTTGCAGTGTGTCAGGCACATCGCCACATTTTTACGCCGACACACATTTTGGCATGCCTAGTGGGACCACAATCGTGATCAGAAGTCAGAGATATGGATTCCGAGCATTGAAAAGTGCTTAACTCTACTTGGACGCATGCTGCTAGAAATCACGTATGGAAGAAATTACAGAAAGAACAGGGTGTGCTGTTGTAGGCTTTGTGTCTACTAGTACGTGTCATTACTCCATTGTGTAGATCGTTATGTTTCAAGGAGCGTTCAATGTGGTTACAGTATGAAGATCCAGCAAGTAATTCAGGGTATGTCAATGCGTCTACTGGTCCCAAGGAGTTAATGCATCTACTGGAGACATGTAGGATACATGCTACGTGTGCAAATCTAATTCCAAGGAGTTGGATTTATTGACGAAGCAGACCGATGATCGTACAATAGATGAGTAGCCGATAGTCACGTCACCTTGCAGACAATCGATAAGTCTCAATGAATGCTGTAAAGATACATGAATCGGCTATTGGAGAGCGGAATCGACTTTTCTAAAAAGGAATGGGCTATTGGAGAGCGGAATCAATCTTTCAAGAAAGGAATCGGCTATTGGAGAGCGGAATCGACTTTTCAAGAAAGGGATCGGCTCGATACAATATTTTTTAGTTCAAAATGCAAGCTGATGCCAACGGATCAAGACATCAATGCAAGCCGATGGAGCCTTTTATTCAGTTGGATTCGAGAGAATACATCACCAGACTATAGTGCATCACATATGACTTGCTTGGTGAATGAAGACACTTGTACACATGATAAGAGAAAGCAAACAAGGGGCATGCCAGATGAACAGCACGTAACAGGAGTCATGTCTTTACCTAACTCATGGATGGAGGAGTCTCAACAAATATATGTGATTTCTTTCGCAGTTGGAAATATAAAAATTCAGATTGGAATTAATTATTTGGCCGGAAAGCTCTATACAGATGTCAGATATCAGTATCAACCATGCAAGGCCAAATGAAGTAAGGGGGATTAGGAAAGCAAATTGGACTTATTCTCTCTCATCGATTACTTCTTCACTGTTGTCCATTATTCCCTCACTTCCAACATCTCCAAGACTAGATTTATAGCCGATGGGATTAAAGTTGTCCAATGAAATTTTGAGTCAATGAAATTATTTTATCAAGAGCGACTGATAAATTTCCATTGGATTGGGTTATATGGCTTGTTCATGTTTGACGACATATGTGCAAGAACACGACTACAAGATGGGTGGATGGCTATATTAGTATTTGGCAAGGATACTCAGAAGGATGTTATGCTTTGCCTGAGTTAACTAGAAGGATCTGAGTCTAGCTCATTTTCCAAAGAAACGTGTTGTCTGGTATACGACATCAAGTCAACTACAGTACATTGATCGTTGGACAGGTCATCTGAGATATCGGCTGGGAGAATGGTAAGCCGTAATCTTAATTTAAGTTGTAGTGCAGGCCAATGATATATAAGCATATTATATTCCATTAGCTGAAATAAAATGTAGTATCCGTCTGAATATAATACAATCACATATGGTACGAAGATGCGAGGAAACGAAGCTGGAAGCCATGAGAAACCAAAGACATTACCATTAGCACACATCAGATGAGAGAAGATCGTCAGCTAGTGATTACTATTGGTGTACAGTTGATAGAAGGAGATTGTTAGCCTAAAGTTATTGTCAGCACACAAAAAATTGGCTAGAAGTATTGATAAGTGGTTAGAGTATATTTAAATATCATGGTGGCCAGAATATTTTATTAGCATCTCAGCTGATGAATATATTATGTGCATCAATTTGGCATGGTGTTATTAGCTGGTCACATGCAGATAACTATGGTTAATGGCAAGAAAGAAGCTGATGTTCATGCCCATTGTCTCTATAGCCGATTATAATTATAGACTTGAAGGTAGCTCCTAATCGTCTAAAGTAGGTGAATGGTCAGGAGTTCTAGAGGATTGAATCCAAGCAAGTCATCAAGGATATCGGCTCATGAAGGCCGATTGCAAGATGCAGAGGAAGATCAATTTTGGAGTTATCAAGAACTAAAGGAAGATAATTTTGAAGCATGAGTTCTCACAGTCTAAACTAGAGGGCCTGATTGCACGCCTGGTATGAAAAGCATCGGCTTATGACAACCAACTTTCAAGATAGAAGATAATTTCAAGTGGAAACCAAAGCATCAGGGCTAGAGGTCGATTATGTTTTGCTTCTGATATGGTTGCTATAGTCAAGATACGAGATTAAGAAGTCAAGCTAAGTATTAGGCTATGCTTAAGGAACTTCAACTTCTTCAGGAAGTAAAGGCCGATACTATTGAGGTATTTGAAGATTTACAATTAGTAATTAATCAATTGATTGACCTATATAAATGAAAAGATGATACTTTGGAGGAGTATTTTGACATTGCCAGTCCAACAGTGGTGTGCTTCATCATTATTCAAAAGGAAAATTAGTTATTATTCAGAGGTGGATTTGGTAGTGCTACGGAGAGACATGTTCATAAATTCTGATTAAAATTACAAAAGACGATGAGATATGTCTATCGGCTACATGCTATTCAGGTAGATTTGACGCCAAGTTAATTATGGACAAGATTGACATGAGAAAGGAGGCACGTGGGATCAAGACAGAGCTCACTTCAAATAGGATATGCATTGTTGTTTTCCTAAGAGACACAAGTGACCAAGAAAAAAGGAGAAGTTGTTTAGGGAAGCATATACATGCCCGATAAAATTCGGAAGCAAGAAGAAGGCGGGTCGATTAGCAGCAGCGAATCTCGACAAACAACAATTAGCATGGCTAGCCAATGATGGCGATAGATGTCTTGACTGTAGCTTATAGGGACAAACCAGCCAATGAATGCAACCAGAGCACCCAGTAAGGTGAATCGATCGGCTTTACCACCATCCATTTGAAAGTTACGTATGTAATCCATGGTGAGAAGGAAAGAAAAGAAATCGAGTAATGATTATTTATCAGATTTGACTTGGTGTTGGACTCGTTCATGCAGTGCGGCTTGAGTACAAACAAAGCATATATTGATTCTTTATTAGTTCAAGCCAACATAGAGTAGATGCGAGTGAACAAGCTTGGAAGCCAACATGGACTGCAAAGCGTATCAGCCATCAGGAGACAGAGTCTGACTAAATATGTCCACATACCCGATGCCGGTTAAGAGAAAATAGCAGAAGTCCGCTACCGATTTGCTTATATATTTGAATTAAGAGCGAATCAGTACGTTACAAGGATACTCATCGGCTTCTAAGTGCGAAGATCAAGGCATCAAGCCGATGGGGCCCTTTATGTAGTGATCAGGCATCAAGCCGATAGGTTTGTTGAAACCGGATTAAGTCTCCTTCCATCGGCTATTGTGAAGCAGCAGCAACCAGTGAAAACCCCATCTACTACAAGTTGCTATAGATAAATACTTTCCCTGTGGTGTCATATACTTACATAGAAGGCAAAATCTGCTACACCATACTCCTACCCAAGGCGAGATCAGTTTAATTCAAAGGAAGGACTACACATACATGGAAGGTGGCGTTGGAAAATAGGATAACTTCCAATGTATTAGTTCATGACACCACCTCCAACGCCCAGTTTGAGGAAGGCTAAGGAAGTTAGGAGCAGTTGACCTATGTGTGCAGATATCAGAAGAAGAGTATCAGAGCTGTGATCCTAATTTGGGGAAACAAAAGCCAATGATAAAGCTTATTACATCGGCTAGAGATATCTATTCGTTTATCTCGATATGTCAGATACAAGGCAGGATGAAAATGAATGAGTCCCATATAAGGCAAAAGCGGCCACTATGGATGACTTCTTCTTCAGCATCGTGGCCAAGCCTAATGTCACCAACGATACGATCAGCTCATCATGGAACCTACACCTAGAAGATCCTTGAGATGAATACACTCGGCGTCTCGAGCTCTTGCATGAACTACGCATCGGGGGGCCTGCCGCTGCACACGCACCTACGTGCCACGGAGCTCATCTTCATGTTCTATGGCATGCTCAACATTGGTTTCATCGCCATGATGTTCTTTGGGGCTACCCGTAAGCGGCCCAATGGCATGTTCACCTAGGCGCTCCAGATCCCCAACGAGGAGAATCGACAAAGGCTAAGCTCGCGCCCAAGAAGGACTAAATATAACAAAGGCCATTACGTATTCGTTAGCAGTAGAGATGGCTACAGGAGTGTGATGTAAGCACATCGGTAATGCCTGCACATGGTCCAGCCCTGGAATCACCATCAGCAACCAGCATCACCCATTATGTTGTTGGCATCGTCACTGTTGTTATTGTCTTGCAAGTTGCGGTCATCCTCAATTCCGTTAGTAGCGGCTGCTGATATTGACAAAGCTCGGATGGCATGGCCGTCGCAATCTTGATTTTCCTAGCAGATTTGTAATTTGGTGGTTGACACAGAGAAGACCAGAGACAGATCGAGCAGAAAACAAATAAAGGTCAATCACTTCTCTTGAGATAGAATTGGTTGTTACTTCATGACCTTACCCTTCAAGCAGATGGAGTCTATAGCCGATTGGCAAGAGCATAAAGCCAGTAAGATATCAATTTCTGATACAATAGTGTAACTTCAAAATAATCAGGTGAAATCAATAAAAGATCGACATAGCCGATGACCATCTCTAGAGCCAATGGGATTGTCAAAATCATTTTCTTCCATGGGTTATTATCATCGGCTGTTCGACCAAGCATATTTTTCAAGATAAAGAAAAAGTCATCATGAGAGGTTGCGTCAGAGATACAAAAGGAAGTTAGCAACCTGATAGATGATAGGAGACCATTGGCTGGGAGTTATTATCTATAGAAGTCACCATCAATTAGTGATTATCTTACTGCTATGACTGAGTTTAAACACTCTAGCCAATTGAGGGCATTAACACGTACGTGAAATGAACTACTACATACCTATACACAAGTCATCGGAAGACAAAAAAGGAAATAAACAAGTTTAAAGAGTTTCCACGGTTCGATGATGTGTTCAGCGGATGTTCCTATGCAGCACTGTAGCAGGGAATAACCGAGGGATTTAGGAGTTCGATTAATAATCATGGAAGCATATATAACAAGGACTGCTCAAAGGTTGATCTAATGAGCGCACAGGTGATGCATCAGGGGAAGTTGAAGCACGTTCTTGTTCTAGCATCTACAAAATAAGATTAGCATACATATAGTAAAGGAAGACGATCGTACTCTTCTGAATGTACATGCATCGGCTATTGGTGTTGGGAGTATGCCCTAGAGATAATCATAGAGATGATTATATTGCCTTGTATCCATGATATATTATAAGTTCATTGAATTTCCATTAAAAACAACCTGTATCGATTAGCAATTATGTGAATTGTTTGTGAAACTCTTTTACTTGTATGGTTATTCTAATATCGTCCCTGGTCAGAGTTCGTGTGAGGACACACATGAATAATGGATCAACACATTATTAGTTGATGACTATGTTTCACAAGTCATAGACATGGAGATGTCAAACTAATAATGTGGGCACATGTATGACATGGGGCTGGACTGACCCAACGTGAGATGTTGTAATTATCTCTATTTACATCATGTACGTTATCTCCGTAACAGGGTAGTTATAAAGGTGGTTTTTGGTTTTGTCGGGAAACATGCTATGAGACATAGACAATCTAGATGGAATTTGCCCCTCTCTATATGAGAGAGATATCAATGGATCACTCTAATGATTAGATCAAGAAATGCATGGCCGTGCTTGGGTTAAGTGTTAACCTATGAGTTGGACCAAATATCGTGAGGCAAGGGAATAACAAGTATGTGGTTTTGTGGTAGTTTGTCTGATATGATCTTTGCGTATGCATAAGAGTTGACATGCCTTGCTAGAGGCCGCTATCAACTAATGGCCAAGTAGGAGTACTCGGGCCATGTCTATGTGTGCGTGAACCCATAGGGTCGCACACTTAAGGGGCTGGAAGCCTAATTCGGATTAGATCCGAGTTAGACAAGGCTTAGGGTTACTAATGAGTCTCCAACTCAGGAGCTCATTAGGGACGCCTATAAATAAGTGGGGTGGGCAACGGGGCTAGGTATCCCATGCCTTTTTGGCAGCCGCTGTAGCCCATCCTATGCTTGCGCTTGCTGCTCCTCGCGGACCTAGCACTCTAGAGGTGCGATGCTTCCTCCCTGTACGTGTAGATACCTCAGAGGTGCTGCATCTGGAGCACAAGGACGAACCACACGAAGGGGACGGACGCACGGACGACCTTGCAACTGCACGACACTGCTACGATGCGTTCGACTACATCGAGTCGCTTCCGCTGCACCTGCGCGTCTAGTGGTAATCCCGTGATCTATAACTAGCAGTAGATCATGGTTTATGAGGTCGAATTTTTGTTTTCCGGCTAGCATAGCATCCTCATAACCCTACAGTGGCAATAATGCAAGAGTTGTTGCGTTGAACGTTGGGACAATGCAACTCCACCTCCCGTCAGGATTTATTATGGAGTTGAATAATTGTTATTTTGTTCCTAGTTTAAGTCGAAACATTGTGTCACCTTCATGTTTGATGAAGGATGGTTATTCATTTGCGAGTAAAGACAATGGTTGTGTGATCTCTAAAAATGGCATGTCTGTGGCTTCTGCATCCATTCTGAATGGGTTATTTATTTTAAATCTTGAAGATGCTCCTGTCTATAATATAAGTGCTAAAAAGCCTCGACTTAATGAGTTAAGTCCTACCTATATGTGGCATTGTCGTTTAGGTCATATAAGTGAGAATCGCATGAAGAGGCTCCATTCTGATGGGCTTTTAACTTCGTTTGATTTTGAATCATACGAGACATATGAGGCTTGCCTGCTGGGCAAGATGACCAAGACGCCTTTCATAGGTTTTCCTGAGAGGGCGGCAGACTTGCTGGAACTCATACATACTGATGTGTGCGGACCAATGAGTACGACAGCAAGAGGTGGATTCCAATACTTCATAACCTTCACTGATGACTTTAGTAGATATGGCTATGTCTACTTAATGAGACATAAGTCTGAGACATTTGAAAAGTTCAAGGAGTTTTAGAGTGAAGTAGAGAATCAACGTGGCAAGAAAATTAAGGCTTTGCGATCTGATCGTGGAGGCAAATATTTGAGCTACGAGTTTAGCAATCATCTAAAGAGTTGCAGAATTATTCCACAGCTTACGCCACCTAGAATGCCTCAGAGAAATGGCATGTCCGAGCGACATAATCGGACTTTGTTGGACATGGTTCGGTCTATGATGAGCCAGTCAGACCTATCATTATCATTTTGGGGATACGCTCTAGAAACAGCCACTTTCACATTGAATATGGTACCATCTAAGTCGGTAGTTAAGACACCACATGAGATGTGGACTGGTAAGAGTCCTAGTTTGTCTTTTCTGAAAATTTAGGGTTGTGAAGTTTATGTCAAATGACTTATGATAGATAAACTAACACCCAAATCAGACAAATGCTTTTTTGTGGGATATCCGAAGGAAACTTTAGGGTATTACTTCTACAACCGATCAGAGGGCAAAGTGTTTGTTGCTCGGAATGGTGTTTTCTGAGAGAAAGAGTTTCTCAAAAGAGAGAAAAGTGGACAGAAGGTGTATCTTGAAGAAGTTCAAGATGAGCCAGTTGGGAAGGACTCTACGAGTGATGCTAATGTAGTAGAACAAGTTGAGATACCCGTGGCAATAGAAACACCGCCACAACCATGAAGGTCAGCAAGAATCCGTGAGTTGCATGGGGATTTGTTATTGTTAGACGATGATGAACCTGCGACTTATGCGGAAGCAATGATGGAACCAGATTCCGAGAAATAGCAAAGTGACATGAGATCTGAGATAGATTCCATGGGAAACAATCAAGTTTGGAACTTGGTTGACCCGCCTGATGGGGTTAGACCCATAGAGTGCAAATGGGTCTATAAAAAGAAAAAGGATATGGATGGAAATGTTCACATCTATAAAGCTCAACTTGTTGCAAAGGGTTTTCGACAAGTTCAATGAATTGACTACGACGAGACTTTCTCGCTGGTAGCGATGCTTAAATCTATCCGGGTCATTCTCACAATAGCTGCTTATTTCGATTATGAGATATGGCAGATGGATGTTAAAACAGCCTTTCTAAATGGAAATTTGGATGAGGACGTGTATATGATACAACCCGAAGGTTTTGTTGATCCAAACAATGCTGGAAAATTTTGCAAGCTTCATAAATCCATTTATGGGTTAAAGCAAGCATCTCGGAGTTGGAACATTCATTTTGATGAAGTGGTCAAAGGGTTTGGCTTTCATCAGAATGAAGAAGAACCTTGTGTTTACAAGAAGGAAAGTGGGAGCGCTATTGTATTTCTGATCTTGTATGTGGATGACATATTATTGATTGGGAATGACATTCCTATGTTGCAATCCGTAAAGACTTCACTGAATAATAATTTTTCTATGAAGGATTTAGGAGAAGCAGCATACATTTTGGGCATCAAGATCTATAGAGATAGATCAAAGAGGCTTATAGGATTAAGCCAAGATACGTACATTGACAAGGTGTTGAAACGATTCAACATGGAACAGTCCAAGAAAGGGTTCTTGCCTATGTCACATGGTATGCGCTTTAGCGATAAACAGTGTCCTTCGACAGCTGATGAGCGAAAGCGCATGAGTAAGGTTCCATATGCCTCGGCAGTTGGTTCCATCATGTACGCCATGATATGTACTCGCCTAGATGTCTCATATGCTCTAAGTGTTGCGAGCAGGTACCAAACTGATCCAGGAGAGAGTCATTGGACACTTGTTAAAAACATTCTTAAGTACTCGAGAAGGACTAAAGATGTGTTCCTAATCTATGGAGGTGAGGAGGAGTTCATTGTAAATGGTTACACTGATGCTAGCTTCCAAACTGACATGGATGATTCACATTCTCAATTAGGTTTTATGTTCGCAATAAATGGTGGTGTTGTAAGTTGGAAAAGTTCCAAGTAGGAGATGGTGACTGATTCTACAACAGAGGCTGAGTACATTGTAGCTTCTAGAGCTGCGAAGGAAGGTGTTTGGATGAGGAGGTTCCTCATTGAACTTGGTGTGTTTTTGAATGCGTCTAGCCCATTGAATCTACATTGTGACAACAATGGGGCAATTGCGCAGGCTAAGGAGCTAAGGAATCACCAAAAGAACAAACATGTACTATGGAAATTTCACCTCATTCGAGAGTTCATTAGACGAGATGAGATTAAGATGTGCAAGATACACACAGATTTGAATGTTGCAGATCCTTTGACAAAGGCTCTTCCATAGCCTAAGCATGAGGCACACATGAGAGCTATGGGTATTAGATATCTTTGAGATTAACTCTAGTGCAACTGGGAGATTGTTGGGAGTATACCCTAGAGATAATCATAGAGATGATTATATTGCCTTGTATCCATGATATATTATGAGTTCATTGAATCTCCATTAAAGACAACCTGTATCGATTAGCAATTATGTGAATTGTTTGTGAAACTCTGTTACTTGTATGGTTATTCTCATGTTGTCCCTAGTCAGAGTTCGTGTGAGGACACACATGAATAATGGATCAGCACATTATTAGTTGATGACTATGTTTCACAACTCATAGAAATGGAGATGTCAAACTAATAATGTGGGCACATGTATGACATGGGGCTGGACTGACCCAACATGAGATGTTGTTATTATCTCTATTTACATCATGTACGTTATGTCCTTAGACCTGACATTGTTGTATGTATTCAAGATGTGAAACGACCTACTTAGGGACTATCAAATGCTACTCCGTAACAGGGTAGTTATAAAGGTGGTTTTTGGGTTTGTCAGGAAACATGCTATGAGACATAGACAATCTAGATGGAATTTGCCCCTCTCTATATGAGAGAGATATCAATGGATCACTCTAATGATTAGATCAAGAAATGCATGGCTGTGCTTGGGTTAAGTGTTAACCTATGAGTTGGACCAAATATCGTGAGGCAAGGAAATAACAAGTATGTGGTTTTGTGGTGGTTCATCTGATATGATCTTTGCGTATGCATAGGAGTTGACTTGCCTTGCTAGAGGCCACTATCAACTAATGGCCGAGTAGGAGTACTCGGGCCATGTCTATGTGTGCGTGAACCTATAGGGTCGCACGCTTAAGGGGCTGGAAGCCTAATTCGGATTAGATCTGAGTTAGACAAGGCTTAGGGTTACTAATGGGCCTCCAAATCAGGAGCTCATTAGGGACGCCTATAAATAAGTGGGGTGGGCAATGGGGCTAGGTATCCCATGCCTTTTTGGCAGCCGGCGCCGCCCATCCTATGCCCGCGCCTGCTGCTCCTCACGGACCTAGCAGTCCGGAGGCGCGACGCTTCCACCCTGTACGTGTGGATACCTCGGAGGTGCTGCATCTGGAGCACAAGGATGAACCGCATGAAGGGGACGGACGTACGGATGACCTTGCAACTGCACAGCACTGCTATGACGCGTTCGACTACATCGAGTTGCTTCCGCTGCACCTACGCGTCTAGTGGTAATCCCGTGATCTATAACTAGCAGTAGATCCTAGTTTATGAGGTCGAATTTTTGTTTTTCGGCTAGCGTAGCATCCTCATAACCCTACAATTGGTTATCCGATGTTGCTTGTTTACATGTCAACATGGTTTGATGACACCAGTGATGATGGTGCTGGTGGTGACATTCCTACTGGAGTACCTACCTAAAATTTATCACGCAGCGCGGCTACTTTAGCGGATGCAGGGCCAATCGGGCTACATCTTCAGAACCATTTGGCGGCCGGCGAGTGCGCATGCAGCAACACAATGACCTGCATGATGCAGCTGTACTACGGTGTTTTCCCCTTCCTTGGCATCATTGGCGGTGACAAATTCGACGATGCCGATGACGAACTTGAGCTACGCGGAGCAGATGCTGCTCCTAATCTCCCGGAGCTTTATGGCATTTAACACATTCGGTGACCTAGAAAGCATGATGGGGAATGGGTGGAGATCATGTTTGACATCATCACAAGCAGGCCGGTCCTCATTACCATGCTCATCAGTAACATCAAGGAATTCCTAATTAGGCCATGTTCGAGAACATGCAGTTGGAACTCAACCCATTTGGCCTCATCATCTACAACGCCAACATGAAGCAACTGGTAAACATGCTGGGGTACGAATACTTCTACCAGAAGATGCGACAATAGATATACAAAGATCAGTAGGGACCAATCCAGCTGCATGTGATTGCCATAGCATCTGGCCTCAAGGCCGATTACACCTGTTTCTGACAATGAATCAGGCCCTAAGGCTGGTTGCATTTATTGAGCTTGCAATGTTTGAATAAAAGTTGTGCTCATCATCTCATGAAGGACAATTGAAGGCTTATGCGGTGTCTACTTGCATCTATAGAGAGAATACGAACAGCAGCAGGGAAAGGAATAAATGTTAAGCATATTCCTCTAGCGAAGTATCTAAACTAATGACTTCCCTTGAAGAAAACCAACTGCTAGTTCAAGATCCTGCCTTTCAAACCAAAGAATCATTTGTTCCTTAAAAGCTGATGAAGATAAGACATCATTGAAAATTGGAATCCAGAGTTGCATCGGCTGAATATTTTGATCAATGATTTCAAGGCTGATTCTAACATGTTTGACCAACAGTGGTCAGATACTGCTCGAGGCCACCATACGTCAGGATTTTTCCGTTTGTTTAGGCTAGCGCCACTTCTGACTTCTTCGACGATAACCAGGGATGCCACGAGCTGGCAGAGGTCACCGAGCAGGCCGCAAAGCACACTGAGGTGACCAGGCTCAGAATGGAGGTACATACATGCGGATGTGAGGTATATATTCTTTATTCCCTACTTTTTCTATCACTTATGAACAAACTATCATAGGGAAAGTATGCTATCTAAGTAGCTGATGAATGATATATGGTATGATGAAAGGAACCTTGCTTCTTTTGCAAAGTACTTGGGAAATTTTATTATAAAAATACAAAATCAATAGCTTGTCTCCTTGATGATGTTGAATTTCCTACCAAGACCATATGTTATTATTAAAAATCTTCCACATAAGTTGCTTATTTTGTGTTGAGTTTTGTTAAGACTCATTGACCCTTGTTGAGAGATTTATCATGCTCCTAAGATCAAGATCACGTACACGCTACAAATGTGTGCTGCTTCTACACTGGAAGTACACAAAAACATGATTTTCATCCACCTCAAAATGTTCAGCTCCTATACTAGGAGAAGACAAAAAATATATTTGCTAGGTTTTATCAGAACAAATGCTCCAAGTTCTTGATAATATTTCTCTCAAAAGTTGTTATAAAAAGAGACATGGGTTATGCAAAAATATAAAAAGATGGACACAAAAGAGGTCCAAAGTAAAAAAAGGAAAGAGAAAAGAGATGAGAATAAAGATAACACATGTTCTCGCAAAAATATTCCACAAGAGATAAATATATTCCAGAGAGCATAGTATAATTAGGTTAGCCACTAAATATTCCACACATATAAACATCTTGATCTAAGAGTATGACACTTCTCTCCTTGGATCCGGGGTTTGACTTTACAATACGCAAGGTAAGTATGCTACATACTTTGTCCCTACTCGAACTCCACATAAACTTTTTAGAAGTAGGGTAAATAGAGGCGAAACAATGTCTTGGTGAGGAACTATGCACATTAAGCGATCTGAGAGAATCATTTAGGGAGCAAAGCTATGTTTTAATTTAAAAATCTTTCAAAACACCCAAGTTTTCTGAGTAGGAGAAGTGAGGATGACTGGATTCTAATGCGTTCCATTCTTCAACCACCCAAGATGGCGTGATAGACACTTCAAAGTTCAAATGTATAGGTGAGGCTTGGAATAAGGTAATATTCCTACTAGAGAATTCTTCAGCTCCTTACTAGTGATTTGATAGCCGATTATAGTTATAAACTAGAGGACCAGCTCTTAATCGGCTAAAGCAGATGAACAGTCCACCCAAGTAAGTCATCAAAGCTAAGTATTGCAATCAGATGCCGCTGACTCGGGAAAGGAGATTATGAGATCAAAATAGTTCGAAGCATAAAAATTCATACTCCGAACTAGGGGGCTGTGTTTACACCAAAATTTGATAAGCTTATCCTAGAAAGGAAGAGATCGGCCGATGATATCAAAAGCAAGAAAGTCTCCTAATTAAGGGATATGTACGAGCCGGCCAGCAAATATTATTTTATTTTATTTGGAGAAACACAACGTCCAGGTGGATATCACGATGAAAGAAACAAGGACACGTATCAAACAAGGAAGTTTCATCAGTAAGGATTCTGCATAAGGGAAATTAGAATCCATGTATCTTGATATTTCTTTTTGTTATCTAGTCATGTTCGTTTAGGACTCTTATTATCCCAGGGTATAAATATAAACCCCGACTATTATATGAGATAATGAACAAATCAATCAGTCAATACAATTACTTTTTTGGCTTCACGCCAACCCTTAGGAGTAGCAGTACTGTAGATCTCGACGAGTTCTTCAACAAGCAGGGCTGCATCGACCGATCGACCTCTGACTTGTCTGTGAGTACCGTCACGACTTGTATCATACTTGTAAAGCTGCATCAGCCGATTGATCTTTTACGAGTATAATATAAGTTAGTTATCGATCTATATCATTATTTGTAAGACTGCATCAGCTGATTGAACTCTTGCGAATCATAATATAGATCAAAGTTATCGATCTTGTGTTAAACAACTCGTTGTTTAATACAATATCACTAGTTATCGAATCTGTTAAGATTAGTAAGATTTTCCTTGCTGTTTTTGGCTGATTAACCGGTTATCAATCTTGTTATAATTAATATTCCATTAATTATAACAAATCAGCTGATTGATATAGAGATAGATCGACATCATATCATCACAATTGGTCGTCTTCTAGTCTGGTCATGCTTTGAATCTTATGATTGGTGACTTAATTCTACTAGATCGGCTGTTTTATCTCTATTCCAATCAAACATAGTATGCATTTAAAGACATGTTTCAATCCTGAATAAACTCACTAGTTAATGAGATCCAATCTAATGACACTACCATAGCTGCATCGATCTGGTCGAACCTCACTGGTAAGACTTTAGGTTAAAGATTATCAATTAGTGGTTTTGTTCATGGTCGAGATATGTACTCTGTTTGTTTGGTACGTCTGCATCGGTTATTTTAGCCGATTCGCCTTTGCTTTCACACATATAGCATGTTTTCCATGAAACTGTCAATATATTGATGGCTTTATAGATTCTTTGGCTTTAATTTGTTATTATTATTATAGCTGCATCGATCCGATCGAACTTCACTCCAGAGCGTTTGTAGATTCATTTATACCAGACAGTCAATTTATTCGTATGTTATATCCCTTCTCGTTAAACTTATCGACTCAATGCTTTACACTGATTATATCCATCTAGTTGATGTTTCTTTATATTACTTATACCTGGGTGTATTGTACTTGTTATTATAAATCAATCATGACCCACGGACATCACATTCCCTAAACAATAGATTTCTTCTTGTATCGGCTGTTTAGTCAATTCCCCTGTTTGGCTACTCTCGAAGCAGCATACTTGAAACTGTCTGGACAACACCGACACGTTTCACCATAAGCTACTGATAAATTTTTTTTCTCTTTGTCAATTACAGGTTAAATTGACTGGCATGTCTTCGGGATTTTTAGGATCGACTGATCCTGTGTTGAAGTTAAATAGATCTTCAGGTTGACTTAGCCCCAGATGATTTCGGCTTGCAGTATGTAATACGCATCGTCACCTTTTTACGCCGACAACACCCAAAAAGAGTCGTACACGTCAACGAAATCAATCCGCGAACATTACGTTGTGCAGGAGAGTCTCCATACTGAGCAGTAGGCGTATGCCGGTCATCCTCCTCCTCTCATCTCCTTTCAGCTTCCCTGCTCCGGGCCCCCTTCCTCTTCGCCTCCGGCATCTTGCCGGCAGCTAGAGGGAGGAGGGCCGGTCCTGGTTCCCCGTGTGCATATTCACTTTCTCAGTTTTTTAAGTTTGCGTCCTGTGTTTCTTAGATGGGTGTTCTTAGTTTTTTTGCCATGGTGCCTGCTGTACTTGTGCTCTTCTTTGACCTTTGCGTCGGAATCCATGGATCCTTAGAGAACACCTACCAAATAAAGGATGCGTCTCCCTCCTCCCCTTCCTTTTCGCTCCACGCAGCAAAGCAACAACAAGATGGAGACCACCGTGTACAGGATGGAGGAGGTGCTGGTGCTTGCCGTACCCTGCTTCGCTTGACTGGGCACATGCGAGCTCGGAGGTTGCCGACCCCAGGGACACCCCCCCTCCGTCTTCAGGCCTCCTTCCCTGCCGCGACCGCGGCCATGGCGAGCTTACGGCGAGGGCTGCGCAGGGCCCGCGCTCCGAGGCGACCGGAGCTGCGGAGGTCGCTGCGGCCGGCGGCGCGACGTACTGGGCGCGCATGAAGGCACAGGGCGGTTGCGCGGCTCCGGGGCCCTCGCCCTTGGGCCCGGACAACATCCTCTCCGACCAACAGATGGAGCGCCGCCGCCGACTCCCCAACGACGGGGATGCGGCCGACGAATCCCGCGAAATTGCCGATGCTGATGCGAGCGTCACCGGGGACGGTTCTCGGAGATAGGGGCTTGTCGAAGCGCTGCGGTGGTGCCTGCTGCCGTGCTGTGGGGCCCTCCTCCAGCGCTGCTGGTCCCGCTGCCGCCAGATGCATCGCATGCCGGCGTCCTTCAGGGGAGACGTGTGCGGAGGCGGTGCTGTGTTCGTGGACACCTCCCAACCTCTCATCTTTGATCTGTTCGGTGGTGGTGTGCGCAATGGGCCACACGGGTGCAACGTGGAAGGGGGCCGGAGCAGGCCGCTGTTCTTTATTGTACTGGGCCTTGTTTAGATGTCATCTAAATTCCAAATTTTTTCATTCTCTCCGTCACATCAATTTTTAACTGCTTGTATGGAGTATTAAATGTAGATAAAAAAATAACTAATTACACAGTTTAGTTAAAAATCACGAGATGAATCTTTTGAGCCTAGTTGGTCCACGATTGGACAATATTTACCAAATAAGACGAAAGTAGTACTATTCATCGGGTTCACTTTTTTTCGCAATCCAAACGAGGCCCTGCTTTCCTGTGTCTCTGTAGGTACGGAAGTAGTAAAGCAGCCATCGGAGTTCGAGTTGACCGTGAACGTTAGTTAACGTAGGTCCTCAGATTTGCCTATTGTTGGATTTGATCTAATTTTTTAAGTCCGGTTAAGCCTCCGTTCATCTACGGCTAAGATTACTTATCTTTGAAGACACAGGCCGATCAGACAGTCGAGGAGAACGCCGACACTGCTATCGCAGTGTGAAAACGAGGACCGTTGATACTTCTATCGTGGCCACTTCTCGTGGGCCTTGTGGCCTGGACAGGCCCTGCGTCCCCGACGATGTCTAAAGAAACATATCAACCGTATATATTAAAACTTTAATATATATGGGGGAAGCTTTGAACAGACCTAAGGAATATGGGGGGACTGGGTTTTACTGATGTTAATGAATACCTATCTAATGGCTAAATGGATAGACAAATTAGAAAGAGATGATAACAGTCTATGCTGCTCTCTGTTAAGAAGGAAATATCTTGGTGACAAGAGTATTTTCTAGATCAAGAATAGGAAAGGCTCACAGTTTTGGAGGACTCTACTAGATTTGAGGGAATGGTACCAAAGAAGGAGGATGATTGAAATCAAAAGTAGAAGATAGACAATTCTGGCATGATACCTGGCTGGGGGGATGTCCCCGGAAGATATGTTTTCAGAGACTTTTTCAAATTGCTTTGAATCCTGAATTAGATGTGGCTGATGCTTTTAGAGATGATCAGTGGGTGATTCAGTTCAGAAGACAACTAGTTGGGAATTTGGGGGAGGACTGGCAGCAACTGCATTCTGTATTAGAAGACATTACACTGACAGATGGAAGAGAGAGTTTATTGGGGATTGGAATAATCCAGAAAGTATACATCTAAATCCTTATACAAGCTGATGACATCTGGAGGGGTTAAAGATATGGAAATTATGACTATTTGGAAATATAACATCCCTTTGAAGGTTAAAATATTTATTTGGATGGTCATTCATGATAGAATTCAATCGAGAGTTCAGTTGAAGAGAAAGAAATGGTCTGGACCATCAGACTGCTTAGTCTGTGACAAAACAGAAACTGCTGATCATATTTTCCAATGCTCGGTTGCAGTTTACTTGTGGTCTTTCCTACGTGAAAATCTCAGATGGCCCAAGTCACCTACCAGCTGATCAGATTTGCTTGTTGAGATTGTTAATGACTGTCGAGGTATAAACAAGAATGCCAACCTTTTATATGCGCAGGTGCTATGTGGACTATTTGGAAGACAAGGAACGACGTGGTATATTGTAGGATCTCTGGTTGGCCTAGAGGGGGTGAATAGGCCTGTCAAAACAAACACTTTTATCAAATTCATCCTGCGGCACTGCCGCTCTGGAGGGCGGCACTGTCGGACTGCGGCACTACCGTACCAGAACAGCGGCACTGTTGCGCCTGCAGACAACTTTGAGTCACAGTTCAAAATCAGTGAACGGAAACTTAGATCGGAGAAATTTATCAGCTTACTACAGGTATTATAGTCACAAATCAAGAGCTAGAATGAGTAGGAACACCACACAAGTAGATCGACTAGAAACCCTAGAAATTACCTCAACCAACAATATAAAATGCAAGTAATGTAAATCAAACACAAGTGATACAATGATTTATCCTGTAGTTTGGCTCACCACCAAGGCATGCCTACCTCCACGTTGTTGAGGTTAACCACTAAGGCTTAGGGCTTTCTAACCCTTCCTCGTTCTCAAGTCAAGAGACTTAACTCTTGAGATGAGGGGTGAGTATACTAGCTTCAAGAGACGGTTACAAACCTTCCGGGGCTGCCACACAAGTTGGCAAGCTCCACGGACGATGCTCTAGCCGGCTAGGAGCCAAGCTCCAAGAGTAACAAACACAACCGTCGGCCAAAACATGAATCAAATGCTCTTTCGAGTTGGGAACTCAATGGAGCTACTCTCTAATCGAGTTTTGGACCCTTTTCCCTCAAGAATTGATGGGGAAATCAATCGATTTGCTTTGGGGCTTGAGGTCAACAATGGAGGGAGAGAGATAGCTCCTTTTCTATTTGGGCGTGCTGGAATCAGCAGGAGGAGGAAGAGATACGTTGGAGAGAAAGAGGATGGGTATAAATTCCCCCATCAGCCCCAACGGCCACTTAAGTCATGGCAGTGCTGCGGCTTAAGTGCGGTAGTGCCGCATCACACAAGACAGCAAGGATAAGAGTGAAGTGTAGATTGTCTTGGTTATGAATCTGAGGATGCATGTGTATGTTTGGGTACTTGGTAGCACATATTAGCTTAAGCATTGTGTCTCCCTTTACAGTACGGCTTTTTCTATACTCAAATTCAAAATATAAAAGAATTTAAATCTCCTTTGAGTTTGAAGCCATCTACATTTGTAATTAGGGGCTCCTCCATTTCGTGTAGCATCCTTGAACATGAATTCCCTGCTTGTCATCTCGATAAATCTCATTAGTTCTCTAATTGCGTGGCCATTATCACCAAACCCCACAATTAGGGCTTGATTGTACTTTCAATCTTTTCTTTTTTGGTGATTGATGATAACTCAATTAAAGCTTATAAAAGTTATAAAATAAATACTAAGATTTTCAAGCCATGGGTGTAGAGCCTCCACCTAAGTATGTGAATAGAGAATTGAATTCTCAAATTGGCATAAAAAGCTAAGATTCATATTTTAGTGAAAGTGATGAGGCTCCCCTACATCCATGCTCCTATGTGGTGCTGCATACTGTCTCAGGTATGTAAAATGTAATGCAAATGATAGTTTATGTATAACATGGTTTGCTGTTGCAGCTGGATGCGGCACTGCCGCACCAGAGTGCGCACTACTGCACTTGCTATAACAACACAGATCAGAATAGACACCACACAGCATGTGATATATATAAAGATATATATTCTAGCACAATTATATTACAAGCGATAGCATAGATTAACATATGTCCATATCCCACACATATAAAAAGTACTTAAGTAGAATTATTACATAAATAGAGTTTCTAAAGGACTCTCAAACTCTCACCTAATGAAGACTACTCTAAACGGATACGAACATGACTTCTAGCTACAGCAACCTCCATGGTGTCGAAAAAGTTGTTGACCTCTCCAATTTTCTCTCCTTTGGCATAAAGCACCAAAAAGAGAAGAAAAGAAAAATCAACACTCACTCTTTATCCTCTTGGATGGTCGACATCATCCCCACCAGTAGCTCCACTAGCACCTGCAACATCCTCCTCTCCACCATCATCGTCGTTGTTGGAGGAGGAAGAAGACACCATCGCCCTCCCTTGGCGATGAGTGGTCAAAGTATGACGCTCACGCCTGGTGCTACTGCTCATGGACTATAAGGTGGATCTCGAACTCATGTGAGGATCAAGCTCTAGCTGCTCCTGCTCCTCCTCCTTATCCTCTGAATCTGTCTTAGAAAGACTAGGGAGGTCATCAAACCTCGACGATGACTGAACTGGAGAAAGATGTGGCAGTCCTACATGCTCTCTAGCCTTCTGATTGGCTTCACGATTCTCCAACTGGTCCTGATATGCGGTCCTCGCTGCATAAGTGCAAGTTTTGAAAATGACTTTAATCCATCTCCCAAACTTCTCCATCTTCTTTTTCCTGCGAGGCCTAGATCGGGACAACTCAGGCACGTCCTCAACTGATGGAGAGCATCTCACTGCCCTGCTAGCACCTACTCCTCAGGTCTTCTCAATTTTGTAGATGGTGTGAGGACCATCTTTCTCAAATCTATAGCCAGTGACCCTCTCAATCATAAACATGAGATAGGGAGCATAGGGTATACCCTTTCTAACCATCCTCCATGGCGTTCCTCAGCTCATGCCACATGAAGCGAGGGACATTAAACCTGTCACCTCCAGGAGCAAATCTAGCAAGCACATTCCCCACATATCCATTAAGATCAAACGCTACTCCATCCTTCGGATTGATAGTGTGCCCAATCAAATTGTTCAGAATGTAATAATAGCTCTTCAAGCCACTGACCTACCCATCTACACTTCTCCTGTCAATCCACTTATATGCAATGTCGCAGATTTCAGCTCTAGTCTCATTATGAATGTAAGTGAAGCCCTGCTTTTCCTCTCCAAAACCAAGGATCCGGCTGAAAGTCACAATCAACCCTATAATGTCGTCCCTCTGTCATCTAGTGAATCTCATCAGTATAGGTACTATAGAAGAAAGTAGCATGGAACTGGGCTAGCACTTCCTCATTTCAATTATATCTAAAGCTCATAATATTAGAGAGGCCAAACAACTCACAAGCCTTGATCACCTTATTGAATTCTGGCTCATTCTTTGCTTTCATCTCCTCTAAATCAACATACTACATCTTCACAACCTTGGATTTCTTGGAGTTGAAGTTCATAGATGCATAGAAGTTGGAATGAAACTCATTCCAAAACCTATAGTCAATTTCCAAATCCTTTGGCTGCTCATAGGGATTATTCTCACGTGCTTCCTCCACCATCTTCAGCTTTCCCGCATAGTTGAGCACGGGATGAGCACGTGTGTCAATAGGACACCTCATGACTACATCCTCAGAATACTCTTTGATGTAGCTCCTGTCAAACTCCTCAAGATGAGGTGGAGTATCTAGTTAAGCACCTGGAGGAATGGTGCGGCCCCCTCTCTAGGTTCTTTTTCTCCTGGATCATCTGATCTATCCTACCCCTGTCTCTAGCAATATCTCTGCTTGCTGCACTGCTACTGCCCCCCTGTGGTCCTACCACGACCACGATGAGGCATCTGCTTATCCCGAGGCTCTGTCATCTTCCTCTTCCCTCTCCGGTCATCATCACCTCCAGAGGACATCTATGCAAACAAATATAGGTCCAAATAAGAAATTGTACATAAGGGATATAAAAGAACACTTGAAAAACACTCTAGATAGATGAGATGATTCAAATCTCGAGTTAAGAAAACACTTTGAACTAATTAGGTCAGAGGGTGAGCGGCACTGCCACACTTAGTGCTTCCCTCTCCCACGATTCAATTCTTCTTGACTATTTAGACTATTTCTCAAACATTCTCCTAAACCACTAGACAATCTCAAAATGAGTAGACCTAAACAAATACATGGAGTTGTCTACAATATAGGTAAAGTGGCTACATGTTTAAGATAGAAACAAATCTGGTGCACAAATCCAACCAAAATAGAGAGCCATTGATGGAACAACATCTGCATTTACAAGTTCAATCTGTTGAGTGCGGCACTACCACACCCAACTTGTGGCACTGCTGTGGGTACACATGAGGCTCAACCAACGAATCGTTTTTTTGATTCAATTCATCCATCAAACTAGTTTTTACCATAATCATGCAATCACTAGAAACTATCTTCCAACAAATATAGAACTCCCTGGCATAGATCAGGATTAGGTGGATTTCACCTTGGTTTTTGCGGATTGAGGAGGAAAGAGATGAAACGACTCCGTCCATGAGCTACAGCGGCTGCTGGCGATGATGAGAAAGACCAGCAGCACGGCGTGGCACTATCAAAAGTGGTTGCGCGGTAGCAGAGAGGCGACAATGGCGACTGTGTTGTGCGGCATGAGGGAGAGAGGCAGCGTCAGGGTGAGGTGAGGGAAGAGAGGGTTACCTGGGGGCCAGGTCAAATAGATAGAAGAGATGGGTCCCCACAGTAACTTGCCATTTTGGGCTGAATTCCAGTTGGAATTCAAAGTACGGCACTGCCATAGTGCGGCTCTGCCGCAGGACATTCATACTCCCTAGTATAGCAAATTTAGCTGCTAACTAAATACCTCTCTATATATATAGAATATGGATGCATATCTCAAGCATACTATGATCAGCAACAAATAGTCAATACAAACAATGATCATAATGCACTTGTTTCTTATGATAAAACATTTTAAGAATAATATTTATACTTTTGCAATTCATTTCTCCTATTTCAAAGCCTTTTTCACCCGTCATGGACATCTCAAATCTCTTGGTCATGATCCTACTAAATTCCTCACAAAAAGAATGATTAGTACTACCAAATATTATGTTATCGACATAAATTTGGCACATAAATATATCTTTCCCAACTTTATGAGTGAAAAAGGGTAGGATCGGCTTTGCCTATTTCAAAGTCTTGTTTAAGCAAGAATTCCTTAAGACATTCATACCATGCTCTTGGTGCTTGCTTAAGCCCATAGAGCGTCTTTTGGAGTTTGTAGACATGGTTGAAAAACTTGTGATCTTCAAAGTCTGGTGGTTGCTCAACATAGACAAGTTCTTTAATAGGGCCATTGAGAAATGCACTCTTTATATCCATTTGATATAGCTTGAAGTTGTGATGAGTGGATAGGCTAGAAGCACTCGAATTGCTTTAAGTCTTGCCACCGGTGCATATGTTTCTTCAAAGTCCAAGTCCTCTACTTGAGTGAAACCTTGAGCAACCAACCTTACCTTGTTTCTAGTCACAACTCCATTCTCATCTTTCTTGTTGCGGAAAACCCACTTGGTGCCAATGACATTGGTATTGGGTCGTTCCACCAAAATCCACACTTGGTTTCTTTTGAAGTTGTTTAGCTCTTCTTGCATGGCCATCACTCAATCCGAGTCTCCAAATGCTTGTTCTACCTTAAGAGGCTCCAAAGAGGAAACAAACGAGTAAAATTGGCAAAAGTTTGCTAAATGTGAACGAGTTGTAACCCCCTTTCAAAGACTCCTAAGGATGTTGTCAATGGGGTGATCCTGTTGAATTGTTTGCCTTAGCCTTGGATGCTCAATGGCCTCTTGTTTATCTTCTGGATCTTCATCATCATCTTGCTCAAATATGGGTTGTAGGTTTTGTCCTCGAGCTGGAGTCGAATCAGTTGCTGCTGACTGTGTGGGTGTGGCACTGCTGCACTCTAGAGTTACAGTAGATGCTTGCTGCAGTGTAGCATCAGGTACGTCAGCGAAAATAGGTGCAGCGGCAACTTGAGGAACCTCCACATTAGTGACTTCTTCTTATAGTCTAATATCACTAATAGCCAATTGCTTGATTGCTTCACATGGTGGATCCTCCTTTCCTACAACACTTGAATCAACTTGCTCTACTTAAGAGCCATTAGATTCATCAAATGTCACGTCTACCATAATCTCAACTCTCCCGGAGGTTTTGTTGAAGACATGGTAGGCATGCTCATTTGATCCATAACAAAGAAGAAAACATTCATCAACTTTAGGTACAAACTTAGAGATTTTAGGTTTCTTGTTAAGTATGAAATACTTACACCCAAATACTCTAAAGTAAGATACCTTAGACTTTTTACCGGTTAGAATCTCATATGATGTTTTCTTCAACTTCTTGTGTAGGTAGAGGCGGTTGATGGCATGGCAAGCGGTGTTGACGATGTCACACCAAAAGATGTCCGGCGTCTTGTATTCATCTAGCATTGTCCTTGCCATGTCAATGAGTGTATGGTTCTTTTTCTTTACTACATCATTTTGTTGAGGGGTGTATGGAGTTGAAAACTCATGCTTGATGCCCTATTCATCAAGAAACTCCTCAACTAGAGTATTCTTGAATTCGGTCCCATTGTCGCTTCTCACTTTCTTGATGGGAAGACCAAACTCCTTTTGAGCTCTTCTAACAAATATCTTTACCTTCTCTTGAACTTGGCACTTGTCATACAAGAAAAATACTCGAGTGAAACAGGAATAGTCATCAACAATAACAATACCATATTTGTTACCCCCGATACTTAGGTAGGCGACTGGTCCAAAGAGATCCATATGTATTAACTCCAATGGTTGCTTGGTGGTCATGATGCTCTTTGGTGGGTGAGGTGCTCCAACTTGCTTTTCGGCTTGACAAGCGCTACAAATCCTATCTTTCTCAAAGTGAACATTTGTTAGTCCAAGAATGTATTCATCTTTTAAAAGTTTGGCCAAGTTCCTCATCCCAACATGGGCTGGTCGGCGATGCCAAAGCCAACCCATGCTAGATTTTGCCACTAAACAAGTCTCAAGCTTAGCTTTACTTTTGTTGAAATCAACTAAGTAAAGCTTGTTCTTTAATTGACCCGTAAAGACAATAGAGGAATCCTTCCTTCTAAAGACTTCCACACCCTTATTCAAAAAGAGACAATTGTAGCCCATCTCACACAATTGAGAAACGGACAACAAATTGTAACTCAACGAATCAACATGTAATACATTTGTAATTGAATGCTCAAGGGTTATAGCAACATTATCGAGACCAATTACATCCCCTTTTGAATTGTCTCCAAAGACAATATTTTCATTTGAGTGCATCATCGGGGAATATGATGAGAACATACTTCTTTCTCCGGTCATATGATTTGTACATCCACTATCAAGCACCCAACTTGATCCACCAGAGGAGTATGCCTACAAAACAAGTTTAGTTGCTAGATTTAGGTCCCCAATTTAACTTGGGACCTTGCATATTAGTCACAAGAATCTTTGGAACCCAAATAGAAGTATTCCTATATATGTTTGTTTCCTTTCTAACATATTTTGCAACCACCTTCCCACTGCTGTTGTTCCTCAAAATAAAGCATGATGTCAAGCTTTGTCGAGGTGCATAAGTCTTCGGTTGATAGGCATACTTATTTTTGGTGGCCCACACTGATTCCTTAGGCTTCTGGAAAACCTATTTCTCTTGGTACACAATCTTCTTGGGCTTAGTTTGATCAGGAGCAGAATTGATAGCCTTCCCATTTTTGTGGAGCGCGGCACTATCACCCTTCACCGCGGCACTACCACTGCGCGGCACTGCTGCTCGGGGACGCTGCACTGCCGCGGTCTATGCAGGCTGATCTGTACCAATTTTGTCCTTCCTTTCAAACTCCACACACTCATAGCCATTCACTATCCTTCTTCCATTTGTTTTGGCTCCTTTTGTGTGTCCAAGTACATGCTTGATTGAAGGATGCCTTCCTTGCTTGAATTGTGGCCCTTTTGATTCATCATTCTTCTTGTCATTGGATTGAGTCTTACCTATTCACCCTTTTCTAAAGACTTCATTGAGCATAGAAATTTCATTTCTCATAGCCTCCATGTTTGCAAGGTTAGTGGAATGGGCATTCAAATCAAGATTAAAATATTTTCCGCAACCTTGACTAGTGGAGGGAGTAGAGGTTTCCTTTGCCTTAGGGAGATGTGAGTTACTATCCCAAAGAATGTCATATTGCATCTCAAGTTCTTTGTGCTTTTCATTCAAGTCACAATACTTTTTCTTGAGAGTTTTATTTGCTTTCTTTGTAATAGCATGGTTCTCTTGCTCTTTGGCCAAAGCCTTGCGCAAGGATTCTACCTCACTTCTCTCTAATGCAAGAGCTTCTTTGCTAGCAATGTAGAGATCCTCTTGTTGGATAAGAGTCTATTCTCTAGATTCTAGCTCGACTTGGACACTCTCTAAATCCTCCATTAGCTTAGCGATGAATAATTTGGTCTTTCCATTCAAATTTTTAGTTATCATATTTATTTCTTTATCACTAGATTCATCATCACTAGAGCTATCACTAATATCACTACTAGAGATATCACTAGGAGGTGGAGGAAATTTGGCCTTCAATTTGGAATTTACCTTCTCACCCTTTGCCATGAGACAAATGTGAGGGGAGTAGTAGTCATCATCGGACATGTCGTTGAAGAGCCTTGGTGTAGGGGATGACTTGTGAATAGCAATAGTTGCAACCTTCTCATCCTCTTCACTTGTGCTCTCTTTAGTTGAGTCCCACTCATGCCCAATGTGAGCCTCTTCCATGTACTTCTTGCTCTTTTTACGGTCGGACTTCTCCTCTTTCTTGTCCTTCTTGTATTTGTTGTCCTTGATCTCATATGGACACTTGGCAATGAAGTCATCAGTGCTTCCACAATTATAGCATGTCCTCTTTTTCTTGTTTGGAAAGCTTTTCTTCACTACCTTGTTGCCTTGCTTCTTTAGCCCTGTGTGATATCTCTTCATAAACAGAGCAACATCATCAACTTTCTCATATTGATCATCATCATTTTCACTTTCATTTGAAGATAATGTGGTCTCTACTCTTTCTTGAACTTGCTTGCTTGCTTTGGGCTTGCTAGTTGAAGCTTGTTGGTTGATCTTAGACTTGCTTGTAGAGCCTTACTTGCTTGATTTGTTGGCCTTGAGAGCTACATCTTTGATATTGATGCCCTCTAACTTTGCTTGCAATTCTCTAAGTTTCTTTCTCTCATTTGCTTCTTCTCTTTGCATGTCAAAGGTCAAGATCCTCCTAAGTACATCATTTGATGTGAAGTACTCAAACTTCTTCTTGTCTCTAATTAGAGTTACTACGGTCTCATTTCTACGTGAATAAGTTTCTAACATAATCTTGACAACTTTGTGATCATCTAGCTCATCACGACCATAGCCTCTAATCTTGCCCACCATCGTCATCAACCTATCAAACATCTCTTGTGGCCCCTCTCCATCCAAGATTATAAACCAGTTGAGCTTTGACATCAACAAGTCAATTCTTGCCTTTCTCACTTTGTCAACCCATTCATGTGCTAGGTAATGCTTGGCAACATCAACTCCAATCACTCTATTGTACTCATCACCATCCAAGGCACTAAGCAACACACTCGTGGTTTGACCATTGAGGTGAATGATTCTCATCTCTCCTAGTGTTGGGTTCTTGGTATCAATCGGTGGCTCAAACCCATTGCAAACAATCTCCCAAATACCGAGGTGAAGACCTATAAGATAAGCTCTCATCAAGTGCTTCCACTTGGCAAAGTTAGTCCCATTGAAATAAGGTAACTTGTCCACAGGCACATTGATGAAAGACATCCGATCATGGTTAGTCATAGGAATAGAAGAATAGTTAAAGGATACGGCGGTATATTTGTTATTGTCGGCCTTGCCCTTTCCTTTCTTCTCCTTCTTATTCCCCTTCGACACTTGGTATGACTCATCATCATCTCCATCTTCGGAACTACTTGATATGCTTGATAATGCACTTGTTGCCTTCTCTTCTTCTTCCTTCTTCTTACTAGCTTCTCTTCTTTTTCTTTTTGCTTCTCTCTTAAGCCTTCTTTCTTCATTCCTTTTCTTCTTCTCTAACCGTTGCTCCTCCTTCTTCTCTCTTGCTTCTCTTTTTAGCTTTCTTGCCTCCTTTCTTCTTCTTCTCTCATTATCATCGAGAGCTCTTTCGGCATTGGTGGTCTTAAGATGTGGTAGTGTGGTGTTGCTCGCTATCGATGCGCTCAGCTCGTTGTTGTCCGTGTCGACATCCAGCCGCTTCATGCTACTAGTTCCTCCTCTAGCCTCCATACCTCACGTGGTGAAGCGTATATGAGGTAACCTGCTCTAATACCACTTGTAGGATCTCTGGTTGGCCTAGAGGGGGTGACTAGGCCTATCAAAACAAACACTCAAACTTTTATCAAATTCACCCTACGACACTGCCGCTCTGGAGGGCAGCACTGCCGGACTACGGTACTACCGGACCAGAACAGCGGCACTGCCGCACCTGTAGACAACTTCGACTCATAGTTCAAAATCAGTAAACGGAAACTTAGATCGGAGAAATTTCTCAGCTTACTGTAGGTATTATAGTCACGAATCAAGAGCTAGAAAACCTAGAAATTACCTTAACCAACAATATGAAATGCACGTAATGTAAACCAAGCACAAGTGACACAATGATTTATCCCATGGTTCAGCTCGCCACCAAGGCTTGCCTACCTCCACATTGTTGAGGTTAGCCACTAAGGCTTAGGGCTTTCCAACCCTTCCTCATTCTCAAGTCAAGAGACTTAACACTTGAGATGAGGGGTGAGTATACTAGCTTCAAGAGATGGTTACAAACCTCCCGGGGCTGCCACACAAGTTGGCAAGCTCCACGGGCGATACTCTAGCCGGCTAGGAGCCATGCTTCAAGAATAACAAACACAACCACCGGTCAAAACATGAACCAAGTGCTCTTTTGAGTTGGGGAATCAATGGACCTGCTCTCTAATCAAGTTTTGGACCCTTTTTCATCAAGGATTGATGGGGAAATCAATGGATTTGTTTGGGGGATTGAGGTCAACAATGGAGGGAGGGAGAGCTCCTTTTTAGTTTGGGCGTGCTGGAATCAGGAGGAGAAGGAAGAGAGACGTTGGGGAGGAAGAGGATGGGTATAAATACCCCCTAAGCCCCAATGGTCACTTAAGTCGTGGTAGTGTCGTGGCAGTGCCTCTCTTTCACCACGCAAGACAACAAGGGTAAGAGTGAAGTGTAGACTGTCTTGGCTGTGAATCTGAGGATGCATGTGTATGTTTGAACACTTGGTAGCACATATTAGCTTAAGTATTGTGCCCTCCTTTATAGTACGGCTTTTCCTATACTCAAATTCAAAATATAAAAGAATTTAAACCTCCTTTGAGTTTAAAGCCATCAACATTTGTAATTGGGGGCTCCTCCATTTCGTGTAGCATCCTCGAACATAAATTTCCTGCTTGTCATCTCGATAAATCTCATTAGTTCTCTAATTGCGTAGCCATTATCACCAAAACCCACAATTAGAGCTTGATTGCATTTTCAGTGATGACCTCACCAACCACACTCATCTTCAAGACGCTAACGTTGGTCAAGTCCTGGCGCTCCTTGCTCAAGCCGAAGCTAAAGAACAAGGCGGATGAAGTCATCAGTCTACTAACGGTGTGCACAGTTTAGGAAGCACTGCCAGCAGAGTTTATTAGATTGTGGTCTTTGCTAAGTTGGATGTAATCATCGTTGATCAAGCCTTTGCTTTTCTGTACTAGGATAAAATCTCAATTGCTGCTACTTTAGCCAAGTTTGGTTTCGAGCATTGTGTTCGCTTCTTGCTTTGTAATCTTTTGGTAGAGTTCGTCTAGGAAGATGGTTAGAGTTCTAAAAGAAACTCATGTCCAGACCATTGAGCAGTAGGATCTAAACAGGATCAGTAAGGTTCCAGAGCGTGAAATCAGTTTCGGACTAGGTCCGGACCAAGGCTAGGTCCAGACAGAGCCCAACGGCTAGTCCTAACACAGTATGCACACTGTTCCCTTTGTGGGAGTCAGACTCATGAGGTGATGGTTCGGATCCCCCAGGGTCTGGTCCGGAGGTCATGTAGAAAAGTACCCTTGCCTCCAACAGCTATGTAAGTGAGTGTGTGTCGGGACCCAAATTTAAGGTTCCTTTATGCATCATGTATCAGTCCCTGGATCAGTAGCTGATACGCACAATTCGAACAAGATTTATATAAAAAAACCATAATTTTATTGCTAATGGGAAAACACATTACATAGTTCGGGTTACATAGCTTAGGCCATTGGCCTTATATCATATATCAGAGTTCTAAGACAGCAGTCCTATGTCATCGTGGCTCCATTCCTATAGGCAACTTGGAGTGTAGACATAACCCTAGACTTATTCCTTAAGCATACTCCTATATCCCAATTGGCGTAGTCCTAGCATAGCTCCTTCGTGCAGTCGTATGGCTCCATCTTTGAGTATACTCCGGGTGTCCTATCCTTATGTAGTCCTCGATAGCTCCATACTCGTATGTTCTCCTATTGTCCTATCCTCGCGTAGCTTCAATAGTTCCACCCGGGTATGTGCTCCTATAGCTTTACTCTAAAAACATAGAATGAAGGGGGTTGAGTACATAAAGTACTCAGCAAGCCCTAACTTTAGGTGGAGAGGTGGAAAGGGAAGGCTATATATGTAGGGGGTTATGGTGGTTAAGGTGAAAGTGATAGGGTGAAGTAATTATAATTATAGGTTGGGCCCTGGTAGAGTATTACCATTCTCACCAGTTCAATTTACCAGATTAGTAAAATATGTCTTACCAGATTATCACCATTTTAAGAGAAGTCTAATCATAGTATCTCATCCCAGCATCTCCCCATTCCAAGGACGTGGTTATTCGAATAGATTCAATAAACTTTGTAGAGGTGTACAAATTTCCTCACATGATAGGCGTAGTCAACACCAGGGCCAGTGGCGCGATAGGCCTAATGAAACCCCGTACCCGAATGTACGTGGCCTTAGATGTCCATATAACTCTATCATGGCTTCTCAGAGGTTGGAAAACGCACTAAACTCGGGAGGATACCTAATCGTCCCATCTCATAATCTTGGATGATACCACATCATCCCATCTTATAATCTCAGACGGTAACCAATCATCCCAACATAATAGTGCTGATGATACCTAATCATCATACTAAACAACAATATGGGCTTGAACGCGGCCAATATAAACAATAATCATGGGCTTGAACATGGAAGATCACCTAGCAACCACACCAACTAGACCACGGAAGATCACCTAGCATCCGTGTCTACTCCTGATATTCCGCTGTCAACACCATCCTCCTAGTAGAAATTATACTTCTATCTAACGGGGGATGTGGTTGTACGTAGTATCGCACTAGGCGAGAGGGACTACGAACCGGTCCTTATGTGACCGAGGTGAGTATCTCCCATGGGATCCCTCTCCAGGCGATCCTACCAAGGTAATTTACCTCCATAATCACCCACACTCACCCTCTGTCGAGGTTTAGTCTAGTTTTACCAGTTTATAGTTATTATCCTCAAGTTCATAGAGCTCATGCTTTGCTTCCGCATTATACTCTAATTCATGAGCTTTTATATGTTCTACTTGTACTTACTTTATATCTTATGAGTACTTCTTGTTGGCTTGGTTTGTATAAACATTCCTAACTCTTTTGATCTTATTGCCAAATGCTTATATGAACCAAGTATGTTGAAAACCTCATCCATCTCTTATACACATACTCGAGGTTGTTGTCATCAATCATCAAAAAGAGGAAGATTGAGAGCATCTAGGCCCCTAGTGGGTTTCGGTGATTAATGACAACATAAGATTATTGTTACTAACGTGTGTTTTGCAAAAAATAATTTGAGTTAGGTCACGATAATGGTGATTGTTTGGGCAATCAATGGTTTTCATGCCTCTATCGATGGAATTCATTTTGGTTTTCAAAGGATGGACAACAAGGTTAAGGACAGACTAGTTCTAAGTGTTGATTGGAGTCGAGAGACACTTACAGTAGTTTAGGAGTTTGTTTTTTTCATTTGGCCATACTATTAAGGGGGTATGAAATTGTAGCTTCACCTAGGTGAGTCTAATGTGTTAGGTGTGGTGCACACTTGTCAAACTTTGCACTAGATAGCTCAGGGATAGCTCAAAGATCAGATGGAACAAACCCCATTCACAAAGCTTTTTGAATTGGAAGTGAAATTGGGGTGAAAAGGGCTCCGGACTATGGTCCAGACTCTACTCCGGACCATGGCGCATGGGTCCGGAGGGTACATGGCAATCACAGGATGCCTCTCAGGCACTGGGATACTCCAGACCCGTGCTTCGCAGGCGTCCGGACCATCAAGGCAAAGTCTGGTTGGCCAGAGTCTGTTCAGGGGTGCTCCGAACCCATGAACAATCCAACGTTTGGACCATCGAGCAGTAGGGTCTGGATGGGAATAGTAAGGTTCCAAAGCATGAAATCAGCTCTGGACTAGGTCCGGTTGGGGAGTCCGGACCAAGGCTGCGTCCGGACGGAGCCCAACGGCTAGTCCTGACATAGTATGCGTACTGTTCCCTTTGTGAGAGTCAGACTTATGAGGTGATGGTCTAGATCCCCCTTGGTTCAGTCAGGAGGTCACGCAGAAAAGTACCCTTGCCTCCAACGGCTATGTGAGTGAGTGGGGGGTATTTATACTTCTTCTACTCATCCATAGACTCTCTCTTGCTCATTTGTTCAGCTGAGAAATACCTTTGGAGTGCAAGGGAGTGCAAGAGCCTAGTGGGTGATTGAGATTTGATAATCCAAGATGAAGGACCTTATTAGTGTATAGGAGTAGCAAGTGTGCATCTACCTTACTCATTAGGCTTGTCATGGTCAAGTGAGAGTTTGTGCTTGTTACTCTTGGTGATCGTCATCACCTAGATGGCTCGGTGGTGATTAGGAGCTTAGTGATCATCCAGTAGAGCTTGTGGATGACCCAACTCGTCTTGTGAGCGGTTGTGGGTGATTCACCGCGACCGAGTGTCAAAGAATCAGCCCGTAGAGAGCACTTGGTCCTTGCGCGGATCAAGGGGGCTATACTCTTGTGCGGGTGCTCCAACGAGGACTAGTGGGGAGTGGCGACTCTCTGATGCCTTAGCAAAACATCGCTGTGTCCCTTTCCCTCTCATTTACATTGAGCATTTACTTGTGCAACTACTTTCATGTCTTTACATACTTAGAATTGTCATGCTAGAGTAGGATTGAAACCTCGGGTGCTAAACTTTTATCCGATAGAACAATAGAGAACACTTTTAGGCATTAGGGGTGGAATGGGCTAAGTGTAGGATTTAATTTTTGCAAGAAATTTTAGAGAAGCCCAATTCAAAACCCCCCCACCTCTTGGGCATCTTGATTCTTTCAACGCCAACCCCGCCGACACGGAGCCCTGCGTCGTGGCACTCCGGGGATCCATGTTCGCTACCTATGCGTGCGGCCGCACGACGCCTGGGCCGCCCTCACCAAGCTCATCCTCGTCGTGCCGAACTCGAAGCGTGTAGCTGCCTTGTCCTGCTCCACCTCGTCGTCGGCGTGCTCTGCCATTGCCGCCCTCACCAAAGTTCAGATAGGAAAAATGCTATTTTCTTTTTTTTTACATTTTGAGTTCATCACAAATGACAATATCAATTGAAAATTTATGTCACTCAGCTAATGCGGACTAAATTTTGCACACAAAAATTACATAGAAACGCTATGACGTAGATGGACTAAGATATTAACCCTGTTCGTTGATGCTAAAATTTGGCTTATGCTGATGTTTATGTTGAAATGTTATGAGAGAAAAATACAGTTCTATGACTGAAAAGTAGTTTTGAATAAACTCAAGCGAACAGAGCCACTGTTCTTTAGTTCTTTATCCGCCCAGTACTGTAGGTGCCACACGGCTGACGGCTTGTTCCAAATCCTCAATTGAAGATACCAAAAGCTATTTAGTAATTACAAGAGAATTGCCACACAGCTTCGTCACCATTGCATCTAGCCTTAATCAAATGCTAGAGAATTAATATGTGCATTTAAAAGCTAATTAGTAATTACAAGATAAATGGCCCTTAAGATTTTATATACCTGGGCACGCAATTTCTACATGCACTGTTACACGTACGCCTTTCGTTAGCCTTTGGCTCTGTTTGGTTGATGTGGTGCCGTGATGTTGGTCGTTCTCGGTAAGCCAGATGCTGCACAAATACAGATAAGAAGCACAAATACAGAAAAGAAAACAAAAATCAGTACTCATTTGGAGCCCAGCCTATCGTTTTTTTTACAAACGTAGTACAGTATCATAACAGAGTTCCAACAGTAGTATTTAAGTACAGGTATCATAACACCATGCAAGCTACCTTGACTAAATTTCTCCGGTGACCGCTCGCGGCTACGTGCTTACAAAAGATCTCCCCTCGGACTCCTAACTCCACTCCAGCAGAGATCTCCGAGAGCGAGAAATAAGCGTGCATCAAGCTCCACATCAGCGAGAACGCCTGGGAGGAAAACGAGCAGAACATCATGATCCAAAAGAATCGGAGCCGCAACAGCACAAGCAAACAGAAGGCATCGTGAGCAGCAGCGGCCTGGGAGCGCCCAAGCGGAGGCGGAGCAGCGCCGCCGGCACCTTGCCCATGACTAGGGATGAAAACGGATCGGATACGGACGGATATCACCGATATTACAATTGTTTTCATATTTCTGTCCGGATTCGGATTCGAATACGGATAGTGTCAACTATGTCGGATAGGATATGATTGGATATTTACATCATAAATATGCGATTTGAGTATTCGGATACGGATACGGTATCGGATGTTGGATATCCGGACTCAGATACGGACAGATCTCAACCCCTCTAAACGGATTCGGTTTCGAATACGGTCGGAAAATATCCGTACCGTTTTCATCCCTACCCACGACGAAGAGGTCCTTCCCCAGCGCCTCCACCTCCCTGATCTGCGCCACCATCTCGCTAGCGCGCGCTCGCTGTACTCCACGCCCGCGTAGCCGCCGCCGCCGCCATCGCCACCAACGCCGCTGGCGGCGTGGACACCGTTGGCCTGGTCCAGGAACTCCCGCAGGGGTCTTGCGCTCCTTGATCGCATCGAACTTGGTGACCGTGAAGCTGCAGCCTTCTAGGAACCGAAAATTAGGAAAACGGGAGATTTTTTGGAAACCGGAAATCAGGAGATGGCGACGCGCGAGATCGGGAGGGGAAGTTTTGCGTGGGGCGCGGTGCGGGGATCGCACGAGTGAGGCGTTGAAGCCTGCGTTGAAGCCTGGAATAATTCTATGTGGCCACACGATCGTGGTGAAGCCTCCTCAGAGCAGATCTTCGTCGCTGGTTTGCGTGCGGAAGGTTTTCTAGGAGCACGATCTCATGTGGATGGAGGAAATATCATATCTGTGGGAACAATTTCCTAGGTGGACTGAATGTAATTTGTATTGGTCCATTAGGGCAGTCTCAGTGCATATTAATGATAGTTTTTATCTCTATTAATTGTAGAGCCAGCTAGAAAAAAAAAAGCTGACGTGGCAGTCTAATTAATAAAGAAAGAGAGAAAAATTATAGGAAACGGAGAAACCAGGTCTATGCGTGAACCAAAGCACGAACAAACCAAGATTTTGCCGTTGGGAGGAAACCGGTAGTTTCTATCCAGATAGAGCCGCGATGCGACTGCTCGTCGCCGATGCTCCTCCGCGCTCGCTGCCGCTCAGGCCGCGGTCTCCGTCCGCACAAGCCGCGGTTGTCGTCGCTCTCCGGCCGAGGCTCGTCATCCGCCCAGGCCGCGGTTGTCGCCGCTCTCCGGCCGAGGCTCCTCCGCGCAGCGGCGCAGGCCACACAGGTCCAGCGCACGACGACGCGCCGCCGCCTCCATTGATGCTGAGGCCGGTCGCGCTGCTGGTGCGGCTCCCACGACCCGTGCCTCCCCGGAGGCACCGTGCGTTGGGATTTCGACGGAGACAACACACCTGGGAGCGGAAGTTGGTGCTCCTGCGAACAACTAGCCTCCTTTGGGCTTTAATTGGGACCGCGTTTCTTGCGGCGGCGGTGAAAACAATCTGAGAATCGCGCCAAACGCTCCCACGGTGCGATGATTCTTTTCCCCGCACACGACATCAGAACTGCACAAATGAACTAGCGTCTGCGTTTTCAGCACCGCGTCGCGATACACGGACCGCACCGCGCGGTGGGTAACCGCGGTCCCAAACACGCCCACCGCGGTGGGCTCCCTCATGACCGCAGGTGGCTTCTGCTCTACGCACCTTCTCAAATGCCATGTGCGCGTGCAGCTAGTTCTAACTGGTGCCAAGGAGGAAGATGATGGAGTTAGGATATGAAACAAAAAAAAAAAGGCAACATTCATTAGGTGAAGACACCTGCACTGTGTAAGGTAGTTTTTATAAATGATTTCTTACTGACGTAGTCATCTTGAAAACCGTGCATAGTTTGTATGCATTGGGACTGCCCTGTAGTAGAGATGTTTGCTTGTTCCGACGAGTGCGTTGACGCTTGGGCACCGGTCGCAGCTAGGTACCACCGAGCTCACGCATTCGGCCCGGAGAGACGAGGGTCATAATCAGTCGTCGGTTTCTTAGCATGGGCCGGAGACCACACGAGAAGGCGTTGCAAAAAAAAAATATATTACTCACCTCTTGTTCGTGGCTATGTATTTGTTTATCAGCAATATACAGTACGTATGAACCATCAAACATGTTACAAAAAAAGTAAACTTGTCATTCTTTGTAGCGTGTGTCGATTAATCAAGCTTTAGCTTTTAAACTGTAGTGAAGTTTAAAAGCTATCGTCGTTTCCGTGGATATATAGAGAGGATTGCAGCAGATACTTGCTCCATTGCCCATACTAAATTAAGCATTCGCACAAAATTCAAATCTTATTTCTGTTTTGTAATTTATTCTGTGCTACTAGACTCAGTAAGTGGAAAATATATATATATATGTACTAAATTATATCTCACAAGACCATATCTGTTTTTTTTTAGCCTCTACTCTGGGTACAGCTGTAGAATCTGTTCATGTACGAACACACACACCCACACACACCACACACACCACGCGTACACAATCAGATCTACAACTACACGCAGATATGAAGATCGCGTCCTTCTTGAGATCACCGGAACCATCCACGGCTCCGTAGGCGACGGGCGCGTCACAATCCCTTTGTAGTTCCACGCGATAGAGGCTGTATAATTTTTTGGGAATGAATCCCGGTGAGAGACGTGAGTCGAATCCAGGATTCGAACCCACGCCGGCAGCGAGCGCACCTGGCTCAGCTAGCCAACCGAACTCAGTTCGGTTCTCAAGACCATATCTGTTGTATCTACTACTTTGTTTCTTTCTTTAGCATAAATAAACAACTATAATCACCATACGAGTACGGAATATATAATGGTACAATTTAAGATTGATTAATATTACAAATTGATTATAATTGTTTTTATGATTTTTTTAATGTCACAGGGGTCTTATTCGGATTGGATGGTAGGAAAAAATAAGGTAAGAAATTATGTCCAGAGAAATTACACATGCTAGTTTCTGAGATCCTCATTACTCTTTAAATCCTCACGCGATGGTGGTAGAAAGAAATCAAAAGGATCGCGGTGTCCAACCCTCTAATTTTCTTGTCATTCGTGCGACTTCCATCGCATGATTAGATGTAAATCTAATCTGACTATAGAGACGTGTGTACCGACGTGCTTGTCCACCGGTATAGTAAGAGGATGTAAATTTGGAACTAAAATAATAGGAAAACAAATTTTGCATTGAAAAATAGTTCTTACCAAGGACAACAAAATTAAATGATGCATGAAAAGTCAAAATAAAATAAAGTATTAGGAAATAGAAGTTTTGATTAAGAAGTATCTTTGCTAATTAAGTACAACTAAATCTTCTATTATATTTTGCATGCCTACCACTTCAAATCTTAACGTTTTTGTTGTCGCACTGAATCGAATCTATGGTCGATTCCCAGGACAGATGGCCGGGCTCGGACAGATAGGGGCTGAAGACGGCTCATCAAGTCCTTGGCCCACTACCGCTGCCTGAATCAAGTTTCCTGGAGTTCTCCAGCACAAGTGTACTCGGAAAAAAAAAACCGTGCACCGAGCCAGGACACCAAACAATGGTAGGGTTTAAGCGAAGGCCAGTATTCCAGACACGGAAGGCCAATCCTTGGAGGGAAGCGTTGTCAAGATGCCTGTTCATGAGACCGACCTATGTAAAAAATACAATGACAAAAAGGTCTATATCGTTGCCAATGCCAATGCCTCAGGTTACTCCTGCTGAAATCCTCGCTGCACTTGAACAAATACTAGATTTAGCAAGATGTGACCTTTTATGCTCTTATGGAAAGCTGATCCTTAATGAACGAGTATGCCAAGCGCTTATGGAACTGCCTATGAACTTGAGGAAAGAATGGCTCCTTACGTTAAATTAGAGGAATGGTGGCTGGTTGAGGGATGTAATGTACACTTGTTGTTATGTAATGTAGTACTTATGAACCTTTTAAATTAGGTGTTGTGAAATGTCGTGGTACTTGTAAGAGACTTGGAATATTGATCATCGACTCTGTAATAGATGCTTGTGATCAACATTTGTGGGTTGTTCTTATCAATTTTTTCCACGATTTTATGATATTATTGCAATTTCTATGATTTTTTCTGAATATCATCATGTTTTTATGTGTAAAGTGATATATAATCATCCAATAAGTGTGCAGGTTGTGAAATACATATTGCAATGCATTTACATCATTGTAGACAACCCAGACTACAATTCAACGATTGTACATCCAAACAGGAATTAGAATTGGTTGTTTTCCTTTGATTCCATCTGTCAATTACTTGCACATCCAAACAATGGCATTGGTATTTGAGGCCATTTCCAATGCCACTCAGCTTTGGTATTCTAGGTGAAAGGGTCGAGATGGCGACTAAAGGAGGGTGAATAGTCTTTTCTAAAATTAATCGTGTCGGCTAACCGAAACAAGTGCGGAATTAAGACGATCGGTCTAGCCAAGACTACACCCCTCTATCTATGCTCTTAGCACCTTCCAAAGATACTAATCAAGTAACAAAAGTGCCGGGCTAGCTAGAGCTCACCTAACCAATTCTACGAGCAAGGTCACACAAACCTATGCCACTAGTACTTTAACCAACAAGGGAGCTCCTACACATGCTAGTAAGTAAAAGCACAAAGCCAACTAAGCTCACTAGCAATGCTCAATAACAAGGCAACCAATGCCAAATTAGAGAGCGCAAATACTTAGCTACACAAACTAAGTAATGTGACTAACAAGGTTACACAAACCAAATTAGCCACGCAAGGGAGCTACTTCTATGCTACACAAGCAAGAAGGTAATTAGCAAGCTACACAAGCTATCTAATTACAAGAGCAACTACACAAGCTTAATATGTATAAAAGTAATTGCAAGCTTGTATAATAGGGATGCAAACCAACGGGAAGAACAAGGTTGACATGATGATTTTTCTCCCGAGGTTCACGTGTTTGCCAACACGCTAGTCCCCGTTGTGTCGACCGCTCACTTGGTGGTTCGGCGGCTAATTAGCATCACCCGCTAAGCCCGCGCGTCGGGCGCCACAAGAACCTACCCCTTGAGTGAGGGTAGCTCAATGACACGCTTTACTAAAGTTGCTCTTCGCGACTCCCGCGGGGCGAGCACAAGTACCCCTCATAAGCTCTTCTCCGGAGCGCCGCACAAGCTTCTTGCGGGCTTCGACGGAGACCACCACCAAGCCGTCTAGGAGGTGGCAACCTCCAAGAGTAACAAGCACCACCGTCTTGCAACTCGATCACCTAGTGCCACTTGATGCAACCTCACGATGCAATCGCACTAGAATCACTCACTCACACAATCTAATGATCACTATCAAGTATTTGTGAGATGGAGGGCTCCTAAGTACTCTCAAGCATGGACACAAAGTCCCCCGAGGTGCTCAGCTCCAGCTATGGCCGAAGGCCACTTCTATTTATAGCCCCAAAGGCTAAACTAGCCGTTACTCCTTCACTGGGCAACTGTCGGGTCGACCGGACGCTCCGGTCATGTTGACCGGACGCTGGACCTCAGCGTCCGGTCGCCCGATGACAGCCACGTGTCACCTGTGTTCAACGGCATTCTTCCGATCTCAACGGTCATCTTCTGACCGGACGCAGCAGCTTCAACTGATCGGACGCTGGACCCTCAGTGTCCGGTCGTTTATAGTAAGGTACCGACCTTGACCGGACGCGTCTGGTCGCACGTGATCGGACGCAGCCCAGCGTCCGGTCACACTCCAGCTCCTGCGTCACCATGCGTCAGCCTGACCGGACGCGCTCTGCCAGCGTCCGGTCACTTCCAGTGCCAGCGTCCGATGCACTCAGTGAGACTCTGTCTTTACTGTATAGGGCGCCGGTGGCACCGTCGGACTGTCCGCACTCTACGGGCGGACACTCTGCCAGTGGAGTTTCTTCACTAAGTTGATCCACATCAACTCCAACTCCATCTCCTTTGTAAATGTGCCAACACCACCAAGTGTATGTGTGTTAGCTTTTCATAAACATTTCCCAAAGGATGTTAGCCACTCAACTTGCCACGCCACTCGATCCTAGCGACGATGCAAAGTTAGATCACTCGAGTGACACTAGATGACCGATATGCAAACAAGTTTGCTCCTCTTGATAGTACGGCCATCTATCCTAAACCCGGTCATAAACTTCTCTACACACCTATGACCGGTGAAATAAAATGCCCTAGGTTATACCTTTGCCTTGCGCATTCCATTCCATCTCCTCCTATGTCGATGCAACACATGCACCAACACGATCAACAATAATATGATCCACTTCATATCATCACGTGATCATATTGGTTCATCGATCTTGACTTCACTTGCTCTTCACCGTTGCCATCGTCCATCGGCGCCAAGTCTTGCTCAAGCTTCACCGCCACGCGGTCCATCACTCCAAAGCCTTTGACTTGCCCTTCACGCTTGCAACCGATCCATCAAGCCAAGTCTTGTCTTGATCTTCTCCACCTTGATCACATGACTCAATGTCATGTCTCATATGCATTTAAGCTCCTTTATCATCACATGTGTGAGCTTTGCAACATCTCCAAGCCATTTTCACCTTCATAGCATATGTTGCTCACACACATGTACCTGTGGACTAATCATCTGTGTATCTCATATAAATACAATTAGTCCACCTAAGTTGTCACTCAATTACCAAAACCAAACAAGGACCTTTCACTAGGCCAATTCAATTCCTCAACATGAATATCTACATCCAAACAGAGCCTTAGTGACATGATAATAGGGAATAGCATATTTGTTAGCAAGGGTCATAATCGTGATTTAATCGGAGCACTATTACTATTACGTATTAACGACTTATTTTCGTGTGATCAAGCCAGGAAGTTCACATGCGTATGAAAATGACTTCTATACGTGCATCTTGTGTTGAAGGAAAATATGTTTTCATGGAAGCACAGAGTATCTTGGAGGTCCGGACTAGTTAGTTCTATCTGTTTTTAAAAAGACAAAATTTTAATGAATTGTTTTCTATGCCATTTCATATTGATAGGCCATTGTTTTATGGTACTTGATATTTTGTAATATTCTAATTTTCTTCTCTCACTGATAAAAATAGAAAAATCCATATTGAAAACTTATAATTTCTTCTGTGTAACTTGCTAATTTAAATGAGTTGCGGTTCTCAGAAGTTTTTGAAATTAAACTATAGAAGGTGAAAAATGCCAACCGTAACTTGGTTCCCACATAGTCAAAAGAATGTAATTTGTGAGACTACCTATGTTTATTGACTACAGGATGAAATCAGCATTCTAAAAGTATATGAACCTCTTTATACGTATAGGTAGATTCATGCCGTGTCAGCCGAAACCGGTTCAGGGTGATTCTGGGTCAGATTTCAACATTTCAAAAGGAATGTTTAATATTCTCTCCGTTTCAAATTATAACACGCTACGAGTCTTTTAGATACATAGTAAAATTATAATTCTAAAAAGACACAAATGTCTTATAATTTGGAACGAGAGAGTAACAGTTATGAGTGTAAATAGTACTATAACTCAGCGGCGGATCCAGGAAATATTTTAGAGGGGCTGAACAACACTGTTGCTCGATCTTAAGTCTCAGCCCCCCCTACGCTATAGAACTTTGCCTAAAAATTCATAGGGGCTCTACAGTAATTTGCACTGATTCAGTTTGGGTAGGGGGGGCTTGAGCCCCCCCCCCCCCCCCCCCCCCCCCCCCCCCGCCCCACCGCTGGATCCGCCCCTGCTATAACTCAATTCTTCAAGAATGCAAGTCGACAATCTATATCTATATCTCTTATAAAAACAAACCCCACTATCTTTCAATCTCCACATGCAAGTCATCCATATGACATACTCCACTAAGTGCCACATCATCCCTCTAATAATTGCTACAACATCTTCCATTAAATGCAAGTATTGTTTTCAATCTATCAACATACAAGGTATGCATATTATGCACATTGTACTATTTGTTTGCCTATCCCATTCTCCTATAATTTGATCTAATATTCTATAAACGTTTTATTTGAATGTTCTACGGCAACATGCAAGGTATTCTTAACTTTAAAACCCAATGGCACTACTCAGGCTCAAGTTGTATATAGGAGTGTTTACCTAAATATTAAACGGCAAAGAGTCAGTCACCTACTATTGAGTCATTATTCTAGCTAAGCAATCCATTAAATAGGAACAACTCACTAAATTGGCTAAACGGATAATTAAACAGAAACGTGATATTGTTGTATAGCATTTTGTGTTTAAACAGGCTAAACGACCGTTTAAACAAACAATACAGGCAGAGTAAATATTGCTCACGTACATTACAAGGTAAAATATTGCCTATAATACATTATCAAATAGGTGAAATTCTGCATCGGTGCTATACATCACCCACATCCACAAATTGGTTATACTAGATAAAGCCCTTTGTATTTTGAGCACCTCCAGGTAGAATCGTAAACCCACACCCGCAGATGAGGAAGGAGAATTTTATACCTACAAATAAAAATTTACACCCACACCTACATGGCTACATCAATCATGTCCAAAAGGTAGAATTGCCATCTCTACCCATCATAAACTAAAAATGTTTTCCTAGCTTCTCGATGGAAAAAGAAAAAAATTACTCTCCATTCAAATTATAAGATGCTTTGTCTTCTCCAGATACTTTACTTTGACAACAAACCAAAGTCAGAAATTCTCCTGTTAATATCAGATATATAGCTATAGCTTAAAGTTACTAGACTAGCATTTAACAATTGATTATTTTCACATAAGAAATAATCCCTGTTTTTCAACACTACTTCGGCAGTACTTTTCAGCGAAGAAAACGTTTTTCTTTCACAACAAATCAGCATCAGCAACCAAATTTCAGCGAGCCGAACAGGACCATAATAATGTGAAGTCATGACACGCACAGACTCAACGAAGAAAACGTTTTTCTTTCACAACAAATCAGCATCAGCAACCAAATTTCAGCGAGCCGAACAGGACCATAATAATGTGAAGTCATGACACGCACAGACGCCAACGAAGGTTTTGCTTCTCAAGAAAAGGAGTGGTGCAGATGGATGAAAGAAGAGAGATGAAAATGGAAGATAAACAGACATGATCCTTTTATTTAATACTCCCTCTGTTCTAAATTACAGGTCATTCTGTCTTACATTAGTAGTAGCTTTTAGTATACATCTAGGTAGATAGCTATGTATCGAGAAAAGCCAGATGAACTTACTTATTAGATATAGATATATACGTAGCTTGAAGTTCTGCCTATACTAGCATTTAACAACTGATTAATTTCACACCAGGAAGAATAATTACAAACATTACAGGGATAAAATACATGGGCTGCCATCTCAACGGCATATTCGATACAATGGACCAAACAGCATGATGCACCATGCAAAGAATAGGTCGTGCTGCCAAAACTCAGGTTTCCTCTATACCAGCATCTAACCGATATCAGCTTCCCAAACGGGAATCAAATTACTATGAAACAAAACAAAACAAAAAATATGGCCTGAAATGGCAAAAGCTGTGGAGCCAAAATTTCATCTTGGGAAGTGCGAGGATCAGCATGTTACTTTGTTGACATCAGAGGAGCTGATTTTTTTTTTCACTACCCCGCACAGCAATACCTGCATCGAAGATTTTGTCAAGTTCAGAATTTGTTTTGCTTGGAGCCAGTATTTTAAAAACCGCTAAGTGCTAGACTCCATAGGTAGCCACCTAGGCAGCAATATAGGAAAGTGGAATCAGTTTTTAGTTGAGCTGGATCATAATCACATTACCTACCACTCTACAAATGCTTCCTACTTAAGCTTCCTACTTGCTTTTCTCCTCTGTTTAGACTCCCTCTCCTAGTTTCTTTTGTTTCTTGTGGAGTGCAGTCTCTCCTGCTCTCTTGCTGGTCGTGTTGTTTTGTTCTTTTAGCCTCTCTTTGTACAGCTTTTTCCCCTTTTTCAATTTTTATAAAAAGCTCTTACAGTGGGGGTCTCCCTTGCTGTATTCTCAGGTAAAAAAAAAAGGAGTACTTGTGTTTTTGTATTGTTACTCAACCACTACTAGGTGAAGTGGGCATTCCTCTAGTCAGATCGACTTTGTTCTTACAAGAAGTGGGGATAAATGTGCTTGTGTGGATTGTAAGGTGCAATGTTTTGAGGCGCCGCGCTTACAAGTGGGGATAAATGTGCTTGTGTGGATTGTAAGGTGCAATGTTTTTGAGGCGCCGCGGCGAGGCGCCGCGCCCGACCCCCTTCACAACGCCTTAGGCGTTTGTGGCGGACGCCTAGGCGACGCCATACACACATTGTAAGGCGTTGTAAGCTAGAATTTTATATACTAGTGGAGCACATAGATACCTCGTTTGTTGCCAATTCTTGAGCCCACGTTCCTTTCTTTCCTTTCCAAAAGCTCTTCTCCCGCACTAGTGCAGAGCAGACAGCAGACAAGCAGAGCACATACATATACTAGTGCAGCAGTACAAGCAAAGCAAACAGCAGAGCACGAGATTTGGAAAAGGGGCCCGACGGAAGACAAGCAGATAAGCAGAGCAGAGTGGAGGCGCCCGACGGAGGCGCAGAGAGCAGAGAGCAGAGCAGACAAGCAGAGAGCAGAGAGCAGAGAGCAGACAAGCAGAGCATACCAGGCGGAAGGGCCCGACGGAGGCGCAGTCAAGCGGAGATGCAGGGGCGGAAGGGCCCGACAGGCTCCACGGCAGGGGCGGACGGCCAGATGCAGGGCCGGCTCCGCGGCAGGGGCGGCCGACCGGTGGACACGAGCAGAGTCCGTGCCCAGCGGAGGTCGAGGTACGTTCGCCGCCTTCTCTCTTCCCCTCTCCTCGCCCGCACTCGCGGTGAATGACTCACGCTCTAGATTTCCCACGCGAAGAAGCTACCTGGGCGCCCGCGCGGTCAATTTCCCGCGCCTCGGTCGATTTCCCGCGGGGCCGCGCTCCTTTTGGCCCCCTTCCCCTACGACCGGCATCCGTGGGGGGGTTGTAGGCGTCCGCCCGACGCCATTTGCGCCTAGGCGACGCCTAACCCTATGAGGCGGACGCCATACACGCTGAGGTCGTGGCGACCCCGACGCCCAGGCCCTCGACCAAGCCTTGTCGCCTAGGCGACGCCTAGGCGACGACTAGGCGACGCCTCAAAAACATTGGTAAGGTGATACCTGGTGAATGCGTGGTTTCCCAGCACAAGCTAGTGGTGGCTGACTTCCGCTTTCTAGTACGAGCTCGTAGGGTTAAACAAGCCAAGATTGCAAGAACAAAGTGGTGAAAATTAGAAGGGGAGGAATCAAAGGTCTTCAAGGAAAGAGTTATTGAAGAGAGCCCTTGGAAGGACGAAGGCGATGCAAACAACATGTGGGAGATGATGGCAACATGCATTCGGAAGGTTGCGGCAAAGGTACTTGGAGTGACCAAAGAAAGTGGATACGACTTGAAAGGCACTTGGTGGTGGAATGAAGATGTGCAAAAGGCTATCAAGGAAAAGAAGGAATGCTACAAGCGCTTGTACCAGGACCGGTGTGCAGACAGAGAAGTACAAGGTGGCAAAGAAGACCACAAAATGAGCGGGAGAGACGAAGGGGCGAGCTTACGAGGGTCTTTACCAACGTCTCAATACGAAGGAAGGAGAGAAGAACATCTATAGGATGGCTAGGGCTCGTGATAGAAAGACAAGGGACCTCAACCAAGTCAAGTGCATTAAGGATGAGGGAGCAGCTCTTGGTGAAGGAGGATGAGATCAGACATAGATGGCAAGAGTATTTTGATAAGCTGTTCAATGGGGAGAATGAGAACTCCACCGTTCGGTTGGACGACTCGTTTGATGATGACAATAGGCGCTTTGTGCGTAGGATCCAAGTGCAGGAGATTCGAGAAGCTCTGAAAAGGATGAAAGTGGGTAAAGCGATGGGTCCAGATGGTATTCCGATCAAGGTGTGAAGGTGTCTCGGGGATTTAGCTATAGTATGGCTAACGAAGATGTTCAACAATATCTATCGATCGAACAAGATGCCTGAGGAGTGGAGAAGAAGCATATTGGTACCAATCTACAAGAACAGGGAAGACATCCAAAGTTGCACTAATTATAGGGGAATTAAGTTGATGAGCCACACGATGAAGCTGTGGGAGAGAGTTATCGAGCATCAACTGCAAGGAACGACACGGGTATCTACAAACCAATTTGGTTTCATGCCCGGAAGGTCAACCATAGAAGTAATTTTCTTAATAAGACAAGTTATGAAGCGGTTCAGGGAGCAGAAGAAGGCCCTACACATGGTTTCCATTGACTTAGAGAAGGCTTATGACAAGATAACAAGAAATGTTATGTGGTGGGCGTTGGACAAACATAAAGTCCCAACAAAGTATGTTACCTTCATCAAAGACATGTACAACAATGCCATGACTAGTGTACGAACAAATGATGGTAACACAGATTACTTCCCAATTAAAATAGGACTTCATCAAGGGTCAGCCTTGAGCCCGTATCTCTTTGCCTTGGTAATGAATAAAGTGACTAGGGACATTCAAGGGGATATCCCTTGGTGTATGTTGTTTGCATACGATGTAGTGTTAGTTGATGAAAACCAGGCAGGAGTAAATAGGAAACTGGAGTTGTGGCGACAGATCCTTGAGTCCAAAAGTTTTAAAGTCGAACTAAAACAGAATACATGATATGCGACTTTGGCAACGCTACAAATGAGGGAGACGTGAGTTTGGAAGGTCAAGTGGTGCCTACGAAAGATACATCCCGTTATCTAGGATCGATGCTGCAGAAGGATGGAGATGTTGATGCAGACGTTTGCCATAGGATTAAAGCAGGGTGGATGAAGTGGCGCCAAACATCTGGCATTCTCTGTGACAAGAGGATACCACAAAAGCTGAAAGGCAAGTTTTATAGAATGGCGATTAGACCCACTATGTTGTATGGAGCAGAATGTTGGCCTATAAAAAGACGACATGTCCAACAGCTGAGTGTCGCGGAAATACGTATGTTGCATTGGATTTGTGGTCACACAAGGATGGATCGAGTTCGGAACGATGATATACGTGACCGTCTAGAGATACCACCAATTGAAGAAAAGCTTATCCAACATCGGTTGAGGTGGTTTTGCCATGTCTAAAGGAGATCTTCAGAAGCACCAGTGCGTTGTGGAGTTCTAAGTCGAGATATCAATGTGAAAAGAGGTAAGAGGAAGACCGAAGCTGACATGGGAGATGGCAATTAAAAGAGATTTAAAGGGTTGGGATATACCTAGAGATCTTTGTTTGGATAGAAGTGCTTGGAAAACAGCTATTGACGTGGCTGAACCGTGACTAGGGGCTCATGTTGGGTTTCAACTCTAGCCTACTCTAACTTGCTTGGGACTAAAAGGCTTTGTTGTTGTACTCAACCACTACTATAGTGTTCCATGTGCATCTGAAAATTCATCAGACCATTACTATCCAATTATCTATGTTAACTCAAAACAAGTACTGTACAAATTAACTACTAGTAGCTCATCTGATGGCCCATTTTTCGAAAACTTATCCATTTCAATGATAATTAATATATAAACCTGAATGCACAGTTGGACTGATTCAACAACCAACAACCCCATAGATATATGAAGCGGTGTGCGACAAATTGCTCTATTTGTTATAGCAATGAAATACACAATCAGAATGCATTGTAAATAAATGCAGGTATTAACATCAGTGACAAGCAAAACCCTAAAATTGCCTATGAAGAAAGAAGGCAACAATCAGAAGAAATAACCAAAGCAGTACCTGCACAGAATCACGCCGAAAACGGCAACATCTTGGAGCACTTCCCATTTAACATATTTTCCACCATTGAACATTTGTAGACATGAGTCAGTACCTAACGTACAGTCAATCATTCACCAACTTTTGTCCCAAAGTTCTCAGCCAAGAATTCATCAAGGAGACCATAATTTGGAATAGTTTCTGAACTGAAGTTCTCAGCTGGCAACTTCCGGATGCATGCAAGAATATGCTGAACATCTCGGCATAATCTGGGTCACAAAAAACAGCATATGGTTAAAAAAGATGCAAGGAAAAAAAAAGATGTTTAAAGAAAATAAGAATGCAACAGAGTCTTGATCCCTTTGTTTTTCCTTGGTAAAAGGAATGCACAGATTAAGCAGCATACCTATTCTTTGCCTGAGGAGTACTGACTTCCAATTTTGAAAATGCTTCTGTAATATGTGAATGGAATATTTGAACCACTTGCCTGTTGCACAAGAGTAAAAACAAATCAGCAGCCTGGAGACAACTTACAATAAACAATTTTACATAAATACATCGAAAAGTAAAGTCAAACATGGATTAACTTCCAGACAATCAATTACAATGCAGCATAAATACAACTGAATCTACAGACACTGATTTTTATAGTAACAAAATTAGGAAATATAGAGAGATGGAAGCAATACCTTATAAATTGGTTTGTCGTGTATTACGATTGCGATATTTGCTTTAAATAATTTTCTGAGACATGTTCTAGGTATCATGAGGAAGCTGATCGACTAAATGCAGGTCATGACATGCTTGAGATATTTCTACCTGAGAATCTTGCAATTCTCCAAACGGATGGAAAATATATAGCACAATTAATTAGGGGAGATGGTAAGACAAGTGGAAAAACGGTGATATCTTACAATTTCTGTTCTCGTGTATTAAGAATTTTGATATTTCAATCATAGTACGGTTAAGTGTTTTTCCAAGGCATATTTATTCTGCAGAAGTGGGTCACTCATAGCTGAAAGTCCCCAAATTCTCAAAGAGGGAAAAAAATATTACCTAATGATTCCAAAGATACAATAGGTTTGCAGATGTACATACAAAAGGAAAGAAGTGGTTAGAAGTGAAAATCTTTTACCTGAATATTATTTGTACGTCAACCTCAAGCAATGTTTGAGAAAGGATACGATGCAAATAGGTAACTTCCTGCAAATTATTTGCATACAAACCTCAGAACAATTAACTCAAGAAAGTAAACACCTAAACTTATGAAACATATCCCTTGCTTGAGTTGAGGGATAAATGATGATAACAATGATCTTGTTAAAGAGACCAAAGACTGCAACTTCGTAACCAAGTAACAACAAATACATGACATTTAAAACAACTATTTTTCATAACTTAAATAAGCACAGATAAAAATTTGTAACTAAACTAAAACAAGATAAACTCCCATTGATAATCAGGTAAACATCTCCTGCGTTTTCGAGAAAAGATAATCAGGTAAACATTAGTACCTTTGTAACAGCTTTAGAAAATTGACTTGGCTGCACATCATTATCCTCTGGGCCATTCCAGCCTTCCACAATTTGGGGTAATTTTCTAAGATTTGCAAGCAACCTCTCTCTCATTATCTGGACGAGTTTGCTGTGAATTTCATCTCGATGGATCTTGTAGTCCTGTTATTTCATTACAAAAAACTTCTATGAAATTGCATTCATGAAAGGACAAGGATAGTTGCACTCAGGACTAATGAGTCACCATAACTCATAAATGCCAATATAAAAATTAGAATTGCACCTGAGCTACTCTATCCAGCTCAGACATTAACAGCTGTTTGCGTGCTTCAGGTATTTTCAGGAAAAGTACCCGCCTTATATCTGCAGTTTCAAGGAAAACTTAGAAACACTGGAAGCAAATATACCATACACTGACTGCATTTTGCAATATATATCCCATCACTCGAGTTGGTGTGCCAACATTTTTGTACACAAGATTGTAGCTAGTACAGAGTACTAGTTATTACAGTGTTTCAACTCTTTAATATGGAAGAGACTAAGCAATTGTACCATGTGATTAATATGAAGCTATGAGCATGTGTGGTCATTTCACAGTTTTGTATGAGACTTAGTTCTCCTTCGGTCTGTGTGTATTGTAGCTATGGAGTATGGACATTGTGAAACAGAATTAGTATTTCAAAATTATATGGAAGGGGGATCCAAAAAGAGCAAACCAATATAGTGCATGTTTGGTTCCCAGCACCAGCAATTCAGTGCAGCGAAAGCAAAACCATGACAAGCTCATGGGGTAATTTACAGTTTGGACATAATATGCTAAAAGTTTAATTGGTCAGGCTGTAGACTTGTATGAAACATGGTCTTTAGAACTCCAGTAGCTAAGCATCCTGAAGCACTTCAAGAATGTAAGAAATGGTAATTTGCAGAAGATTAAAACAATTGTTTACCTGGAATTAAAGAATGTATAAAACTAATGATTTGACTCGCCAAAGCTAAATGCTTAGACGTAATTGATTTAAGTCCAGACACCTGAGAAGCAAAACAGAAAAAAAAAATGTCAATAAATTAGAACTATTGCAAGGAAGAAAACTGAGCTTCTAAATCAAATAAGCTTTTGAGGTTGATCAAAGCCTTAGGCACATGCACTGAAGTATTGACTGTTCTGACAAACAAATAAAAATTGATTAAAATAGTGTCCATATAGTAACAGCTTATTTTGCAAATAGTTCTTCCATGCAGCGATGCATGTGGTTCAGTGCATGCACCCTCAGGTTGTTTAAAAATGCAGACAAACATTACTCACATCAAGTGAAAATCACAGTAAACATTTGCATACAGTTGTCAATGAAATAAAGAGGCATTGTTAATAACTGAAACGGCATGCTGATGTACCTGCATGGCTCCTGCACCAAGAACAAGTTGGCAAGTCCTAGTGTTGAAAAGCTTTAATAGTTCCACAACACGTTGGACCACCTCCAAAGATAGTGATGGTAAACATTTACTGATGTCAACGTATTCGGATAACATCTTCAACAGTATCAAACCACTGCAAAACCAATAAAGCATTGTTAGAGAGAAGCATGGGTTCCAAAAAAGAGAAAATGTGCTTTATATTAATGCAATAACTTAGAACAGTGAACTCTAAATATAACAAGAACAAATCAATAAAAGACATATGGCTGTATCAAATACTACCATTTATTTAAACTAAATTTACAGATTGATGGCTACTGAACCATTTCATTTCAGCAGTGCAAAGTTCATAAGTAGAGACCGAATATCAAATTATTGAAAGGTAACTATAGACGACTAACCAGTTTACCATATGATAGCCAACACCTCCATGTACAATCATTTGCATGGTGGACTTCAGATTCCCAGCAACATTGTTTTCAGTCTGAGAAGTGGATTCAACCTTGCTTTCACTAGTCGATGTTACTTTGCCATTATCAGCATTATTTTCAGCAGCTGAATATTTCAGTTCTTGACTTGTAGGCCGATGATCACTGAACTTTGAGTTATCATCAGTGCTAGGCATCTCCATGCCATTAACAGAAGAATAAGTGGATGAAAGTGAAAGAACGATTGCTTGAAACTCTTCAGGAACATCCACAGCAACCCATGTCTCTTGGACAAGAACTGCTTTGATTTTTGTCATCTTCAAAAAAAAAAATGAAAGTTTGTAGTTTGAAAAAATAGGGGAAACACAATTTAGTTTAGCTAGTCTTAACTATCAAGCGTCTTGGATAATCCAAAACGCACATAATTTGATTAGCCAGAGAAGATGAACTTCATTAATTAAAATATATTATTCCACCACCATTTTGATCTGAAAAATACTCCCTTCGTTCCGAATTATAAGTCGTTCTGGCTTTTCTAGATACATAATAAAAGCTAGTATCTAGACATAGTGTATATCTAGATGCATAACAAAAACTATGTACCTATAAAAGTTAGAACGACTTATAATTTGGAATGGAGGATTTCACAGTAAAGATCAACTACTGCCAATGTAAAACAAAAGGTATAAAGTTATAATCAAATTGAGCATCTGTATTGTATTCAGCTTGATGGACAACCAAGTCATCCATAACTAAGAGGGCAAGTTGGGTGCTTTCAATAATGATGGTCAATAATTATTTTGGAGGTTTCTAATCAAATAGGTGAAATTTTGAATAATAGGGTTTAACTTCAATGATAGAACTGCACCATTGTTTTACTGACCCGAACATTATGCTGATAATCAACAAATTGCTTCGATTGTTGCTGTAGGATTCCACGAATGTTGTAACCCAACCTGCCTCCAATCTACAAGAATAAGAGGCTAAGATAACATTATAACTTGCTTATATGCAATTAATGCGGCTGATTGTGTATTTATTTCAAACAAGAAGAGACGTAACCTTTTCTGTAGCAGCTATAAATTCTTCTGTTATGTTGTAGATGATCAAGAATTCTTGAAGCCTTAACCTGGGATGTAAAGCAGCACGAACACCTAGTAGCTTAGCCCATCGTCCATGGGCAGCATCACAAGCCGCGAGAACTGCTTCAGTGTTTTCTCTCAAGACATCAGCCCTGCATCAAATGCAAACAGTCATGCAACTTCTTTTTGTATGGTACTTATATAGATAATTCAGATACAACAAACAAAAGCTTGGGTTATTCAATGTGCTAATCTGTTATGATGACTTATCACTGACATACTGTGACATCAGAAATGAAATTAATTTGCATCTTCACATGGAATAGACAATAGAGGGCAAGTTGCAGCTCAACTTACCGAACATTCTTTATTGAATTTATAATGGAAAAATCATTTGTTTTTCCTTGGATAAATGGGATCTTGGAAGTACTCCGTGTAAGACTATTAGAGCCCCATGAAGAGTCATTCTCTTGGGTATCAGAAATAACTGACCCACCATGTTGTAATGTAGGATTACTGGAATCAACACTTAACGTTCCATCTAGGTTTCCCATGATCCACTCAACTATTCTTTTCACTTCAGCTGCTTGCTGTAAATGTACCTGAAATCATAAAGATGTCAAAGCCATTATTTTTTGGGGGTTTTTTTTACTAACATATGGTACCTAGTAGGGAGTTTGTATTTGATGTGCACCCATTTAATACAAAGTCACATGTCATGAAAATAAATTACACAATCAGGACATAGGCTATAGAGGCCAACATAAAGATTGTTTAGCGGAACCAAGCGTCAAATTTTGCCCAGGAGCTTTGCCCCAAATAGGAAAATGGAATTCTTGTTAAGAGCTAATTTACCTGTACTATCCTAAAAATGGCAGATAAAAGTTGAACAAATCCTTCTGATGAAAGACTCCGCAACTTATTTGCTAAGGACTGGCCTCCAGCTGCAGTATATGTTAAAAGGTCAAAAGGCAAAGGAAGGTTAACATAAAAAATGGAAAAATCAGAAAAGAGAAAGTGACTGGGTGCAAATAATACCGTCAGCATCGGTAGCTCTGTCTCCAGTTATTGAATCAGAATCTATTGGTCTGGCGGTTAAAACTGGGAGTAATTCTGCTACTGTGGCTTTGATTGAAGCTTTCATAACAGTTATAAGTGTATCCCGGTAAATTCTAAGAACTGCAGGAAGTTTGTCCTGAAAATTTAAAAACAAATCACCATATCATTATTGCTTCCACATACATAAATATTAAGGTACTGTTTGGCTCTAGGGTGGGACAGGGATGAAGTGGGATACCACTTGGGACACTCGTCCCAGGAGAGGAATATTCCTCTAGATTCACAGGTACTCCCTTCGTTCAAAAGAGAGGTACGCGCTCTTCCCTCCAAGACCCCCCCCCCCCCCCCCCCCCCCCCCCCGCGGGCGGGCATTGGCAGGCAGAGGCATGGGCGCCTTGGTGAGGGCGACGATGTGCAAGCACACCGGGGAGGAGGCCGTTGGGCGAGGGCCAGCGCTGGTGATGGATGAGGCGGTGGCAGCCACGTTGTGTGGGTACAATAGCAATGGACACACCGGACGAGAATTGGGCAAGGCCCGGGGCTAGCAGACGCGCCGGTGGTAGTGGCGTCATGTTGGGGGTTGCCACATCGATGTACAGGCGCGCACGGGAGGAGTCAGTGGCGTCGTGTCAGAGGTGGCCAGCGCCAAAGCCATGGACAGCGAGCAGAAGTGGGCGCCGATCGGGAAGTCGGGATGACAACTCGGTTGGGGAACAAAGAAGGTCCTCGAGGATGACATCTGGGGCCCACCTAACGGATTGTCCAACGGATATCAAATGGTCCTACATCCTCTCCCTTCCCATCCCTCGTACCAAACGCAAAACACGGACATCCCCATCCCCTCAACCAAACGCAGAGATGGAACCATCCCATCCCAAAAAACTGGGATGGATCCATCCTGTCCCTCTTATCCCAAAACCAAACACACCCTAAGTATAGCGGTATTAGTGGCCTTGATACTAAACTTCTAGCAATATACAGTCTCATATAAAACAATTTATATGGTACAACCTGAACTCAAATGTTCAGTTGCATAGCCTTTAATAATTCAAACTGCACTTATATGTAGGTTTTATAACCGTTAAACAACGTTCGCTTATGTGTACCACACTAACCTCGCTAATGACATCAGTGATGTAAAGTAGGACGTAAATTTTAAAGAGGCAGCTTCACTTTCTGTCCAAATAACTTTTGAGATGACAGACTATTACATGAATGACTTAGTCTCTCATCTTATACAAAGTTACAAGTTACAAATAAAATCAGGCATGCTTCGTTCATCACCGTAGTTTGTTAAACTTTAGGCAAGAAAATCCAACCAAAAGGGCGTACCCAGTGCGCTCTGAGCGGGGTCTGGGGAAGGGTGTCAGTGGCAAGCCTTACCCTCGCCTGTGCAATGCGAGGAGACCGCGACTCGAACCCGGGACCTTCCGGTCACAGGCGGTAAGACTCTACCGCTTGCACCAGGCCCGCCCTTCAAGAAAATCCAACCAGCTGTGGTAATTGTTTGATTCGCGTCGATACTTCTGGCATGCTAGAGTTTTTCATCACTGGGTTCTATCTGTCACTGAATCGTTTCCATGCAAAAGTTTGCCTCAGCTGTGGCAGGCGTTTTGTCCACCACAAAAATGGAATTGCCACAATTGTCAGAAAGAGTTATGGCAAACTATGGGAATGATATAAACAGGTCCAAATGTTGATGTCAGATTGTGTTAAACCTAAATATTATGCTATGGCCCTAGAAACCACCAAAATGCATGTGTATGAACACTCACTTTGTTCAGATCAAGCCTCCATCTGAATCTCTAACCCAATAAAAAAATTATCAAAATCAACAGACTATCATTAATGAAAAGAGTGTCTCATCAATTATCATTCATTCAATTTCAATACTCTAGTTTCTATATATGTTTCTACAGATTCATTTTTTTTTCTAAAACAGCAGATTGGTTTTTGACTGGAATCAGCAGTTAAAACCTGATTGTGACTCCTTTTATGGTGTAACTTGTACAAAGCTCAAACAATTTCCTCGCCATAAACTGGATATTCTTCCAAAAAAATATTTTTATGTACCGCTTTCAAAGAGATGCTTCCAAAGAAAAATAAGTCCAGAAAATGCTCGGTCGTCCATATATCAAGGAACAGGAATTCTGGATGCCAGAGTAATTTAAAAAAAAAAGGTAGCAACGAGATGCCTCATATGAATAAACATGTTAGACAAGGACTCATCTGCAAGTGCACACAGGCTCAGCTGACAACAAAAAGGTAATTAGAATGTAAGACAATGATAGAACTAACCGTTCTCAGTAGGCAAATAATGAGGGGGAGGAGTCGATCCCTAAGAATAAAACTTTCCTCCTCGTCTACGTTACCCTGCAGTACAATGGTTGAGACATTGAATGAGCATAAGAACAAAAGGGGGCGAAAATCTATTAGTTCCATAGTGTGATAGATTAGAAATCAATAATAATCTAAGGCATTGTTAAGTGATAACAGATCGTTATTTTTAACAGAAGTGATTACTTGGAGTTCATTGCGAATTTGGAAAACATCAAAAATACCAGTTCATGTCCATGGTAGTTATAGTGTATGATATATGATGTAGTATGAAAATTTTCAAATCATCTAATACCACATGAATTTATTTGCTTCTACTTAACACATGTTGAAGACAAAACTTTTGCCTTTCATTTTAAGAAACTACAAGATAAGTAGGAAAGGAAAGAAAGAATAACTTTTGGTTAATCAGTTTCCCTTTTTAATGAACCTCTCAAGAAAATGGTAAAAAAACATGTTGTGTCATGAATCTGTTGTTCTCAAAAGTAATTTTAACAAAAATAAGTATGCTGACAGAATCATTAAATACAGCATCAGTATTCTCAACTTCAATTAGCAAATATATTAAAATACAATCATATATTAAAGTCATCAGTGCATCTGCAATCCAGTAAACCTGGCAGCCATAGACCAACTTAGAGTTATATACAACTGCAAAAGATTCGAAATGCACACACCTCATGGTCTGTCCCATTCAATGGGCTGGAAGCCTTTCTTTTCACAGTTGATAAAATCATAGCATCTACAGCTTTTGCATCAGGAACAGCAGCATGCACAAATTCTGCTGAAAGAATGCTACAAGGATGAATATTACCAAGTTAAACAGCGATTAACTAATGATAGAAGGTATAAGTGAAGGGTATCGCTTTTCTAATGGCCAAACAGAACGAAATTCAAGGTCCTATATTAATAATAAGGGCGTACCCAGTGCAGAGAGCTCCCGCTCTGTGCGGGGTCTGGGGAAGGGTGTCAGTGGCAAGCCTTACCCTCGCCTGTGCAATGCGAGGAGGCCGCGACTCGAACCCGGGACCTTCCGGTCACAGGCGGTAAGACTCTACCGCTTGCACCAGGCCCGCCCTTCTCCTATATTAATAATAAGAATACAGTTTATTTTTCTAGAATTACAAGGTCCAGTAGATAATTGATGTGCTGGTATCAAGCAATAAGGTCACCCAATTCACTTGATAGATCTGACCACAATAACCCATCCAAATTTGTGGTCTGGTCAATCTATTCTATTTAAAGGAAAGGTGTATGAATCAACATTGCAGAGCATAGATGTGATGCACATACTAAAATGCTAAACTAAATCTATTTAACAATCCAACATATAAAAGTTCAGCCAAATAAACCACAGTTCTAGGAAAGGAAAAGAATGGATTATGCATTCTTTTCACATTGGGACGAAATACAAAAAGGGTAGTGGCCCTTTCTAAAACAAGTCAGCTTATCTCTGTGGCTAGAGAAAATTCCCAACATTTCAGTCAGAAGTTCAGAACTTACACCTATGTTTCCACAACTAGAGTAGCCTGCAAATACTCATTCGATCTAAAAGTTCTACCTTCTATGTTAAAACTGTGCATCCTGCTGAGTATTCGAATTTATGTTATTTAATCAGAAAATACCTGTTCACTGAATCTAGTGATGTTCCCAGCTGATCTCGAATATGCCGAAAGCAATAAAGCCCAGCAAGTTCATCAGTATCCTGATTGACAGGAACAAATGTTTATGGATCGTCATAGTATAAGTTACATACGTTGCATGTTTCTAAGATAGTCGCCGCGGAAGATGCAGTATTTGTAGGCATATGGCAATTAAAACAATTAGATAGTTTGATTCATTGGAAAACCACAATTGTTGATGTGTCAACAGTACATTGTATCAGATTTAAACGAGTTGGGTAACTTACTAGCAAATTTTGCAAGTCATCAATGACATCGAGGGCACCAGCACAATCTGCTGCTGCAACAAGCTGCAAATGTAGAACAAGATTAACAAATGAAAGCAGAGGAAAGGAACTATTAAAACTAAAAGAAACAAAAAAAATAGGTTTGTCACATTACAAGTACAAGATTTAGTACGAAAACAACTTTCCTTGTTGCAGCCCAAGTCCAAACAGTTTTAGGCAGCGAACGCCAGGATTGCTAATCCAAAAATATCTCTATCAGATCTCAAATTCACATACTGGTCATTTTACTGGCATGGATGATAATGATGATGTTCAGTTTTGCTAGCAGGATATAATATCATTGTTTGCACTGGGGCCTAGAATGCATTTGTCCATCGCTATATTACAGTGTTCCAAGGTCGCAATGCAATTGCAAGCAGCATTGATGTTTACGCCCCTTTGTATTGAGAATTCGAGCAGTCATGGGCTTATGAGGCACATGCACAAGATCAACTCCCCGAACAGAGCCATTATAGGCATTCCATAAGCATTAACAGCTGATGCCCACAGATAAGCAAAGAGTGGAAATGTTCTTTCCATTTCAGTTGGGAGGTGTGGCAATGGTCCATCAACAAAAAAAATATTTCATCTCTAGGTTTTTCTCATATAACAAGTTCCAAAATATACCACAGTGTAGTTCCATGTCAGGCTACATTTGACATTTTCACATTTGTAATAGCCCATAGCCCATGAGAAAATATGGCGTAGTGATCAACAAGTATTCCAGACAACTACATTAGACTGATCAACAAGCAAGATGCAAGGAAAGACAAAGTTGTCTGGTAAATGCACTCACCAACTTGAGCGCAGTAAGCGCCTGGCTGACATAGAGGATGACAGTGAGCTTCTGCTGCAGCGCCACCAGGTTGCCTCGGGTAGCATTGAGCTCTTGCACCTGCCTTGCTGCCCCGACGAGGTACCCCGTGAGAACACGGACCACCTCCCTGAGCTCGCGGATCCTCCCTACCGCCGTGACGATCTCCCCATCAAGCCCGCGCAGCCGGCCCTGCGCCTCGTAGAAGGACTCAGACCGGAGTGCTATCTCCCGCACAAGGTGGGCCTCAACGACGTCGAGGTGCTGTCCGAGGCGCTCCTGCAGCGCGTCGTCGTCGAGCGGGCAGGCGGCCTGGAAGGTGGGCCCGTCTTCGAGCGCGAAGTCCTCCTTGAAGAAGAGCGCGGGCACCTCGCGGAGGCAGGCGGCGAGGCCAGAGGAGGCCGCGGGGGCGCCCTCGGCGTCAGAGGAGGCGGCAAGCTCCGCGCTGGCGTGGAGGCGGATGTCGGCAAAGCGCGCGAAGGGGTCGGAGACGGCGGCAAGGTAGGGCGCGAAGTCGGCGCGGGTGACCTCGCTGGGGTGCGACGGCGGTGGAGGAGCCGCATCGGGTAGCGTGATGGTGGCGGGCGGCCAGGGAAGCCAGGAGTAGGAGGAGGCGGCGGCGGAGGGGAGCGGGTTGTTGAGGAGCGCGGTGATGGACTGCGGGACGCCGCCGGGGGGGGCGGTGGAGGTGGGGGAGTCGGTGGAGGAGGAGACGGAGGCGACGGAGGTAGTGCGGAGCGGCGGGCGCGACGCCATCGCAGCGGTCGGCGGCCGCAGTGTGGTCAGCGGAGGTGAGGAGGCATGGGGGGATCGGGATCTGGGAGGCGCGGCGGCGAAGCCGGGTGGGAGGGGTGTCAGATCTGGCGCCTGGACGAAGGGGAGAAGAGAGGGAGTAGGGTTTGTTAGTTTAATGTTATTAGTTGTTCCATTGGGTATCATATTATTAGTTGCTTCATCGATATTGGGTATAAGTTGTTCCATTGATATTGGGTATTTATGTTATTGTATACTCTAGAGCAAAAATCAAACATCGATCGACTTTATTATTAGCAATGTCAACTTCGATCCAGTCATGATGCAAACTTCAAACTGAAGCTCATAAAATAAAATGAAACTATGGCACTATAATATGACCTACCTTTGCCGACACTTTTTAGAGTGGACAAAGGGTACCTTTACCAAGAGATAGCCTCCCACCAAAACCTTTGCCGACAATTTACAAACAGTCACGTTAGAAGCTAGATATCATATGTATGCATGTGTGAAATTAAGCTTGCAATGGATTGTGGTCGATGGTAATCATATTCAGAGAAGCTAGTTGACAGCCCCTTCACGGGCTAACGGGCCCTGACGCTGGCCATCTTCGCCATGGCTGCCTGATATTGACGTTTTCTGACACCCGCTTGTCGGGGATCGTGATGTATTGATTCCTAAAGCACCTTGGGTCATTGCTGGAGGTCCGTCTCGACAGGCACTAGCCCCTGAGTAAGGGGGTGTTTGATTCGAGCTACTAAATTTTAGTAACTACTAAATGGTTTAGTCATTTTTAGTAACTCCAGAGTTACTAGAGAGGACTAAAGCCTTTTTAGTAGCTTTTAGTCATAGCGTTTGGTTAAAAAGTTACTAAAGTGACTAAAAGCTACTAAATTTAGGCCCTGTTTGGTTTCCATAAGTCAGGTGACTTATTAAGTCAGGTGACTGAAAACAAGTGACTTATAAGTCATGCCTATTTGGTTGTAGATGACTTATAAGCTTATTAATGACTATGTATATATATATAAATAAAAGTAGTTGCTGCATTTTGCAAGCAGCTGTTTCTCTCAAGTCTCAGCTATCGTATAGACAAATGCATTCCCCTGCTATTGCTTCTGTAACTAAACTACACTTCTCCTGGTAGCATGGTATATACAAGCAGCATAGAAGTCAATCAGTAGCGTGCAGTGCAGCGCTCTCCATGACGCTAGCACTCCACCCTGCGCTCTGGTTTGGTGGTGATATTCTGAATCCATCTCATTTTATTGATTACAAATCCATTACAAATATGCATACAAATATCCATACAAGTATCAATACAAGTCGTCACACAGAAATACAAATTGCATGGTTCGGCATTGAAACAAATACAAATTACCTCCTTCTATGCAATCCTTCCGCTATCCAATCACGAAAAACGTTCATGTTATGATCATCACTCGTGTTTTGCCCCTATGCTTGAGTTGCATGTCTTCGACGTTGGTGTCGGCGTCGTAGCCGACTAGGCTCATCCACCATAGGAATGAACTCCTCATCATCATCACACTCTTGGAAATCTCTATCCTCCATTTTACTCTCTCTAATGTAATTATGTATAGCCATGCATGCTGAAATAATTTGACTTTGTTTTGGTGGTGGATAAGAGGACATGTGTAACAAAATCCTCCACTTGTTCTTCAGTACACCAAAGGAACGCTCTATTGCATTGCGAATTTGGGAATGTCTATGATTAAAGGTTTGTTTTTTACCTCTTGGTGGTGGACCTTGATTGTACTCCTGGAAATGATACTTTGTACCTTTGTACGGTGCAAGATAACTAGGCTGGTTAGAGAAACCCGAGTCCACCACATAAAACTTCCCTACAATGTTAATGTTAACTGTTAGAAAAGTGGCAATCATCGAATTGATCAAAGAAATGTTTATCAAAATCCAAATTTACCTTGGGGAGGATGTGGGAAGAGGCTTCCAAATTTGTCAAGTGCTGCCTTGAATACCCTCATGTCATGAACCGACCCAGGCCACCCAGCAACGATAAAGGTGAATCTCAAGTTAAAATCACAAATTGCTAGCACATTCTGACTGGTCTTTGATTTTTGGTTCATGTGTGTGATGAGCTCTGTCTTTGGCACGACCACCTCTATGTGTGTTTCATCAATGGCTCCAATGCAATTGTCAAAGAACGGAGCAAACATTGGATTTCGTACTCTTGGATGAGGTGTCCTAAACTCTGGATCTAGTGGCAAAATTATGTCTCCTGCCAACTTAACCAAACATTCCAACACTTTATCAAACTCCTATGAAGTGTCTCCATTGATCTAACAAAACGATTTTCAGCCTGCCGAATAGATTGAGGGGCACCAACCATCCATAAAAACATTGCTAAAGATTCCACTGATGACATCCTCCTAGTCGACCTCAATCCATATGATTGCACTAGTAAATTGTGCAGGCTATCAAACACTGCCCTTTCCATTCTAAACATGTTGTAACATTCAGTACTATGCCCTAGTGTCCGGATGACCCAATCATATCCACTCTCTTTAGCTTGTCGGTACTCTTTTCTATTTGCCATGTTCTCAAGGTGGTACGTACCAATGAGTTCTGCAGCGCTGAATATCAAGTTCTTCCTCCGCTTTGCTGCTGCGGCCTCCTCTTCCTCCTCTTCTTCATCCTCCTCTACCCACTGGTCCATGGTGGCAGTAATCCAGTGCTACAAACAAATATGCAGCATCAAATTAGTACCCATAAGTGACAGAATAGGGTGGCTCATATGCACAAGTTCACACCAATTCAAAACATGCTCACAAATATTACTCATGACATCCATACTTCACTGAACACAAATAGTTCAAATCACTTGACACAAATACTTCACATCACACAACAAAAAGTTCAAACGACATGACACGATTAAAGTTCAAACAATATAACAAGATTACAGTTCAAACGACATGACTCATAGCACATGACTTTAACAGCTACACAAATCCTCTTTGCTTGCAGTGCATCTGGATCCACACAAGTCGGGCTTCAGGAGTCTTGATAGCTCTAAAGAAGGCCCTCTTGTTACCATCCATGAACAACTCTGAAGCCACCCACATCTCAACGGAGGCTTCAGCTACCCTACACTCTTTAGCAAGAGCTACACATTCATCCATCTCAGCTTGAATTGCTTGGCGCTTCTGCTCCATGATCTGGGCTTGTGCAGTGACAATGGCCCTAGACTGAGCCTCCTCCCTCTTGGCATAATTGTCCTCTTTCTTCTTCCCTTCCTCCCTGTCAATCTTAATTTCAGCAACCAGTCCCCTAAGAGCTCTGATCATGGGACTCTTGGTTTTCTTGGTAGGGCTCTCTCCTGTTGTGGCAGTGCTGCTGGGCCTCTTGCTTCCACTACTGTTGGTAGGCCGATTTAGACCAGTGCTCATGGGACTGTATGGGTCATCTTCTCCAGTGAGATCATAAAGGTCTCCTGCAACACCTTTACCTTCGCTCGGCTGATTTTCTACCTCCTCAAATCCAGGACAAAATGCAGATGTTCCATCTACTGTCACATGATCGAAGATCAGCATCAAATCATCTAGGTAGGGGGGCACTCAGTCCTTGAACATTTTGTAACACTCAGTTCTCCCCTGAAATATGAGAAAAAAGGTCATGAGTACCTGTTCATAAGCAACAAACAAATTAATTTGGCTAAGAACAGGATCAGTTACCTTGGTATTAGCTTGCCACCATGTCTCGCTTGCCAGGATTTCACCATTTGGACCTCGGCCTAGTCCACTGGATTTCACCTGTACCTCTTTCCAAAAAGTTGCCAAAACCTTTGCTTGGGTGTACCTATTCTTCATAGCCTTCACATTATAGTTATGTGCACAAGCTCTACGAAAATCCTTGCATATGTTCTTCCACCCAACAGAGGACATTTGATTGTTCGGGCGATTCCCAGCACTAATCTCACGCACGACTAATTTAAAAAAAAAGTTCTAACCTTTGTTCATTCCATTTAGCAATATCAAATCCACGCTGTAATGCATTGCAACTCGATTACAAAACGATACTATGACCTACATTGCAATTGTGAAACACATCAACGCTGCAAATGTTACCTCATTGGGTCGTCTTCCTCCTCATCAGAGTTCAGAAGCATGTTGGAGCCATCGGGCGCCATGGACCTGCTCCCGTAGAAGCACTCCTCGTCATCGTCCACGTCGATGCGGCTTGCACTCTGTGCCCGCGCGGCATTGGTCAGGGACCTGGCGCGCGCAACACCTCCACCACCGCGCGCAGCCCCTGACCTCGCCGGACGACGAGGGATGCCGGCGCTGGACGTGGATCCACGACCACCTGCACCTCGGCCCGTAGATCTGCCGCGACCATGCGTCGCCACAACATGCTTGCCGCTGCATCGACGGGCAGGGGCCTCGTTCGACTGCAGCACACGCTGGTAGTCGCCCAGGCCGGGAAACACCGCCGCTTGGGAGTTGAGGTCCAGGCCCTCCGGCACGGGCGGATCCATGAAGGGAGGAGCGGGCGGTGCGCTGAATCCACCCGAGCGCCGAGGAAGGACTCCAGCCGTCGCTGGATTGAAGAATCCGGCCGCGCCCAGACGGGGCAGAGGGATGAATCCAATCGGCGGGGAGTAGTTCCCGACCTGTGATCCGTCACCGAAGAACTCATCTTCCTCGTCGCCAGCCTGGGAATCATTGAAAAGGTTGAGCAAGTTCCTCAAACTGCTGCCGGCCATGGTGGCGGGGGCGGCGGCGGCGCCGAGATCTAGAAGTAGCCAACGGTGGAGAAATGGGAACGGTGGCGGGCGGCTGCGGCGGCTCGTGCGAGATTGGGAGGGAGGAGGCGGCGGCGAGAACGGGAGGGAGGCAGGGGAGGGGTTGTCTGCGGGTGAGAGGGGCGCGTGTTGCGGCTGCTGCTGATAGGGTTGGGCGTGTGCCCCACGCGGAAAAGGTGTGGGCCCCACACGAAAAAGAGTGACTTATAAGTTTTAAGCAGGGGTGAAGCAACTTAAAACTTATAAGCAGGGGTGACTTATAAGTTGGTGGTGTTTGGCAAAATAAGTCACTTTTTTCACTTTTTAACTTATAAGTAGGTGACTTATTTGGAATCAAACAGAGCCTTAGTAGCTACTGGACGAACCAAACGGGCTGTAACTTCGTCAACCCCCATGCAGATGTTCGAGCAGCCTTGTCAGCGAAGCTTGTAGAGGTTCATGGTCGGTGCGAGGAAAACCGGTAATAGTTGAAAATGTAAAATAGACTCTATCTAGATGCGAGTGGTATTGGCAACGCGCCCATTCGAGGCAAAGTACCGGGATGTCAAAATGTACATCGACAGAAGCGTGGTAGAATAACATGAGGCCAGAGCCGATGCAGCTTAATGATGGCCTCGACAGCCAGCTGGACTGGGAGGGGCCTTCTAGCCCTACTATGTTCTTCCTATTCCTCCGATTAGCAACTGCTTGTTAGGCAGTGTTTCTATCCTCCTTAATATTTCAATCCCTAAATCTGTGTTTGACTTTCATCTCCTCATCTCCAAATAGCTTCTAAGTCTCCAATAATGGAGCTCATATGTTCCCTCTCTACATGACAGATGGGCTGCTTTGACATCTTTGTAACTTTCAGAAAGAAGAGTATTGAGCAGTTATCTAATTAATTTTGGTACATTTTCATTTTGTTCAATTAATTACGACTGTTTTAGTTCAACTTTGACAATTCAATTATTTTTTCCTGAGTTCTAGACAATAGGCCCAGGTTAGCAAGGATGCATTTAAGAAAATTCACAACCAGCAAAAAAAAAGAACAAATTAAACTAATAATGTTATAATAGATAATATAGTATTTTGGTGCTCATACAGCTCTTGTTGGTATTATCGTCTTCTGCCATCCCCAAAATTTAGATCCTACCTTGAATTGATGCCTTGTACATATTTTCTTTACTCTCCTTCTCCTTTTCCTTGCCTTGTATAATAACCGGCAAGTTTGAATATAGAGATGCACATGCGGCACGCATGTATTTATAAAAAAATATCTTTTATAGTGAAGGTGTATCAAAGAAGTTTTAAGAAATCAATTCTTATACTTGAGCTCATAGTTCTAGATTGAATTCTTTTGGGAAGTCTGTGTGAAAAAACAAAGTTTCATGTCTATAATGTAAATAAGGTCCAATTTAGTTGGAAAACCAGGGAATATATTATATTTTAAAAACGCATTTATATTATTAATTAATCATATCTTCTACAACTAAAAAGAACAAAAGTAAGATTATTTTTTGTGCGACTTTTTTTGGGTCGCTCCTCCCTTCCGGCCGTGCGATACAAAAAGAAACTGTCATCCCTGCGATCGCCGCCTGCTTTGAAGGAAACAAATCGATCACCTGAGTCCACATGTATAGAAGGAAAACAATAATCATGTATGCAGGTTATACATAGTGAGACTCGTGAACCTTCTGCAATTTTCTAAACGAATATTCCCGCCATTAGTATATAAGTCCGTTCCCCTGCGTTTTTTCATGCTCTCATTATCATATAATATGAAAGTATTGTTGTGTTCATCACGATTTTCAGTTGACTACTCCCATTAGCATATACTTCTTCTGCCCCAAAATATAAGTCATTATGGGATACGTGTAGGTCAAACTTTCTAAACTTTGACTAGGTTTATAAAAAATACGTGCAACATTTATATCTCCAAATAAGTTTATTATGAAAATATATTCAATGGTCTATGCAATGATACTAATTATGTATTCCCTAAAAAAACGATACTAATTATGTATTATAAATATTAATATTCTACAACTAAAAAGAACAAAAGTAAGACTATTTTTTTGTGCGACTTTTTTTTTGGGTCGCTCCTCCCTTCTAGTCGTGCGATACCCCGCGTGATAGAAAAAGAAACTGCCATCCCTACGATCGCCGCCTGCTTTGAAGGAAACAAATTGATCACCTAATGCCACATGTATGGAAGAAAAACGATAATCATGCATGCAGGTTATACATGGTTAGACTGGTGAACCTTCTGCAATTTCCTAAACGAATATTCCCACCATTAGTATATATGTCCATTCCCCTGCGTTTCTTCGTGCTCCCATTAGCATATAATATGAAAGTATTGTTGTGTTCATCACGACTTTCAATTGACTACTCCCATTAGCATATACTTCCTCTGCCCCAAAATATAAGTCGTTATGGATACATGCAGGTTAAACTTTCTCAACTTTGACTATATTTTGTAAAAAATACGTGCAACATTTATATCTCCAAATAAGTTTATTATGAAAATATATTCAATGGTCTATGTAACGATACTAATTATGTATTAAAATATTAATATTCTTTTATATATAATTGGTCGAAGTAAAAAAAGTTAACTTCTCGGAAAGCGAAAATAAATTCTATTTTAGAACAGAGGGAGTATATGAAAGCAGTGTTGAAAATTTTTTAACAATCAAGTTCGTCTCTGTCTGATTGATAAGCTTAGATATCATAATAGCATCAAAAATTTCGACTCTCATAGACACCCTCATGGATCAATGCAAAGTATTCCAATCCTACGGCATACACAAATTGTAACTTTAAAGTTATGATATTTTTAAAGGGTGGACAATAAAGACCATCTTAGACGTTCTGGCATTAGAGTATATACGTGCAGACACATAGGCATGGTGGTGCAAGTGAGTAGCCATCAGGAGTCGAGAGTTAGGGGTGTTTGGATCCCAGGACTAAACTTTAGTCTCTAACACATTGAATTTTTAGATATCAATTAGAAAGACTAAACATGAGCTAATTATAAAATTAATTACATAAATTATGGCTAATTCGCTTGCCAGCGCCGTGTACAGGATGGTATGGAGATATGGTGGAACTTATTCGTGGATTTGTTGGTGCACGAAAGAAATGGATATCGGAAATCTCTTCCTGCCGGTATAAAAAATGATTTTAGCCGCATCACGAAAAGATCTACACAGTAAAGTTTGTGAGACTGCGACGCCACGCTCTCTGTGACTATGTAAATTTCACGAACATAGCCTTTTGGATTAAATGTCACCTTAACGTCGGTCATATACTTTTACAGTATTGTTATCTTATCATACGATTCGTGTGTTTTTAGTATAAAAGTTTAGCTATCCCGTAGCAACACATGGCCACGAACCTATTTACATATACACTCGAACCTGTGTGTATATCATTATACGGAGATGCAACAGAACTTATTCATGAATTTATTGGCGCATGAAAGAAATAGATATCGTAGAATTCTTTCTGCTGATATAAAATATTATTTTAGCCGTATCACAAAAAGTCTATATAGTAGAGTTTGTGAGCCTGCGACATCGCGCTCTCCGTGACTGTGTTAATTTTATGAGCTTTGCCTTTTGAATTAAATGTCACTTTGACATCGGTATTTAATTTAACAGTATTGTTATCTTATCGTGCGATCCGTGTGTTTTTAGTACAAAAGATTTAGTTGTCCCGTAGCAACACACGGACACGCTACCTAGTCAATATTAATGTACAAACATCGAAGTGTAACCATATATTGCTTTTAATTTGAAAAACATGTTGTATGCGTATTAATCAAATTATTATTTAATGTAAAATTCAGAAATATGTGTGGCATGTTCAGCGAATCAGCGTAGCTGCTAATTTGTATCTCACGTTAACAAAGGTACACAACAGGAAGAACGGATCGAGTCAGAGCTAGATCAGAAAAACAACTTGGGATTAAAGATGCTAAGACTGGACTAGGAGAATCTGTATTTGTACGGAAAGACTTAATGAATGGATAGAAAGTTACGTAGTTTCTCCACATGATCTCTGCTCACGTACGTACCTCTGCTGACCAAAGATGAATTGGGCGCCCTACACGTACTGAGTCCTGACGATGTTCCGCTCGGGCGGCTTGCTGCACCCACAAGGATGGTCGGCATTGAGTGCTAGCAATTGTCGTGACGAAGCTCCTAGCTGTGACAGGGTAGGGCGTGCATGGATGGACAAGCAGACATGGTTGATCGGATCAACATGCATAGGGTAGTCGGACAACAATCTCGTGCAAAGATCACGGGAACACACGTAGGGGAACACACGTAGGAGAGCGAGTTGACATATGAGAGTTATTAGAGGAGACAGATCGATGGATACCATGGAGAAGATGACCACACGACATGGCCTTCCCACGATGTGGCGAGTTTCCGGCAAGGGTTAGGCAAGGGTTAGACAATGGCCATCAGCAGCGTGCGAAGTCTTGAGACGGTGGTGGTTTTCTCCATCGGCCTCTCCTCACTGGCGGCGACGGCAATGGCAGTACCTGGCCCGGGCGAACTTGTGGCATCGATGGTTCCTTCGTTTCGCAGCTAGGGCATGTACCTGACCGAGAGGGAGTCGAGCTGCCGTTGCGTAGGCGTACATGACCGAGAGGGACTCGAGCCATGGGATTGAGGGGCGCATGGGGTAATGTAAGATCTCGGACGACGGAAAGCTCATATGACACGGCATCTAGATTGAATGGTTATTAATGAAGGAGAGTAAGATCTCGAACGACGAAAAACTCATGTGAAACAGTGTCGGACGACGAAAGGCTCATATGAAACGGTGTCAAGATCAAACGGTTATGAGAGAGGGATAGCCCCCAACAAAAAAAACTTGCTCTTTTATAGTGTGATGAGTTTGCAATTTTTTATATATAATTGTGTAATTTCCCCTTTTTTTTTGGTAACTGAGTTGTTTTTCAGCACAATTCATCCTGGGAGTTCCTTTTGTCATTGTCTCCCATGAATGAACAATAAGCACATGATTGACAAAAGTCAACACTAGATCCTTAGCAAGTAACTTCTCATTAAACAAATCTAACTAAATTATTTGAATGGTAACATCTGTAAATTGTCCATATGATGCAGGTTTCCAGTCTGTCTGATACAATTTTTGGCACATCGAAATCATCTCATGGAACCCAAAAGATAACGTCTATCTACATACAACATGTGCAAAGCCTACTTGGGTTTGCCCCTCAACTTCAAAATCTAAGACCACACTCGAACTGCGAAGTCTTTCCCTAACCACAGATTCTTCAGATAGATTAGAATGCACCAAAAAGCGTCCCTGCAGCGAAGAGCAAAAATAGTACTCCTCCTAACAAGCCAACCTGAAAAATAATGTAATTCCATGAGTCCTAAATCAAAAGGGTATGCAGAGCAAGGTGACAACAATATGGTAAAGCATTCATGATTATACCAGAACGAACGATCAAAAGCAGCGGCGTGCCTTGCAACATTAGCGTGGAGACAGCCCTAGCTCCGAGAATTCTTGGAGCTGGATATCCCTAGCTCTAAAATTTCTTGAAGCTGATCTGAGGTAGACTCTAGACTAGAAGTGTTTGTGTGGCTATCTTTTTCGTACTCTAGGTTAAACGCATATGTTGAAACCACTTTAGTTATAAACTCTAGTGCAAAACTCCAAAGCTGGAAGTCCAATCTTCCAGAGGCGTTCACAGGAGGCAAGGATGTGCATGCAAGCGTCTGTACTGTGTTTTAGGTATTTGCAATTAAATGAAGCACTGGAATTTTATTTAGGATACAAAGCAGGTCCTGAGTAACTGCTTTAAAATCCAAACTCTTCTTTTCACTGCTTAAGTAAACAGTATGGAGATCTGGAGCATCACGGTCACACATACACACAAATTGTCTTTACGTGTTCTTTCATAGATAACCCATGTCCACACACAAAAACACATTACAAACTAAAAACTATTGTTTGTATTGAATTTGTGCAATGATTTTTTTCTCATAATCATTACAAGTTTTTTTAGGGCGGGCCTGGTGCAAGCGGTAGAGTCTTACCGCCTGTGACCGGAAGGTCCCGGGTTCGAGTCGCGGTCTCCTCGCATTGCACAGGCGAGGGTAAGGCTTGTCACTGACACATTTCCCCAGACCCCGCATAGAGTGGGAGCTCTCTGCACTAGATACGTCCTTTGCCTACCCCAACTTGTTTGGGACTTAAAGGCTTTGTTGTAATCATTACAAGTTTTTATTTTAAATTTGGTATTTTTGTAAGTCTACAACTTATAATGCATTAACCTACATTATTTGGGCCTAGAGGCTTTGTTATTGTTGTTGACTTGTTGCTTTGAGTTTATGAGCACCATAGATTTTACATAAATGTTGACAAGTTACCAACAGTTACACAGAAGATCATCCATGACCAAAGGACATTTTTTTCTTACCAGCTTCTCAGACAAGTAGTTGGCCAGGAATGCTCCTCCAAGAATAGCAAGGACTGTTGCAATCAAGTGTCCAGCTATGGCTCCACTAGCAACACCCAAAGGAGACTACAAAAATAAGACAGCTTAGTAAATGCTTACACCAGCTAAACCAAATAATTTAAAATTGAATATTTGTATAGACAACTCTCAAACAGACCTGAGCAGCACCCAAAGCAATTGTTGCAAGCATAGAGCGATCTCCCCACTCCTACAGGTGCAGAACATTTGGCAAGAAGTAATATGGTTGTTTGACAATATCTAAGGACCATGGTCCCAAATGTTCTTGGCAAATAATTTCAGTGCAGGAGATACAGCTTACAGCAAAGAAAACAAGACTGAAGGACTTCCAAAGGACTTCCAGAGGACTGGTGAGCTTTTCAGAAACCTGTAACATGGTAAATGACTTTCAGTAAAGACCAGAGAAAAGGCTGGGAACTTTTTCAAGTACTTCAATTTGTGAGGAACACGATTCAACAAAATCTCAAAATCGGAGTATGGGTATGGTGCAAACTTGCACCAGCTTTCAGGTACATAATGTAAAAGCAAACAATTATAGTTTTCGAAAAGAATTCTCAACATAATCACTTTCTGGACAAGGACAACCTTTTCCTTGACAAGCTCCTTGGCATCAGCCAGTTCCCCACTTTCCGAATTCCCCTGAAGGTTCCCGTTGGCATTATCAGGAAGTGCTAATGCATCTCTTATTGACTTGAAACCAAAGAATGCCAGCAGAGCAACTGCAGCATACTCTCCTATTGGTAGCGCTGAAGGAACACCATGGTATCACAACTATCTTGTTAGCACAATGAGATAAGCTTACCACAACTAAACACAATTTCAGAAACAATGAAAGATCGTACATTACAATTACAATACACATAGTTACCACAAAAGACATGAGCATTTCTTTCCAAACATAATTGATTATTTACTAAAGTAGTTAATACTAACTTGTTTGAAACTGTGCTGGCACAGACTGGAAAATCCGTCCAATTATAACACTCACGATAGTCATCAGGGAGAGAGCAGCCACTGACCCAAGTAAAACCTGCTCATAAAATTCACAAGAGATACAAAATGCTGAAAACATCTGCTGAAGAACTACATATTGTTCTACAGAAAAAGAAAATAAGCCAAATCATATAGTTAATACTCCCTCCGTCCACAAAAGGATGCAATTCTCACTTTTCAGGAACTCAAACGATTTGAAATTTGACCAAAGTTATATAAAAAGGTACTAATATCTATGATACAAAATAAGTATCATTAAATTAATTATGAAATATATTTTTGTAGTAAACCTAGTTGGTACATGAAGGGCGGGCCTGGTGCAAGCGGTAGAGTCTTACCCCCTGTGACCGGAAGGTCCCGGGTTCGAGTCGCGGTCTCCTCGCATTGCACAGGCGAGGGTAAGGCTTGCCACTGACACCCTTCCCCAGACCCCGCACAGAGCGGGAGCTCTCTGCACTGGGTACGCCCTTTTTTTTTAAAGCTAGTTGGTACATAAATGCTAATACTATTCACTATAAACAAGTTAAGGTAGTTTGACTTGAACAAGTCCCATAGTTGCATTCTTTTGTGGATGGAGGGAGTAGAAGAATATTTGAATATACTCCACACGCTAAACAAATTTCACTGGAAAACTGAAACCATGAAACCACCACTTCAAAACAATAATTCTCATATATACGGCAATGGGAAAATTTGTAGCACTAAGTTCTTGGAAAAAGATCCCTGTTTATCATAGTTCCAGTTAAGACTTCAACTCAAAAACAACATGCAATGCAAAATTTCAGATCACATATATTCAACTGTCCTGGAGTCCTGTTGCACATACAGTCCTCGCCAACTGGCTACCTCCACCTGATCTCAGGTTGCTGCCATGTTGTCACTGGCAACATTCAGGCATAAGCTATGCTATGAGGGGGTGCTAGACTCTGCACTCTAGCCAGTGACCAATGGAACACTCCATACATATGAGTGATGTCTGATAAAGCATGATTTGAAACGCCATTCATAGTTTCCTTCACGTGCAGGTGCAGTTAACAATGTCTGAATTTTGGTAAATATTTTATTTACAAGGAGATCTCTGCCCAGCAGTTTTTTTTTGGGTGCGTGCGTGCGTGTGTGTGTGTGTGTGTGGTGGTGGTGGTAGTGGGGGGGGGGGGGGGGGGGGCAGCATGGTGGCTGCTGGCGTCCCCCTCAAAGGCTCAAACCCTCTTCCCTCCACCATTTTTATAGTGGCATACTGCCATTTTTGTATTAACTAGCAAATATGCCCGTGCGTTGCAACGGGTTAAAAAAACTATCAAATATTAATAGGAAACAAAAATGGGAATGTTACATATCGAATTTTTCCTTTCTATCAAATTTAAAAGATATAATTTATTTTTATATTATCCAAGTGTTAATGCGAAACGAGAATGGGAATGCCCACGATACTCATAATAGAAGTTAATATTGGCCAAAACATGACATGTCCTATTAAGTTTGTATCAAATTAAAATGCAATTTTAATAGTTTCTTTTGTTTCATTTAAGCACAACAATGTTTACTCCTACATATATTGTAACTTTATTTTTTATATTATTCATGTCTTGGTAGGGTTAGATATTGAATTTTGTGACTTCTTTTAGTGACCTGTAAAAGTATGGAACTCTACTGATTAAAATAGGCAAGGAGATAGTCGCAGTCGTGTTAAGGATTGGTCTGTCCGTTGATGATTATGACAGAGACTTCGCTCGATTTTCGTGTGGCAGCTCACGTCGAGGATTGTATTGATACATGTGTAAAGATCGAGGATATGTTTTTTGTTATACTGGATTAATTATAATATTTGATTAATATTGGCAAGGGGTTAGTCGTCCTCGTCGTGTCAAGGATTGGTCTGTTGTTGATGATTATGACGGAGACTTCTCCCGTTTTTTCACATGGTAGCCCTTGTCGAGAATTGCATTGATATATGTATACATCTTGAAAGTATATTTCTTTTGATTATATTGTTTTTTAGCCTACCCCAACTTGTTTGGGACTTAAAGGCTTTGTTGTTGTTGTTGTTGTTGTTTTTTTAATACATTTATTTTAATTAGATTGGATGAAAAACTGCTCAACATTTCAGTCTAAAGTTTGATTAATTGGACCATGATCTAGATTTTAATAGTAATAAGTTTTATTTGTAATCAAAACTACATGAACAAGCTAATGGTGGAAAATTTTATTTAGGGTCTGATCGTTTTAATCTTAATTCAAGTGGGTTGGAGGGGATTTGATAAAAGCAAACATGCACTTAGTAGGGAAAGGTCAAGGGTTCAAATATCCAACACTATATTTATTATTTATTTTTTTATGTTTATATATAGGACAAATAGGAAACAAAAGGAGAAAGCCAGAGAACATGCAGCACGGCAAGCACGGTAAAGACGGAACCTACGCAAAGAACCGTCAAGCAGAAATACATCTAGTAGAAAAGGAAAAGAAAAAACAAAAACACGGAAAGGATAGGTAGAAAAGGAAAAAGAAAAAAAAACGCGAAAAGGATATGGAACAGGTTACTGGCAGTCTACTCCAACCCCGGATGATTATTAGGTTGGACGAAACAAAAATTATGCAAGAAATTTTGCTTCTTTAGTATTAGGTACAGATACAGATTACTAGTGAGAGATTTATAAGAGAAAAGGAGATATTCTAGAAAAGGAAAAAAGACCCATTCAAAAAGGAAGTGGATGTGCAAGTTGAAGAAAAAAGATGTGCGAGAGTTTTTTTTTGAGGGGAAAGACGTGCGGGAGTTGAAGAAAAAAGAAAACGGAAGGTCAGACTATATAAAAAAGAAAAATTGGAGTCTAGAAAAAAGAAGGTCCGATAGAGGACGGAAACAAAATTTACTCGGACATGGAAACTGAGCAGGGTGTCACTCGGCAATTGGATTGGACAAAGTTTTGATTTAGGTAGAAATTTTGCCTGTTTAGTATTAAGTATAGGTATAGAGGTATATAGACGGATTAGGATTACTATTCCAATTCAGTTTATTGAGGCTCAGAGAGATCTATTTGTCCTAACTATCTAGGGTCATATAAGTCTAGAGGGAAGAAACTCTCAACTACCGGTAGTTAAGAGGAGGTGGACGAAAAAAATGGATGGACGAAAAAAAATGGCCGGAAATTTTGCCTCTTTATTAGTAGGTATAAAATAGCAGGCACTTTGGAGTGACATATATACAAGTTTCTCTGTCAAGGATCAGATCATAGAGATGCAATATCTAGAGATGAGCAAAGAGGGAAAATCAATTAGCTAGGCAATAAAGTGGGGCATTTATTAAATTTCTATGCTCACAACATACCAGTGCTCTTTGATATTGCATCGCGAGTAGTGCAGCAATGAAAAACGTCTGTGATGGCAGAAGCGTCAAGGCAATCAGATTCCTTCATCTATTAGAAGTGCTTTAAACATAGAACATAATATGAAAAAGGAAGATATCTCTGCTGATAAAAAATTACAAATTGAACAGCATATAGCTACAATTGGTAGCAACCAAACGACAAAAAATTGAGAACTGCAATACATGTATAGTTGAAACTAAACAATAGCAATTCACTACAGAGGTAATGCAAAGTCCTCAACTCTTTAAATATAGTAAGTTATCATCACAACGATAGATGAAACTGCATGCTGCTAACAGCTAAGCTTCATGTACTTTACAAACCAAGGTTGTACCATTTATGAAGCAAAATCTCAAAGACGGAGATGAAGAATGAGGATGAAAATGAAACACCACAAAGAATGATGAGAACATTAACATATTGGTGAACTCTATAATATATACCGATGGCTGAACTCAAAAGAATGTGAAAACCTCAAAACTTCAGTCTGCTCAGTAAATTTACTGACTCCAAGTATGTTGTGAACGTTTCAATAACACTACAAAGTGCAGTATTTCTTATGTGACTGTAAAGAAGGTGAAGAGCCATCTTGCAGCGTATCTGGAAGTTCAAGATGAGAAGGGGAAAAGGCCAATTGAAATAAATTTTATACCTTATCTCCAATCTCAGATACAAAAATCAGTGTAAATGCTGCTGTGAAACCTGATTTTGCCAGCATAGCTACAACTGCAGATGGTTGTCCTTTAAAAAAAACGAAAAAACTAGTTGCCAGGGCACACAGAAGTAGCACGGCACCAATGGATTGCAGGTAATGAGATCCTGAAAGTTGTTTTGCTCTGCGATGCATTGTCAAGGATAGAAGTTCAGTGTACAGGAGGTTGCATGGAAATGGAGAGGAAACAAGGGGAGGGTGAACACTAACAATTTGTTGGGGTCTCCGGTAGAAGAGGTATCCAAACGTTCTCCATGGCTATTTGCTTCATCTTCTCCATAACTCCCAGCACCAACATTTACATTGGACATTTGGGCCCTGATGTCATGCCTTATTGGTTTCATCCATGATAACAACCTACATTTTAATGTCAAATAACAAGGTAAGTAGTTAATCAAATGGCAATGCTTGAGGCAAGACATAAATAGCATCTAAAAGATTATGGGAGCCCTTTGAGTCAGTAAAAGATGGTCTAGGTAGTGTTACAGATCTCAGGGCTAGTTTGTGGTTCATATATCGTTCTCCAGAACTTAGTGACTTATGTATAAACTCTTAGCAAATTTAATAGGGTCTTACTGTTATGGCTCCAAAAAGGATGTTTTCACCAAATGTATACATCAAGAAGTAGGAAAGAAACTGCAAAACTAGTGTTCAATATCCATAACTTGCTGCCATAGTGTTCCTAATTCTCGCGCTATCTGATCCTCGAATTGGTCTATCTAGATGCAATTCGAATTGGTTACGGTCGTGTCTGTCAGGCATAATGGAGGTCCAGCGACATGAAGGAAAGCCGGTGATCTAGTGCACAGGTGAAACGAAGCAAACGAAACATATAAGAAAGGTCGCAACAGCTACTGATTTTGCTTCCAATGGCGCGTACCAAACCTGACCGTGGCCGCCGCCTTCTGCTCGGGCTCGGCGGCGACGCGGCGGGGACCCCTCGCCCTCGCAGCCGGCGGGCGCGCGCGGGCGGCCGTGCCTCCCCCGGGCCACCGAGCGGCAGTAGCCACCAGCACCACCATCCCGTGGACGCCTGGCGCCGCTGGGGTGCGCGGTCCACCGGCGCGGCGGGAGCTGGAATGGGCGAGAAGAAGAGAGCACGGGAGAGGAGAGGGACGGGGGGAGAGAAAGAGAGAGCGCACCGAGGATAGCAGCGAATATAGATGGGCAACGGCCCTGCCCGGCCCTGCCCGGCACTGTAACAGGCCGACACAGCCCGATGGGGTTCAGGCCGAGTAGGCATGCCGTGCCCTGCGGGCTGTGTCTAACATGCACGTGGGCCTAATCTTTGGCCCAAGCACGACCCTATGGGGCTTTTTCGGGCTGGGCTAGCCCGTCAGGCACGCCAGAATTTGCGGGTCATGTCAGCCCACAGTCCGGTTGTCACACCCTAAAATTTTTTATTTTGGGTTGTGCTTAGAAAACACTAAATAAAAAGAATTATTTTAATATTTAGATAAAATTTATCAAGTTTAGTTTAAACTAGCGCAAATTTAGTTATAGGAAAAATATGAATTTTCAAAGTTTTCTAATTTTGACGGGCGTTTGGATGATGTGATGTTTGTTTGTTGCTTCTTTGTGTGTTGAGAGTGAGTAAAGTCTTTAAAATGCGTTAGTAGATCGATTTTCCTTCTTCGGCACGCTTTTATTTTTTTCTACAATCAAATTATTTGTTTCTCAGCTCAAGTTTTTGTTGGAAGCTTCCTAAAATCTTTTCTTTGTAACGCAAATAATTCCTTTTAGTTTTTCATCCGTCAATCAATCTCTACAAATTTTTCGGGAATCTTTCTAGCTTTTTCTGAAACTTGTTCCTATTTGTCTGTGAGCATAATTTAATTTTTAGATGCTCTAAATTATCTTATCATGGGCTCCAAATATTTTATTTGGGTTCCTCATGTTCCATAACGTCTCTAGAAATTTTCTCTGAATTTTTAGAGCTTTCGGAGCATTTTTCACGGCTTAAATAATAATTCTAGACTTTTCTGAAATTATTTTATCCACAAAATTAATTAATTCTAAAAATAACAAATCTCTCATTTTTCTGACGCTCAAAGCATATGTGCAATAATCCTAATAAATCCTAAAGGCCCATGCATTTATTTACTAATAGGCTTTAATGATTATTTAGACCCATTAGTAAATGTGGAGGGTGCAACATCAATTAGTACCATATTGCTAGTTGATGTAGATATGGGGAGTTTTTCTCCTTATAAATATGAACCAACTCCTTGGACAAAAACACACCAAAACTACCGAAAGGGAAACCCCTAGTTTAAGAAATCCCTCGTATAGTAAATTAGAAATTTTTCCTCCTCTCGTCGTCGCCGTCGCCGTCATGCTGCCTAGCCCGACCATCCTCTCCTTTGTGTAACAAATCGAGCCCACCCCTGCGTAGCTGCTGTTGCCATGGCCTTATGGTGGCTGTACGGGAGACCAAGAGATGAAGATGAGGTAATTATGAAATTACCACCAGTTCATAATATCGTCATTGTATATTCGTTTTAAGTCTGTTTCGAGTCATTTTAATTGCGTTAGATTTGTATCGATGTGATCTATATGCTAGTGTCGTTGTTTTTCATGTAAAGTGACTTTTATATGTATATTTAAATATTAATTTGATTAATATGCATACAACTAATTTTTATAAATAAAGCAACATAATTGTATACAATGCTCTTTTGCAAATAAGTTTTAACATGACTAGTTGCTAACATAAATATATTTCTAAATTATAATATGTTTAGTCTAAACACACATCAAAATTGATTAGATGTTCTCACATGTCAGTTTGTATTTGCAAGTTAAAGTTGAATTGGCATAAATGATATCAAAATATTTATAAATAAAATATGATTAACTTTAACTTAGTTTTTAACTATAAATATGATTTGTTTAATCTAAATTAATGCTACTCATATAGTTTTTCCTAATTAACATAAATCAAGCTTATAGTCTTCTCTTTTCTTTTATAATATAAAACTCTGCAGTCGTTTCTTTACTAATGTAGTTTTGATTAGTGTGCTTTTCGTGTCTGTGTGTTCGAAGCGACGTGTAGAACATCTTTAAAACATTTTTACTTGGTATTTATTATATTTGGTGTACTGTTCTAATTTAGATCTATTGTTTGCTTCGTGTATGATTGCATGGATGTTTATGTGGTGCTATATGATCATGTCCAGTCGGTGAGCTATACGTGGTAAATCAAGAAGCAGATCTTTGGAGATTTGGATTGGAAGAAGAATCTGAGTTTAAGGCAAGTATAGCATGGGATCATCATTGTTGTCCTATTCACCTCAATATCACTTTAATTATATGCATGTGTCTACCTTGATTACTACTAAGGATTTCCTAGTACTTTGTACCTTGTGCCTAGATATCTATGGAGTATTGCATTGGGTAGTATGATGATAGTGCTCAACTACAATCATGATCTTGTAAATTGACTAATGGAATATGCAATAAACATTAAAAGATACTTTTTAGCAACATGGAACAAGGTGGCTAGAGCATTGGGCTATTTTTATGGTGCTCTATATTCCTCTTCCTAAGGACTTATCTGTAAGTGATCATTCGGGACTTACAGTACAACTATGAGGGCTATATGGCTTTGGCTTTAGCTCAGTATGAGGACCTTTTCTAGTTTGTTAGTGGTTACCTTTATTGGCGTAAGAATGGCTTACCGAATTGGGTATAGGACAACCTCTACTCTTATGTATATAGCCGTGATGGAATTGTGCCATTCGATAGGGGGTTTCTATATCTGTTTACCGAATGAATCTAATGGCTCTAACTTGTTAGACAAACCTTTGAAAGGCTTCATAGTGAACCCTATCGACCTTTCTTGGTAGTGGGTCAAGAGGCTGATCACCTCAGATGAAATGGTAAATCATGACTCATAGTGAAAGTGTACAACCTCTACAGAGTGTAAAACTGATATATTAGCCATACTCACGATCACGAGTGTAACACCCTACATGCTAGGCTTGCATAATTTGACTTGCATTGCATGAGCATAATCATCAAGCATTCATATATGAGCTTTCACATATGAAACATGTGAAACATGCCTTGTTATTTCATGTTTCCTTGTGTGTATGCTTATGATCAAGTGTGAATAAGTGTAAGTGGTTGATGTTGGTCACTATATGAAAGGACATAGGATGCCGCCTAGAGGGGAGTGAATAGGTATTTCTAAAAATTAACACCTTTAAATGCGGAAATAATTAGAAAATGGAGTTTCTAAAATAGAAACTCTAAATTAAGAGTAATACCACCCCTCACAAGTTAGCCACAGAGTAAACAAGGTATAAAGAATATATCTAGAAGTTATAACCCTGCAACATAAAGTTAGAACAGAGATCAAATAATATTTAGCCCTGAGCTCTAATATCGAACGTGTCCAGCATGAATACCAGACGTGTCCGATATACACGATTTCTGCAGATCAGCCCCGAACTTGCTCCTTTCGATTTCTATCTTCAAACCAAACTGCAGGCACCTACTAGAGATGACAATATACACATAGAACCTGCACGAGAGCTGGAGCAACACAAATATCAAATGAAATGCGAATTGAGACACGATATTTGTTTTACCGAAGTTCGAACTCGTTCGAGTCCTACACTCTATTGAGGGGGCTGCGGGCGACCCAGCGAAGGTTAGCCCTAGAGGGTACCACGAACATCACTCTAGCCAGAGTCTTTTCCAACTCCTTTTCCTCTTTCTACTAGTTGATTCTGAGGCGGCAGAATCGACCGTTACAAACTTTTCGTGGCACACCACAATCTCTTGGGTGCTCTCCGGCGACGCCTAACTATCTAAGACCGAAGAGTCCAAGAGTAACAAATGCGAATCACGAGATTGACAATATGCACAAGTGCTCAAGTGGTTGGATTGCACTCCTTTTGAATTTCACTCAACCCACAATTTGATTTGGCAAATTTGATCAATCACTCACTAAGAGAGGGTTGGGAGAGTTGGCAAGGCTCAAAAAACGTGTATGTGTATCAGCAGAATCAGCAGCCTTTAAAGGTGGAGGCTTAGGGGTATTTATAGCCTCCTTGAAAAAACTAGTCGTTTTATAGCCGTTGTCATACCGGACACGTCCGGTATGACTTACACTGCCCCAACGGTAACTAAGTTATTGTGGTGTTGTGAGGCATCGGAACTCCCAATGAATGCCGGAACTCCCGACTCTCAGCATATTTGAACACTAAGTAACTGAGTTGAAGTTTGCGAGGTGTCAGAACTCCTGACGCATGCCAGAACTTTTGATCGTCGGAACTCCCGACTCTCAAGGCATTTGAAAACTAGCCGTTGGCCTCTGGTCGTCCATACCGGACACGTCTGGTATGACCAGGACAGTGAATCCTCCAAGTTAGTTAAGTATGAGACGTCAAAACTCCTGACCATTACCGAAACTCCTGATGAATCAACCCGAGAACTACACTTTTATCATTGCTGGGCAAATACCGGACACGTCCGGTATTGCTAGACCAACAAAAAATAGATTAGCTTTTTTTTGCCTCTCAAACACTCAAAACTCACATGGGTTGGCTCGAGCACTTATGAAACATTACCTATCAACATGATGCATCCCTCTTAATAGTACAACATTCCTATTAACTCAAATTTAAAAGTATAACGAATTTAAACCTTTTGAGTTGATCTCTTTTGAATTAATGCCGTCTCTTTCAATCTTCATCAAGTAAGGGTGCCAACATATTGATATTAATCTTTTTACTTGAGCATAGCCATCTTGAGCACGTGACTTGATTCCATTCATTAAATTTAAATAATCCCAAATATATCAAGTCACTTCCAAACACTCCAATAGTGATTTGATCCTTCACATTGACATGACTATCATAGCTTGATTAGTACCTCAACTAAATGCAAGTACTTCCTTCGTCATCCTAGCTAGGTTCTTTAGCCGCCAAGCCATCGCTTGTCCTTCACCCTTGCTTAGTACCTCGAAGACTTTCCTTGCTATCTTCACCATCTCAAGCCATCAAGTGACATCTTATGTTGAATCATCCATTCATTTGTATTGTTGTCTTTTTCATTTCAATTTAGCAAGCTTCAAATATGAGACCATTCCATATGCAATCCCTCATGTCTCATTAATTAATTCTTACAAGCTTGCTTTCACACAGTACATGGAAATCCCACAATAAATAAGCCTTTGTATGAATTCTATTTGCATTGTTGTCTTGTCCTTGAACTAGATTATTTATACAACAACACATTATTTTAGCTTTTATTAAGTACCTGTGAGATAACCAATTTCCTGTCCATACTTAGCAAACGGGTTAGACCTTTAATCATATTGTCATTCGATCATCCAAAACCCACTAAAGGGCTAGATGCACTTTCAATCTGCCCCTTATTAGCGATTGATGACAACTTAATTAAAGCTTACAAAAGAATATAAATATTTAAGCTTTTGGGTTCAATGATTTATGAGAGGCTCTCCCTTAATATGTGCTTATGATTAGAATTTACAAAATGACCTCAAATGTCAATTGCACACATTAAAACATATAGGAGACTCCCCCTAAATCATTGCATCCGTAGGGTGCATGTGTGTGTGACAAAGTAAAACTGTGGTGCATATAACAAGATATATCACACAAGAATAAATATAAAGGCATCACATCAAATATTTTCAATCTAGCATGCACAGTCCTTATGAAAATAAATACAACACATGTATGTCACACATAACACTCATTTCATATTTTCTCAAGTCCACAAGCCACAAATATATAAATAAAGATCATGTCTCAAGAGATACATAGATAAAGCATAAGTAAGTCTCATCTCTCACATGATACAATCTATCTCAAACTCCAGATACATCAATGAAGCTCAAAAACTAAAATGAAGCTAAAGAAACTACAACATGTGGTACATGCCTTTAGGTACAGAGATAAGCAAATGAAACAAGTGTCCCTGAAGCTTTAATCAGTCTCTCTCCCTCTTTGTCATCTATCACCACAAAGGTCCAACAATGACATACTAAGGACAAAGGGGCTACAAGCTATCGCTGAAGGCTGAGATCACTCATCATCATCTTCATCTCTACCAACATCCTCATCATCTAAGCGTGGAGCACTGGGAGGATGAGAACCACCCACACCATATGGGTCATAGAAACTACCCGTGAGGTTACTCCACTAGTCTGAAGCATACTCGTCTACTGTACTAGGACATGGCTGAGAGTGAGTAGGCACCCAAGCCTATAGTGGTAAAGTGTTAGGGTGCTCTAGAGCCTGCTGCTGCTGTCACTGAAGGAACTCAGCAAACTCTACGTCGTACCTGCCCTGCTGCTTCTCAGTCTTAGGCTCACTAGCTGCCTCATCTGATAGTGGAGACCTAGGAGGATCAAGCTCAAGTCTAGAAGCAATCTGCTTTAGAGTCCAAGTATCCTTCCTCCTAGCCTCCCTCTCCTTCTGCTGATAGGTCCGTATGTCCTTGCACATCCCAAAAATAGCACTAAATATCTTATGAATAGGAGAAGGAGGACTACGGCGATTGAAGAAGAATGTGAAGGAGCATGTGGTAGAGGGGAAGCTTGTCCTACTGCTGCACCACCTATCGGTGCATCTACCTCTGGTGCTGCTGCTGCTCCTCCTGGTCCTGCTGGAGGTACCCCAACCTTAGGTATGTCTGCAACAATCTTCAGGGACTTATGTACCTTGTCATACTCAAAGGTTCACTCATGTGCATGATGTAGTGAGCAAAACCATAGCCCTTGAGGGGCCTCTCACCTACACTCTGGATCTCACACCAGATAAAGTAAAAAACGCTGAAGGGCCGAGCATCAGGTGCCATCCTATGGAGCAGGTTCCTAGAGTAATCTGCGATGTTTCCCTTATCTCCACCCTTGCAATCAATGGTCTTTCTGAACAACCTGTCCAGGTATCTATAAGTAGGGTGAATACCTAGAACCTTGCCCACTACTCCTCTCTCACCTCTCAGTGGGTACATGTAGGCTAGCTGCTCTAGAGGAAGTACCTGTTCTGTATGGATCCTGTCCCTTTGAAGATGCTCCTCTGAAAAACCAAGCAGGGCGGCGAAAGCATCATAATCCACACTGTACCACTAGCCCTCTAGCATCTAGTGCATATGCCTCTCATCCTCCTCAACATATAGGGTGTCATAGAACTGAGCTACCACCTCTGTGTTCCAGTCATGCTGGAACTCCATAATCTCATAAATCCCTGTATGCTCACAAATGGCAATAGCATGATCAATGGAGACCTTCTGCAAATCTCTGATGTACTGCTAGTCAATCCACTAAGACCTGGCAATCACTGGGTTCCTGGTGAGGATCACACTGGTGTAGTAGTCCATATGAAAGGCTATCTAAAATCAATGATCAGACTGAATCCTAGACAAGCCCCTTGGATCAATTCTTCTTTCATCTCTGGCCCTTCTAGTCATGCCTTTCCCTCGATAGTCAACTCTGGCAACATAAGAGGGTACACTAGGTGGATGTGGCTCAAGTAAACCATAGTGCATACTCTAACCTGGCTGGTGCTGAGCTAGAGGTACTACCTGCTCCTCCTCAATCTCTTGCTCATCATCTGAGCTACCACCATCTGAACCTCTGTCAGTGCTCTTCCTCTTTTTTGTACTGGGCTCCACTCTATACTCCTCTGTATCTGTGTTAGAGGAAGAACTATTGTCTCCCTCTTTGTATTGTGGAGCACCTCTAGTAGCCCTAGAGAGTCCTCTACTACTCCCCTGCTCCTGCTGACTGTATCTAGGATGTATTTCCTGTCTTGCCTTCTTGTATTTCTCCAAAGCTAGATCATGCCTATGCTTGGACCTAGGCTCTTGTCTTCCACTCATAGCTGATGTCCTGTATTCAAAGATTTGCAAGGAATTCTAGATACATGCCCAAACTATAGCTTATTTTGGTTGAAATATAGAAATAAGAATAATTATCCTATACTTTGTAATCACCTCAACCAAACTAGGTTAAAAGGTTCACAAAACACAATAGACAATTAAACTTAGTCCTAAAAATCAACCACTGAGAAGATTGAAACAAGGGAGCAAAATTTGCTCTACTGTCCCATATTGGACACGTCCGGTATGCATACCGGACAGGTATGAGTGGACAGCAACCCTAACTGGGATCCTTGGCACAATCTACAACCAATTCAATCCAAACTCCGGGCATTGCTTCTAGACAGGTAATGTAGCATCTCTATCGAAGGAATTCCAAAATCATGCCCTAACTGCTTAGATTGGATGAGGTCTAGGATTAGGGTACCTTGTGAGAGTGATGAAGATGTGATTGGAAATCCAAGTCCCAAAGTCTTTGATCTTGATGAAAATCTCCTCCAATCCAATCTCACTTTCTTCCTTTTCACGGTGGAAACTCGAAATCACCAATGAAGGTTGAGGAGAGGCGGCTGGGTTGGCTGGAAGGAGGAAAAACTAACTTGACCGAAGGGGTATCGACCGTTTTATAACCCCGCTCATACCGGACTGCATACCGGACACGTCCGGTATTTGCGGGCTAGCTGTTCTTGTTCCAAATTTCATTCACTTAATTCCAATCCCCTTTTCTATCATTTCTTGATCCAAAAACATGTATGTCCTTGATCCAAATAAGGTGTAATTACTTTTTTTATCCAAATGCCATGAGTATCACTTCTCTTTTTCCAAATATTTGGCATATATAGATTTTGATTACTTAAGAGAGAGAGATTGTGAGACATAGTAGATTGTGGACTTAAGAAAGCCATGTCATGTGTAATTAGCCAATCAAACAATCAAGAGGAGCTATAATTATCACATGACAAGGCTAGGTCACAAAGACCAAGATTCAAATAGTTTTTCAAATTCACACCACCTACACATGCTAGTTATGGGTTTTGAAAAGCATCTCTCCTATATCACACAAATGCACATTCTAACATATAAAGGGCCTTAGATGCACTTACAATGCATGTATGTAAATACATACCTTTGCCTTGAGCCCACAAGAACACCACTAAGAAGATACATAGCATGATAATCTTTATGTTGACCTTAATTGCCAAATAATCATGCTAGATACATTTTCATCCAAAGGACTACAAAGAATGCTAGATAAATTTGTTAGCCCACAAAGGTGCAAAATAGAAACTGAGCTCCCCCTAAATAAGTGCTTTAAGTAATTTGAATGACTTTTATCTAGCACTTTATTCTATTAAGAATTTAGGAGTCAATTTTCTATTTTGAACCACAACCAAATAATTTGCCATATTTAAATTTGAGTTCAAGAGATGCTCACAATTCACTTAGATTTTGTAAACCATAAGCTTCTAAGTAAATTGAGGATATATGAAAATATATGGATCAAAGACTCAGTTACAATTCTATTAGTGTTCTGGTTCCTGCAATACCGGACACGTCCGGTAGGTATACCGGACACGTCCGGAATACGTAGAACAGAAACATTTTCTCTCTATCCCTGGCCATACCGGACACGTCCGATAGGTGCAGGACAGAAACAAATAATTCGATGCTTGTGATTCTTCGTTTAGCTTTATTATTTATTGCATACCTACATCTCAACAAATGAATTGCTCTACTAGAGAACTATTAAAATCACCATATGGCAAACATGATAATTATCAAGTAAAACTAATTAGCCACTTTTAATTTTTTTACAAATATGCCTATTTGTGAGTCATTGAGCACAAAACAAATAAAGTGGCTATCCTATAAGATTTAGGTACTTATTACCAATGGTGAAGATGAAGTAAATGATATATTCATTAAATTATCTTCGGGTCAACCATATAAGAGATTATGATAAGAATTGGTTGATAGATTGAGTGGATATTATCAATTTGCTTACTCAACCACCCCGAAACCTTTATCTCATCACCAAGTACCTACATCATTAACCTAAGAACACTTTGGTACCCAACTCTTGTTGGGTCCTTTTGAGTTAGTCAACAAGTGCTTAGGCACCCAAATGGCTTTAGCACTAGTTTATGGTGAACACATCACCTTGCTAATGCTAACTCCATTTGTGATCTTCCTAAGCATATCATTATAAACAAATGTGTTCGGCTTAGGTGTGTTACCATTTGGGCATTCATAGCTTAAATGCCCCTTTCTTCTACAAGCATAGCATATGCGGCCTTTGTTTGCTCTATGCTTGTTTTGCTTGTATGGACATGTATCAATCTTGTGGCCCATCTCATTGCATCCATAGCATCTTCTTGTTGCAACTTGGGCTTCCTTTCTTGCCTCTTTGTACATTGGGTATTTCTTGGTAGGATGCCCCAATTTCTTGCTTATGAGATAAGCGCTTTGTCCATCACTTTTCTTTTGGTTGGCCAACTTGTTTGAGGCCTTTTGTTCGGCCACTTCATACTTGTCGGCCCAACTCTTATGTGGACATATGGCCCACTCATGTCCATATAATCCACAACCATAGCATAACCTTTTTCCATGTTTCTTGCTCTTGGTTGTGTTGGCCTTGCATGAGATGTGATTCTTTTGTTGGGTTTTGGAGGAAGCAAGGTTTGAACCCTTCTCAAGTTTCTTCACCATGTTATCACTGTTATCTTGAGAAGGTTGTGCTTTCTCCTTACCCTTCAACCGAATCACATCTTTCTTTAATCTTTCCACCTCTTCTTTAAGCTCTATGTTTTCTATGAGATTTAGCTCAATCGAAGATTAGCTTGCTTGAGGAGCACATTCATTAGTACAAGAAATATTTAATTGAGATGGTGTACTAGTGAGTGAATGTGTGAGAAGTTGAGAAAATTTTACCGATGTGATCACAACCTCATGAGCCACCTCAAGCATGATGCTTGATTCTACTACTTCATCATGAGAGTACTTTAGATGAATATAGTTTGCTTGTAGCACATTATACTTGCTTGATAGTTCATCTAGCCTTGCCTTGAGCTCAAAGTTTTCTTTCTCTAGTTGTGAAACACTAGAAGAGGAGTTAGTGACTAAAGCATGCTCAATTGACAATTTTTTATACCTTTCACTTAGAGCCTTTAGTTCTTCCATCTTAGAGATGAGAAACAATTCTTGCTTTTGAAGCGATTGCTCTTGCTTCTCAATCTCTTCTTCAAGCTCATCATTCTTTTCAACTATCTTCATGATGATGAACTTGTCCTTGTGGTTGAGATGATCAAGGTTGTAGTTGTCTTCAACTTCAACATCACTCTTATCTTGATCATCCACTTGTGATTTCTCCTTCTCTTGATCTTTCTTGTTACTCTTCTTCTTGCTTTTCTTGTCCATGAGACACAAGTGATGAGTATCATAAGATACCGAGGTTGACTCATCACTTGGTCACCACCGGGCTTGAGCATTGTTGCAAATAGTTACTTGCTGCTCTGCTGCCTCAGCAATACTGGACACATCCGGTATGCATACCGAACACGTCTACTATGTGCAGGTAGATAGCAAGTCATGCACTGCTTGCACTTCTTGCTCTGGCTCAGTGCTCTTGAGGTCTTGTGAGGCTTCTTCGCTGCATGAAGACATAATGGACATACTTTCCATTGACTTGATCTTAAGTGCATCATCACATTTGGATTTTTCATATAAATCAAAAAGTCTAGTCCAAATGAGATGAGCACTCTTCAGAGGTGGTTGTCCATTGAAGATTGCCTCATCTTGAACCTCTGCACTCAATGTACTCAAAATAATATTAATAGCTTAAGCATTGAGTTGCACGCATATCTCTTCCTCTTTTGACAATTTTTTGTAGTTGCTCCAATCAACTATAGAAAGAGGTATGCTTGCATCCACAATATGCTCAACAAGAGGACTAATATCTCTAAAAGCATTGAGTACATGTATTGACCAAGGTAGAAAGTTTGAACCATCATTTTGGAGAAGCACTGGCTCCAACTCGATAGGCGTCGACACCCTTTTCTCATGGTGGTGAAGCTTTAGGTGAGAACCTCGCTCTGATACCAATTGAAAGGACCTAGGATGCCACCTAGAGGGGGGGGGGGTGAATAGGTGTTTCTAAAAATTAACACCTTTAAATGCGAAAACAATTAGAAAAGAGAGTTTCCAAAATGGAAACTCTAAATTAAGAGTAATATCACCCCTCACAATTTAGCCACAGAGTAAACACGATATAAAGAATATATCTAGAAGCTACAACCCTACAACACAAAGTTAAAATAGAGATAAAATAATATTTAGCCCTAAGCTCTAATACCGGACGTGTCCGGTATGAATACCGAACGTGTCCGATATACACGATTTCTATAGATCAGCCCTGAACTTGCTCCTTTCATTTTCTATCTTCAAACCAAACTGCAGGCACCTACTAGAGATGACAATATATATAGAGAACCTACACAAGAGCTGGAGCAAGACAAATATCAAATAAAATGCGAACTGAGACACGATATTTGTTTTACCAAAGTTTGGACTCGTTCGTGTCCTACTCTTCATTGAGGGGGCTACGGGTGACCCAGCGAAGGTTAGCCCTAGAGGGTACCACAAAGGTCACTCTAGCCGGAGTCTTTTCCAACTCCTTTTCCTCCTTCCACTAGTTGATTCTATGGCAGCGGAATCGCCCGTTACAAACTTTCTGTGGCACACCACAATCTCTTGGGTGCTCTCCGGTGATGCCTAACCGTCTAGGACCGAAGAGTCCAAAAGTAACAAATGCGAATCACGAGATTGACAATATGCACAAGTGCTCAAGTGGTTGGATTGCTCTCTTTTTGAATTTTACTCAACCCACAATTTGATTTGGCAAATTTGATCAATCACTCACTAAGAGAGGCTTGAGAGAGTTGGCAAGGCTCAAAAACATGTTTGTTTATCAGCAGAATCAGCAGCCTCTAAAGGTGAAGGCTTGGGGGTATTTATAGCCCCCTTGGAAAAACTAGTCGTTTTATAGCTGTTGCCATACCGAACACGTCCGATATGACTTACACTGTCCCAATGGTAACTAAGTTACAGTGGTGTTGTGAGGTGTCAGAACTCCCAATGAATGCCAAAACTCCTGACCCTCAGCATATTTGAAAACTAAGTAACTAAGTTGAAGTTTGTGAGGTGTTGAAACTCCCGACGCATGTCGAAACTTTCGACCATCGAAACTCCCGACTCACATCAGAACTCTCGACCCTCAAGGCATTTGAAAACTAGTCGTTGGCCTCTAGTTGTCCATACCAGACATGTCCAGTATTTATACTAGACATGTCTGATATGACCAGGACAGTGAACCCTCCAAGTCAGTTAAGCATAAGACATCAGAACTCTCGACCATTACCGAAACTCCCAACCGTCAAAACTTCCAACTCACGTTGAAACTCCCAATGAACCAACCCAAGAACAACACTTTTATCATTGTTGGGCAAATACCAGACACGTCCGGTATCAATATCGGACATGCCAGACCAACAAAAAATAGATTAGCTTTTTTGTCTCTCAAACACTCAAAACTCACATGGGTTGGCTTGAGCACTTATGAAACATTATCTATCAACATGATGCACCCCTCTTAATAGTACGACATTCCTCTTAACTCAAATTTAAAAGTATAACGAATTTAAACCTTTTGAGTTGATATCTTTTGAATTAATACTGTCTCTTTCAATCTTCATCAAGTAAGGGTGCCAACATGTTGATATTGATCTTTTCACTTGAGCATAGCCATCTTGAGCACGTGACTTGATTCCATTCATCAAATTTGAATAATCTCAAATGTATCAAGTCACTTCCATCAAACACTCCAATAGTGATTTGATCCTTCACATTGACATGACTATCATAGCTTGATTAGTACCTCAACTAAATGCAAGTACTTCCTTCTTCACCCTAGCTAGGTTCTTCAGCCATCAAGCCATCGCTTGCCCTTCACCCTTGCTTAGTACCTCAAAGCCTTTCCTTCCTATCTTCACCATCTCAAGCCATCAAGTCACATCTTGTGTTGAATCATCCATTCATGTGTATTGTTGTCGTTTTTATTTCAATTTAGCAAGCTTCAAATATGAGACCATTCTATATACAATCCCTCATGTCTCATTAATTAATTCTTACAAGCTTGCTTTCACACAGTACATGGAAATCCCACAATAAATAAACATTTGCATGAATTCCATTTGCATTGTTGTCTTGTGCTTGAACTAGATTGTTTATACAACAACACATCATTTTGGCTTTTATTAAGTACCTATGAGATAACCAATTTTCTGTCCACACTTAGCAAATGGGTTAGACCTTTAATCACATTGTCATTCAATCATCCAAAACCCACTAAAGGGCTAGATGTACTTTCACTATAACACCTTAGCTACACTTAGGATGACTAATGGAACATTGTTCATGTAGACCACTTTGTCTAATTCAGCTCCTAAGTGATGATATGCTTGTTGACCTAGGAAGTTTTATGTGTAACCAATGTATGAAATGCTTGTGTGACCATAGGAATACATTAAACATGTTTAAAATGTAATTATGAACAACTTTGGTATTCATGACTAGGGCTAGTTTGATCACTAAGTCATAGTTCCAGTGTAAGCCATCATTTGAAAGTAGTATGTTTGACCTAGTTTGCACTAAGTCATAGAGACTTTGCATGGATGTGTTCACTAAAGCAAAGTTGTAGTATTTGAGTAGAGCCACAAATTTTATTTTTGGGTCATGAGCTAATTCAGTGCATAGCTTGGTCTTTGTGAGCTCACAAAAATCCACATTTCATTGTTTTTCGACACTTAGAAATTTTTCTAAGTCACAGCTGATTTCCAGTTTGACAGGCTCGACTTTGTGCTGATTTTTCTTCCTAACCATTGAGAATTAGACTATGATGTCTTAAGCAACTTTGTAGCTGGTATGTAGATCTCCAACTCTTATTAAGGACTTGATCACTGAATCGCCATCGTTTAGGAGTTAGAAAGGATTGAAATCGCGCTATCAGGCTCACCATCGGGCTCTGATGGCCAAGCCACGTCGTGCCGTCATGGCCAACTGCTGGTAGAGACATGACACTGCATGGCTGCCGCTGGCCAGCATTGGGCCCTCAACGTAGTGCGCTGGCACTTGATACCTAAGAGCCCACGCTGTCCATCCCACTCACTCGCGCTCGCTCACTCCCTCTCCATCTCTCTCTCTCGTGTCTGCTGCGGAAGAGCTGAGCGCCACCGAGCACCCGCACCACTCCGCCATCGCATAGCACCTACTCCACAGTGACATTGCCGCCTCCATCTCATCCACAACTTCACCGCATTCCCCTCTACCTCGTTGACTTGGTTGCAGTGCCAGACAAGCTACGGTGAGGGCAAAATCGCCGTTCTCGTCCTCACCGAAGATCTCGGCCTCCATGGCTGCCTCCATGGTGAGCTCACCGCTACTGAGCTTGCATGCGCATTCCTTCACCTTTTGTCGCATTAGGGCTTGGTCATGATGTAGTCTAGCCGGTAGCATGAAGTTACTGAGATTTGTTGCCCCGCCGATGTGGAACACTATAACACATCTGGTGTTACAATCTTGTTTAGCACCACGATTTAGGCCTAAGAAAAATTACCGAACCGATTTTATTGGATTTTAAAATTTAAAAACTAGTTTTTCGTGTCAACGGTAAAAATCGGAAGTTATATTTTAAATCGCTAATTGTGGCAAATTATTTTGCATAAAATAATTACATAACACCTAATATTTTGTTCTATGGCTGGGTATAGAGTAGGTGCTATCGCGTGAAATGTTTAGGGATGGTGGTTGATAGGATTTAAATCTTTCGGAGTGCCGACGACGTATCGTTGTTCACGTTTGCGTCGCACCGCGCCGTCGAGTCCCGTCGTTGTGCCGCTGCTCCCTCTCCCTCGCTTGCGTCGCGTCCGATATTTTTATGTGAGCGCCACCGTTCGACTGCCCATTTCATTGCGTCGTCTCTGCTGCAATGGAGGCCATGGTCTTGTCCATGCCAACCTGCATGCCCTGCCGGCCACATTAGGCCAGGCCATCCTACCGTCGTGTTTAAGAAGTAACCGAGCCCACACGCGTCTCCTTGCTTGTTTGTCTTGAGCTAGTCTATCTCTACTTGTCCTTGCTGCCTGCCTTGCTTGACTTGCTGCTGAGCCTCGCGTTGCTTCCCTCCCTCTATTTTTCTATGGTCTCGGTCTTGTCCTTGCCTACCTTGTTTGCTGCAGCCTCGGTCTTGTCCATGTCAAACTACATGTCGTGCTAGCCCCGCTGGGTCACGTTAGGCCGAGTCAGTCCTGACTCCCCTCCCTTTTTCTTCTCTGTTGTCATGGGGAACCGTCCTAGCTCTGCTCGTCCTTCTCGCTCTGCTCTCCCTTCCTTGTTTTCCTCCCACCGTAGCGTCCACGCCAGGGCCATCTACGCCGGCGCCAGTTTTTCCTGTGCTTGTGCCCCTAGCCCTGCGCTGAGCCTGCTGCCCTTGGCGTGCCGTGCTATAGCACCCTATCGCCCCTCCCACGCCGTCTGCGCCGTAGCCGCCATGGCTACTACAGTGCCACTGCCAGGCCATCGCGCGCGAGTGCACTCCCTGCGCCACGTCCCATTGTGGCTGCATGACTGCCGCGCCCGGTCGGACCGCGACTCACGCTGCTCCATCCCACCAAGGCCACACCGCCAGAGCCGCCCTACCATGCTGGACCCGCTGTTCTACCCCCGGCGCCACCCCTCCTAGGAGCCGTTGCCGCCCCACCGTCATCTACGTTGGCCCACCTACTGCCCAGGGCCGGTAGTGCGCCCCATCGCCGTAGTGGCCTGCACCTATGGCCGTGATGGCCACAGCACCACACCGCCCCCATGACCCGCTCCACCTCCGTGTGTGAACCACCCCAGCCTTGCTGCTAGCGCACCTTTACCGCGGTCCCACCCCATCTCGGGCGTCGGTGCACATGGCCGGGGCACCTTGCTTCTGCTCTGGCTGAGCCGCGTCCTCTAGCGGGTGCATCCGGCATTGGGCAAGCCGTGAAGCCACTTCAGCACCACCGTCGACGAGCGCATGACCCAATTCTATCGTCGACCGGTTGTCCCCTGCCATGCTCTATTTTGAGGAAGGAGATAAGGGTGAGATGGTGAGAATAAAATATTTCCAAGGTGCTCTATGCAAAGTCAGTGACTCGCACGAATAGTGACTAGAGTACCACGGGTTAAATTTAAGATAGTCTAGGGTCCATTTTGCATATTGTCGTTGCCACTGCTGCCTAGGCCACGCACGTGCCTATTGGGCCATGTCACGCTGGGCCGCTCGCGCCCATCCCTGCGATGGGCCACATGCGCCCCCGCCTGGTCCTCTGGCCGCGCTTGCGCCTGCGCTGGGCTGGTCTACCGTCGCTGCCTAGGCTGCGCGCGCCTACGGGCTACCCGCTGTCTACGCGCCCATGGGCCATCCGCCGCCTGCGCGCCATTGGGCCAAGGTCATGCCGTCGGCCTTTTTTTATTTCTAGGGCGATTTCTCATTTGGTTTATAAGGTAAATTTGTAAAAGCAATATAAAATGGTATAGGGATCCAAAAATTACGAAACCAGTTTGGTTGAGTTCCTAAAATCATGATCTACCTGTTAGTATATTTTGTTCACATAGTTTGATAATATTCTTGGAAGCTATATAATTAATTTAAGGTACTTAATATTGTAAAAATATAAACTTGTAGGAATTTCCGTGGTAAATTGGTAATAGTGTTGGATCTGAAATTTCTGCAGTAGGTTCCTAGCAATATTAGGTAGTCACTGTAATTTTTGTAGCTCAATAATAATTAGTTTGCTAGGTAGATAATGATGCCCTATTTCGAATAATGATTAAATCGATAGAATGAAATAAAGAAACAACTTGGGTTTTTGTAACTAAAATAATTGTTGGGAAATAGCGTCTTATTCGACAAGATGGATATTTAGCCTAAGTACGGTCGTCGTTAGAACTAGCTCATTAACTTAAGAGGCATAAATCATATTTTACAAGTCACGATTGCAGTAGATTAATTACGTCTTTGCATTGCATCGCATTGCATACCATATAGGTACGATGATGGATCAACAGATCAATTGAATGATGATTGGGAATCCAAAGATGGTGCAATGATATTCTCTCTAGATGATGATGCAATGGGCTTTCTATTCAGTTGATGGTGGATGATTTGAAGATGCAAATACTAACTTTTGGTTACATTTTACCCAGGCAAGCCCCGACGCATAACCCCTACTTTTCTGTAGTGTAAACTATATTTGTGCATTAAGTTTTAAGGAGTTGAATGAAACCCACTTGCATATATATATCTTTATCCTATGAGTCTTACTAGTATGACAGGATCGTGTAGATTGCTATGCTACAGGACTCTAGTAGAAGTCGAGTGATGGCTGTCACTCGCGAGATATAGGGAAATATATTACTGTATTATTATCACTTGGAATATATAAATGGTGGAAAGGAAAAATGGTGACCGGTGAAAGCTCTAGTTTGGTTTTGGTTAATTGATGAAACCCTAAGTTCTAACCTAGTTTATCAAGATGATTATGAGATAGGTAGCACTACTCCAAGTGATGAAGCAATGGCGAAGATCATGACAATGGTGATGGCATGGTTATGGTCAAATGCTTAAACTTGGAAAAGAAGAAAGAAAAAAACAAAAGGCTTAAGGCAAAGGTATAAAATGTAGGAGCCATTTTGTTTTAGTGATCAAGACACTTAGTGAGTGTGATCATATTTAGGATAGATAGCCATACTATTAAGAGGAGTGAAACTCGTATCGAAATGCGGTTATCAAAGTGCCACTAGATGCTCTAATTCATTGCATATGCATTTAGTATCTAGTGAAGTACTAACACCCTTGAAAATGTTTGTGAAAATTTGCTAACACATGTGCACAAGGTGATACACTTGGTGGTTGGCATATTTGAGCAAGGGTGAAGAAGTTAGAGTTGAAATGGAGTTGGTCGAAATGATGCTAGCGTCGATCTACTGACCGGACGCTGGGTCACTCAGCGATCGAACACTGAAAGGCTGCATCCGGTCGAACTGATGGATCTACACAGTACTAAGGGTATTGCACCACACACTGGTCTATGTCCGGTCAAGGTGGACTAGACGTGTGCGGTCGAAGAAATACGCCTCGGGGAGCTTACTAGAAATGACCGGACGCTAGGGCTTCAGCGTTCGGTCAGTTTTGGCCGGAGCGTCCGGTCAGCTTCATAGCCGTTAAACTCTAATGAACAACATTTGAAGCTAGTGACGCGTGGCGTCCATCGAGCGATCGGACGCTGAGGGCCAGTGTCTGGTCAGCCCACGTTGTGCCTAGTGAAGGAGTACAACGGCTCTAATTGTTGGGGCTTCTATTTAAAGCCCCATGGCCGGCTCAAGCTCTAACTCTTGCACATTTTCATTGACATAGCAACCTTGTGAGCTTAGCCAAAGTCCTCCCACTCATCTCCATCATTGATTCATCATCTTTGTGAGATTGGGAGAGAATCCAAGTGCATTGCTTGAGTGATTGCATCTAGAGGCACTTGTTATTCGTGTTGCGCTGTGGATTTTGCTTGTTTCTCTTGGTGGTTGCCACCACCTAGATGGTTGGAGCAGTGATGGAGGATTGGCACGAGTTGGTGATTGTTCATGGCCATCTCTGGTGATTGTAAGGAAAGTTGTACCTTCCCCGGTGGAGTGCCGAAAGGTAATTCTAGTAAATTGCTCGTGTCATTAAGTTACCTCACTTGTGGGTCGGTTCTTGCGGTGTCCTATCGTGTGGACGAGGTTTGTGAAACACCTCTTAGCCACCAAACCACCAAGTGTTGGTCGACACAACGGGGACATAGCGTGTTGGCAAACACGTGAACCTCAGGAGAAAATCGATTATCTCTTGTCTTTGGCATTCTCCCGGTGATTGGTTATATATTCATCTTGTGATTGGTTCATCCCCTACACGGTGGTATAATCACCCTACTCACTTATTTACATTATTGAAACTAGTTGATACAAGCTCTTTAGTGTAATTAGAATTGAGAGCTTGCTTTATTATTTACATTCATCTAGTTGAGCTCTTTAGAGTAGCAAGTTTGTGTGCCTAAGTAATCATTGCAACTAGAATTGTTGGATAGGTGGCTTGCAACCCTTGTAGAGCTAGAGCAAGTTTGCATTATGCTATTTGTCATACTAATCAAATTGCTCTAGTTGATTTGTAGATTTTTAATAGGCTATTCACCCCCTCTAGCCATATTAGGACCTTTCAAGTGGTATCAGAGCCATGGTCACCATTTGATTGAAGGCTTAACAACCTTGGTGTCAAATTATGGCTCAAGTTGTGTTCAACCATGTGGGAGGCAAACCGTCATTCTTTGATGGCACATGCTATGATTATTGGAAGAGAAAGATGAGGATGTATCTTGGTTCAATCAATGATCAAGTATGGGAAGTGACCGAGAATGACTATGCTATCATTGATCCCAATGATCCAACTAACCAAGATAAGATCAACAAGCAATGCAATACAATGGCTCTCAACACCATATACAATGCCATTGATTCTAAGGTGTTTGAGCAAATCAAGGATTGTGAAAGAGCAAATGAGGTGTGGAAGAGATTAGAGGAAACATATGAGGGCACATCGGCGGTGAAGAGTGCCAAGTTGTACATCCTCAAGGACAAGTTGACAAGCTTCAAGATGAAGGAAGATGAGAGCATTCCGGAGATGTTCCATCAATTGCAAGTAATTGTTAATGACTTGAAGGCTTTGAGAGAAAAGATCAAGGATGATGACGTCTCTTATTGGTTCTTAATGTGCCTACCTCCAAGATTTGAGATGTTGAGATTGCTCATCATAAGAGGAGGATTGAAGGATATTACCCCCAACCAAGTACTAGGTGATGTCATGACATAAGAGACATACCGTGTGGAAAGGGAGGGGGATAACAAGGATGACAAGAAGGAAGAAGAAGACAAGAAGAAGAAAAGCATAGCATTCAAGGCTAGCTCATCATCATCAAAGAATAAGGGCAAGTCCAAGAAAGAATCAAGTGATGATGATGATCTTAGTGATATTGATGATGAAGCTATGGCTCTATTTGTGCGCAAGATGGGAAATTCATGAAGAAGAAGGGCTATGGTGCAAGAAAGAGAAGAGATCACACCAAGAAGAAAGAGTGTGAGAAGATGCTATAATTCCAAGAGCCCTGATCATGTAGTCGCAAATTGTCCATATAATAGGGACAATGATGAGGATGAGAAGAAGAAGCACAAGGAGAATAAGAAAGAAAAGAAGGAGAAGAAGATGACCTTCCAAAAGAAGAAGAAGGGTGGAGGATATGTGGTCATATGGGATAGTGATGGCTCTTCGGATAGTGATAGCTCTAGTAATGATGACAAGAAATCTATCAAGAGAGCACTAGCAAGCATTGCCATCAACAACAAGCCCTCCATCTTCGACACTCCATCAACATGCCTCATGGCAAAACCTACCAAGGTAAAATATGATGTGAGTGACGATGATGAATGTGAAAGTGATGCTTGTAGGAGTGATGATGATGATGAGGAGTACTCCAAGGAGGAGCTCATGGACATGTGTGAGCAAGTGCATACTTGCTTTGAGATGAAGAGAAAGGAGTGCAAGGAATTGAACAAGAAAGTCAAATTTCTTGAGCAATCCCTTGATGAGCTCAATGCAACTCATGAGAGGCTAATGGAAGCCCATGAGAAGCTTGGCAAAGCTCACTCTAAGCTTGGAAAGGCTCACTCCTCTCTTATTGAGCAAGTCAAAGTGAAGGAAGCCAAGAAGGAGCAAGTGATCATAACATGTGATGTGGGACTAACATGTGATCTTATTGATGAATCTTTTCATGAGTCCATTTTAGTTGCTTTCACTAACACTTCTTGTAGCACTATTACTTCCACTTCACCTTTGAGTGATGGTCTCACTTGTGATGCCTCACTTATGGTGGAAACTGAAACCCTCAAGAAGGAGGTGAATGAGCTCACTCGTGCCTTAGGCAATGCCTATGGTGGAGAAGCCCACTTGCTAAAGTGCTTGGGTAGCCAAAGATTTTCTCTCAACAAAGAGGGATTAGTCTATACCCCCAAGAAAGGCAATGAAACAACCCCAATTTCCACGAAGGGAAATCCACAGAGTTGAAGTGTAATAAGATCATGGTAGATCATATTACCCAAATTCCAAACGAATATCACATCCATACAATGATAATATCAGAGTACAAATAGTGCAGAATTATATAAATTATTACATCGCCGCATTGGCGGAATCAAAAGTAGCATTCATTCAGAACAGCTTGATGATAAGATCGCTAAACTCGAGCGTAGGCACGAACCCCTCAACCGTCAAACTCCTCGGAGCTATACTCCTCAGCAGAAACTGTATGCCAAAATTTATCAGTATGATTTCTACTGGCCACTCCCAACCCTATGAGCATTGCTTTGTGGAGATTGGATGCAAGTTGGATATAGTCAAAAGGAACCTATAAGGCTAGGGTTTCCCATGTATTTTAGCATATCAAGTATATAACAGTATAGTCAAGTTTTAACACCATTCCCACACCTATTCCACCCATTCCCATTCCAGAGCCAGGTTTTGATCCTAGGATCGATATACCACTATCTCCACACCATCACCATACCATAACCATACCATCGCTCAGTCGACAAGCCAACTCCCTCTTGGCACTGTCTCAAGGCCCGTAGCCCTTGGCTACGACCGAATACTCACTCACAGGGGGAGAAAAGAAGGACTCATCTCACTATCTAGTTTAAGCGAAACCCAGGAAAGGTCCATAGCCGATAAGTTGGCACATGTATCGATCGATCAACCATACACTCTGTAGAGGTTTTACATAACCACAAGATTCGCCTTCCTCGTTGACCGTCATCAACTAGGCTGATTCCGGCCGCTTGGTAGCCTAGGATAATGCCACTCTACCATTCAGCCCTGGTACACCCCAAGTCTAATCTGGGGTGGCTAAAACTGTGAGTCATGAGCCGGGTCCACAAGGTCTCCATGAAGTCTTGGAAGGGTGTGGGGGAAATCCTCCGTGCCCCATACCTCCTTACACTGTCTGCTATCAACCTAGCAGTAGTGGCAATATCCTACCAAGTAGTCTGGCCGTCCCGCACCATATAGGGCGAGTGGTACGTAAGGCTTCCCGGTGAATCTGAGTACTAGTAAGTCCTTAGGGGTAACCAAGCCAGAATGTCTTCATTAGGGTTTCCATTTATCATGCCACCATAGCACCTCCATCCCAGGCTCCTCCCATCATAGGTTCACACCCAGGACCACCTCATATACCATTTACCCACCATAGGTATCCATTCCAAGGGTGCCCAGGTAGCACCACACGGCATGACCTTCCCTAGGCTCCTCGTATACTCCAACTTGGTCGACACAACCCTCACCCTCCACACACCAAAGTCACACACGCAGCACTCTCCCCGTAGTCCAGAATACACCACGCATAAATGTAGTATAAGCGTAGTAGAAGTACAAGCAAATAAAATATAGTAGTAAGTGTGTGTCTAACCTAATAGCAGGGTATGCAGGGGTAAGGTTGTGTCAAGGTAAAGGCCATCAAGAAAGCATACTACCATGCAAGCCCTATCATAGTATGATTATAACAGTAAAGTAAAGCAATAGCAGTTCTACATTAGCCATGCGTAATAGGTGCTACGAGATTGGGTGGGATGTGGCACCTTTAGTGTAGTCATCTCTATACTCCTCATAGTACTCATGATCCTTGTTCGTCAGGTTCTCCTCTGAGTCTGCAAACGATCGTATTATAGTCGCGTTAGCAACGTTTATAGATTAGCACATAGAAGCAATGAAAATTCAAAAGAGCCAAATGCACTCAAACATGGGATCATTGCGTAGAGCTTGATTTTAGATGAATTTTGGTCCTAGTTTCATATTTTTCTGAGGTCATATGAATTAGTTATGAATTTCTAAAGTTTAAATCATTTCTGAAAATGGAAAAGGCTGAATTAATCCTGGGCTGACACGTGTCACGCTGTGGTTGGTCCATGTGGCTTGCTGACGTCTGCATGACATCAGCATGATGTTGGCATCATGGTTCCGAGCTGACAGGTGGGGCCCAGCTGACGTCATCAACGTCATCCACACCGACAGGTGGGGCTAGAGACCATTGGGTCACTAACAGGTGGGCCTGGTCAAAGTCAACGGTGAGTCAATGGTCAATGGGCTTCAGTCAACGGTCAGGGTCACTGACGTGTGGGTCCAGGGTTGCTGACATCAGCAGCTGATGTCATCATGGCATCAGCATGACATCACCTCGGCTGTGTTACTACTGACATGTGGGTCCCGCGTGATGTCATTACGATGCTAGCATGATGTCATTGTCTGACGTGGGGGTCTAGCAACACTGTGTCGCTGACCTGTGGGGCTAGGTCAATGATCAACATTGACCAGTCAACGGTCAATACGGGTCGGGTCTGAACTGGGCCGGTTGGGCTTTGGGTTGGGCCGGTCTAGGCCGGGCCGGACACGTGGCACGCTGTGACGCTGCCACATCATGGCCGTGGGCTCTTATTGGGCTTCATCCACAGCATGGCTCACACTGTGTGGCTCATGGTCCATGGACTTATGGTAGGGTGCATGGTGGACCAAGTCCACCGTCTCTTCTCCTTGGCTTGGCTCACGTGCACCGAGCTCACGCATAGGTGGCCGGCGAGGGGGTGTTCCCCTGTTTTCTTCCGCGGCGGTGCTCCCGTCGGCGGCGAGTGCTCGGTGAGCCTCCGTGGCAGTACTAGTGTCCGATTGGGGAGGGGGAAAGCTTCCCCGGGCCACGACGATCATGATCCTAAGGTCTAAGTGGTGGTCAAGGTCCTCTAGTGCATTGGCCACGGTGGCTGGCGGCTCGGCAGTGCTCGTCGGTGGCGAGGCCACGCACGTAGGCCCTCCAGTGGCTAGTGCTGGGCAGATGAGGCTTCTACGGCTTCGTGTGGATGCAGCAAGGGCGTCCCGAGCTCAAGGCGGGGTTTTGGTTTCCTGGTGGCCGGTGGGGCTCCAGCGGCCATGGCGACATGGTGATGACGGCAATGCACACGGTTGATCAAGGGGGCTCCCATGGGGTGGTCATGACATGGTCATGGGGTGTGCATGGGTGCATGTGCTCCTAGTGGTCGGAGACAAGGCGCTGGCCTACGCGCTCCAGGTGTGGAGCGCCATGGCCGGTGGTGAGGTTCGGCGGTAGAGAGAGACCGGAAGGGGGGGCTCACCGTGGGTGCGTGGAAGAATGGATGGTGGTGCCATGTCGATTTGAGGCTATGTAGCTCTGGTAACCGTGCAGTGCCACGCCGAACTGCGTCGGTGATGTAGACGACGGCGTCGCTCTTGGCTCCGACGGTCTCCTCCCCCACAACAGCTTCGGCGTTTCCCCCTCTTCTTCCTCTTCTCCCTCTTGGCTTGGGTGGGCTGTGGATGGCCACCAAGGTGGCGGCGGGGTGACAAGACGAGCACTAGGGCTTCAGGGCTGGGGCTTTTATAGCCGAGCTCGGCCATGGAGCCCAGCGTTCGGTGGCTGGAGATTGAGGGGAATCGGAGGCATGCATCCCATCCGACGGACGTGCGTGGTTGCGTGGGTGCGGCGCAAGGGGGGGGGGGGCAAGGCCATGCCCCGGACATGACCCCCTAGCCCACCCTGCCATTGCTGTCGGGGTTCTGTCGGAGGGGAGAATCAGTGTGGGCGTGGAGAAGAAGCATAGTAGGGCTGACATACGGGGTCCAGCAGCAACGGCAGCGAGCGAAGGCAGGGAGTGCGCGGGCATTGCTGGGCCGCAAGCTGGGCCACGCGCGCTGGGGGGGGGGGGGCGGCGGCCGCGATGGTGCTAGCTGGGCTAGCTAGCTTGGGCCGAGCGACTGGCTGCGAGGCCCACTTCTTCTTTTCTTTTTTCTATTTTCAGTTCTCTTCCATTTGTTTGAATTCAAATTTGGTTTTGGTTTTTGAATTCAAAAATTGGTGCACCAAATTCATTAGAGTTTTAGATATGTGACCCACAACATTCTTATATATATATATATATTAGGAATTTAATTAGCCATTTTGTATAACAAAAGTAAGTGTAACAAATCCTTATTCTTTGATTTGATTTGATGGTTTATTACTTTTAAAAGAGTTGTTAGGCATTACATAAAACAAATGAAGATCCAACTCACAATTTGAGTTAACAATGTATGCAACCCTTTATTTGTTAGAAATTAAATAACATAATCATCAAATGTCATGCTATGCTTATGTGATGACTTGGGTTGGGGTTATGCCTAATGCAGCCCTCAGGTTGGCTTTCTATACATGACACTCATCACTACATGGGAGTTCCAAGAAAATTTTTTGTAGTTGGTATTTTTGGTGTATGGATTTTTGGGTTGTTACAATCCTACCCCCTTAACAGAATCTTGTCCTCGAGATTAAAGTGTAACGTACTCTTCAAAGAGGTAAGGATATCGTAGCCGGAGGTCCGACTCTTTCTCCCATGTTGCTTTTCTCTCAGTATGATTACTCCATTGGATCTTGCACATAGAAATAGTCTTGCTTTGGGTCTATTTGGTATCTCTATCCAGAATTTTGATAGGATGTTCTCTATACTCAAGTGTATCTTGAATGTCAAGTGTATCAGTTGGGACTACTTCATCGGGCACCCTCAAACACTTGCGTAGCTGTGAGACATGAAATACGGGATATACACCCACCAATTCCTCAGGTAGCTTGAGTTTGTAGGCGAGCTTTCCAATCTTTTTGCAAATCTTGTATGGGCTAACAAATCTAGGGGCAAGCTTTCCTTTCACATGGAATCTGACAGTCCCATGTAGCGGGGATACCTTGAGATAGATGAAGTCCCCCACATTAAACTCAAGTTCTCTTCTCCTTTTGTCAGCATAGCTCTTGTATCGACTTTGAGCAATTCTCAAATTCTCTCTTACTTGAGCAACTCCTTCTTCGATATCTTGAATCTTAGCGGAGTCAAAGAACGATCTTTCTCCTGGTTGGGATCACATCAAAGGTGTCTTACAAGGTCTGCCATATAGAGCTTCAAACGGTGACATCTTGATACTGGCTTGGTAGCTATTGTTGTAAGAAAATTCTGCATAGGGTAAGCATCTCTCCCAATCAGAGCCATAATTCAGTACACTAGCGCGAAGCATGTCTTCTAAGATCAGATTTACTCATTCAGTCTGTCCATCTGTCTGTGGATGATAAGCGGTACTAAAGTCAAGTTTGGTTCCAATGGACTTGTGTAGGGCTTCCCAAAATCAAGACACAAACTGAGGGCCATGATCAGATACAATACTAGAGGGAGCTCCATGCAGTCTAAGAATATGTTCAATGTATAGATCTGCTAGTTTTTCGGCATTGGTCTTGGTCTTAACTGGTACAAAGTGAGCAACTTTGGTCAAGCGATCAACAATCACCCAGATGGAATCATTGCCTTTCTGTGAACGGGGCAATCCAACTATGAAATCCATGGATATGCTCTCCCATTTCCACTCAGGAACGTTAAGAGGCTTTAGCAAACCTGTAGGCCTTTGATGTTCAGCCTTGACCCTATTACAGGTGTCACATCGTGCCACATGTCCTGCAATGTCTGTCTTCATGCCTTTCCACCAAAAGTGTTTCTTCAAATCTTGATACATTTTTGAACCTCCAGGGTGGATATAGTACTTAGAATCATGAGCTTCTGATAGAATTTCCTCTTATAGCACTGGGTCAGATGGAACATAGATTCTGTTCTTGAACCAGATGGTTCCTTATTCATCTTCATGGTTGTTGGTCTTATAGCCTAGTTTCATCAGACCACAAAGATATTCGATTTCTTCACAATCTTTCTGAGCTTGAGTGATGCATTCTGTGAGATCATACTGTATGCGGAGCTCATTCAACAAGCCGTGCGGTAGTATCTCAAGTTGGAAATCATCAATCTCTTCCTTGAGCTCAGGTGGTATGGATTCAGTGATCAAAGTGTGATAGTAGCTCTTGCGACTATATTAGCTTTTCCTGGATGATAGTGAATTTCTAGGTCATAGTCCTTGATCAACTCTATCCAACGGCATTGCCTCATGTTCAAATCTTCTTGAGTGAAAAAGTACTTCAAGCTCTTGTGATCCATATAGATATCACACTTATTGCCTATCAAGTAGTGTCTCCAGATCTTCAGGGCATGCACAACTGCTGCTAACTCAAGATCATGAGTAGGGTAACGGTTCTCATGTTCTTTCAACTGTCGAGATGCGTATGCTATCACTCTTCTATCTTGCATCAATACACAACCAAGTCCTTGACGGGATGCATCACAATAGACTATGAAATTTTTACCGATATCAGGCAATGCTAGCACATGAGTTGTGGTAAGCTTCTGTTTCAATTCCTAGAAGCTTTGTTCGCACTCGGGCGTCCATTCAAACTCCTTGGTCTTCTTCAGAAGATTGGTCATTGGATGGGCTATCTTGGAGAAGTTTTCGATGAATCGGTGATAATATCCAGCCAATCCCAAGAAACTTCTAACTTCTATCACATTACGGGGTTGATCCCACTCTTTCACAGCTTCAATCTTGGCTGGGTCAACTACGACACCTTCAGCTGATAGTACATGGCCTAGGAAGGCAACTTCCTATAGCCAAAACTCACATTTGCTGAACTTTGCATAGAGCTGATGTTGGGCTAATTTCTTGAGCATAGTTCTCATATGATGTTCATGTTCTTCAGCGGTGGGTGAATAGACAAGGATGTCATCAATGAATACCACCACAAACTTATCTAGTTCATCCATGAAAACCTTATTCATCATGTTCATGAAGTATGCAGGCGCATTCGTGAGTCCGAAGGATACCACAGTGAACTCAAACTATCCATACCTCATCACGAAAGCTGTCTTCGGGATGTCACTCTCTCGAATCTTCATTTGATGATAGCCAGATCTGAGATCAATCTTGGAGAAATACTTGGCACCTCGAAGCTGATCAAGTAGATCATCAATTCTTGGCAGGGGGTACTTGTTCTTGATGGTGACTGTGTTCAAGTTCCGGTAATCAATGCACATTCTCATTGAGCCGTCCTTCTTCTTGACAAATAGAATAGGGGATCCCTAGGGTGAAGCATTGGGTCTAATATATCCCTTTGAGATGAGCTCATCAAGCTGTTTCTTGAGCTCAGCCAGTTCATCAACTAACATGCGATAGGGTCTCTGGCAATGGGTCCCATTCCCGGCAATAGATCAATGATGAACTCTACATCACGGTCTGGTGGCATACTCGGTAATTCTTCAAGGAATACATTGGGATAGTCTCTGACTACTGGCACATCATGAACTATCTTCTCCTCTTTTTGTGATTCTGAACTTGCTTTAAGGGCACATAGGATAGAGGTGAACTTTCCAGACTGGGGTTCACATCTAATGACTTGGCCTAATGGTGGGTCACTTGGACGTATCTAGGTGAACATGATATGATACCTTGGTGAATGGTTAACCAATCCATACCTAGGATGACATCTAAGCTAGTGGAAGGTAAAAGGGTTAGGTCACCTTTAAAGACAAGACCCTCAATGGTAAGACTCACTCCCTTACAGATGTGGGTGCATTTTAGGTCTCCTAACGGTGAACTGGTGATGATAGGCTTTTCACGTGGGGTTACAGGCAGGTCATGCTCTTGTGCAAACTTGGATGATATGTATGAACAAGTTGCTCCAGAGTCAAATAGAACTGATGTAGTGTTGCCATTAACTAAAAACATATTGTACACCATGTCAGGGGCAGCTTGTGCTTCCTCGGTGTCCAGATGGTTGAGACGTCCACGAGTAGCAGATCCCTTGAGCTGAGACTTCTAAGCAGCTGAGTTCTGAGGGCACTCAGCGGCTTTGTGACCTGGTTGGCCACAAGCAAAGCAGGTGAAAGGCATACCGCCTATAGGGGTTGGCACGGGTGCCTTCCAGTTTCTAGTGCTTGGCGCAGAGTGGTTCTGTGCTGGGCGTTCATTTGCTGAGCAGGGATGGTTGAAACGGTCCTAAGTGTTGCGGTCCTGCGCATAACGGTCCTGGGTGTAACGATCCTGAGCAAGGCGGGAGTATTTGGCGTTGTAGCCTCCACTACCCCTACTTGATCTAGGGTTGTCATCCCTGTTGTGGCGAGAGTGCTCCCTGGAGGGTGCATCTCTATGGAACCTCTTGCGATCACGTCCACGGAAGGACTCCTCAGGCTTACGCTTCCTCTCCCTGTACTCTTCTCCAGCTTTAGCATGGTCCTTCTCAATCTAGATGCAGCAATCCACCAGAGCACGCAATGTGTTACTCTCAATACTGCCAAACTTTAGCTTGATGTGCGGGTTAAGTCCCTTGCGGTAATAGTACAACTTCTCTTTCTCCGAGTTCACAACATAGGGAGGCGCATAGCGCAAAAGGTTAGTGAAACGGGTAGTGTACTCAGTCACCCTATCCTTTCCCATCTTGATGTTGCAGAACTCCTCGGCTTTGGCCTCCATGATACCCTTGGGAATGTGGTACTCAGTGAATGCTTCAGCAAACTCATCCCACGAGATGTGGGCAGGGTCCTCATGGGAATCACTGAAACTATCCCACCAGGCGCGTGCTGAACCTGTGAGCTGGTGTGTGGCTGCTCCAACACACTCATCATCAGTGAAAGTAGTGAGATCAAGCTTCTTCTCCATCTCCTTGAGCCAGTCATCGGCTACAAGCGGGTCAGGGTCGGTGCCATCATAGGTAGGTGGCCTTAGCTTTAGAAATCCTTCTAGCTTCCTTTGGAAGTCATTCTGCTGACCTCCCTGGTGATGGTTTGCTCCTCCAACAAGAGCTGCAAGAAGCTGGGTCTGTTGTGCCATCACTTCTGTCAGGTTTAGTGGTGGTGGTGGAATGTTCTCCTCAGGCGGCGGAGTATTCTCTAGGTGGAAGGGTATCCCTCCACGTCCACGGCCACAGTTGTTGCCACCATGTCCCCCATTTGGTTCAACTGGTTTAGGGGTGGGCGCACATCCACGGTTCATTAGGCGATTAGATCGGCGGTTCGGCATCTGCAACACGGATCATAGAGAATTTAGTGCTTGTGCCAAAAGTGCTTATAATTCAATATGATTACATGATTTTTGATGATTTAAAGAAAAACATTTACAGTATCCAACACTCATTACAAAGAAGCAATAAGATCCATAAGATGCAATAAGATCCAAAACATTCATTACATGGGTTTTATTACAAAGCATCATCTCCAGTAGCTACACTTAAAGACGTGCGAGAATCATACTACGCATAATGTCTCATAATACATCTCATAAGGGGTACATCATGGGGTACAACTTATGGAAGCTACTGACATGACTCATGACCACACATGGTCATTCTACTCTAACTTGTATCCCAGCTAAGTCGGGACACATACTTCAAGGCCTCGGCGAGCTCCTCAATAGGCTTGGCTCCAAGTAGGGTAGGATAGGCATCTAGGTTGAGGCGAGTCAGGGCTAACTCAAACTCCTCTACCCTAGGCTTCGTCTTGCTGCAAATCTCCTTGGGTAGCTAATCCCACATACCCTTCATCTCCCTGAGGCGCTTCCTATCGGACTTCTGCCAGGCCTGTCGAGTCCTCTCACACTTGTCCTATAGGTACTCATTCTGCCTGAGTGCCTCGATTAGGTGACCCTGGTTGCGAATGGCATTCTTTCTGAACTCTTCTAGATCTTGAGTCATGGTCTTGTTTTGAGACTGGATCTTCAGCATGTCAATCCCCTTGGATCTCTCTCTGTCTCCTCTACGGTTGAACTCGGCCTTCTTGTCGTCCAACTCTCTCTACAACTCCAAGACCTTACTATCGAGGTAGCAGTTCCTATTGCCTAGGTCAGTGGCTTTATCTTGTAAGTCGTTGACCTTGGCTCTGTGGATTTCTTCATGGCGGTTGAGCTCGTCTTGTAGCTTGGCAACTGTCTCAAGTAGACTAGCTCGCTCCTGTGCTCTTTACGAGTCTCACTCCTGGTACTCCCACCGAAGGGCCTGGTCCTAATGTCTCCTCTACTCTAGCTAGGTCACGTACCTATCCTACTCTAGCAGGTGGATAGCTGAGACACGAAGGCATCTATCCTCCTCGGCAAGGATAACTCTGCCGACTACGAAACTCTGCTCACTAGGGGTAAGGCTGAGGTCGAGGGCCTAGGGAAGTAGACAGAACTCTATCGTCTTTAGGTGCTCATAGTGGTCCCTCATCACTCTATGAAGTGCCTTATGCGAGATAGCTCGTAGTCCCTCCTCGACGGTGTCCTCTATAGTCAACTCGGTGGAAGCTAGGACAGAAGGTAAGGTAGTGCTAGCTGGGAACTCGACTGAGGTGATAATTGGTCCTTCGATTCCTCCTTCCTGAGCTGGCTTCCCGGTGCAGGTGACCTTGACAAGCTCATCGGGGACACCTAACGTGACGAGAACTCGATAGAGGGTCTGTGCAAAACCCCCAAGCTCACGTAGGTCAAAGGTAAGCTTGGCGTGGTCTAGAGGTAGCAGTCCTAGAGGCGGCCAGTCAACGTTCGTTGCCATCTGCATGTTTCAAGGGGACAGGTGTTATCAGGTCAATAAATAGATAAGCCTTGCATAAAAGTAAATGTAGGGTCGATATATAACTGAAAGAAGGGTTGTCCATGTCCTATTCTATCGTCTATTTCTGAGGGTTTCGTCCTATGGTCAAGTATGGCTCTGATACCAACTGAAACAACCCTAATTTCCGCGAAGAGAAATCCATAGAGTTAAAGTGTAATAAGACCGTTGTAGATCATATTACCCAAATTCTAGTCAAATATCACATCCATACAACGAAAATATTAGAGTACAAATAGTGCGGAATTATATAAATTATTACATCACCGTATTGGTGGAATCAAAAGTAGCATTCATTTAGAACAGCTTGATGATAAGATCACCAAACTCAAGCGTAGGCATGAACCCCTCAACCGTCAAACTCCTCAGAGCTATACTCCTCAGCAGAACCTGTATGCCAAAATTTATCAGTACGATTTGTACAGGCCACTCCCAACCCTATGAGCATTGCTTTGTGGAGATTGGATGCAAGTTGGATATAGTCAAAAGGAACCTATAAGGCTGGGGTTTCCCATGTATTTTAGCATATCAAGTATATAATAGTATAGTCAAGTTTTAACACCATTCCCACACCTATTCCACCCATTCCCATTCTAGAGCCAGGTTTCGATCCTGGGATCGATATACCACCATCTCCACACCATCACCATACCATAACCATACCATCGCCCAGTCAATAGGCCAACTCCCTCTCGGCACTGTCTCAAGGCCCGTAGCCCCTGGCTACGACTGAATACTCACTCACAGGGGGAGAAAAGAAGGACTCATCTCACTATCTAGTTTAAGCGAAACCTAGGAAAGGTCCATAGCCGACAAGTTGGCACATGTATCGATCGATCAACCATACACTCTGCAAAGGTTTTACATAACCACAAGATCCGCCTTCCTTGCTGACCAGTCGTCAACTGGGCTGATTCCGGCCGCTTGGTAGCCTAGGATAATGCCACTCTACCATTCAGCCCTGGTACACCCCAAGTCTAATCTGGGGTGGCTGAAACTGTGAGTCATGAGCTGGGTCCACAAGGTCTCCATGAAGTCTTGGAAGGGTGTGGGGGAAATCCTCTATGCCCCGTACCTCCTTACACTGTCCGCTATCAACCTAGCAGTAGTGGCAATATCCTACCAAGTAGTCCGACCATCCCGCACCATATAGGGCGAGTGGTACGTAAGGCTTCCCGGTGAATCTAAGTACTAGTAAGTCCTTAGGGGTGACCAAGCCAGAATGTCTTCATTAGGGTTTCCATTTATCATGCCACCATAGCACCTCCATCCTAGGCTCCTCCCATCACAGGTTCACACCCAGGACCACCTCATATACCATTTACCCACCACAGGTATCCATTCCAAGGGTGCCCAGGTAGCACCACATGGCATGACTTGCCTCAGGCTCGTCGTATACTCCAACTTGGTCGACACAACTATCACCCTCCACACACCTAAGTCACACACACAACACTCTCCCCATAGTACAGAATACACCACGCATAAATGTAGTATAAGCGTAGTAGAAGTACAAGCAAATAAAATATAGCAGTAAGCGTGTGTCTAACCTAATAGCAGGGTATGCAGGGGTAAGGTTGCGTCAAGGTAAAGGCCATCAAGAAAGCATACTACCATGCAAGTCCTATCATAGTATGATTATAACAGTAAAGTAAAGCAATAGCAGTTCTACATTAGCCATGCGTAATAGGTGCTACGAGATTGGGTGGGATGTGGCACCTTCAGTGTAGTCGTCTCCGTACTCCTCACAGTACTCATGATGCTTGTCCGTCAGGTTCTCCTCCGAGTCTGCAAACGATCGTATTATAGTCGCGTTAGCGACGTCTATAGAATAGCACATAGAAGCAATGAAAATTCAAAAGAGCCAAATGCACTCAAACATGGGTTCATTGCGTAGAGCTTGATTTTAGATGAATTTTGGTCCTAGTTTTGTATTTTTCTGAGGTCATATGAATTAGTTATGAATTTTCAAAGTTTAAATCATTTCTAAAAATGGAAAAGGCTGAATTAATCCTGGACTGACACGTGTCACGTTGTGGTTGGTCCACGTGGCTTGCTGACATCCGCATGACGTCAGCATGATGTTGGCATCATGGTTCCGAGCTGACAGGTGGGGCCCAGCTGATGTCAACATGACATCATCAACATCATCCACACCGACAGGTGGGGCCAGAGACCATTGGGTCACTGACAGGTGGGCCCGGTCAAAGTCAATGGTGAGTCAATGGTCAATGGTCTTTGGTCAACAGTCAGGGTCACTGACGTGTGGGTCCAGGGCTGCTGACGTCAGCAGCTGATATCATTGTGACATCAACATGATGTCACCTCGGCTGTGTTACTACTGACATGTGGGTCCCACGTGACGTCATTACGACGCTAGCATGACGTCATCGTCTGACGTGGGGGTCCAGCAACACTATGTCGCTGACCTATGGGGCCAGGTCAATGGTCAACGTTGACCAGTCAACGGTCAATACGGGCCGGGTCCGAACTAGGCCGATTGGGCTTCGGGTTGGTCCGGTCTAGGCCGGGCCAGGCCGGACACGTGGCACGCTGTGACGCTGCCACGTCACAGCCGTGGGCTCTTATTGGGCTTCATCCACAGCGCGGCTCACACCGTGTGGCTCACGGTGGACCAGCGCTCATGGTCCATGGACTTACGGCAGGGCGCATGGTGGACCAAGTCCACCGTCTCTTCTCCTTGGCTTGGCTCACGTGCACCAAGCTCACACATGGGTGGCCGACGAGGGGGTGTTCCCCTGTTTTCTTCCGCGGCGGTGCTCTTGTCGGTGGCAAGTGCCCAATGAGCCTCCGTGGCAGTGCTGGTGTCCGATTGGGGAGGGGGAAAGCTTCCCTGGGCCACGACGATCATGATCCTGAGGTCTAAGTGGTGGTCGAGGTCCTCTAGTGTGTTGGCCATGGCGGTCGGTGGCTCGGCAGTGCTCACCGATGGTGAGGCCACGCACATAGGCCCTCTAGTGGCTAGTGCTGGGCAGATGAGGCTTCTACGGCTTCGTGTGGACGTGGTGAGGGCATCCCGAGCTCGAGGCAGGGTTTTGGTTTCCCGGTGGCCGGTGGGGCTCCAGCGGCCATGGCGACATGGTGACGACAGCGATGCACACGGTTGATCAAGGGGGCTCCCACGGGGTGGTCACGGCATAGTCGCGAGGTGTGCGTGGGTGCATGTGTTCCTAGTGGCCGGAGACAAGGTGCTGGCCTACACGCTCCAGGTGTGGAGCGCCATGGCCGATGGTGAGGTGCGGCGGTAGAGAGAGACCGGAAGGGGGGGCTCACCGTGGGTGGCGTGGAAGAATGGATGGTGGTGCCGTGTCGATTTGAGGCTGTGTAGCTTCGGTAGCCGTGCAGTGCCGTGCTAAACCGCGTCGGTGATGTAGATGACGGCGTCGCTCTTGGCTTCGACGGTCTCCTCCCCCACAACGGCTTCGGCGTTTCCCCCTCTTCTTCCTCTTCTCCCTCTTGGCTTGGGTGGGCTGTGGATGGCCACCAAGGTGGCGGCGGGGTGACGGGACAAGCGCTAGGGCTCTGGGGCTGGGGCTTTTATAGCCGAGCTCGGTCATGGAGCCCGGCGTTCGGCGGCTAGAGATTGAGGGGAATCGGAGGCGTGCATCCCATCCGACGGCCGTGCGTGGTTGCGTGGGCACGGCGCAAGGGGGGGCAAGGCCATGCCCTGGGCATGACCCCCTGGCCCACCCTGCCATTGCTGTTGGGGTTCTGTCGGAGGGGAGAATCAGCGTGGGCATGGAGAAGAAGCACAGTAGGGTTGACATGCGGGGTCCAGCAGCAGCGGCAGCGAGCGAAGGCGGGGAGCGCGCGGGCATTGCTGGGCCGCAAGCTGGGCCACACGCACTGGGGGGCGGCCGTGATGGTGCTGCCTAGGCTGGCTAGCTTGGGCCGAGCAGGTGGCTGCGAGGCCCACTTCTTCTTTTCTTTTTTCTATTTTCAGTTCTCTTCCATTTGTTTGAATTCAAATTTGGTTTTGGTTTTTGAATTCAAAAATTGGTGCACCAAATTCATTAGAGTTTTAGATATGTGACCCACAACATTCTTATATATATATTAGGAATTTATTTAGCCATTTTTAATAACAAAAGTAAGTGTAACAAATCCTTATTCTTTGATTTGATTTGATGGTTTATTACTTTTAAAGGAGTTGTTAGGCATTACATAAAACAAATGAAGATCCAACTCATAATTTGAGTTAACAATGTATGCAACCCTTTATTTGTTAGAAATTAAATAACATAATCAGCAAATGTCATGCTATGCTTATGTGATGACTTGGGTTGGGGTTATGCCTAATGCAGCCCTCAGGTTGGCTTTCTATACATGACACTCATCACTACATGGGAGTTCCAAGAAAAAAATTTGTAGTTGGTATTTTTGGTGTATGGATTTTTGGGTTGTTACAGGCAAGGCGGCCTTTGTCACTCCCAAAGCTAGCTTTGTGAAGGGCAATGGTCGGTTTTGCAATAGATGCAAGCAAGTTGGGCATATAGAGCAAAATTGCAAGACTAATAAGAACAATCTACCTAATGTATCCTCAATCAAATTTGATTCTTGTTACATGCTTTATAAGGGTGCCAATGGTGTAAAGGCTAAGTTCATTGGTACACCAATTGTGGGCCCAAAGAAGAAGGCCATTTGGGTACCAAAGACCTTGGTGACTAACCTACAAAGACCCAAGCAAGTTTGAGTACCTAAAAAGAACTGATCTTCTTTTGTAGGTAAATTATAAAGCCAGAGGAAGGCATTGGGTGCTTGATAGTGGATGCACACAACACATGACCGGTGATCCAAGAATGTTTAATTCAATCAATGAAAACAAGAGCAATGGGATTGATAGTATCACATCTGGTGACAATGGCAAAGGCAAGGTCAAAGGGCTTGGTAAGATTGCAATATCCAATGATTTGAGTATTTCCAATGTGCTACTAGTAGAGAGCTTAAACTTCAACCTATTGTCGGTAGCTCAATTGTGTGATCTTGGTTTCAAGTGCATATTTGGTGTGGATGATGTAGAGATCATAAGTGTAGATGGCTCTAACTTGATATTCAAGGGATTTAGATATGAGAATCTATACTTAGTTGATTTCAATGTTAGAGAAGCTCAATTGTCAACATGTTTGATCACTAAGTCTAGCATGGGTTGGTTATGGCATAGAAGGCTTGGTCATGTTGGAATGAAACAATTGAACAAGTTGATTAAGCATGACTTAGTTAGAGGCTTGAAAGATGTCATATTTGAGAAGGACAAACTATGTAGTGCATGTCAAGTCAGAAAGCAAGTTGGTAATACACATCCTAAGAAGAGCATGATGAGCACATCTAAGGCATTTGAGTTGATGCACATGGACTTGTTTGGACCAACCACATACACTAGCATTGGTGGAAACAAATATGGATTTGTGATTGTGGATGATTTCACTAGATACTCATGGGTCTTCTTTCTTGTTGACAAGAGTGATGTGTTTGCAACATTCAAATCATTTGTCAAAGGCATTCACAATGAGTTTGAAACAACAATCAAGAAAGTTAGAAGTGACAATGGAAGTGAGTTCAAGAACACTAGAATTGATGAGTTATGTGATGAATTTGGAATTAGACATCAATTCTCGACCAAGTATACTCCTCAATCAAATGGGCTAGTTGAAAGAAAGAATAGAACCTTGATTGATATGGCAAGATCAATGTTGAGTGAGTACAATGTGAGGCATTCCTTTTGGGCCAAAGTAATCAATATGGCTTGCTACTATAGCAACTGACTCTATTGTCACCCCATGATGGAAAAGACACCTTATGAGCTATTGAATGGAAGAAAGCCCAATATAGCATACTTCTGGGTTTTTGGTTGTAAATGCTATATATTGAAGAAAGGCACTAGATTGAGCAAGTTTGAAAAGAAATATGATGAATGTTTCTTGCTTGGTTACTCCACTACGAGCAAGGCTTATAGAGTTTGGAATTTGGCTAGTGGTACTCTTGAAGAGGTTCATGATGTGGAGTTTGATGAAACAAATGGTTCCCAAGAGGAAGATGAGAATCTAGATGATGTAAGAGGCACTCAGTTGGTCAATGCAATGAAGAACATGGACATTGGTGAGTTAAGGCCTAGAGTGGTGATTGATGTTGAAGATGACAAGAATCAAGTACTCTCTAACTCAAATGTGCAAACTAGTGGTTCTCATGATCAAATCCAAGCAAGCACTAGTGATGGCAATGTGCAAGATCAACAAATGGTTAGTTCATCATCTCAACCAAGTGATCAATCAAATGCTAGCAATCAAGTGCAAGTGCTTCAACCAACCAATGTTGCAAGAGATCATCCATTGGACACTATCATTGGTGATATTTCAAGAGGTGTGCAAACTAGATCAAAGTTGGCTTCATTTTGTGAGCACTTCTCATTTGTGTCATCCATTGAACCTAAGAAGATAGATGAAGCTTTGAGGGATGTTGATTGGATTAATATTATGCATGAAGAGCTAAACAACTTCATAAGAAACCAAGTATGGGATTTAGTTGAGAGGCCTAAGGATCATAATGTGATTGGAACCAAGTGGGTCTTTTAGAACAAGCAAGATCAAGATGAGATAGTAATAAGGAACAAAGCAAGATTAGTGGCTCAAGGTTACACTCAAGTTGAAGGTCTTGACTTTGGAGAAACATATGCCCCGGTTGCAAGATTGGAAGCAATTAGGATCTTGCTAGCTTATGCTTGTGCCCACAATATCAAGTTGTATCAAATGGATGTGAAAAGTGCATTTCTCAATGGGTACATCAATGAGCTCGTGTATGTTGAGCAACCTCTCGGTTTTGAAGATGAGAAGAAACCCAACCATGTCTACAAGTTGAGAAAGGCTTTGTATGGATTGAAACAAGCACCTAGAGCATGGTATAAGAGATTGAGGGATTTCCTACTCTCTAAGGGATTCAAGATGGGAAAGGTTGACACCACTCTCTTCACCAAGAAGCTTGGGAATGACTTGTTTGTAATGCCAATCTATGTTGATGATATCATCTTTGGATCAATAAATCAAGAATTTTGTGAGGACTTTGGCAAGATGATGGCAAGTGAGTTTGAGATGTCTATGATTGGAGAACTTAGTTACTTCTTTGTCTTCAAATCAAGCAAGTGAAGAATGGCACATTTGTGAGTCAAGGCAAGTATATTAAGGACATGCTCAAGAAGTTTGGAATGGATGATAGTAAAGCTATTAGTACACCAATGGGGATAAGTGGAAGCTTGGATAGTGATACTAGTGGCAACATGGTGGATCAAAAGATGTATCAGTCTATGATTGGAAGCCTACTCTATGTGACCGCATTAAGGCCGGGTGTGATGTTTAGTGTATGCATGTGTGCTAGATTTTAAGCCTCACCAAGAGAAAGTCATTTGAAGGCAACTAAGAGAATATTGAGGTACTTGAAGCATACACAACATGTTGGATTATGGTATCCCAAAGGAGCAAGATTTGAGTTGATTGGATATTCGGATTCTGATTATGCGGGATGCAAAGTTGAGAGAAAGAGCACATCAGGCACATGTCAACTATTGGGAAGATCACTTGTGTCTTGGTCATCAAAGAAGCAAAATAGTGTAGCACTTTTAACCACCGAAGCAGAGTACATTTTGGCCGGTAGTTGTTGTGCTCAATTACTTTGGATGAAGGCTACTTTGAGTGACTTTGGAATCAAATTCAAACAAGTGCCATTGCTATGTGACAATGAGAGTGCCGTAAAACTCACCAACAACCTAGTTCAATACTCAAGAACAAAGCATATAGATGTCCATCATCATTTCATAAGAGATCACCAACAAAAAGGGGACATTTGCATAGAGAGTGTGGGCACCGAAGATCAACTTGCCGACATATTCACCAAGCCACTTGATGAGAAGAGGTTTTGCAAGCTAAGGAATGAATTGAACATACTTGACTTCTCCAATATGTGTTGATGCACCCCCATTATATGACATGCCTCTCCTTTGAGCAATCTAAGGTAAAAGTTGATTGGCATGGCATACATCCTTGCTAAGGACATGATTAGTGCATCTAGACATATTTCACATTTGAATAGGCTCATTCATGAAAATCAAATGAATTGGATGCTTGTATGGTACCACTATTGCTTGTATGTTTGAAATGATCTAGTGGTAGCATATGACATGTTTGTGGGCTTGTAAACCTAGTGTTTGATTTAGAAAATGAGCTATAAGTGTTTAACACAACATGGTACAAGATAACCCTTATTTGGAGGTGTGAAGAAGCTTGTCCTTGGATCAAACCGAGTTAAATATCTTTTGCAAGTAATCTAGATTGAAACAAATTGGGAAAATGATCCTCATTTCACATGGTTTCATCCCAACATATCTATAATTTGAGGCCACCTTTTGTGCAAATTGTTGACATTAATAATCCTACCCTATCTGTACTTTAAGCCTTTGTGGTCATTGATGACAAAGGGGGAGAAATAGTGTACAAAGATAGTGAAACAAAGGGGGAGAGATAATATATGACAAAAGAAGGGGATCAATTAAAATTTTGAGCATACAAATAGGGGGAGCAAGCTCATAAACTTGTATGGTGTATTTGAATGAGCATTACATATGTTTGCTTGCATGTCATAAGTTTTAATTTCAAATATCCATGCTTGTATGGTGTATGCTAGTTGTAGGTTTGAATGTTGAAATAAAAAACTAGCATGCATAGGCTAAGTAACTAGACTTATGTTCATTTTATGGAAACTGGACCCTTGCATGTAATGTTGATCTCACGGGGTATTCTAGTTCTTGTATATGTCTAGTTACTAATGGTGCTAAGGATGGTATATTGGTGCACTCCGATTGGTATCACGCTTCAAAGGTCCATCTCTTATACCTTAGCATCATTTGGTAGAAATTGACTCCTATATTTCCTATCTAATCATATGTGCAAAGCTTCAATCCAAACTCTTAACACATATGTAGGGGGAGCAATTGCTATCATATGGAGTTCATGAAACTTGCCCATATCCTTTACACATGGTAAATATGCTTGGGCAAGCAACATGGATTCAAATGAACTTTAATTCATATCTTTGTATAAGGGTTGTCATCAATTACCAAAAAGGGGGAGATTGAAAGCTCTAGTTTGGTTTTGGTTAATTGATGAAACCCTAAGTGCTAACCTAGTTTATCAAGATGATTATGAGATAGGTAGCACTACTCCAAGTGATGAAGCAATGGCGAAGATCATGACAATGGTGATGGCATGGTTATGGTCAAATGCTTAAACTTGGAAAAGAAGAAAGAGAAAAATAAAAGGCTCAAGGCAAAGGTATAAAATATAGGAGCCATTTTGTTTTAGTGATCAAGACACTTAGCGAGTGTGATCACATTTAGGATAGATAGCCGTACTATTAAGAGGAGTGAAACACATATCGAAATGCGGTTATCAAAGTGCCACTAGATGCTCTAATTCATTGCATATGCATTTAGGATCTAGTGAAGTACTAACACCCTTGAAAATGTTTGTGAAAATTTGCTAACACATGTGCACAAGGTGATACACTTGGTGGTTGGCACATTTGAGCAAGGGTGAAGAAGTTAGAGTTGAAATGGAGTTGGTCGAAATGATGCTAGCGTCGGTCTACTGACCAGACGCTGGATCACTCAGCGACCGGATGCTAAAAGGTTGCGTCCAGTCGAACTGATGGATCTACACAATACGTAGGGTATTGCATCAGACGCTGGTCTGTGTCCGGTCAAAGTGGACCGGACGCATCCAGTCGAAGAAATACGCCTCGGGAAGCTTACTAGAAACGACAGGACACTGGGGCTTTAGCATCCGGTCAGTTTTGGCCGGAGCGTCTGGTCAGCTTCGTAGCCATTGAAATCTGATGAATAACATTTGAAGCTAGTGACGCGTGGCGTCCATCGGGCGATCGGACGCTGAGGGCCAGCGTCCGGTCAGTCTAACCGGAGCGTCCAGTCAGCCCGCGTTGTGCCTAGTGAAGGGGTACAACGGCTCTAATTGTTGGGGCTTCTATTTAAAGCCCCATGGCCAGCTCAAGCTCTAACTCTTGCACATTTTCATTGACATAGCAACCTTGTGAGCTTAGCCAAAGTCCTCCCACTCATCTCCATCATTGATTCATCATCTTTGTGAGATTGGGAGAGAATCCAAGTGCATTGCTTGAGTGATTGCATCTAGAGGCACTTGTTATTCGTGTTGTGCTGCGGATTTCGCTTGTTTCTCTTGGTGGTTGCCACCACCTAGATGGTTGGAGCAGTGGTGGAGGATTGGCACAAGTTGGTGATTGTTCGTGGCCATCTCCAGTGATTGTAAGGGGAGTTGTACCTTCCCCGACGGAGTGCCAAAAGGTAATTCTAGTAAATTGCTCATGTCATTGAGTTACCTCACTTGTGGGTTGGTTCTTGCGGTGTCCTATCATGTGGACGAGGTTTATGAAACACCTCTTAGCCACCGAACCACCAAGTGTTGGTCGACACAATGGGGACGTAGCGTGTTGGCAAACACGTGAACCTCGGGAGAAAATCGATTGTCTCTTGTCTTTGGCATTCTCTCGGTGATTGGTTATATATTCATCTTGTGATTGGTTCATCCCCTACACGGTGGTATAATCACCCTACTCACTTATTTACATTCTTGCAAACTAGTTGTTAAAAGCTCTTTAGTGTAATTAGAATTGAGAGCTTGCTTTATTATTTACATTCATCTAGTTGAGCTCTTTAGAGTAGCAAGTTTGTGTGCCTAAGTAATCATTGCAATTAGAATTGTTGGATAGGTGGCTTGCAACCCTTGTAGAGCTAGAGCAAGTTTGCATTACACTATTTGTCATACTAATCAAATTGCTCTAGTTGATTTGTAGATCTTTTAATAGGCTATTCACCCCCCTCTAGCCATATTAGGACATTTCAACCGGGTAGGGATATGGTTTGGGTATTGGTGGGTGTAAGAGGTTGTGTCATCGTGGATGCGGGGCATGGCCTGGTTACACTGCTTTCCCTGTCTATGTTGGTTAAGGACCGATCGTTGCATAAGCCATTGAGGCAAGTCATAGATTTATTATCCCAAGCACATACTTGTGTATGGGCGCTTAAAAGACTTGTTGCTCTCTTATCATGGGTTCCAGCTCTTTCCGGACCGACTGTCAGGGTTTTGTTTTGGTGGAGGAGGTCCTTGCACCGCACTGAGTCCGGTACTCAGAGGCGGGGGCTTGGAGTCCTAGTTTGGATGGGGACCTAGGACCCTAGGACAGGAGGGTGATGGGTTGGTCCTGCTTGTGCCTTGGGTACAAGCGGGGCGTGTGTTTTTAGGGTACCCAGCTGGGGATATTGGTTCGCGAATCGCCGTCGAGTCGGTATGGCTTGTCTTATGCTTAGCACCTTAGTAAGAACTAAAAGTTGAAAGATGGAATGGAAAAAGGAAATCTGATTACTTATCACCTGCTTGAAAGTAGCACAGGTGCTTACATAGAATGGTTAGTTAATGAACCAATGCGGCTATTAATAAAAATTGAATATAAGGACGCACGCTTAGTAATGCTTCCTACAAATGCAATAAACCCACAAGCCAGATAGCCTTGCATATCCTTGGAGTCTTTTCTTTCCTCCTATCAGGTAAGTCTTGCTAAGTACAATTGAGTACTCAGGGTTTTATTCCCCCTGTTGTAGGTTACAGGTGGATGCTAGAGCTGACCCTTGTGTGTGGATACCTCCTGGTGGGCTTAGCGAGGATTTGTTTACGCTATGATCGTAGTTGTTATTTATAACTCTTACCAAATATTTTTATAAATGAAAGTTTCATAATATGTTGTCATAGTTTATTTATCAATGCTTCATCACACCATGAATAGGTAATTGTTTCCGCTGTAATTCTGATCACATGTTTATATTCCACTGTTATATTAAATTGTTCATAACTCTGATAATATGATCACATTCCGCTGTTATAATAATAACTATTATACTCTGATGTTGTAATAAAAGTGATGTAAGAAATGGTTAAGAATGATGTAAGCTTTATTCTCTCATTTATGATCCTGATGGCAAAAATGTGGATTTTCGAGTTCTCCCTTGGGCTGTGCCCGACGAAACCAAGTAATTTAGTGTTCTTCCCTGAGTGCTTAGTGTCTAATGGAAGAGAAGCACTCCTGGGAGGTATTAGATTAGGCGGTTCTACCACAAACACGATGCACAGCGTCGCCGCGCTCTCACCGCCGTGCCACCGCGCACGTGAACAAGCCTCGTCAGAGCATCCCGCCTAGTCTAGGTCGCCTCATTAGATCCGCGTTGTCACTGCAGAGCTTGTGTGCTCCTCGCCTGGCATTGCCGTGGCTGGTGATGGCCGGCGCACCGTAGCATAGCGCCACCACCACCTAGGTCAATCGATGCGATTTGATGTGTAGATCACGTTGGTGTGTTTGGTTTCACCGGAGACCTCGCCGTTGACAAGATATCACCGGCCGACCACCGGACTCTACTTTGGCTCGCTGACGGGTGGACCCCGCTGACCTGTGGGACCTCTCTGTTAGCGACGACTAGTTAGGGTTTATGTTATTTCTTTTATAGATTTTTGTACTAACTTTGAAAAATCATAAGTTGAGTTGTAGAGGTCCATTTTTGGTGAACTAAATTTTGTTGTGTTCCTTAAGAAGTGTAGTATTTTATAAAAATATGAGATATACAGTTTCCACTATTTATTGGTGAATAAAATATGGCTAGATAAGTGCTTTTTGAATGCTTACAATTTTGTAAAATGTGTAACTTGAGCTAAGGATGTGATAAAATTGTGATTCAAATTTTAGTAGTATTGTGTTGTTGTGCTCTAGCTAGAAAAAATATTAAGCTTGCAGTAAACTTGATTGAAATATGATCTTTCTATTTATCTATTAATAAATGACATTTTCTGACAAAAATTATAGAGATAAAAATATGTAACATATTGCTATACAAATTTTTATACAATAGTATGGCACTAATATGAAGTTAGGAAAAATATATAATCTGTTGTTTGATACTTTTCTATAGGGTTAACTATTTTTTTTCTAAAATAACTCTTGCTAGCTTGTCATTTTTGTAGAGGATGTTGTGCATGTCCAAATGGTATGAAATTTTTACAATAGTCTATTGTGAGCACTAGGAAGCTACTGTAATTTTGTGAGAATTTATTGTGCATATTTGATGTATGTTTTTTTATTTCCCCTAATTATTTAATTAAACTAATAAAGGCATTAAGTAATTAAATTGTGATTGACCATGATGTTTTCTATGGTGATTGTGATGCATATGAACTATTGATGTCAATAGTAAGGCTCATAAGCAATTGGTTGTAAGCAACTAATTAATTGCTGCTTCGTAATTCAAATAAGTGGTTGCTTGTATAATTTTGGTTGTGTGTATGATTTCATGTTGATAACGGCCTTTCCTATAAAACTTGTTAATAACAAAGTTGTAGATAACTTACTAATATACATTGTGTTAAATGTTCATGATCATAGGCCTTAGGGTTTAAGAGTTTTGTCTGTTAGAAGTTTGCTACCCTAATTGTTTACTTTCTGGATAAATTTATTTGACTGAATTATTTGACCTAGATAACTATTGAATCACCTCAAGAGTATTAAAAGAAAGTTGTAGAAAATTTCATAAGCTTTCTAGAATATCCACAACAATATGATTTCGATGTATATAACTCCAGTTATGGTTAAAACAAGTAGTTGTTGTTTTGTGGTTTAGTAAATGAATTGCAGAAGTGTTTGCTTAAATAACAAAGAGGAGATATGCACCTACTCAGTAGAATAGGATGCACTTGTATTGCTTTAACACCATGCTGTTGAAATTACTTACGAGGATGCATTCATCACATTGTATCATATTATACGTGTCATCATACATGCATTCACGATATCTTATGCATATTCATGCATATAGGATCGACCGAGGAGATAATGTTGCTGGAATTCAATGAAGAAGAGGAAGGGGATCAATAGGAGACTCCTGAAGCTGTAGCTCCAGAAGAAGAGGACCAAACTCTAGAAGAGCTCCCCGAGTGCCCTAATCACCGCCCCACCTCTTTCCTTAAAGGCAAGCCCCAGAGCATTCTAAGTTTCCCATGTTTTATAAAATGTTACTCGAGTCCTTTATAATTGATGCATTAGGTTATAAGAGTTGACTAGAAACACTTGATGCATGGAACTACCTTGTCCAGAGATATACACCTTTAACCCTATGTAGGTCTAGGATCAAATATATGCTTAGCCATGCTTAGACTGGTAGAAGTCAGGTGATTTCCTGTCACCTGTGAAATATAGGTGGATACCGAAGCACAGTTGGCTATATTTGCTATCATGGAAAAGAACCATGAGGTAATGTAAATGGAGGCCGAGCAGAGTCTATGTGTGGGTTGACTCATGTGATTCTGTCTGTGCCAATTAAGGACCGTACCGTTGTTGGCGTTGTTTGATAAGATTGAACGCATGCCTATCACTTAGCTGGCCGATAACTCGTTCCGACCACGAAGCCAAGTAGATCAACTTAGGCCGAGCCTCACTCTGTAAGAGTGCGCATTCTAGATGCTAGTAAGGATGTGCAGGGAGCCAGACATGAGCCCAAGGGTAGGCTAGGCCTGAACATCCTGGCAGCTAGTTGTCCCTAATTGTGTGGCACTGGGTGAACCCGCGAAATGTAGACTTGAGTTGTACCAAAGGTGACCTAAGGTGACCATTGATCTGGTCTGCCTGGGTTTGTGTTAGGTATAAATTCTTAGCTGGTTGAAATCGATTCGAATCATCGTCTCTCCCGGATAATAAGAAACTTGGCTAGTACCAATATCATAGTAATTGTATTATGGAATGTGATGGTTCGGATAAACATGGAATTACTACACCTGCTATGGTTACTATTGTATGCTTTAAATGATATACCACATGTTTGTCACATGATAGTTGCTAATCTAGATATGAATAGCTATCATTAACTTGATGACCAAAGTATAATTGTATAATTGAGTTAATCGCTTTTTATGCAAAATATTGTCAAGCTACCTCCACTTATATAACCTTGCATAATCCTTGGAGTCAATTTATTTCTGGTTTATGATGGGTACGTCTAGCTGAGTACCTTCTCATACTCAGGGTTTTATTCCCATTATTGCAGATGGTACCGTCTATCATGGATATTGCAAGAATTGCTTCTATCCTGTCGTGGATGAGGAGTGAGCCTTAGGCAGGCATCTTTAATAATCCCTCTATTATGCTTTTGTGGATTATGATCATGTGTTGGCACTGTATTTGAACTATGTTGGCAAATGCTGCTTTCGAACTTTAATTTGTTTCCGCTACTATCTATCAAACTTGGTTTGTAATAACTCAATTTCGCACTCTGATAAATGAACTATATCTATGAACTTTATGTAACATGTGACATGTATGTTGAATCGTATATGATCTTGGTTGTATGTGGATCATTTATTGAGACCTGTCATGGTACTCGATGGACTACCGAGTTTATATGGACTCAAGTATGACAGTGCGACTATTTGCGGGCTACCATTGTACTTGTGCTCTTATAAATTGGTCGGTTCTACGACAATGAGCAGCCTTAGAACCCTTATGGAATAGACGATGAACACTCATGATACTAATGATCAAGATGGTCACTAATGATTACTGTTTATGTTATTCATTATTCATGTTTACCTGATCATGTGTTTATATGGGCTTGTGAATAAACTTGTTGCCACCCAATTGCTAAAAGATGACTCATTAAAAGCTAATCGCAGTTAACCAATGTCAGCCTTTTGAGCCTCATGAACCCCATGTTATATTTGTTGAGAACGACATGTACTTACGCTTGCTTTACTTTTTAAATCTTTAGAAAAATCTCGGATGGGTACCAGATTGCTAGAGTTTGCAGGAATTAGGCTTGTGATCAACCAGTCAGTTGTCCCTGTGGAATTGGAGTCTTCACTCGAAGATCGGATTTGTCTTTCCGTTGTTTACTATCTAAGGTTATATTCTTTATACTAAGTACGTTATGTATTGAGCATTGTCTATTGATATTACCCTTATTTGTAGCTATATATGAGATTTGACTTCCTGGGCTCACATATAGTACGTATCTGGTTTTGTTCTTAAAACGGGTGCTACACCAGTTCACATGAAACACCTCAAAGAACACATCTCCTCAAAGGCTCAAACATTTTCACACTTTGGCAACCAAGTAAGAAAAGATAACAATAACTTTTGAACTCACAGTTTCACTTCCATACTTATGAACTTAGAAGAACGACAGAACGACATAGACAATTCGACATAGATAACAAGTATCAACTCACAAGAACGACAGAATGACATAGATAATAGAATGAGCTATTTGTGTAATGCTGCCTCATTAAAAACCTTTCTAGGTAAAACTCACACTTGTGAGAAACCCTAGAAAGGGAAAAAGAGTGCAGCTAGCTCTAAAGATTGTATTAAGTTATTAAAGACCATTGCTCAAATGCAAATGTTACACAAGTGAGTGAGTGACAAGTCCACTCTCAACTCACACAAAAGCACAGCAGTAGCAGCTCCACCTTCATCTTCATCAAGTATTCAAGTCCACTCTCAGTCACCAGCAGCAGCACTCCATCTTCATCTTCATCGAGTCCACTCTTAGTCTCACTCTCACACACCAGAAACAGCAGCTCCACCTTCATCTTCATCAAGATACAAATTCTTAAATGCTTCTTCAAGCTCTTTGTTATCAGCAGCTACATGTTGTTCCCTCTTTTCTCCTAACTCCTAGTCCTTCAAGCAGGTCAGCATCTCAACAGTTTTAGGTAACAAGTGCCGGCGCTGTTCTTTAATGATCCTTCCTGATAAGCTGAAACAAGATTATGAAGAACAAGTAGACACAGGAACTGACATAATATCTTTTGTCATTATAGATAGGATTGGATATATTAGTTTGTGATCATGCCACCAAAGAAGTATGTCAAAATCATTCTCATAAGAAGTGACATTGCCACTGTCTAAATAGATTGAGAGTTCAGAAGCAGCAGAGGTAGAAGAAGATGAAGTGGTGGCAGGGGAAGGACCAACAACACCTGCTCCTCCAAAGATTCTTCCCCAAGCCTATTTTCTCTTACCTGTATGGTTTGAAGGTTGTGTAACCCTTTGAGACCTAGCTACAACAAACTTCCTCTCATATTTGTTAAATGATTTATATAATTCAGTTTTCACATCAGCATAGTATGAATTGTACTGAGTACCAGTGCTTTCAGCAAGTAATTGGAGAATCCTATGGAAACCTCTCATCTTAGCTCTAGGATCAAGAATGAATGCATATGAGTATAACAGAGGTATGTCCTACCAGTATTTAAGGAATTCAAGCTTCATAGGATACACAATTTGTCTAAGATTCTGGTCTCTTTTAGCAGCATGCAAATGAGATGCAATCTCCAAAACATGGTGCAGTACAAGTGGACTGGTGGGATAATAAACACCAGATAAAACAACAGTGCAGTCATAAAAGAGTTCCAGGAACTCCAATATCTTCTCAGCAACATACCAGTGATTTAGAGACAACAATGTAGTTCCATAATTTGAATTAATGAACACAGAAAAAACTGCACTATATGGAACCAAGTGTTTCTGCATAAGATAAGTAGCATTCCATATAACATCCATATCCAAGCCAAACTTTCTAGGTCTAACATCCTTAGCATTACAGTAGTTCTTGAACATAGCAATTCTTTGATTAGAGGAATTCAAGAGATTAATTGTAGTTCTAAAATCTTCTAGGTAAGGTTTCAACCTCTTTAGTCCAGATTTAATAATCAGATTAATTATATGATAAGTACAACATTGATGCACAAGAGTATACTTACGTTTATTAGGATCTAAAGGCTTAGGTGAAGGATCAAAACCCAAATAACCAGCAAACATGGGTGTCAAAGTTTCCATAGCCTTAGCATTATAAGAAGCATTATCTAAAGTGATAGCAAAAATCTTATCAATTAGACCAAACTCCTCAACCACAGTAGCAACTCTTTTAGCAATGTTTTTACCAGAATGTTTCACTTCAATCAACCTAAGACCAATAACCTTTTTCTGTAACTCCCAATCAACATTCACATAGTGAGCAACAACACTAATATAGTCCTCCTTAGCATTACCAGACCAAATGTCTGAAGTCAAAGCAACAGATGAAGCAGCAGACAACATAGAATTCTTAAGCACATCACGGCGTTCATTAAACAGCTTACCAAGATCTCTAGTGGTGGTCCTTCTAGAAGACTTAACAAACCTAGGGTTATGAGCATGAACAATATAGTCCTCGAAGGCCTCTTTCTCATCTATACCTAATGGAAGGTCAAGCCTAGCAATCAACCGACACAACTCAGATCGGGCCACAACAGGATTATAGTTCTAGTTATGCACAGAACCATCAGGATTAAAAGCAAGCCTAGACTGAACCCCAATAGCATGATCAACCTTTTTCCTACAAGATTTTTGGTGCATAATCAAATGACCAGTACCAACAACAGATCTAGCACTCAAAACAACCTTACACATTCTACAGATAGCAGTAGTTCGAATCTTGTTACCATTTACCTCCTCATAGATCTCCTCAAAATTAGCCCAGACAGTAGACTTACGCTTACCCACAGAAGAAGAGGTTGGAGTACTGTTACCGTCTGTGTTGTTGGTGTTGGAGACCACCGCCGTCCTTATCGCCGTCACCGCCGCCCCTACATCACCGCCATCTAGATCGATCGGAGTAGGGCCGCTACCGACGTCGACATCGAACAACGCTGCAGCAGCGTCACGGACGTCATCGTCGTGCTTGGGGGACAGCCCTATCGTGATAAGGTCCTCATTGCCGGTGATAGGATAGACAATATCATCATTCGCCATTGGGCCCTCGACCACGGACGGCAGCTCTCCAGCCCCGTTCCTCAACAGTGCGCGCGGCCACCTTACCCACTCTATGCCGTAGTTAGAGGACGAGGCATCAGCAACCAACCTGCAAAAGGAGAAGGTCAGAACTTAGAAGGATGAAACGGTTAGGGTTATGGTTAGGGTTAGAGTTAGGGTTAGGGTTAGCTCTTACCTGCGCAACCGGAGCCCGATGCCGGAGAAGACGAGGGCCACACAGAGGCAACGAGACAGGGAACGGATTAGCAAGGACGGCGAGTGCCGGCGGAGGGAGTGATGGGGACACAAACTCACATGGTCACCGAGAGGACATAGGAGAGAGAGGGAAAAGGGAGGGGATCAGGGAACTCAGGGTGAGGTGGGGGAGCGGCGGTGAGGTCACCGGAGCTGAGGACGATGGTCGACAGGGACGGTCGGAGACGAGTGAGAGCGAGAGCGAGAGAGAGCGACACGGCGGGGGAGGGAAGGGAATTTCTAAGATTAGGGTTCGGGGAGTGAGGGGGGTAGCCACGGCGCTTGCATTTTATATGGAGGGGGGGTGTGCAGCGGGGAGAGGAGGTGGGCAGGGAGTCGAGGAGGGGAGGTGGGTTGTGGTGCGGCGGGGAGGGGAGGCGGGCCGGCACCGGGCCTACTGTTGTGGAGCGGGCCGTGTCGTGCCGGCCCACATGCCTGGGATGCGGCCCAGGCAAGGCCTGCTCCTCTGAGCCGTGCCAGCCTGGGCCCGCTGGCCACCGGGCCGGGCCGTGCTTGGGCCGGGCCAATATACCTAGCCTCGTGCCGGGCTCACGGGCCCGAGCTGCATGCCCATATATTGCAGCGATCCAGCGGAGCAGCAGCCTGCCCAAATGCCCTGCCCAGTACCTCTTCCTTGGTTCTTTCACCCTTTTCCCTGGTTGTATGAATTTTTTAGCGGACACGTTTGTTGGGCCTGGGCTCGAAGCAGCAACTCTGTGGAGTAACGATTACGAGGTCCAGCCAGACCCAGCAATCTTGAGTTCGCTACAGAGGACCACTACGGCTGTGAATACATTTGAGCTTCGGGCCTCGATCCGCTGTGGGAAGAGTGTGCTTATAGAGATGTTAATGGGCCTCGATCCGCTGTGGGAAAAGTGTGCTTATGTTATAAGTGTCTGTGCTGTACTACGTAAAAAAAAGTCTTTTTTCTTAAAAAAAATGATTAGAAGACGGAGATGTTTGATTGGGAAAAAGTTATCCGCTCTGCCTCCCAAAAGTTATCCTACGTACTCTTCTGGATTTTCTTGAAGTTATTTCTTGAGTTCTTAGTTTAAGTTACAAATATATTTCTTTAGTTCTTAGATTTGCGTTCTTTTTTTAGTATCTCTTGAGATATCAGTCTTAACTATAAATTTATACTTGTGCTGCAAATTCATATTTATAGTCTAAAGTGCATTGTCAGAAGTATTTGGAAGGAGAAAGAATGCACTTCTTACTCAGGTCTATACAGGCCACATCTGCCAGCAATAACTTTATTTTTTTTTATTTCTCGGTGTTTTATATCATATTTGATTTTTTTCATTGGCACCAATAATTATGTCATTTTATATAAATGGATTAGCAATCCAACTATCAAGGTACTCACAACACGATGACTTTTCATCATTTCCCTCAGCCCCGTTTGGAACCTTGAAATTGAATTCATTTTAATAATCATAATTTAGACACATATTAATTAAGCTAACATGGTTGTATATGGATTATATTTGTATATTATTATTGGCTATACGAGAGATACTTATGTGTTGCATTTCTACCGTGGGGGAGCGAGTTAGAAAGTGTGCTATGTAAAGTAGAAACATAAAATGGTCATCTATAGAATCAATTTTCCATCTCCCCGTATGTGAACTTTGAAAAGTGGAGGAATGTCAAATTTCAAGCCAAATAGCTTAATTTATTAAGTATGGATTTTAATTTCTCCCAATAAAAGGATCTAAACGGCAAGTAAGAGAAGTCCTACGATTACAGCTGACATCGTGCAATATCTCTCAATTTGGAACTCTCATGAATCCTCCCTGCAACCATATAGCAGGTACGTACAGCTGTGCTATTTTTCCTTTCATTGGTTGCAAATTTTCTTTAATCTACATCAATGGGCCGGGGACCATGAATAAGTTCACGGATGTGAGCTAGAAAAAGATTACCATAGAAAATAAGTGTAGAATTGAGATCAAAAGGTTTTGATCTTTATTAAACTAATTTGTATTGTTCATTTTCTCTTTTATCTGACTGTTAATGGAAAAGGTGCAATAAAGAATTGAAAAGTAATGTAGACATGTCAACTATGATCTGCTCAAGAGGAATGCAGCATTCAAATGGACCTAGGCATCATTTTGCTTTTCTCCGTGAATTTTACAGTCACGCGATTGTGGCAAGAGATATTGAGGTATAGATGAAGAAAATTGAAAACAATTAGGACAATAGTAATTGGTGCAAACTCTTTCACAAAAATGCCAATAGTGGTAACATTCATAGTAATCGATACATGTGCAGTAGACGAAAACTAACTTTATTTACAGCATACCAAATTATCTCTTGCAATTCCCACAGCAACACACGTGATTCTTCCCTAATATTAATTAATTACGATCAACACGTCTTCAATATAACATCTTTGACTAGTAATGTCTATAAAAGTATTATATATTAATGAAAAGAATTATACACTATGAAAATAGTTTCAGTAAATCTAGTAACACCAATCATGCATGTGTTCACAATCTACATAAAACTTTATATACTGATAGCCAAAGGGGAAAATTTTGATTTGAGACAAACTTAGATATACTTATGTCCGATTTGTGTTTAGATGAAGTCATAAATGAAGATGCTATGGTGTTTGGATGTATAGGGTTTGTAGTCATGACTTCTCCTTTCCCGCGCCGTTTACAAGCTAAAATCTATTTGTCCCACTCTATCTATTTCCATGTCTGAGATGGACTTTTGAGAATAGAGATCCACCCACATCCACTTCAAAGGCAAGAAGCTGGATTATTTTTTTTAAGTTCACTCTAACATTGACCGCCTCCCGGTCCTCCATTGTTCAGCAGTAGTATCAAAGAATCTGTATATATATCCTACTTGTCCATGGGTTGGGCCGTACGTGTTTCATTTGCATTCCCAATCTCATTCTCCTGCACTATTTTCTTAAATGTAGTTCTTAGGATAATCAAACCTATAATCTTTTTATGCAAAGCAAATTGGGTATAACTTATTAACAGCTCTAGCTGATGGAAACTTCCATCCTAAAGTGTATAAAAGAAAAAACTCCACTCCCAAACTTGCCACAATATATTTTTATTCTAATTCAGTAAAAACTACTAGCAAGTTTCATCTCAAAACCAAAAATTATCAGGAGTGGGATAGCAACGCATGGACCTTTTGAAATAAGACAAGGAACACACCGTTGATCCTTGCTGAACATGACATATGCGATTTTATAGAACCTTATAAAAAAAAGGCTACACCTCGGCATCCATACAAGAATGACATTTCATTAGAATCTTATCTTAAAAAAACAGAAATGCTATACGTCAACCGGTTGATTCTGGAGATCATATCAACCGATTCTGGGTTGTCTGTTGCGTCCGCCCGACGGCCGTGGCCGTCCGATGGTCCTCCCCGACAGCATCTCCCCTCCCTTCAGCAGATCCTCCCTGCGCACTCCTTCCCAGTGGATCTCCCTCCCCTATGGCCCTGCTCCGTCACCGGCATGCTGCTCCGCCGCACACAGGCTGCCACAACCCCAGGCCGCCACACCCAGGCTGCCGTTGCCGCCCTGGCTCGAGCGCGGGCGTGGGCATCCCTGGAGTGGGGGCGGGCGTCCCTGGCGCGGGCGCTGCCGTCCCCGGCCTGGACGCCGCTGTCCTCTGCTTCCTCTCTCTCTCTTTCTGTTCTCTGTTCTCTGTTTTCCGCAATTCCTTGCTCGAAGCACTCTTCTATGTTCTTCTCTCCTATTTGTTCTTCTTCTATTTGTAAATTATAAATTTGTGAATAATTTTATGATATTTGTGAACAATTTGACATATATTTGTCTGGTATCTGGATTCCATAGAAAAAATTTATAGTTGTTTTTTGAAAATTTGATATATATTTGTCTAGGATATTGTGTTATCTTCAAATTACACCACCTTGTCCAATAAATTACACTGAAAATATCATTGTAAATATAGTAATAAGATAGTGTAAATATAGCAAGATGATAGTATAAGTGCATAAAAAAATTCAGTTGATAGGAGGACCCAAAACAACCGAATGTCATCTAGACATGTCAAAAAAAAAAAAAGGACTACTAGATTGCAGCTTAAGAATTAAGGGAGAGCCAGTCAACAGTGAAAACGACAAACTATGAAACTATGAATCCCGATGGAACGGACCCCCCTCATCCCCAACGACAACGAGCTCCTCGTACTCGCAGTCACAGCCAACGCCGCAGCAGGCACACGGGGATGGCGCTCCCGTGGTGGCTCGCCACCAAGGCGTGCACCGCGCCGCCGCCGGGCCCCGGCTCCTTCGCCGACTTGCTGGCGTTCCTCTTCCTCTCCCCGTGCCCGCAGCGCTTGCTCCTCGCCGCCTGCCTCGTCCACCTCGCCCGACGCCGCCTTCGCAGGGGACAGGGACACCCGGCGGCGCCTGCGGCTGCTCCTGCTCCCACTCCCGAACGCGAGGCGCTGCTGCAGAAGCCGAGCCATCACCCTTCGCCGCCGCTCTCCCGCCGCCACGTGCTCGCGCTCGCGCTCGGGGCATCCGCGGTCTTCGCGGCGGCGTCCGCCGTCCTCCTCGCGCTCGCGCTCCTCCTCCTGCCGAGCACGCCGTGGCGCGCCGCGGAGGGAGCCTTCCACGCCGTCGCGCACGGCGTGGCTGCCTGGACCGTCGTCGCCTCTTCGCGGAGAGCAGGAGCTGCTGCCCCGGAGGCGCATCTCCGCGTGTTCTGGCTCGCCACTGCCCTCGGCGCCGCGCTCTTCTCTGCCTCGGCGGTGGTCCGCGGCGCGGTCGGCTCGCTGCTCTTCCCCGATGACATTCTCGCCTTCGCTGGTCTGTTCGTCTCGCTTCCTCTGGCGTACATAGCGGTCACTGGGTTCACCGGCCATGGCACCCAGGCACAAGAAGGTGAACCAGAGCACGCCGGCCCGGAGGATCCTCTCTCCTCGCCGTACGCCGCCGCTTCGTTCCTCTCGCGCGCGACCTTCAGCTGGATCAACTCCCTCATCAACAAGGGCTACGCAGCAGAGTCGCTCAAAGCCGAAGACGTGCCCCCGGTCTCTGCCGGCCACCGCGCCGCGTCGGCGCACGCGCTGTTCATGTCCAATTGGCCGGCGTCTCGGCACCCGGTGGGCGTGGCACTCTGGCTATCTTTCTGGCCGCAGCTCGTGCTGACTGCATTTCTTGGCCTCGCGCGCCTGGGTGCCATGTACGTCGGCCCGTCGCTCATCGACCGCTTCGTCGAGTTCATCCGCCGCGGCGGGACACCGTGGGAGGGCCTCTGGCTCGTTCTCATCCTGCTCGCCGGCAAGGCCGTCCAGACGCTGGCCTCACACCATTACAGCTTCCAGGGCCAGCTTCTGGGCATACGCTGTACCGCAAGTCACTGCGCCTCACCGCCGGTGCCCGCCGAGCGCACGGCGCTGGCGCCATCGTCAACTACATGCAGGTCATCGCTGGGATCGTGTCCTACGCCATGCATGGGCTCCACGGTCTGTGGCTGATGCCGCTGCAGATAGTGGTGGCGTTGCTCCTCCTCTACGCCTACCTCGGCCCCGCCGTGCTCATGACGCTCGCCGTGATCACCGCGGTGACCGTGGTCACCGCCTTCGCGAACAAGCTCAACCTGGCGTATCAGCTCAAGTTCCTTGGCGTCCGCGACAGCCGCGTAAAGGCCATCACCGAGATGCTCAGTAACATGCGTGTCATCAAGTTGCAGGCGTGGGAGGACACCTTCGGCGGCAAGGTTCGCGAGATCCGGCGGGAGGAGCTCGGGTGGCTGGCCAAGATCATGGTCTTCATGTGCGCCAACACGGTGGTGTTCTCGAGCGGTCCGCTCGCCATGACGGTGCTCGTGTTCGGGACCTACCTCGCCTCCGGTGGGCAGCTCGACGCCGGCAAGGAGTTCAAGGTCACGGCGTTCTTCGGCATGCTGGAAGGCCCCATGCAGAACTTCCCGCAGACGATTGTCATGTCCATGCAGGCGTTTGTGTCGCTGGATAGGCTGAACAAATTCCTGACGGACGCCGAGATCGACACTGCGGCCGTGGAACGCATCGAGGGTGGTGGCGCTGAGGACACAGCGGCCGTCAAGGTGCAAGGCAGGGTGTTCGCTTGGGATGTGCCAGCGGACGAGGAGATGAAGGGCAACAACAACAGGAGGCCCCGCCATGATGTGGCAGAGAATGGCCAAGGAAATGGGGCGGAGTTGGTGACAGTGCTGAGGGGCATTGACGTGGAGGTGAGGAGGGGTGAGATTACGGCGGTGGTCGGGACAGTGGGCTCCGGCAAGTCGTCGCTGCTGTCCTGCATCATGGGGGAGATGCACAAGCTCTCTGGCACGGTGAGTGTCTGGACACCTGACTTCATTGGTATATATTTCGGCCCCAATCTAGTTTTACGCACTTGTCTTTTTCGTTGCTTCTGGTTTATAGCACCATTCCATAGAGTTTGCATCATGAAATTCCAACATTCACACTTGAAGTTTCATTTTGTTTTTGGGATTAAATGAACAAAAGCTTGCGTTTTAAGCATATTATTTGAAGCCAATATGTTTTTTCGGATCATTTTACTTCGTTCTCATCTCCATTTTTCTCTTTGATATAGGTTAGCATATGTTGTTCATTTTCCCTTTTATCTGACTCTTAATGGAAAAGGTGCAATAAATAATTGAAAAGTAATGTAGACATGTCAACTATGATCTGCTCAAGAGGAATGCAGCATTCAAATTGACCTAGGCATCATTTTGCTTTTCTCCGTGAATTTTACAGTCACGCGATTGTGGCAAGAGATATTGAGTTATATGCCCTGTTCGATTGTCTTATAATCCGTACTTTTCAGCTTGTTTTTTTAGCCGGAACAGTATTTTTCTCTCACAACAAATCAGCCAGAACAGTGTTTCAGCTTATTTTTTCAGCGAAACGAACGGGGCCATAGATGAAGAAATTTGAAAACAATTAGGACAACAGTAATTGGTGCAAACTCTTTCACAAAAATGCCAATAGCGGTAACATTCATAGTAATCGGTACATGTGCAGTAGACGAAAACTAACTTTATTTACATCATACCAAATTTTCTCTTGCAATTCCCACAGCAACACACGTGATTCTTCCCTAATATTAATTAATTACGATCAACACGTCTTCAATATAACATTTTTGACTAGTAATGTCTATAAAAGTACTATATATTAATGAAAAGAATTATACACTATGAAAATAGTTTCAGTAAATCTAGTAACACCAATCATGCATGTGTTCACAATCTACATAAAACTTTATATACTGATAGCCATTGGGGAAAATTTTGATTTGAGACAAACTTAGATATACTTATGTCCGATTTGTGTTTAGATGAAGTCATAAATGAAGATGCTATGGTGTTTGGATGTATAGGGTTTGTAGTCATGACTTCTCCTTTCCCGCGCTGTTTACAAGCTAAAATCTATTTGTCCCACTCTATCTATTTCCATGTCTGAGATGGACTTTTGAGAATAGAGATCCACCCACATCCACTTCAAAGGCAAGAAGCTGGATTATTTTTTTAAGTTCACTCTAACATTGACCGCCTCCCGGTCCTCCATTGTTCAGCAGTAGTATCAAAGAATCTGTATATATATCCTATTTGTCCATGGGTTGGGCCGTACGTGTTTCATTTGCATTCCCAATCTCATTCTCCTGCACTATTTTCTTAAATGTAGTTCTTAGGATAATCAAACCTATAATCTTTTTATGCAAAGCAAATTGGGTATAACTTATTAACAGCTCTAGCTGATGGAAACTTCCATCCTAAAGTGTATAAAAGAAAAAACTCCACTCCCAAACTTGCCACAATATATTTTTATTCTAATTCAGTAAAAAAACTACTAGCAAGTTTCATCTCAAAACCAAAAATTATCAGGAGTTGGATAGCAACGCATGGACCTTTTGAAATAAGACAAGGAACACACCGTTGATCCTTGCCGAACATGACATATGCGATTTTATAGAACCTTATAAAAAAAAAGGGCTACACCTCGGAGAAAGCGGCATCCATAGAATGTCATTTCATTAGAATCTTATCTTAAAAAAAAACAGGACTACTAGATTGCAGCTTAAGAGTTAACGGAGAGCCAGTCAACAGTGAAAACGACAAAACTATGAAACCGCGGCGAACTTTCGTATGTGAACCGACTCTCAATCCCGATGGAACGGATCCCCCTCATCCCCAACGACAACGAGCTCCTCGTACTCGCAGTCACAGCCAACGCCGCAGCAGGCACACGGGGATGGCGCTCCCGTGGTGGCTCGCCACCAAGGCGTGCACCGCGCCGCCGCCGGGCCCCGGCTCGTTCGCCGACTTGCTGGCGTTCCTCTTCCTCTCCCCGTGCCCGCAGCGCTTGCTCCTCGCCGCCTGCCTCGTCCACCTCGCCCGACGCCGCCTTCGCAGGGGACAGGGACACCCGGCGGCGCCCGCGGCTGCTCCTGCTCCCACTCCCGAACGCGAGGCGCTGCTGCAGAAGCCGAGCCATCACCCTTCGCCGCCGCTCTCCCGCCGCCACGTGCTCGCGCTCGGGGCATCCGCGGTCTTCGCGGCGGCGTCCGCCGTCCTCCTCGCGCTCGCGCTCCTCCTCCTGCCGAGCACGCCGTGGCGCGCCGCGGAGGGAGCCTTCCACGCCGTCGCGCACGGCGTGGCTGCCTGGACCGTCGTCGCCTCTTCGCGGAGAGCAGGAGCTGCTGCCCCGGAGGCGCATCTCCGCGTGTTCTGGCTCGCCACTGCCCTCGGCGCCGCGCTCTTCTCTGCCTCGGCGGTGGTCCGCGGCGCGGTCGGCTCGCTGCTCTTCCCCGATGACATTCTCACCTTCGCTGGTCTGCTCGTCTCGCTGCCTCTGGCGTACATAGCGGTCACTGGGTTCACCGGCCATGGCACCCAGGCACAAGAAGAAGGTGAACCAGAGCACGCCGGCCCGGAGGATCCTCCCTCCTCGCCGTACGCCGCCGCTTCGTTCCTCTCGCGCGCGACCTTCAGCTGGATCAACTCCCTCATCAACAAGGGCCACGCAGCAGAGTCGCTCAAAGCCGAAGACGTGCCCCCGGTCTCTGCCGGCCACCGCGCCGAGGCGGCGCACGCGCTGTTCATGTCCAATTGGCCGGCGTCGCCGGCGTCTCGGCACCCGGTGGGCGTGGCACTCTGGCTATCTTTCTGGCCGCAGCTCGTGCTGACTGCATTTCTTGGCCTCGCGCGCCTGGGTACCATGTACGTCGGCCCGTCGCTCATCGACCGCTTCGTCGAGTTCATCCGCCGCGGCGGGACACCGTGGGAGGGCCTCTGGCTCGTTCTCATCCTGCTCGCCGGCAAGGCCGTCCAGACGCTGGCCTCACACCATTACAGCTTCCAGGACCAGCTTCTGGGCATGCGCATCCGCGGCGCTCTGCAGACGGCGCTGTACCGCAAGTCGCTGCGCCTCACCGCCGGTGCCCGCCGAGCGCACGGCGCTGGCGCCATCGTCAACTACATGCAGGTCGACGCTGGGATCGTGTCCTACGCCATGCATGGGCTCCACGGTCTGTGGCTGATGCCGCTGCAGATAGTGGTGGCGTTGCTTCTCCTCTACGCCTACCTCGGCCCCGCCGTGCTCATGACGCTCGCCGTGATCACCGCGGTGACCGTGGTCACCGCCTTCGCGAACAAGCTCAACCTGGCGTATCGGCTCAAGTTCCTTGGCGTCCGCGACAGCCGCGTAAAGGCCATCACCGAGATGCTCAGTAACATGCGTGTCATCAAGCTGCAGGCGTGGGAGGACACCTTCGGCGGCAAGGTTCGCGAGATCCGGCGGGAGGAGCTAGGGTGGCTGGCCAAGATCATGCTCTTCATGTGCGCCAACACGGTGGTGTTCTCGAGCGGTCCGCTCGCCATGACGGTGCTAGTGTTCGGGACCTACCTCGACTCCGGTGGGCAGCTCGACGCCGGCAAGGAGTTCACGGCCACGGCGTTCTTCGGCATGCTGGAAGGCCCTATGCAGAACTTCCCGCAGACGATTGTCATGTCCATGCAGGCGTTTGTGTCGCTGGATAGGCTGAACAAATTCCTGACGGACGCCGAGATCGACACTGCGGCCGTGGAACGCATCGAGGGTGGCGGCGCTGAGGACACAGTGGCCGTCAAGGTGCAAGGCGGGGTGTTCGCTTGGGATGTGCCAGTGGACGAGGAGATGAAGGGCAACAACAACAGGAGGCCCCGCCATGATGTGGCAGAGAATGGCCAAGGAAATGGGGCGGAGTTGGTGACAGTGCTGAGGGGCATTGACGTGGAGGTGAGGAGGGGTGAGATTACGGCGGTGGTCGGGACAGTGGGCTCCGGCAAGTCGTCGCTGCTGTCCTGCATCATGGGGGAGATGCACAAGCTCTCTGGCACGGTGAGTGTCTGGACACCTGACTTCATTGGTATATATTTCGGTCCCAATCTAGTTTTACGCACTTGTCTTTTTCGTTGCTTCTGGTTTATAGCACCATTCCATAGAGTTTGCATCATGAAATTCCAACATTCACACTTGAAGTTTCATTTTGTTTTTGGGATTAAATGAACAAAAGTTTGCGTTTTAAGCATATTATTTGAAGCCAATATGTTTTTTCGGATCATTTTACTTCGTTCTCATCTCCATTTTTCTCTTTGATATAGGTTAGCATATGTGTAAGCACAGCATATGTTGCTCAGACCTCTTGGATCCGAAATGGAACCATTCAAGAGAACATTTTATTTGAAAAACCAATGCATCCATAGAGATATTCAGAAATCATAAATGCTTGCTGCCTGGAAAAGGATTTGGAAATGATGGAGTTTGGTGACCAGACTGAAATAGGAGAGCGAGGGATCAATCTCAGTGGAGGCCAGAAACAGCGCATCCAGCTTGCGAGAGCAGTTTATCAAGACTGTGATATATATCTTCTTGATGACATATTTAGTGCAGTTGATGCTCATACTGGATCAGCTATTTTCATGGTGAATCCTAATCTCTTTTGTTTCATTTTAAACTATCAATAAGCTCTCTGATTCTGCTTGCGTTTGGTCTTTTTGATATCTTTGGTTGTTGTGTTTGAGAAAAAAAACCTTTACGCTTGTAGTGTTATAAATATTCACCATGCCTCATATGTGACACATCACAATTTGTCATGGGGAAATGCTCAATTGCTCCGTGACTTGCATTCCTTTACTCAGTTTTTTTGTTTAAAACAAAGTGCACTCACTTTCCAGAAAAGAACCTTGCATGCTATTCTATATAATTCTTCTAGCATGAATAGTTTATGCAGAACCATGATGGTACGGAATCTGTTCACAGTTGGGTGGACTCATGTCCTATTTGCTATTTTTGTTACTTTTGTTGTTAAAAAGAAAAGTTCTTCCAAACAAGTCCAATTATGGCCAGTGCTTTATTACCGTTCTTAAGCTGTACTCTAAAACTAGGCTTGTTCTGCAGGAATGTCTGAAGGGCATACTCAAGAATAAGACCGTGTTGCTTGTGACTCACCAAGTGGACTTCTTGCAAAACGTGGATACTATAATTGTAAGTTTGTTTTTGAACTATCCACATTACAATTTGGTGAACACATATTAGTATTATGTTGTGTGCTTGCTTGTGACTCACCAATTGGACTTCTCACAAAACGTGGATACTATACTTGTAAGTTTTTTGAAATGCCCATAGTTACATAATGATGAAACAGTTTAGTATTACATTCTTCCTTCATCAGGTAAGCTTAAGTTTAGCAATACTGTGCGGTGACTATAGTTAATAGCAATGTTTTCGTTCTTGATGTATGGAAAGAAACAGTAATATTCACATCCATGGTTATATGGAAATATAGATACATTTTAATTCAAGTCTAGCTTCAGTTTGCTTTTGCTGTGAACATATGCTGTAAAATGATATTACACCGATGATACCATGCTTATTTTGTTGAGAACTACAGAAAATTACATTACATTAACTTTTGTGTCAACATGCAGGTAATGAATGATGGGTTAGTCATCCGGTCAGGGATCTATCGTGAGTTACTAGCATCATGCTCAGAATTTTCGGATCTTGTTGCTGCTCATCGTAGTTCAATGGAGACAGCAGGGGCACAAGGTTTTCATGTTCAGAACACAGAGAGCTCTCAGGCTTCCACTGGATCTGTAGATGCCCCATCTTTGGCATCGAAATCCAATGATGAAAATGGTGAATCAGTTGGCACTGCAACAAACAAAGAAGCAGGTTCTTCTAAGCTGATCCAGGAAGAGGAAAAGGAGAGTGGCCGAGTAAGCTGGCGTGTGTACAAGCTATATATGACATAGGCCTGGGGATGGTGGGGAGTTGTGATCATTTTAGCTGTGTCACTACTGTCAGAGGGCTCCAGTATGGCTAGTAACTACTGGTTATCATATGAAACATCAGGAGGCCCTGTATTTGGCACTTCCATATTTCTTGGTGTTTACGTTTTGATAGTTGCTACCACAATTATATTGGAAATGATTGCCACTCTTATTGTGACATTCTTGGGGCTCCAATCAGCACAGGCCTTTTTCAACAAGATGTTTGACAGCATTCTACGAGCACCAATGTCATTTTTTGACACCACTCCTTCAGGAAGGATCCTAAGCCGGGTATGTGCTATAAAGCCAACTAGACATAGCTTCTATTTGTTGTACCTTATGTACATAATCACTCCTTGAAAAGTAATGTTAATATTTTTGTGGTTTTGACATTCACAGGCATCATCGGACCAATCTAAGATTGATACTAACCTTGTGTTCTATGTTGGTTTTGCCACATCGATGTGCATTTCAGTGGTTACCAACATAGCTATTACTTGCCAAGTTGCATGGCCGTCAGTAATTGCAGTACTTCCTCTACTGCTTTTGAACATCTGGTACCGGGTATGATGTGATCGAACTACCACAATGCATCCCAGAGGACTTTGTCAGCACTTCAGCTACAGCTCCAGTGATACACTACGAAGAACCTTCTACGAGTGAGCAGGCCCGGCCTGTCCGCGAGCGCCGGCTCAACGTCAGGCTGTCCGGCCTAGAATGGAGGACTTAGACATATTAGTATATAGTCTAGCGAATGAGAGGAGAGGAGGGCAGACAGAAATGTAACGTGTTCATTACTGTTCAAGTACTCTTATGTTAAGCACTTTTCTGTTACTTCCAGCAAATTATATTCAGTACATCACATTTTCCAGTCTAGTATTCTGGATTCGTTCTTCTTCCTGAGCGAGTGAATCCCACTGCTAACAATTGGTATCAGATTTCTCCTTCCTCGATCCTGCTCCATCTCCCACTTCGATCCGCACCCCGGACACGCTGGAACCTCATATATCCACCACACCCACTTCACCAGATTCCGTCGTACCCTGGGCGCCATGGATCCCCAACTCAAGGCCATCCTCGACAAGATCCAGAAGTCCAAGGAAGATCTCAATCGCCGATTCGACGCCCACGACGAGCAGTGGAAGGGCCGGTTCGCCGATCTCGACCGCGCCCGTGCCGACCGCGCCACCACAGTCGATAAGCGCTTCGACGCCCTTGAGTCCACATGCTCCGACCTCGCCTTCGACATCGGCAAGCGGGTCGCCGATCTGGAAGCTCTCCGCGGTGGTACACTCCTCACCAACAGCTCTGACCGCGTCATGGCTCTCGAGGTCGCCACCACTGATCTCGGTACCTGGCGCCCGGCGATTGAGGCCCTCGTGGATGATCTGAAGCTCGAGGTGAAGAAGCTCTCCCAGGCTCCTGACCGCAAGGTGTTCGACGCCCAACCGCAGTGGCCCAGCGTCGGCATTCCTTCTTCCTCGACGTCCGCCCGTGCTCTCGCCGGCGCGCCCGTCGAATCACCCAGTGGGCACAGCACTGCATCGTCTCACCGGGACGTTGGGTTTGGGTCAGTCATGACCTAGACGAATGCCTCGGTCACGGGTAAGCCTCCCGATCCTCCTCCTCCTCTGCCTATTTCATCCGCCCTGCAGCGTCCTCCTATTCCCCTTCATTATCGTTCCCCACCTTCGCTCACCATCCCACCTCGTCCACCATTTCCAGCCCCACTGTTCCAAGCTCCTTCCCCTAACAATCTTCCTCATCATCCTGCCGGTCGCCTTCCCAAACTTCCCTTCAAAAAATTCACTGGTGAAAATCCCCGTCTCTGGCGTTCCAATTGCGAGAAATATTTTCACATGAACGCCGTTGATCCGTCTCTCTGGGTCAGCGTTGCTTCCATGTATTTGGAGGGCAATGCTGCTTGCTAGTAAGAGTCCATCGATAACACACCGGCCATCGCTACATGGACCACCTTCTGTCAATCTCTCTACGATCGCTTTGATCGTGACCAACATGAGGCCTTCATCCGCCAGCTCTTCCAAATTAAACAAACTTCCACTGTCTCTGATTATGTTGAGTGTTTCACCAAACTCGTTGATCAGCTTAAGGCCTATTCTGCTACCACCGATCCACTCTTTTATACTATGCGCTTCGTTGATGGCCTCCGACCTGAACTCAAAGCAATTATTCTTGTTTCTAAACCCAAAAGCTTGGATGCTGCTATTTCTATGACATTGGTGCAGGAGGAGGTGGCCACGGTGCAGACGTCTCGCGCGTCGTCCTAGATTGATTAGATAACATCCAACAAGTCGATCCCCAAGACGGCTCTGCCTTTGCCGCTTCCACCATGGCCTGACAAGCAGCCAGCCCCTACTGCAGCAACACCGACCCTAGCTACTATGTCTGTTGATGCTAAGTTGGCCGCCGGCAAAACATATCGCCGCACCATGGGTCTCTGTTACAAGTGTGGCGCCAAGTGGAGCAAGGACCACAAGTGTAATCCTCAGGTCCAGCTCCATGTTGTCCAAGAATTGTGGGATCTCCTTCAAGATGAAGACCATACAGTAGATACAGCTACCCTAGCTGATTCTGACCCTTAGGTTTTCTTGGCTCTTTCCCAATGTGATCTCACTGGCAGTTCTGCTCTTCACACCGTTCAGTTTTCAGGCACAGTTCAGGGCCTTCCAGTGAATATCTTGCTCAATTCTGGCAGTTCCACCTCTTTCATCAGTGAGTCGGTGGCAGCTCAGCGTAGCCAGGTGTTTGTCAAGCAGTCTTCGTGCATAGTTCGTATTGCTGGTGGTGGTTCTCTCACAAGTCCAGTTATTCTGCTTGTTGTTCCCTGGTCTATCGGCCAAGTCTCTTTCACCTCTAACCTACGAGTCCTTCCACTCATAGCATTTGATATGATTATTGGGATGGATTGGCTAGAGTCCTTCAGTCCTATGTAGGTCCACTGGCAACTTAAACGGCTGGTCATACCTTATGAGGGCAGCACTATTCTTTTGCAAGGGGAGTCCGTGGATGCTCCAAGCCAGTTGCTCTTACAAGTCTGTAGTATGGAGAGTACACCTGACCAATTCTCATCTACCGGTCTTCCTCCTGCTATCCAGTCCCTTCTTGATGAATTCAATGACTTGTTTCAAGCTCCAGACTCCTTGCCGCCTTCTCGCCACTGCAACCTATAACACCCCAGGTGTTTGCCACTAGTTAAGCAATGGGTTGAGCTCAAATATGGCATGTTAAGTAGTGATGGAGATGTTAGGTTAAACATATGAAAATGAGTCACCACTTAAACTTGGACCATGCACCATTGCTTACATGCTGCCCTTTCTAAAAAGTATGCTTGGGAAATGTTGGATGTACTTGTTTCATGTGTCTTGCATCAACATCCATCTATATTGATCACTGGAAAAGTTTCATGAAGTTTGGAATCAAGAAGTCACATGAAATGACAAGTTATGTCCTTGCCGGAATTGTCTTCTCAAGTGAATGGAATTATAGGTCATCAACCAAACCTTGCAACCTTACCCAAATGACACTAATTAAACTCTACAACAAAAGTCATAAAGGGTTCATGTTGAGCGGAGGACAAGAAAATACCTCCATCGGTCTAAAACTTGGATTTAAGCTTTATCGTGATGCTACTTTGACCTATGTTGACCAATCACTTATAGTGCTTGCATGGAGTTGCACCTTAAATCAAAGTTGAAGTTTGAGTAGAGTAGAACAAACTTTGTTTAATGGTCAAGAGCTAGATCAGCTTTGAAGCAAGTCAAACCGAGCCCTCAAGTTGGAATCCATGGCTGTTTTGGAGCTCAAATGGCTAAGTCCCTAATGGACTGAAACTGAGATTTCAGTTTTCGTTTACCCTTCTTTGGAGCCTTGTATCTCTCCAACCAGGCCGAATCAGACTTTGACGCTTTAAGAAAAGTTGGAGATGTCGCATAGATCTACAACTTTTATTAATAGAGTTCTTGCTAACTCGTCGTTGTTTAGGAGTTACAGATGCACGAAATATGGGTTTCAGTGGTATGTTTGAGGTAGAATTGAAAATTTGAAATTGTTGAATAGTGCCGACAGCGTGCACTGAGCTGCTGGCCGCGTGTTGCACTGCTCGTGCGGCGTGGCTCCGTTGTGCTGCGCCCGTTTGCCACCTCGCCTCCATCTGCTTGAAAGGCCGAGCACTCGCCCTCCTCCCTCCTACGCTCTCATTTCTCCCTTGCTCTCTGCTGTTTGTGCGCGGCCGCGTCCGCCATGGACAGCCGGCAGAGCTCGCTGCCACCGCCGCTCGCTTCTTCGTCCTCGCAGCCAATCACCGCACAGCCAAGTACGGTAGAGCCTCCACCGTAGCGCGGCCACGGCCCTCCTTCGCAGCCAGCCGGCAAGCCCCAGAGCTCCGTCGCCGTCGTGCAGTCGCCGCTGCGGCCGTCTGTGCACGTGGCTGGTCCGCCTCAGGCCGCGTCCCGGCCATCCGAGACCACCAGCGGGTGCGTGTGGGGCCCCATGTTCTCAGCCGCCCCTTCTCCGCCACCGGCGAGCCTCCTCCGGCCGGCATCGGTGATTCCGCGTCTGCCTCCTCTGTTTTGCCCTGGTGAAGGACTGCGCACAACAATTAGAGCAAGTCTGGGGGTCTAAGTGCGAAGCTGTGACTCATTTGAATAGTGCTCTTGAGGACCTCTTCGCTGACGTTTGATTTATATTTTCCGCAGGGTCCTCGATGCAAGATTTAAATTTCCTTTCTCTGACTTTTTGCAGATTTGAATGCTCCACTTTGAAAATTAATAGTAATTCATACAAAAATCGTAAAATCGAAAATGAGGACTTTTTGGAATCCTTGTGAAATTTTATATGCATTTGATCTATAATATGGCATGTTTTAGTTTAAATATTTTGCTGTAAAAATAGATCTATGCAGCTAGGTTCTTGATACTTGCCATGTCTTGTCTTTTTCATAACTGCAGTTTTTATGCTCAAATAAATGTGAAATTTTTGTGGAGTGCTACTAAAGTGATTGTTGTTGTCTGGTCAAAATTTTAGGAGTTTAGGATTTATAGTTTAAGAGTTATAAAAATAACAAATGCCCTGTATTGCTTTGCTTCTACTCTGAATAGTTCTGCATGTTTGAATTCATTAGCTCAGTTAAGTTATGAATCATGACTTGGTGAAAATACATGAGTTGTGGTACTTTTCTTAAGCTTTCCAAAAAGTTAAATATCATTATTTGTGGCTAAGTAGATCTTGAGTTATACTTGCTTAAATCTCTGTGGCTGTTTCTGCCCAAAACCAGAGAGGGTTTTCCTTGTTCTTATTGTGGGGCCTTCTTAGTAGTAGAATTAGCTTTAGGTGTTTACAACAAAGTTGTTTATAATTTGCTAAGCTTTCTAAAAAGTCTGGAACCACATTTATTGGACATGTATAACTCCATTTATAGCTGTTTAAAGTGGCATGTCAGTTTCTGTCTATGTTTTGGACAGAGATGCAATTATTGCATTAGTTGACCCTTCTAACTGTAAAATCATCTTAATATGAGAATAACAAAGTTGTAGATAATTCATGTATCTAGATTCTGTTAAAATTTGGTGGTATTTGGCCTTGTGGTTTGTGAGTTATGCCTGTTTAAAGTTGGGTTTCAGAAATAGCTGCTTTCTGTCAATTGTGGACTAGTTTCTGTAAATGGGTATAATTGACTTAGTTAACTTGAGAATCATGCTAAGAGGATTAAAGATGAATTGTAGAAAATTCCATAAGATTTCCAGATTGTCTTGTTGCATGTCTTTTGGATTAGTACAACTCCTGTTACGAGTAAAATTAGCTGCTGCTGTTTGCAGCCTTGACTCTATGATTGCCGTGAATAACTAGTTTGTCTTGAATGCTTATGTGATGCATCTTGTGTTACCATTCATCACATTCATACACATGCATCTTGCATCTCATCTAGGTGTGCTAGATGAACCATGTGAAGAACATGATGTTGGAGCCGAACCTGAAGATGATGCATGGAGGATCTATCCCGAAGATGGAAGGACTAAGCAAGTGCTAGGACCAGAGATGTCACCATGACGGTGCAAGCTAACAGAACTGACTTGTGTCGGATCCCAGGCAAGCCCCGGAGCATTCTAAGTCTCCTACTTTATAAAAGCAATTCTTTCTATATATGAGTTATATATTGTTGCATTAAGTTGTAGGAGTTGATTGAAACCATTGATGCATTTATTACTATCCTTGCCTACCTTATTACCTTTTTACCCTGTTAGGTCGGGATCGAATAACTGCTTAGCCTTGCTTAGACCGGTAGCGATCGGTGATTTCTGGTCACCTACATTTATAGGGGGTTACTAGAAGATTTTAGCTATGGAAAGAATGATATCCTGAAATTAACCATGCGTGATGGATAATTGGAGACCGGACGGAAAAAGTTGGAGGCAACCAGACAGGGTTCTGGGGTGCTGTTAGTTTCCATCTGTGTCGATTAAGGACCGACCGTTGTTGGGCCTGTGGTCATGTTGAACGCATGCCTTACATTTAGCTAGCCGAATAAAGTACCTTTTGACTGCGAAGCTAGGAGATTATTCGAGTAGATTGCCTGCAGCGCACTGTACCGGAGCAGGTGTGGTAGGACACGGGGGTGCGATGATAAGACCAAAGGGCGGTCGGCCCCCCGAGTACATATGGTTCCTGGCAAACTCGAGATTCCTGTATAGTTGACTCGGTGACCGATACCTCACTTTAGCGGGTGAGTGAGGTTTGTGTAAGGAATAAATCACCAGCTGGTTAGGAATCGATTCGAATCGCCATCGCTCCTGGATAGTGAGCACTTGACTCGAGTTACGGCATTGTAGTAATTATTATGGAACAAGGATGGTTATCTGGATGATATGGGATATGCTAAATCTAAGTTGGTAACTAGATGTTATTGGTTAATCAAGTGATTGCTATAGTACAGGTGCTTACCTAGATGGATAGGTCATAATAAAGATGATGCAAAGTACTTAAAATGGTTTCTTCATGATAGCTTATGCTTTTCGCAAACAAGTCAGCTAGCCCACTAAAGAAAGCCTTGCATGATCCTTGGTGTCATTAGTTTTGGTTTCCGATGGGTAAGTCTAGCTGAGTACATTCGAGTATTCAGGGTTTATCCCACCTTGCAAGTGAAGTTCTCGACCTGTTGTTGATGGTGGCTAACCGCCGGTGGGCTCGGTGATTCTATACTTACTTCTCATCTATATGCTTTTGTCGGATGATGTCACTTATACTAGCAATATATTTGGAATTTATATTAATGTAATCATTTGAAAGCTATGTTGTTTTCACTAAGCGGTTTTGAAACCCAAACTTGTACTATTATTTGTGAATCCATTTGTAATATTATTTTTCGCTGCAACCCTGCGTATATGATGTGTATTTGCTTAATCACGTGATCTTGGTTGTGATGTTGATTTACCGAGGTCTTTTGGGACACTCGGCGGACTACCGGGTTTATATGAGTGAAAGTATGCGCGTGTCAACGTGTTAGTGGGGATAGCCATACTTGATCTTGTATAAATTGGGCAGTTCTGTCACACAACCATTCCATTCCCCTTCTTCCTGGTTCTCGACCATTCTACATCCATCCTTATCGTTATCCTCCAGCCCTTAAGGATGAGATTGAACACCAAGTCCATGAAATGCTGTCACAAGGGCTTATTCAACCAAGTAGCAGCATGTTCTCCTCACCAGTCCTCTTAGTGAAGAAGAAAGATCTCTCCTATCGGTTCTGTGTTGATTCCCAGAAATTAAACTATATGACTGTTAAGTCTAAGTATCCGGTTCCTGTCATTGATCAGCTCTTGGACGAATTGACTCACGCCAGTTGGTTCACAAAGCTTGATCTGAGAGCCGGATTCCACCAGATTTTGCTGCAGCCTGGAGACGAACACAAGACAACATTTCAGACTCACTTGGGGCACTATGAGTTTTGTGTTATGGCCTTTGGATTGACTGGGGCACTAGGTACTTTTCAAGGGGCAATGAATTGCACACTGGCTCCTAGGCTGCACAAATTTATCCTTGTCTTTTTCGACGACATCTTAATTTACAGCCGCACCTTGGCCGAGCACATCGATCATCTTTCCCAGGTGCTGTCATGGCTTCGCCGGGATTCATGGAAACTAAAATTATCCAAGTGCTCTTTTGCTCAACGATTAGTCTCCTATCTCGGGCATGTGCTCAACGCCGATGGCGTCGCTACAGACCCTTCCAAAGTGCAGGCTATCTAGGACTGGCCAAGACCTACAACAGTTCGCGCACTTCGTGGATTCTTAGGCCTTGCGGGTTACTACCACAAATTCGTTTGGCATTTTGGAATCATTGCACAACCCTTGACTGAGCTTCTCAAGAAGGATGCACCTTTCATTTGGACATCTTCTTAGTAGGAGGCTTTTACTGCTCTTCAGTTCGCCTTGAGCACTGCTCCAGTCCTAGCGCTTTCTGACTTCTAGCGGCCTTTTCATATTGATACAGATGCCAGTGGGGTTGGTATTGGCACAGTGCTTAACCAGGATGGCCATCCAATTGCCTTCATTAGTAAGACCTTATGCCCTCATAACCGTGGGCTATCCGCTTATGAGAAGGAGTACCTGGCAATTCTCCTAGCGGTTGAGCACTGGCATCGCTATCTCATCCAAGGTGAATTCTTCATCCACACTGACCACCGAAGTCTCACCCATCTCAATGAGCAGCGTCTTAATATGGTCTGGCAACAGAAGGTCTTTACCAAATTGTTGGGCTTGAGTTACAAGATTGTTTATAAAAGGGGTTCAGATAACACCGTCGCTGATGCATTGTTGCGCCGAGATACTGAGCAAGTCTACATGGTCGTTTCTTCTTCTTCACCACAGTGGCTATCCGATGTGGCTAGCTCTTATTCTGATAGTCCACTGGCTCAAGAGATTTTGTCTTAGCTGGCAGTTAATCCGTCTGCATTACCACAGTATTTGCTCAGCAATGGCGTAATTCGTTACAAGGGTCGTATATGGCTAGGCCATAGTAAGCAACTACAGACTCAAATGCTAGAAGCTCTGCATTCCAGCCCACTCGGCGGTCACTCCAACATACCGGTTACTTATCAGAAGCTGCGACAGCTCTTCTTTTGGCCTGGCATGCATGTAGCCACAACAACTTTTATTAGAACTTGTGATATCTGTCAGCGTGCCAAGCCTGACCGTTCTCCTTCTCCTGGATTACTTCAACCCCTCCCAATTCCTTCGGCCACCTAGGAAGTGATCAGCATGGACTTCGTTGAAGGACTTCCTGTGGCAGAACCTCCTAAATTATAGGACCCACATGCACCTGTCACTGTCCAACGACCTCTGATGACTATGCATATGTTCCTGGTAACTTAAGAAGACTGTCGGGTGTCCTCGGGGAACCCCGAATCATCTACGATTTCCGAGTAGGATCTCATTACAGAGTCATTGCAGTATTACAACATTTATTCAAATATCTACATTAGAGTAAATTAGCAGAAGTCTTATAATAACTTAGTTTACAAATCAGTTGTTTTAAACCTTACAAACTAAGTTCGATAATTATAACAAACCATAGTAGTAGTGGAGTGGCATTAGTAACATAATACAAACACACAATATAAGTATCCTGCCCAAGGATCACACATTCACTTATCGTCATCGACCTGAACAACAGTCATGCAGCACGGTGCAAAACAGACCTGCTCATGAGGCTCACCTGCAACAAAGGTCAACGAACCCTAAGTACAAAAGTACTCAACAAGACTTAATCGGAATTAAAACTGAGAAGACTCAGGAATGCAGGTTCGGGGATTCAAGATATGGCTTTAGCAATACCAAGTTCTTTTGCGTAAAAGCTCTTTAACAAAATTCTTTACTTCAACATATAAAACTTTATAAGAACCACATATGAATCTGCCATGATCCATAATGAGATCATGAACTTCATATTAAACTCTTTCTCAAACTTTACTCGAGTTCCAGTTATTAACTACGATGATGAACAGAGAGTTGAGTCTCCATAACCGAGGAGCAACGACGATTCGAACCGATTAAACCCAGCTGGTAATTCCAGACCACATAACATATGTAGGTCCCTAACCTACATATACCAACCTACCCTCAGGTCCTCTAAAACAAGAATAGGTCTGTGCCACCTAAGAATACAGTACTCTACCAATCCAGCCCATTGCCACGTGGGTACACGCTATTCCCGCTATCTCTCCACTCCCAGTGCGCGAGTAGCCATTCTTATAATAGAATCACCAAGTTAAGGCTTACCAAAGTATGTGGTTAGTACTACAAAGTCTTATCTCACACAGTTCAACAACGGACGGTTCTTAATCGACACAGGCTGAAAGAACTCGCTCACAAGACCTCCATGTCTTGTGGCTCTCACACACCGAGTCCGTCCGGTTTAGATTTATTATTCCACATGCTCATATCACATGATAACATAAGTAACCAAACATAACCAAAGATCCATTTAAAACTCATGGGTGACAAGTAATCACCCGACTTTTATCTGTCTAAGCATGGCTAAGCATAATTAGGCATTTACGAAGTAAAACTGGTAACAAGGTAGATATGGGAAAAACAAAGTTGGTAATGCACCAATTAGGTTTTTCACTCACTCCCAATCACTTAATGTAGTATTGAAAAGCAAAAGCTATATAAATTTGTAAAACATAAGGTAGGTTTAAATGCATCCGGGGCTTGCCTTGATTGGCGGAAAAGTCAGGTTCTGGAGTCGTTCCACATATATCAGATCCGACCTCAACAGATGGATTAACCTCCTCCTCAACTTGATTAACTACCACATGCTCACTTTCGTTCACTACACGTAGTAACAATGCCATGTTTAACATGATGTGAGATACAAAACGCGATGCTTGATAATGGATGCGAAAGTTAAAAACTTGAATACAACTTTCCTTCGCGGTACAGTTACAAGTCAAAACTAACTAAACCTTTTTCATAACACTTATTTCCATTGCCAATTACCAACTAATGACCCAAGGTCATCACTCAATCCAAAAATTCAAACAAAACCTAAATCATTAAAGGTTACTATTTGCTTTTATGAATTAATTCTTTAATTCAAAATTATGAAATAAATCAACTTGTTCCAATTGAGCTCAAAATTTTTGTAAAGGTTCATCACATGATAACTAAGTGGCAAAACAATTTTCATAATTTTTGGATAATTATTTAAGCCTAGAAAAATCATGGAAACTCATTTATTAATTAATTGAGCAATTTTTATCACATTCAAAAAGTACTAAAAATCAATAGTTCATATTTTTCTTAAATAGTATGCATCACAGAGAGGTCACACAAAAATGTTCATAATTTTTAGAGCTCTAATTAATTCTACACAAAAATAACAAAAGTATACACTATTCATTCATTTCTAAAAAAGAAAAATTTCATTTTCAAATCAAACGGCCACTGACACCTTGACCCCACCTGTCATCCCCTTCCTCCCGCGCTGACCATGGCGATACGTGCGCTAACCGGTGATTTCTCGCCATCGGTGAGATCAACAGCGACGGCGATAGTACCACCACGTCCCCTACAACCCTACGCGTCTATTGGTGGCACAAACGAGACCAAACATGGGCAGGACCGAGCACGACACCGGCCATGGCGGCCACGACGGCGTGGCTGCGCGACTCCGGCGAAATGGGACCGGTAGCAGTTAAACAAACAGCACAGGAAGGTTCAGCAGCTCACCCTGAACACGATTGAGCAAAGAGCAGGGCCGGAGGATCAACAGAGACGCTAGTCGATGTTCACAGCAACCATGGCGGAGCAAGCTACGACGACGGCGAGGTTCCGGCGATTACGGTGGACAAAATGGTTAATCAGCCAGGCACAAAGCACTACAGCATCATGGCGAAGCTGAAGCAAGGCTTCACAAGGTCAGAGGCTCACCGTAGAGCGCTGGCCACAACGGCGCTCGCTCGACGGAGATTCTGCCGGCCGCGAGGAAGAAAGGCGACTAGCGATGTTTCCCGGTGAAATCAAGCTGCAATGGTTGGTTGGCTGGGTGTGCAAGGAATAGGCGAAGCTAGAATAGGCTTTGCCGAGATGGTAACAGCGCTAGGTTGACGGTGAAAGCTCGACGGAGCAGCGGCGGTGGCGACGGGAAAACAGAGGAGAAACGGCGAAGAACGACGGTGACGAAGGCCTTATAACGCGGCTCAGAAGCAAAAGGAAGCCACGCAGGAGCCTTCCCCGCGCCAGCGTGAAGCCAAAGACGACCACGAGCGTGCCTGGAAGCAAAAAGAAGATCGCCGGCGGTGAGGTGGCTTCTACGGTCACTGTTCACCTTATTTACAAAATTGCTACTCGAATGAAAACCCAAATTACTCCCAAATTTATGTAACAACTCAAAAATCTCCAAAAATAAAAGTTGTTCAAAATTCAAAGTTCTACAACTTTGCTTTTTATAACCACCCCCTAATTCAGTCTACATTCTGAAATGCAAATTTGAATTAAAAAAGGGGACATTTAAAGAATTACGCCTTTTCAAATTACTTCAAATTTTATAAAACAACTTTGAAAACTCCAAAAACCAACTTTGTACAACTCGATAAGCTCTACACATTTGCTTTTAGGCTCAACCCCAAAATGTGCTTAGATTTTGAAATGGGTTTTCCAGGGCAAACTTAAATGCTGAAATTAGGGTTTTTTGAAAATTCAAATCCAAACAAAACTTTGAACTTGATTCAAACAATACAATTCAACACATGCAACATAAAGGTAAACTTGTTTTAGTGAATGCACATAAAAATTTTCACTAATACGAAATGATGTACAATGCATATGATGACATGACAGGTTTTAGTATTTAAAACACCCGAGGTGTTACACTTCCCCCATCCGGCTCAGCCAATGCACTCCTGGTGGTGGTCGATAAGCTGTCGAAGTTTGCTCATTTCATTCCTTTGCGTCATCCATTTACAGCAGCTTCGGTGGCTCGCCTCTTCATGGATCATATCTATCGGCTTCATGGAATGCCGCTAGCCATCATATCGGATCGTGACCGCATTTTTACAAGTGCCTTTTGGAAGACTCTTTTCAGCATTGCGGGCACAACCTTGCGTATGAGTTCCGCTTATCACCCACAGACGGACGGACAGACAGAGCATGTTAATCAGTGTCTTGAAACCTACCTCCGCTGCTTCGCCCACGCCTGTCCTTCCAGATGGACTCAATGGATCGCCCTCGCTGAGTTCTGGTACAATTCTTCTCACCATTCTTCATTGGGTCGATCTCCATTCGAAGTACTATACGACTTTCCTCCACGGCATTTTGGCCTACGTCCTCCTTCTGCCACCCCTGTTGCTGATCTCAATTCTTGGCTCGATGACCGGGCTCTGATGACTTCAGTGATTCAACAACACCTCAGCAGGGCTCAGACCCGCATGAAGCGCCAGGCCGACAAGCACCGTTCTGAACGTTCTTTTGCTGTTGATGATTGGGTCTTCCTGAAAGTTCAGCCTTATGTGCAGTCTTCACTTGCACGTCGTGCTAATCAGAAGCTTGCCTTTCGGTTCTTTGGCCCGTACTAGATCCTGGAGCGTATTGGTGCAGCGGCTTATAAGCTGGCTCTTCCTTCTTCATCATCCATCCATCCCGTCTTCCATGTATCACAGCTCAAGCTTTCTCATGGTAAGCTGCCGGTATCTGCTGATCTTCCAGATGATCTTGCCCAGTTTCAGGTGCCTCAGTGGATACTGGATCGTCACTGGACTCCGGGCGATTCACCTGTGGAGGAGGTCCTTGTGCAGTGGTCCCAAATGCCACCGTCGCTAGCTACATGGGAGAAACTGGAGCAATTGAAGCAGCGTTTTCCAAAAACTCCGGCCTGGGGTCATGCCGGTTCAAAAGGAGGCGGGATTGTCAGCACTTCAGTTACAGCTCCAGTGATACACTATGAAGAACCTTCTACGAGTGAGCAGGCCCGGCCTGTCCGCGAGCGCCGGCCCAACGTCAGGTTGTCCGGCCCAGAATGGAGGACTTAGACATATTAGTATATAGTCTAGCGAATGAGAGGAGAGGAGGGCAGACGGGAATGTAACGTGTTCATTACTGTTCAAGTACTCTTATGTTAAGCACTTTTCTGTTACTTCCAGCAAATTATATTCAGTACATCACATTTTCCAGTCTAGTATTCTGGATTCGTTCTTCTTCCTGAGCGAGTGAATCCCACTGCTAACAGACTTCTGTTAATACTACTTAACATAAATACAACACTCATAATTGAATCAATAATAAAATGAATTTCTTTCCTTTCATCCTGTTTTTCAGAATCGTTATATTGCGACATCTCGAGAGCTTACTCGTCTTCAAGGAGTAACAAGGGCGCCAATTATTGATCACTTTACAGAAACCTTTTTGGGTGCTCCAACTGTAAGGTGTTTCAGAAAGGATGATGAGTTCTACCAGACAAACCTGGACAGGATCAATTCGAATTTGCGTATGTCATTTCATAATTATGCAGCTAATGAGTGGCTTGGATTTCGCCTGGAGCTAATTGGCACACTTATTTTATCCATAACTGCTTTTCTCATGATTAGCTTGCCTAGCAATTTCATCAAGAAAGGTAATATTCTAATCTGAATTAGTTGCATATTCATAAAACTTTGTATCATGAGGTAGCGTAGAATTGAATCAGTTGATACCCATTTAGTATGTATATTGAATCAATTGATACCCATGCTAATTTTCAAGTCATGAAAGTCATGTTAGAATTTCTAGTTATTGTGCCTGTCATATTGTTCTAATAAGAGTTCTTGCCTTTTTTTTTTCCCTAAAACGAGTTATATTGGATGTTCTCATTTGGGAATAATATAATATACTAGAAATAAATGAATTGCTAAGTAGGAATGAATTGTTTTTATGGGGTGAACTTGATAGCATGGCTTATTGTCCTTATTGTCTGAATATTCAAACCTTGAGTGCAATACTCTGTAGATGTTTCTATCAGCAATGAAGCATTAATAGTTTTTTGAAAGCATGTCAAGTCTTAAAAAGTTTTCTGTTGCATCATTGTATGTCTAAAGCTGAATACTCAAAAAGGATTACTGACAAATTCTATTGAAAGATATATATCACTCTATGTTCCCATTTTGATCCTTTGCGAAACTTAAAGAAACACAATTCTGATGCAGAATTTGTCGGCATGTCCCTTTCCTATGGTCTTTCTCTCAATTCCTTGGTGTACTACACAATTTCCATAAGCTGTATGATCGAAAATGATATGGTAGCCATAGAGAGAGTGCATCAGTACAGTACTCTACCTTCTGAGGTAGCATGGGAAGTTGCCGACTGTCTTCCCTCACCAGATTGGCCCAGCCAAGGAGATATCGATGTGACTTTTTATCTGTATCACGTTCTAGTACCTTAATAAGTGATAAGATGAATGAGTAATAAGCACAACTCTTTTCAGGTTCGGTATCATCAAAACACACCACTAATCTTGAAAGGAATTACTGTGAGTATTAAGAGTGGAGAAAAAATTGGAGTTGTGGGAAGGACGGGCAGTGGAAAGTCGACTTTAGTGCAGGCTTTATTCAGGATTGTGGAGCCGGCAGAAGGCCATATCATCATCGATGGTGTCAATATCTGCACTTTGGGGCTTCGTGATCTGAGGTCTCGCTTAGATGTGATTCCCCAAGAACCTGTGCTCTTTGAAGGAACTGTAAGGAGCAACATAGCCCCAACAGGGTGGTATTCCGAGGCTGAGATATGGAAGGAAATACAACCTAAACCTATGCTCTGTTTAACAAGATGAACTCCCTCTTGGATGCTTAACTGTTTTTTCCCCCTTCTATCAAGCCTGATCTGGCCAAATTTACTTCTCTGCAGGCCCTCGAGCGTTGCCAGCTAAAGGATATATAGCCTCAAAACCAGAGAAGCTTGATGCACTAGGTTTGCTCTGTTTCTTGAGTAAAAGATAACTGTGCTATAAGTTTCAAGCTTATTCAAGTTGTCAAATTATGTTATTAACCAAGCATATTTGAGAACTTGTATAATGTTATTCCCCGTGTGGTTTCCACACACTACTTTGTGTCACAAAGTTACAAACCCGCTACTTAAAAGTACAGCTTCACGGATACAGTTTGAAATACACACAAGTTTAGACCTGCAGTGCAATTCAGTTGTGGCCCCCTTTTTTGTGGCACGATTAGCAAAACATGAACAATGTTTCTTTGCTCATCGTTTGTTCTTTGCAGTCGCCGACATGGGGGAGAACTGGAGTGTAGGGCAGAAGCAGCTCCTCTGCTTCGGCCGAGTTATACTGAAACGCAGCCGGATCCTCTTCATGGACGAGGCGACAACTTCTGTTGATTCTCAAACAGATGCGGCCATCCAGAGGATCATCCGCGAGGAATTCACCGAATGTACTGTCATCAGCATTGCACATCGGATACCGACTGTTATGGACAGCGATCGAGTTCTGGTGTTGGACGCAGGTAGCACTTTGCACTGATCATCCTGTCTTTCCCCTATTTTCTGAAGACTGCTAGGTTACATGTTGCGATGTTTTTCATTACCATAGCAACAAAATTACAAAGTAATTACACAGGTTCAGGTACCACGATTATCACACACAGATGTAGCAAAAGATCTAGCTGCAATACAGGCCATCCAAATTGAAAATGAAGTGGAGAGCTGATTGCCTTTATTAAGATTTTGTGCCTCTGTTCAACCATTGTGTATGTGTTTATCCGTATCAGGTCTTGTGGCAGAATTCGATGCACCCTCCAAGTTGATAGGGAGGCCATCACTCTTTGGTGCGATGGTTCAGGAGTATGCAAGTCGCTCTTTTAGCTTGAAGGAAACCGTTGGATGAGACCACTTTTCATGGCAAAACACGACAGTATAGGAGAAAGTTTAGGTATACGCACAGGCATAGCATCTAACGAAAAGGAAAAAATAAATTATAGGAGTTTCTGTAAGCTTGCAAGCACAAAGCTTTGTTTGCTACACCATGTCTTATCTTCAATAGAACTGGACTATTTGGTTTGCATTTCCACCAATTTTGTATGTGATGAAAGCTTAGAGCATCTACAGGAAGTTTGTGTAATTTACTTGCTAAATCAATGACTTTACCAAGTTAAGAAAATAAGTATTTCCTCCGTTCCAAATTATAAGTCACTTTGACTCTTTTGATACAGAGAATTTGCTACGTATCTGGACTACATTATCATATTTTGTTTTGTGCGGCAATTCTAGGTCTGCACAGCATCCCTGTTGCTCCGACTCGTGCGAGCAGACATCGACAACTGCCCCAACAGGCGTCACCGCCCTTCCTTGCCCAGCCAGCTAGTCTGATTGGTTCCACTCATCGGATCTTAACCAAGCTGACACAATTAATTCACCCTCGAGCTCACTAAATTGTTTGTCTTCTGAAGAGTCCATTTATGACAAAAAAGATTGACAACCTATATGTCAAAAATACATTCAGAAAACAAGAAATTTAAGTTGCAATATAAATCAAAATGCCGCTCCACATTCAGTGTGTTGTTCAAAAAAGAAAAGAATCGTCAACCCAGCTTGGCGTAGACAACTATGGCGAGTAGGGTTGTCCCTGCGGTTAGGCGTGTCAAGGGACAGGTTGAGGGCAGTGAGGCGCAGCTGCAGCAAATTAAGCTGATCATGGCCAGTGGCATCCCGGCGAGTCCAAACGGTGGCTTGGCGAGGAAAGGATTGGCAGGAAGCACGTACCTTCCAGGGTGGTGGTAGGAGTTGGGAACACAACAACTCACACCAAATCAACGTGCATGGGGGCGCGACAGGGGAAAACGTGGAACCCGGACAAATACGGAGTTTTTATCGAGCATGGAAAGTACGAGTTGGAGGGTAGTTTTAGCAAGTTCTTATTTTTAAGGAGTTGGGTTACCAAGCTGTTAGAAGTTTCTTCCTTTTTGTTAAAAAACTCAAATAGGGAGTTCATTTGCCAAGTTCTTGGAGATGCTCTATTGTATGCATCTGTGTAAATGATCAAAAGTTGCTGTATAGTTGAGAAATATTTTTTTATTGCAATTATCGTTCTTCCTCTCAGGTATTGTTGCTTTCATCACATACAAGATATGACCTATGTGGACTGTAACAATACATACACTAATTTTGATATAGTGTCATACTAAATATGCTCTAACAATATGCTTTCATTACATACAACGTCACCAAAAGTTGTTACTAATTTTGATGTAATGCCATAAGATCCTAAATTCAAATTTCAAGTGCACTGGAACAATTGGTAAATGCTACCAGATCATCCAGTGACGTTGTGCTATATTGTGTGTTAGGTAGTATTTCCCACAGGATGATATGGTGAATGATCGTATGTGGACTGACAGATGATCCGATAACATTGTGCAAGAATCATTTCAACTTGGACATGCTTGCTAGAGTGCACAATATGATCTGGTGGCACCATAATCGGCATGGCGGATCATATGGTGGTACTATGCAATGGCTAGTTCAAGTTGTACTTGCTTAATTATGTGCATTGTATGATTTGTTGTGTACCTTGGTGGTCACATTGTATCACCCAATAAGGAATATTCGGGAATCTTCAGCAGTGACCATTAAAAAAAGGAAGAATAGGGTCACCAGATGATCCGGTGCCCCTCAGTGAGGCACCAAAGATCATCTTGTGTCACTATCTCAGTAACCTCTCCCTTAATCTATATATGTTTGTCATGCATTTCATTTGGAACTCTTTCTATCCCTAGATAGTTTCACACATTGCAAGACTTAGAGAAAAGGTTCGAGGATAGTTCAAGTCAATAGGAGTCTTGTGAGTGACTTAGTATGCATCTTTGTGATCTTAGCTTGGAGTTTGATCAACTTAAGATCGAAGACTTGTTAATCTTGGAATTTGCCAAGATCTATATGGCCTGGTGGACCAGGTGATCTTCCTAAAGGAGTTGATTGTCAAGAGGCTCTTGATGATTACATTGGGTATCGTCATGGAGGACAGAACCAACCTCTAGACATAGGGTGGGCACAAGGTAACAAGGTATAGATATAAACCTACCATCCGAGATTTTGCTATAACAAAGTAGGAAACCAATCTGTAAGCTGATCAGATATCCATCTGCAACCCTACACTCCTGAGCTATATAAGGTGGGGTAAGGACATCCTACCTTAGACCCTGCTCATTAGCACCCTAGCACATAACCAATACAACTCGTCATACACTGGACGTAGAGCACCCTTGCCTGAACCAGAATAAACTGGTTGTCTTGTGTGCTACCATCACTATCAAAATCCTCAAATTTGCCGAGTGTTTTTATGTTTGCCGAGTGTATTTCCTCGGGCACTCGGCGACTAAGTTCTTTGTCGAGTGCTGCACAAAAAACACTCGGCAAAAAAACACTCGGCAAAAGAGGGGGTTTGCCGAGTGTCAAAAAAACACTCGGCAAAAGAGTGGGTTTGCCGAGTGTCAAAAAAAAACACTCGACAAAAAAAATAAAATCTGTTTTCTGGAAAAGAAGGAGAAGAAAAAAAATAATTTTTTTTGGTGAGTGCTCAGATCTAGAACATTCAACAAAGAAGTAAAATCTTTTTTCTAAAAAAATAAAAAAAGATAAAAAAACTTTGCCGAGTGCAAAGATACAATTTTTTTAAATAAAACCCCGCCTCCCTCCTCCCCCGCACACCGCGCGCCCCTCCCTCCCTCCCTCCCCTCTCCCTGCCCTCCCCGCCGGTGTCCCTCCCCTCGCCGGCGTCCCCTCCTCTCCCGGCGCCCCCTCCCTCTGGAGCCCCTGACATGTGTGATCAAGGCTAGGGTGATCCCCTGACAAATCCTTCATTTGAGCACCACGAATCAAGCTGATTTCGTTTTGGGGAAAAACTCGAGTTCATAACTTCGATCCAGCGGGAGTGGATGGTGGCGGCGGCGTGGATGGTGGTGGCTGTGGTGGCGGTGCTGGTGGTGTAGGCGTGGTCTCGGCGTGTCTTTTTTTTTATTTTTTTTTTGAAAAAAAGTTTACCGAGTGTTTTTTTTTTACCCGGCAACGTCTTTGTCAAGTGTCCAATTAAAAACACTCGGCAAGCTTGCGTTTGCCGTTAAATGGTTTGTCGAGTGTAACACTCGATAAATTCTTTGTCAGAGTGTTTTTGGGGCTTCGCCGGGTGTCTCTGGCACTCGGCAAAGCTCCTGTATCCGGTAGTGCATCTAGACATGCTACACATAAAACGCCCTAAAATCAAAGCCAGTGGTAAAAATATCTATCGATAGTTGGGGCATTAGGTATGGGATTTGCGCGCAGATCAATCTGAATAGATCCATATGGGTTTCTTAACCAACAAATCAATCTGCAACTTCGCTCCGAGCCAGTCCATCAGCTTTGGCTTCCTCTCCATTGTTCGGGAGCTAAGACTTCTTTGTCCACAAGATAGGCAAAGCTTCACCTATGTTTTGTTAGAAAGGACGGCAAAGACCTATGTTTTGTTAGAAAGGACGGCTTTGCCGCAGTTTTTATTAGATGATGAAAAAAAAAGCGAGAATAATTACAAAAATGACTGACACGCCCCGAAAAAAACAGCTACATGAACATCTATACCACTGCAATCAGGGAAAGGAAACTAGCCTCTCCCAGCTAGTTAGCAGAGATCACATTACGCCCCTCTCTCAGACCCCACAGCTAGTTAGCAGAGATCACATTACGCCCCTCTCTCAGACCCCAAACAGATTGAGGAACAGGACATCCACGGTCCAATCTACAACCACCCAATAGTTAGATTTGCTGCTTGCACATGGGTCTTCACCCATCGAGAATGGATCCCGCTAGTTGGCATGATCAAGGACTCCATCCTCCCGATGCTCAGGCTCTACTCGATCGAGGAGAGTTCAGTTAGCCACTGACCCTCTCAGGAGACCTTCATGGACTAGCTAGATACAGGGATAGTAAACGCAATGAACCCTAAAGGAACAAATCATTTAGCTCCATGAAGAGGAGGAGCGCCTCAATGCCACCTACAAGGCTACAAGTAGATAGGACATCAATAGGAAACAAAATAAAGTGTTTAATTTCATGCAGTCAAGCTAGTGTTTTGAAACATGTAACTGCAATTAGCTGGGACATCAGTAGGCAACATATTCCCTACAGAGGCGTTATTGAAGCCAAGTACTCAACAGCCCAAGCCAGAAACCATAGCTTGGCGACGTGTGATATCGACATGCCACAGCGTGGTTTTGATGACATTGAAGGTGCAGACGTCACCTACCTTCACATTGTTCTCCCTGCAGAACTTTTTCCATCCCAACCGAAAAACACAACTACTATCCTTTTGCCAGCTTTGACAACGAACCTGCCAAGATTTGCTGTTGACTGAGGTCTTGAGCGTGATCGTGCAGCATTCCTGCAACCCAATCTGATTGCAGAAGGCCTGTGCCAAAGACTGCAATAATCACAATAATCACGTTAGTTACACAACTGATTATTGTAATGTGGATTTGAGAACTACGCTTTTTGATAGCATACAACACACGCATGTATGTTCTCACTAATTAAAAAAAAAATCAAAATGAGGTTTAGCAATCAATTCATATCCATGCTCAAATTTGAATGACTTTAACCCTATTCCTAACTTCCTAGAATCAACGGGAGAATGACCATCCTTACAAGATGCTGTGTTATTGAGTTGCAATTCATCTCCTTTCGTATCCAAGATGGTGGCCCAATGTCGTAGACAGATTTTGTGTATGTTGGAACCTTGCTCAAAGATGTCATGGAGGATTTTGGCCTCTTTGTTCCTTCACTACTTGAACTACCCTTGTTGGTCTTGTGGTCCCTACTGGATGAACAAGGTGACTTCTTTTGCTTAAAAGTATCTGGTAATGTTGCTGCATCATAAAACAAAATGAACATGCACTTTAGTATTTAACTCACATTCAACCTATTGTGAACAATGTCTACATATTAAAAATAAACTGATTTATATTTGTGCTTACAGTGTGTGATAGTGACATGCCACAGTGTGGTTTTGATGATGTTAAAGGTGCACAGGTCGCCTGTCTTGAGCCTGTTATCCTGGCAGAAGCTCTTCCAGCCCTCTCCAATAATATGGCAAGAGCCCTTGTATGCAGCACCACGCACCTGCCATGATCTGGTGCTGTCTATTTCTGTCTTAAGGGTGATTGTGCAAGTAATCCGGAACCCAATCGAATTGCAGAACTTCTTGGACAACGCCTACAAGCATCGTGATGTAACAACTTATTTTATCAAGCATTAACACTTGAACACTAGTGGCCAAATACTGATTTGATAATTGCTAAATAGTTATGAGTGCCTCTTCATGTGGGTTGGCTTACAAGGTTTTTCTTGGTGCAATACATATGAAAAATACTGTAGAAGGTGAAAGCAATAGGGATTGCGTGAAAATATTGGATTATAGAAACAGAACCAACCGAGATCTCCTTATATCTCTCTAACCAAATACAGGGGCCGGCCGGCTATACCAGGCTCGGGCCTACCATATACACACGCACAACACATATACATTCTAACATGCCCCTGCAGTCGCAGCGTCAATGAGTTGGACGTCGGACGTTGAGACTGGACCGAAACTCCATGAAGACAGAAGTTGGCAGCCCTTTGGTGAAAATGTCGGCGAACTGAGACGTCATCGGGACGTGAAGGATGCGGACAGCTCCAAGGGCCACTCGTTCTCGAACGAAGTGAAGATCATCAATCTCAATGTGCTTGGTACGCTTGAAAGCATCTAGGCCCCTAGTTGGATTTCGGTGATTAATGTCAATACAAGATTACTATGACTAACGTGTGTTTTGCAGAGGCAATTAAGTTAGGTCATTGTAATAGAGATCGATTGGGCAATCGAGGTTGTCATGCCCCTACGATGGATATCGTTTCGGTTTTCAAAGGACGCACGACAAGGTTAAGGATAACTAGTTCTAAGTGTCAATTGGAGTTGGAGAGACACTTAGAGTAGTTTAGGACTTTGTTTTTCCTTTGGCCGTACTATGAAGGGGGGTATGAACGGGTAGCTTGACCTAGTTGAGTCTAGTGAGTTAGGTGTGGTGCACACTTGTTAAAACTAGCTCGAGGCAGCTCCTATGAATGCCTAAGATCCTTTGGAGCAAACTTCATTCACATATGTTCGAAAGTTGGAAGTGAATGGAGGGTCAAACACTGACCGGACGCTGGCTCCGGTGCGACCGGACGCTGGCCGCAGGGTCCGGTCAGTTCGTTTGACTGAGGTGGTTAAGTCTGTTGTGACCGGACGCTGGAAGGTTGTGTGATCGGACGCTGAGGGCTAGCGTCCGGTCGACTCCAGTAAGGGTCCAGACTTGGAAAAGAGTGACCAGACGCGTCCGGTCAGTGTGACCGGACCCTGTGTATCCAGCGTCCGGTCGTTTACAGTAAGCATCCAAGAGCGACCGGACGCGTCCGGTCGGTACTGACCGGACCCTGGCAGCGTCCGGTCATCACTTGAAAACTGGTTCGCGGGTTGAACTGACCGGAGCGTCCGGTCATCACGACCGGAGCGTCCGGTCACCCCGCAGAAGCTCATAACGGTTAGTTTTTCAGGCTGCCTTATAAATAGAAGCTCCACTCGTGAGTGGAGTAACTTTTGCTCATTCCAACAGCTGAGAAACACGTTTGTGAGTGCCAAGAAGAGCAAGGTCCTAGTGAGATGTTTGTGATTTGAGAATCCAAGAGAGTAGCCTCACTAGCAAATCAAGAGTAGCAAAGTGTGCATCCATCTTCTCATTAGGCTTCGCGTGGTCAAGTGAGAGTTCGTGCTTGTTACTCTTGGTGATCACCATCACCTAGACGGCTTGGTGGTGATTGGGAGTTTGGTGTTCACCCGGCGGAGCTTGTGGGTGACCCAACTCAAGTTGTGAGCGGCTTTGGGTGATTCGCCGCGACGGAGTGTCGAAGAATCAACCCGTAAAGAGCACTTGATCCTTGCGCGGATCAAGGGGGAGCTACACCCTTGCGCGGGTGCTCCAACGAGGACTAGTGGAGAGTGGCGACTCTTCGATACCTCGGCAAAACATCGCCGCGTTCCTTTCTCTCCCTATTTACTTTGAGCACTTACTTTGAGTATTTACTTTGAGCAATTCAATACTTGTTTTACATCCATAGAATTGCTTGCTTGAGTAAGGTTGGAACATAGGTGGTGAGTTCGTTGTGCATTAGTTTGATAGAAACACTTTTCTAGGCACAAGGGGTTAATTGGGCTATCCGTAGGATTTGTTTATTGCAAGAGAATTTCGAATTAGCCCAATTCACCCCCCCTCTTGGGCATCTTGATCCTTTCAATTGGTATCAGAGCCTCGTGCTCACGTTTTTAAGCTCAATCGCTTAGAGCAAGATGTCTCACGGGGATGGACCTCCTCCTATCTTTGAGGGAGATGATTTTCCATATTGGAAAATCCGCAAGGAGGCATACTTAGAAGCTCTAGATGTTGGAATTCTTAGAGCCGCCTCTCAAGGGTTCCCCGCACCTAGGAATGCCGCACAACTTCAAGGCGATGAAGTAAATTATGAGAAATGGAATGCAAAGGCTCGCAACACCATTTTTAGAGGCCTTTGCAAAGAGGTGTTCAATCGTGTAAGGAACCACAAAGACGCCCATGCTCTATGGTCGGACGTTTGTGCGCTCCATGAGGGAACCAAGAGTGAGCGTGAGGAACGCTATCATCTTGTGATTAAAAAGCTAAATTCTTTTGAGATGTTTCCCAAAGAAAGTGCTAATGAGATGTATTCTCGATTAAATGTTCTTGTAGAGGAAGTCAATGGGCTTGGACTTACTCAAATGTCACCATCCGATGTTGTGAGAAAAATCTTGAGTGTCCTCCCCATTGATAAATATGGGCACATTGTGACCGTGCTACATCAAGGTGATCTTTCCACCGCTACACCGACACAAATCTTGGGAAAGATCAATGCTCATGAGATGTACATGCACATCACACCACAAGATGGCTCATCCTCTACAAAGAAGAAAGAGAAGGACTTAGCATTCAAAGCTAGCCAAGACAAGGGCAAAGCAAAACTTGAGTATGAGAGCTCAAGTGATGAAGATGATGAAGAAAGTCTTGCCCTCATGGTGAAGAAGACCACCAAGATGCTAAAAAGGCTAAATAAGAGTGGCATCAAGTTTGATGGCAAGAAGAAGAAGTTCTTCACAAGCTCAAGAAGAAAGCCAATCTCCGAGATGGATTGCTACAATTGTGGCGAACTTGGCCATCTAGCTCATCAATGCACAAAGCCCAAGAAAGACAAGTTCAAGAACAAGGGCAAGAAAGATGATTCAAGTGATGAAGATGAAAAGAAGAAGAACAAGCCATACAAGAAGAGAGATGGCAAAAAGAGGGACTTCTACAAGAAGAAGAAGAGTGGCAAGGCCTACATTGTCGGTGATTGGCTCACGGACATTGATTCATCAAGTGGATCATCCGATGATGAGAGTGACGATGAAAAGGTGGCCGCCATTGCTATTGATCTTGCATCTTCACCGCCACCATCGCCATCATCCTCTACACACCTATGCCTTATGGCCAAAGGTGAACGCAAGGTAACTAAGAGTGATGATAGTAGTGATGATGAACATGCTAGTGATGATAGTGATAGCGATGATGATGACTCACCTACATATGATGATCTTGTCAAAATACTAAGAAAATATACTAAGATCATTAGAAAGAGTAGAGCCACAAATGAAAAACTTGATGCTAAAAATGATTCACTCTTAACTAAGTGTGATACATTAGAAAAGGCTAATGATGAGCTCAAAGAAACAAATGATTCTATATCATCCAAACTCAAGGAGCTCAAATCTTCTAAGAAAGAGCTTAAAGATAAAAATGATAAACTTGAGTGGGTGCACAATGAGCTTGTCACTAGTCACCATAAGCTAAAAGATGAATATACAACTCTAAAGATCAATTATGATACCCTTATTATTGCACAAGAATTCTTACCAAATGAGCCACATGATGCTACTAACCATGTTGTTAAGATTGATATAGCTACCTCATGTGATGATTTAATTGATGAAAGCATTGAGCATGGATCTAGTAGCAAGGGCAAGCAAGTGGTTGAGTGCAATGACTATGATGAGTTTGTCAAGCTCAAGAGTGACAATGAGAAGCTCATGAAAGATCTTGAAGAAATAAAAAGTCACAACACCATTGTGCTAGAAACTCTTGATCATGACAAAGAGGTGATCCTTGAGAATGAGAAGCTAAAAGAAGAAATCAAGAAACTCAAGGAGGAAAAGAACAATGATATTCTCAAAGAAGAGAACAAGAAGCTCAAGATGGAGAAAGAGCATCTCAAGGTGGGATTGAGCAAGTTTGCTAGAGGCAAGCATCTCCAAAGTGAGCTACTCATGAATACCGTCATGAAGATGGATAGAAGTGGCATTGGATACATGGCAAGTGTAGAGAAGAAGAAGGCTCAAGCTCAACACCAACAATCAAAGCCAAAGCCAAAGCCAAAGAGATGTTTTGAGTGTGGACAAGAAGGCCACTTTGCTCATGAGTGTCAAACTCCACCACCACAACCCTTGCCCAAGCATGCTAGACCCTTTGCTTTCAATGCTCACTACATGCTTAGAAAAGATTCGAGTGGAAAGATGAAAGTCATGTTCTTAGGTCCCCCCAACAAGAGTAGGCCTAAGAAAATTTGGGTGGCTAAGTCACTTGTTGAGAAGGTGAAGGGCCCTCAACAAGCTTGGATCCCTAAAGCTTGAATCTCTTGTGTGTAGGTGAACTACAAGACCGGTGGAAGTCATTGGGTTATTGATAGTGGTTGCACTCAACATATGACCGGTGATCCACGTATGTTCACCTCACTAGATGAAGAGGTAGATGGACAAGAGAAAATAACATTTGGAGATAATTCTAAGGGCAAGGTCAAAGGATTGGGCAAAGTGGCAATATCAAATGATCATTCCATCTCCAATGTGCTCTATGTTGCTTCATTGAGCTTCAACTTGCTATCCGTTGGGCAATTGTGTGATCTTGGCTTTCAATGCTTATTCACCGAGAAGGAGGTTGTTGTATCCAAGGTAGATGACAATCAAGTGATATTCAATGGATTTAGATACAACAATTTATATCTAGTTGACTTCACCTCCGAAGATGCAAACTTGAAGACTTGCCTATTCACCAAAACAACACTTGGGTGGCTATGGCATAGAAGACTTGCTCATGTTGGGATGAGCTCACTCAAGAAGCTTATGAAGAATGATTTGGTGAGAGGGTTGAAGGATGTGAAGTTTGAGAAGGACAAGCTTTGTAGTGCATGTCAAGCCGGCAAGCAAGTTGCAAACACTCATCCAACCAAAGCTTTCATGTCAACCACAAGAGTGCTAGAACTCCTACACATGGATTTATTTGGACCAACAACATACAAGAGTTTGGGAGGAAATCTCTATTGTCTTGTGATTGTGGATGACTATTCAAGATATACATGGGTGTTCTTCCTTCATGACAAATCCGAAGTTGCATCTTGTTTCAAGAAGTTTGCCAAGAGAGCTCAAAATGAATTTGAAGTGAAGCTCAAGAAGATAAGAAGTGACAATGGCAAAGAGTTTGACAACACAAACATAGAAGCTTATTGTGATGAAGTTGGAATCAAACATGAAGTCTCCGCAACCTATACTCCTCAACAAAATGGTGTAGTTGAGAGGAAGAACCGGACTTTGATCACTCTTGCAAGAACAATGCTAGATGAGTACAACACTCCCGAAGCTCTATGGGCGGAAGCAATCAACACCGCATGTTATGCATCCAACCGCCTATTTCTTCAAAAGTTCCTTGTCAAGACACCATATGAGTTGCTCAATGGGAAGAAGCCGGACGTCTCCTTCTTTAGGGTGTTTGGTTGCAAGTGCTACATCTACAAGAAGCGGCAACACCTAGGGAAGTTTCAAAGGCGTTGTGATATAGGTTTTCTTGTTGGTTACTCATTGAAGTCCAAAGCATATAGAGTATTTAATCATGCCACCGGCTTGGTTGAAGAAACATATGATGTGGAATTTGATGAATCTAACGGCTCCCAAGGAGCACATGAGAATCTTGATGATGTAGGTGATGAACCATTGAGGGAGGCTATGAAGAATATTCCGGTGGGAGACATCAAGCCAAAAGATGATGAAGATGATGCACAAGTCATTAATCAACCCTCTTCATCAAATGTACCACAAGATGGTGAAAAAGTTGGGAGAGTAGAAAATGAAGATACTCATATCTCCCATGAGCAAATGGTGGTACAAGCACAAGATGTTGATGCTCCACAACCTCCTCCTCAAGTGATCAATAGAAGAAATACACCTCTCCTACAAGATCATCCACAAGATCTCATCATAGGGAGTCCAACAAAGGGGGTGATGACTCGATCTCAAAAACTTACCTCATTTATTGCTCATCACTCTTTTGTCTCTTGCTATGAGCCTACCAAGGTAGAAGATGCTCTTAAAGATCCGGATTGGATCAATGCCATGCATGAAGAGTTGAACAACTTCACTCGCAATGAAGTTTGGAATCTTGAAGAGCGACCAAAAGATGCAAGAGTCATTGGAACAAAGTGGGTGTTCCGCAACAAGCAAGATGATCAAGGTGTTGTTGTGAGGAACAAGGCAAGACTAGTGGCAAAGGGGTTCTCTCAAGTTGAAGGTTTAGATTTTGGAGAAACCTTTGCACCGGTTGCAAGATTAGAAGCCATCCGTATCCTTCTTGCATATGCATCACATCATGAAATGAAACTATATCAAATGGATGTGAAAAGTGCATTCTTAAATGGCTTTATTAATGAACTAGTCTATGTTGATCAACCTCCCGGGTTTGAAGACCCTAGATATCCTAATCATGTTTATAGGTTGTCCAAGGCACTATATGGGCTTAAGCAAGCCCCAAGAGCTTGGTATGAGCGCCTTCGGGACTTCCTCATTGAGAAGGGCTTCACCATTGGGAAGGTCGACACCACACTATTCACCAAGAAGCTTGATGGGCATATCTTCATTTGTCAAGTATATGTTGATGATATCATCTTTGGATCATCAAATGAAGACTCATGCAAAGAATTTGGTGAATTGATGTCTAAGGAGTTCGAGATGTCAATGATTGGCGAGCTTACATTTTTTCTTGGTTTTCAAGTCAAGCAAATGAAAGAAGGCATATTCATCTCTCAAGAGAAATACACAAAAGATCTTCTCAAGAGATTCAAGATGGATGAATGTAAGCCAATCAAGACCCCAATGCCTACCAATGGACATCTCGACCTAGATGAGGGAGGTAACTCGGTTGATCAAACTCTCTACCGTTCTATGATTGGTAGCTTGTTATATTTAACCGCATCTAGGCCCGACATCATGTTTAGTGTGTGTATGTGTGCTAGATTTCAAGCTAGTCCTAAGGAAACACATTTAATTGCCGTAAAAAGAATCCTTAGGTATCTTAAGCACACACCAAGCATTGGCCTTTGGTATCCCAAAGGAGCTTCATTTGAATTAATTGGCTATTCCGATTCGGACTACGCCGGATGCAAAGTTGATAGAAAGAGCACATCCGGAGGGTGCCATTTGCTTGGTAGATCACTTGTGTCTTGGTCCTCCAAGAAACAAAATAGTGTGGCTTTGTCCACCGCCGAAGCGGAATACATTGCCGCGGGTGCTTGTTGTGCACAAATATTATACATGAAACAAACTTTACTAGACTATGGAGTAGTTCTAAAGAAAGTACCTCTTTTGTGCGACAATGAAAGTGCGGTAAAACTTGCAAATAATCCGGTTCAACACTCTCGCACCAAGCATATAGATATCCGCCATCACTTTCTAAGAGATCATGTAGCTAAAAATGATATATCACTAGAAGGTGTAAGATCCGAAGATCAATTAGCGGATATCTTCACTAAACCGCTAGATGAAGCTACATTTTGTAGATTGCGGAACGAGCTCAATGTACTTGATTTTAGTAACTTCACAAAAAATTGAGCTTGTGTTGTCCCTTGCATTCATTGTAAAATACAACATGTTTAATTTGTGGCAATGCATATAGGGCTTGTCTAACATGGTTAAGATAACCGCCGAAAAGCGTGTGAAGAAGCTTAACCTTGGATCAAACTTGACAAGCAACTAGATTTACTTACAAATATTACATATGCATAAATGTTGTTTTGTCATTTTGTTCCATTTGCCCTCTTGTTGCCTATTTTCTTAAAAAGAATTATAGCCTAAGGCAAAATATTTTGAAAAATATGAGGGTTTGAGAGAGGTCACTCACATCAGTCCCAATTGGTGTTTATTTGGATCTTATTCAAGTTGGGACTTGATTGGGAACAGGTAGCGCGAAGGCATGTTGAAGGATTGCTGGAAAAGGTGCACCGGACGCTGCACCGGACGCTGCTGTCCAGCGTCCGATCAGTTCACAGGAGGTGAACTGCTGTTGAAGGAGTGACCGGACGCTGCGTGTGTGCGTCCGGTCAGAAAGGGTCCAGCGTCCGGTCGATGAAGAAAGGGCAAGCTGTACTGACCGGACCCTGCCTGCGTCCGGTCATGGACCACCAGACGCGTCCGGTCACGATTCCAGAGGATTTGGACCTCTCTGGAATCGACCGGACGCTGGGTGGTAGCGTCCGGTCGCTACCACCGGAGCGTCCGGTCAGTGGATCTCGCGCGTCTTAAGGACTCTTTTCCCGTTTCCTTCGCTGTCGCGTGTTGGGGGTTATATATCCGGATCTCCTTTTCTTCTTTGACCTCAGCCCGAGCCGCCGCCGTGCCCTAGCCCACGCGACACCAAGCCGCGCCGCCGCTGCCTCACCGAACCCGCCGCAGCCTCGCTTTCCAGCCCTAGCCCGAGCAGCCGCGTCACCGCCTCCTCGCGTCTCTCCTCGTGCTCGCGCCTCCGTGCACCTGTTCAGTCGCGCCCGCGCCTCCGTGCCCCTGCCAGCCGCGCCGGCCACCTCGCGCAGAAGTTCGCCGCCCCACCGTTGCCAGACTGCTCATCTTGCCCTATCCTCCCATTGGTTGGTAAGGCGATTTCTGCGTTTCTATCTTGATCTCCAATTGTGATCTCGATCAATTCTAAATACATTGATTCCCCATTGCATTCAGGGCGTTTGACCTAACCCTAGCCGGTTCCGAGATCCCCCGCGTGACAACTTACCTCTTCTCGGTTCGCGGTTCGTCAGGTAGAAAGCCATACGATTCAATTTCGCATCTACATTGCTTTCTCTATTAGGATTTCGCATCTATTAGATATATGGTATTTATTTGTATATCCATCTATTCTATCATGCAGCGAGTCGGTTCCGTTGTGTTTCGTCTGGCAGTTGGCAGTAAACTCGGAGCCAAGCTCACGAGTAAGGATCGAGGCCAAGCCTCGAAAGCAACAGTTTGACAGTTGATCTTCATCAGCGACAGTTCACCATCTTGTCAGTTCAGATGGCTCGCACCAAGAATGTTGGTGGTGGTCCAGGTGATGATGATCGGAGGCCCCCGCCTCGTCAGCCAGCCGGATCCAAAGGCAAGTCAACCAAGCAGCTGACATCCAAGAAGCGCAAGTACCCCGACGCCGAGACAGCGAGAGCAGCAGCTGTTGCAGAGGCCGCAGAGCGTGCCGAGAGAGGTGGTACCCGCAGCGAAGTTGTCATTGCAGATCAGCCAGTTTCACCCGTAGTCAGAGCTGCGATTGAGGAGGCTGAGCGTCGTCATGGTAGTCCAGCTGGGACTGCCACGTTGGCAGGACGACGGGTTGCCATTGAGGAGGGTCCGTCAGCACAGGAGCAGCCCCCACCAGTAGAGCCTCAGCCAGCCCAGGAGACTCAGGAGAGTCAGGAGACCGAGCCGGCACCTCAGCTACGCCGCTCGAGTCATACCAGTGCTGCAGTTCCACCAAGGCCAGTTACACGGCGCAGGGGTTCACGTCCCCCGCCCAGACCAGAGGGTCCGCCTCCAGTGGTACACCTCGACTTGAGGGCCGCTACAGCCAGGCAGGTTCAGCAGCTGCGGTTTGTTGAGTTTGAGATCTGGTTTCCTCCGAGGAGGGATGAGAGAGCAGCTGAGGGGTTCTACACGCCACTGCATGAGGATTTCTACAATGCATATCTTAACAGTGGGGCAGTGTTCAGATCACAGAGGGTCTGTCAGATAGAGTCCATTGTGGCAGCAGCCGGAGAGGGCATTCGGCAATACTTGTCATATTTGCCAGGACTGTCAGATCTGATTGGACGGACAGGGATATATGTACCTTCTTGGGTCCGTCAGTTTTATGCCTCGCTCTATGTTGATCCTCATCACAGATTCATTCACTTTGCTTTCAACGGCAAAGACCACAGAGTGACTAGTGGCAGAGCCAGGGAGATACTGAGACTACAGGAGCAGCCTGTAAAGATGCATGAGGTTTGCTATGGACAGCAGGGGCCTCCCAGGCGTCCTCATGGAGGGCAGGTGCCCCCTACAGATTTAGTGCGGCATTGCTTCAAGGAGCCGTTTGGTGAGGGGTCGAGCAGGAACCCCAGTGACTTGACTCCTACAACGAGGATACTAGAGGCCATCATCAGGAGGACACTGCTTCCCAGGTTGGGATACAGGGAGGGCCTGACTCGCTTACAGCTCTGGCTTCTCAATGCCATCATGCAGATGACAGTGTTTGACATCTGGGACCTCCTTCTTTCTGAGATGGAGGATACTATAGCTGAGGGATTCAAGGGTCGCAGGCAGCTTCCCTATGCTCACTGGATCACCTTCCTCATTCGCAGAGTTGTGATGGATAAGCCCCCTGGCATGATAGATGAGTATACAGGTGCCACCACAGAGTTCCCAGCTTACAACCTGTCACAGCGGATCAGACACGCCACTCCTCAGGCACCCAGTCAGCCTAGCCGTCGCCCCGACGTGCCAGAGTCTGCAGCTCAGCAGGATGAGATCATCAGAGGGATTGCAGCTACTGAGGAGGAGGAGCTAGAGGCACAGCAAGAGGTGAGCGAGTACAGTGATAGCTCCGACGACGACTATCAGCCTATACCTCAGATGCCTCCACGCAGACACGATGCAGAGGCCGGTAGCTCCAGTTCTGCTCCACCTGCTCCACAGACAGACCCCGCTCTCATTGCTATTCTTGAGCGGATGCAGCAGGATCAGACACGACAGGCACAGGAGACAGCTGCCAACTTCGCACAGTTTCAGGCTCGTCAGGACGAGTTCCAGCGGCAGCAGCAGCTCCTTCAGCACCAGCAGCTACTAATGCAGCAGCAGCTCATGGGATTCATGCAGCATGTAGTGACAGCTATTGGGGTCCCAATGCCACAGCCTTCGCCCCAGCTTGCACAGCCTCCTACCACTTCGACGACTCCAGCAGTACAGCCCATCGGGCTTCAGAGTCAGGGACAGCCTCCAGTTCAGTACACGTCACCTCCAGTACAGGTGTCCCAGTGGTTAGCCTCACCGGGTGTTGCCCCGCAGTTCACGCCTTTTCAGACGGGCTTTACACCAGAGCAGTCTTCCTCGCTGTTCGTGCCTGAGTCGTCAGTCTCCAGGAGTCTTGGAGCATCATTCAGCGAGTTGACCGGCATGCCTACTCCGCCTCACATGCATACTGCCGGACCGTCTACAGCAGCTCCAGCTATCATGACCACTCAGAGGCTCCCCTCGTCTGTCGCCTCGTCAGATCCTACGACAGACTTACTTGCAGCGTCACAGGCAGCACCAGCCCCAGCTCAGACCCAGACCGCTTCAGCGACACTTCCTGCTTCAGAGGGTCAGTCAGTTCAGAGCTCAGGATCAGATGATGATGCCGCCCAGTTCCATCTTGCTCCATGTACTTCAGCGCCCGACTCGTCCGCTGCAGCCCCGCCGTCCGACCCTTAGGTTTTGGTGTTTGACGCCAAAGGGGGAGAGGGTTTGAGTATGTAGACTCAGGGGGAGCGAGTTTTAGGGGGGCTAGTTATCTAGTATTAGCTTATTATATACATTTGGAGTTTCATTTGTGTGATACACTATTACTTATGCATTCGTGTGTTTACTTTCATGCATACTATTATATATATGTGATAGTGCTATCTACGTGATATTTGACATGTGTGATTTCTACTTTGCTTTATCTATATGTCATATCACTTGAGTAATGCTCATTTGCCCTTTGCTTCCGCGGTTATACTTCGAAGCAAATGAGCTTTGTAATTAGTACTCATGCTTAATTCATATCCTTTGAGTACATTGTGTTGGCTTGGGTCATATAAGCTTGACTAACTCTTTTGTTCTTATTGACAAAAGCTTATATGAACCAAGCCCGTCAAAAACCTCACTCCATAACATACTCGAGGTGGTATTGTCATCAATCACCAAAAAGGGGGAGATTGAAAGCATCTAGGCCCCTAGTTGGATTTCGGTGATTAATGTCAATACAAGATTACTATGACTAACGTGTGTTTTGCAGAGGCAATTAAGTTAGGTCATTGTAATAGAGATCGATTGGGCAATCGAGGTTGTCATGCCCCTACGATGGATATCGTTTCGGTTTTCAAAGGACGCACGACAAGGTTAAGGATAACTAGTTCTAAGTGTCAATTGGAGTTGGAGAGACACTTAGAGTAGTTTAGGACTTTGTTTTTCCTTTGGCCGTACTATGAAGGGGGGTATGAACGGGTAGCTTGACCTAGTTGAGTCTAGTGAGTTAGGTGTGGTGCACACTTGTTAAAACTAGCTCGAGGCAGCTCCTATGAATGCCTAAGATCCTTTGGAGCAAACTTCATTCACATATGTTCGAAAGTTGGAAGTGAATGGAGGGTCAAACACTGACCGGACGCTGGCTCCGGTGCGACCGGACGCTGGCCGCAGGGTCCGGTCAGTTCGTTTGACTGAGGTGGTTAAGTCTGTTGTGACCGGACGCTGGAAGGTTGTGTGATCGGACGCTGAGGGCTAGCGTCCGGTCGACTCCAGTAAGGGTCCAGACTTGGAAAAGAGTGACCGGACGCGTCCGGTCAGTGTGACCGGACCCTGTGTATCCAGTGTCCGGTCGTTTACAGTAAGCATCCAAGAGCGACCGGACGCGTCCGGTCGGTACTGACCGGACCCTGGCAGCGTCCGGTCATCACTTGAAAACTGGTTCGCGGGTTGAACTGACCGGAGCGTCCGGTCATCACGACCGGAGCGTCCGGTCACCCCGCAGAAGCTCATAACGGTTAGTTTTTCAGGCTGCCTTATAAATAGAAGCTCCACTCGTGAGTGGAGTAACTTTTGCTCATTCCAACAGCTGAGAAACACGTTTGTGAGTGCCAAGAAGAGCAAGGTCCTAGTGAGGTGTTTGTGATTTGAGAATCCAAGAGAGTAGCCTCACTAGCAAATCAAGAGTAGCAAAGTGTGCATCCATCTTCTCATTAGGCTTCGCGTGGTCAAGTGAGAGTTCGTGCTTGTTACTCTTGGTGATCGCCATCACCTAGACGGCTTGGTGGTGATTGGGAGTTTGGTGTTCACCCGGCGGAGCTTGTGGGTGACCCAACTCAAGTTGTGAGCGGCTTTGGGTGATTCGCCGCGACGGAGTGTCGAAGAATCAACCCGTAAAGAGCACTTGATCCTTGCGCGGATCAAGGGGGAGCTACACCCTTGCGCGGGTGCTCCAACGAGGACTAGTGGAGAGTGGCGACTCTTCGATACCTCGGCAAAACATCGCCGCGTTCCTTTCTCTCCCTATTTACTTTGAGCACTTACTTTGAGTATTTACTTTGAGCAATTCAATACTTGTTTTACATCCATAGAATTGCTTGCTTGAGTAAGGTTGGAACATAGGTGGTGAGTTCGTTGTGCATTAGTTTGATAGAAACACTTTTCTAGGCACAAGGGGTTAATTGGGCTATCCGTATGATTTGTTTATTGCAAGAGAATTTCGAATTAGCCCAATTCACCCCCCTCTTGGGCATCTTGATCCTTTCAACGCTGATGCTGAACGGGGTTGGAAGACAGTGGCGGAGCCAGGATCTTGAAGTTGGGTATTCCCGCTTCCGAAGCCTGGGTTTTAAATCCAATGCATACAGCTGGAAAGGAAAGGAGGCGATGAATAGGTAGCTGTGGGCTGAGTTTCTACTCAAAAACAGCGAATTAACACCAATATACATTATACATATGAGTATATACACATATAAAAGTGTACCAAAATAGCTGGGTATTCCCGGGAATACTGGGGAATACCCTTGGATCCGCCCCTGTTGGAAGACATGTATACGGTGCTAATGTTGTCGCAATAGACTAGGATCGCCTGGCGCAGAGGTGTGTGCAACTCAGCCAGCAGCTGGTGCAACCAGGAAGCCTTAGCGACGGCATTGGCAACAGCACGATACTCATCTTCATCTCTGGAGTGGGAGACAGTGTTCTGGCGCTTGGAGGACCAAGAGACCAAGTTGTCGCCAAGGAACACAACATAGCCCGATGTAGACTTACGAGTGTCGGGATAACCAGCCCAATCGGCATCTTAGTAGACCACAAGCTCAGACTGACAAGAAGCACGCAGATGAAGACCCAAGTCCAAGGTGCCACGGATGTAGCGTAGGATGCGCTTCAATGCTGCTAGATGAGGCTCGCGCGGGTCATGCATATGGAGACACACCTACTGAACAGCATATGCAATATCGGGCAGTGTGAAGGTGAGATCAGTGTGAAGGTGAGATACTGCAAGGCTCCAGCGAGACTTTGAAAATCCATAGGATCTGAAATAGGTGCACCATCAGCAGATAACTTTGGGTTGAGATCAACCGGAGTGGAGCACGGCTTGCAGTCAGCCATGCTAGCACGATCCAGGATATCCAACATGTACTGGTGCTGTGACATGAACAATCCAGAGGTAGTCCGTTGAACATGCATACCCAGAAAATGATGAAGCTCGTCCAAGTCCTTCATAGAAAATTCTTGCTCAAGGGCTGCAATGATGCAACAAAGCAGATCCGTAGAGGAGGCAGTCAGCACAATATTGTCCACATACAGCAAGAGATAGGCAGTGTCGCTGCCACGATGAAATACGAACAGCGAGGTATCTGACTTGGCCACCACAAAACCCAGGCGAAGAAGAAAGGTGGCGAAGCGACTGTACCATGCACGAGGCGCCTGTTTCAGCCCATAGAGAGACCGATTCAGGCGACACACGAAGTCCGGATGAGAAGAGTCTTCAAATCCTGAGGGCTAAGCGCAGTAGACCGTCTCTAAGAGATTCTCGTGAAGAAAAGCGTTCTTCACATCAAGCTGATGCACTGGCCAGTGGCGAGAGACAGCGAGAGAGAGAGAATCGTTCAGACAGTAGCGGGTTTCACAACGGGGCTGAAGGTCTCATCATAGTCAATGCCTGGGCGCTGAGTGAAGCCCCAAAGAACCCAACGGGCTTTGTAGAGCTCGAGGGAGCCATCTGCCTTGAACTTGTGTTTGAACACCCACTTACCAGTCACCACATTGGATCGAGGCGGCCGCGGAACGAGATCCCAAGTGTGGTTGGCAAGAAGTGCAGAGAACTCCTCCTGCATAGCTGCACGCCAATTGGGATCGGTGAGAGCGGAGTGGTAAGTCCGCAGAATGGGCGACAGTGGTGCCGCCTGAAGGACTAGTCGATCCACTGGTTGTCGAAAGCCGGCCTTCCCGCGTGTCCACATGGCGTGCTAATTGGCCACGGGGACAACAGGAGCCGCCTCAGCAGGGAGGCACACAGGAGAAATCGAATCAGCTGTGATCGGTGCAGCGGCCGGAGAAGCAGCACCGGTGGCGACAGGAGCGGTGCTGGTAGTCCGTGCAGGGTGTTGGTGAGGCGAACGGGAGGCGGCGCTGCCATGGCTGCCCTGGCTGTAGTCGAAGTAGGAGGTGGACGCCAGCTGTACGCCGGAGAGGACATGGCTCTCCAGAGAGTAGCAGCCGACAGCGAGTAGAAACACCTCGCGCCAGCGAGCGTAGAAGGTCGAGGCGACATCGAGGAGCGGCACGAGGTTGCGGATGTTCTGCAAAGCCATCGCCTAGGCGTGCAGATTGAGGAGCGCGGCAGCCTCGTGTTGGAGCAGAGCAGCGCGAAGGTGGGGGGCGCCGCCATCTGCAGAGGCGTAGCCCTCATCTTCGCTGGAAGCAGCGTCGTCTTCCGGAGGCAGAGCAGACACGGCGCGCTTGAGGACAGCACGGGGCACGCGTCAGCAGTGTCGCGCTCCTGCTGGGTGAGGGCGGCCTCGCGCTATGCTTCTTCCACGCGAGCGGTGGCGGCATCGCAGGCTGCCTGGGCCGCGCGATCGCGCTCTTCCTTGGCGAGGTGAGTGGTCTCAGCCAGCTGGCGGGCCACGGCGGCGGTGGCATCGGAGGGATCAACAACGACAGCGCCGGTCGCGCTAGCAGCAGCGGCGGAGGCAGGGGCTGCTGCGGCTGGTGGGTCGCCGGCCATGGCAGTGGAGGGCACACACGAGAGAGGCAGCGGCGACGAAAGCGGAGAAAAGGAAAAAAATAGGCTCGTGATACCATAAAAGCAATAGGGATTACATGGAAATATTGGATTATAGAAACAGAACCAACCAAGATCTCATATCTCTCTAACCAAATACAGGGGCCGGCCGGCTACACCAGGCTCGGGCCTACCATATACACACGCACAGCACGTATACATTATTCTAACAGAAGGTATAATATTTTGTCAAAGTTTTTTTTCTTTATTGTTTTAGATAAAGGATAATGGGTTCTGTCCTTTTGCACCATCCAATCCATAAGAACACTGTTGTTTATTACATCGACATATTATATCACGCCAAAGCTGCTTTTCTTGCTAAAATTCCATTTATTTTGGTCATAACATTCATGCGCATGTTAGTTTCTATTTGTCAACCTTGCAGTCAAAAAGAAAATCCTCTCCTACGCGGTCGATGTTGTGCCCCATGATCCACTCAGCCATCGTGCTTGGCGGTGCGAGAAGTCGCCGCTACATCGCCGCCCGTCACGACACCAGCGTCAGGGTCGTGCATCCGCTCAGCTCGTCCGGGGCCTCTAGTACCGTGGTCAGGAGATGCTGACATGACGAGCTGGCCCTTATCCCTATCCGCTACGTTTGGGTCCGCGCATCTCTCATCACCGTTGCGCTACCCTGCCAGATGAGGATGAGTGCTGCCGTGCTCCCCTCCTGCGCATGTTTGGGTCATGCATGCTCCAGCAAGCACTCCACCTCCGTCGCGTCGGATTCCACCTGGGCTTCAAGGCCGCCACTTGCAAGTTGTCGCAGCGGCGCCTCAGGTGCCATGGCCTCCACCACCTGGCACGCTCATCCCCCGTCGTCGCAATGGCAAGGTGCCCGTTGGTGCTGCCAACATTCAGCGCCGACTCGCTCGGCATCCTAGGCTGCGGGACGTCTCTGGAGCCTGACCAAGGTGGGAGGCTGATGCTCCAGCCTGGCTTCTTCCCCCAAGCCGGCTGGATTATCTTCTCCAACTCCAATAGACAGAATGATACATCCTTGGTCCCTCATAGTAGTCGGCTGGCGGCTAAAAACAAGAAGAGGGTTGTGAAGCCAGAAAATCCAATGTACTACTTGAAGAAGTGGGGCATGCCAGTCGAAAGTTGTGAGCTTGACACCTCGGCATTCGAAAGTTGTGAGCTTGTCAGTTGGCACGCTCGCTGCTGGGCTGAATTAGCTTCAGCTCTATTGATGTCTTTTGTCGCAAAAGCTTCTGCGTATAATTGTATATAAGTAAAATGTTGTAGCGCATACCTTCGGCTTCACTGCGGGGCAACAATCGCTGTCCTCAGGGAAGTTCGAACGGTATGCGCTGTGTAACAAACTCTAATCTCCTCTTAATGAAAAACTGGCTGACGAGGCCTGTTCGCGAAAAAAATAAAAACTCCGAAACCCATGTTTACATGACTATAGGTAGTAAAATATATAGAATATCGAGGCATCTGGTATATAAATTGTGTCAATAAAGACGCAATGTAATAAAGCATCAAAATAATAAAATAACAAAAAGAGAGAAGGTACTCAAACAGAGCAAAAGCTGAGCTTACAAGATGGGACTCAAGCGCATAGGTGTTGATCTTTTTCCTTATCCAAGATGATGTCCCAATCTGATAGGGTTCTTTCAGTGATGGGTAGGTCACTGAACTTTTTGGCCTCTTGTTTTCTTCACTGCTTGACCTCTCATCATTGCTTTTACGTTTCCTGATGGGAGGTGGTGTTTCCTGTTTTTCAGTATCTGTCAATGAGAAGGTAAAAGTTATACGCATATCCTCATACCTGCTAGTAGATATACACGAAACATCAATTCATTTTCTCACTTAGTTGAATCCCAGCGTTCTGGTTCTTGAAATCTTTCTGCAATCCACTGATTCCGAATGCTTTGAATTTGAAAACCATGTTCCCTTCATATCTCAAGAGCAAAACGTCGCCATTACATATTCCATGGAACTCCAGAAACTGTGACCAGCCACCTGTGAAGAAGATGCCTGATTGATCGTTCTTAAGCTCAATATGCCAAAATTTGCCAAGGGGGCTGAGAATGACGGCCGTCTGGCTGTTTAGGCACTCTTCTGTGATGTAATGTTTCACAAACCTAGCAGGCAGTATCTGCAACAGCATATGTATGAATGTGAAAAGGCACAATGTTCATGATACATCTCAAGTTTAAATGTTCAACAAGATGTATATTCTTATGATCTTATCGATCAGAATATAGTATCCAGAGTTTGCATACCATCTTTTCCGATAAATACGGATGAAAAATCCTGATGAACTGTGGCTTGCAGATAACACCTTTGCTGCTTCTGGATGTCATAACTGAAGAAAATGTGATTTAAGTATCAATGTAAACTGAAAAATGATACTACCTCCAAGTCCAAATGCAGATCATTTTAGAATTCTAACCGTAGCCAAACCTTTTTAACTTGACCATCAATATACAAGAAGCTACATAAATTTAGAATACATAGTTGATGTTTCCCATCATGGAAAATAACCTTTATACTATATATTTTTCGCTATTTGAAATGGTATATTTTCAATAAAAATTACAAGTCAAAGCATTATATTGAAGACCACTGCCGTAAACACTCTACATTTAGAATCAGAAGGTGTAGTATACTTAACTAATTACTAAAAATGATGCTACCAATGACCATACATTGTATGTGCAATAGGTTCAACTGCGATCCAGGGGACCATTTAGAACCCATGAATTCCACCATTTGCAAGAATTTTTTTAAAAATAGTTCAAATTTCCGCATGAACAGGAAATAATCGTCTTTCCAAAGCACCCGTTCCCAATTCTAGTTTAACACAAGATCAGTTCTTTCTTCTTTTTTTTTTGAAGGGAGATCAGTTCTTTCTTAGATTGCATGGAAACATCAATTCTGAGTTTCTGACTAGTTGAATGGGCTATATGTTTTCAGCATTGCAATCTTGAAGTCCTCGATTAAGTTTCTTAACATCCCACGCCAAATAATTAGGAGATTAGGATCACTAAATTAATTAGCATCACCCAAGATTTGCCTGTAAATATTGTTCACCTGCAGCCGGAGTGCCGAACTCCTTAATGCACATGCTGGTGTCGAAAACCTTGACGGTGAGCGCGCCGCCGCCCTCGTGCCGGAGCACGACGAACCAACCGAGATCGACGCCGTGCGCGGCCAAGAACTCCGCCCACCCGCGCCCCAGGAACGCACCGTCGCCGTCCCGGCCCACCTCCACACGCCACACCTTGCCGAACGGAGAGACCACGAGGGCCGTCGGCTCTGGCGCCCCTTCGCCTCCGCCGTCGCCGGCGTTGAAGCACCCAGCGAGCTCGTCGGAAATGCGCTGCGGAATCAGTTCGTGAGTTTAGTAGATCGTCAGCACAGTGAAGCGTCGATCGGCGATTGAGATCGACCGGCGATCGAGGGAGGCTGTGCTTACCAGCTTGTGGAAGGAACGAGGAAGCAGGACCTTGAACTGCTTCGCCATGGCGCGCGCACCAGGACCAGGGTCGCTGGGCAATGGCATGGCGATGGTGGACGCTGCAGCGTAGGAACGGCCGTGTCCTTGAGTCAAGCAGATAATCAGGCAATGACGTTTAGGTTTCCTTCTTATCTTAATTAATATACATGTGCAAAATCAGCGCCGTTTGTTTATAAATAAAGGAAATAAAAGCAACTCCATGTATTTTCCATAACTAGCAAACGTAGCAAACGTGTCGTGCGATTGTAAAAAAAACTATAATGATATAATTAAGACGTGGACGGACGGGCGCCTCTCTCCACTCACTCTCACACGCGTTGCTCGCCCAGCGACCCTATCCGGTCGTCGCGTCTGCACGCCCTGATGCTCGCTGCGTCGTTTCCTCCCTGCGTCGCCATGCCCATCCACCCACCCCACTCTGCCTCGCCCCCGCTGGTCCCCTGCAGCGCCGCGCCCCATCCCCAACGGCCTCCTCCACGCTGCCTCCTCCGCGCTGCATTCCCCACCGTGCCCAATCTGCCTCGCCCACCTCCACCGCGCTGCCTCCTCGGCGCGGTCGGCCCACTCGCCGCGGCCGCTCCACCGAGCAGGCGAGTCTCCATGATGGATGCTCCAGCAAGCAGGCGAGGGGGCCGAGATTCATGTGACGCCGCGCCTGCCAGCGAGTAGCCCATGCCGCTACCACAAAGCGAGGTCCATGCGCTGCCGTCGACCTCCGCGCTGGCGTGCCTCCATTCATCCAAGTAAAGCCCATGTTACAAGAGTATATTTCAAGTGTTTCAGATGTTTCATCTGGATGTTGCAAGCGTTTTATCCGGATGTTGCAAGGAATGTTGCACATGTTGTAGTGCCTATACACGTATGTTTCAAGTGTATATTCCAAATGTTTCATCTCATTTTTCAGAATTATATTTGCAATTGTTTCATCTAGATGTTGCATATGTTTTCATACATATGAAGTGTTTTTAGGTGTTTTTTTGCAAGTGTTTCATACACACGTTTCGAGTGTTTCAGATGTTTCGTACATATATTGCAAGTGTTTTATCTGGATGTTTCAAAAGTAGATCCAGTGTTGTTGCTAGTGTTTTAGATGCATGTTTCATGTGTTTCATCTGCCTTCAGACGTACGTGGCAAGTGTTGTATCCGGATGTTTCAAAAGTAGATCGGGTGTTGCATCTCTGTCTTCGCTTTCTGCTACCTCACCTTCTTCTCGATGTCTCCTCCTCCTCCCAGCGCCGGCTTGGCATCCGCCGCCCCTACCCTCTTTTTGGATGCTGACGTAACCACCTACTGTAGTCACCTGTTGCAGCTGCTGGTCGCATGCATGCACGTGAGAAGTGGAGGGGGCGCAAGTGGGGACTCCCCACATGCAGTGGGGTGCACGAGATGCAGGTGCGCGCGGGGGGGGTGGGGTGGGGGGGAGTGTAGGCGGACATCCAGGCGCTAACACTGCCGAAGAAAAAGAATAAATGCATCTTGTAATTAGAGTCTGTATAGTCATTGTATGTGTTATTCTAACTCATATGAGAACGGCTCATGAATCTGGATCACATACAGAATACGAACGACATGAGGATGTTTGAGAAATAAAAATATCAGACAGAAGAAACCCTTTGTTGTATTATAGTATATTATATAGTATAAAAAAATATGGTGGTGCTTCGCTGGTGATCTTTTATAACCTTTTGTTCTTTATTTTGTAGGTTGTGTTTTCCCCTTAATTTTCGTGTTTTTGCTTCTCTTTTTTTATTGTGGATGTTTTTTTTGTGTGTTTTTCTTCTAAAAAATAGGTATGTTTTCTCTTGACCATGGCACTGTGATGGGCAACATGGGGATTGTTCCTTGACGCCTGGCCACGATTTTTACTCTTTTGCTCTTAGCGGTGATCGACAATTACCAGATCCTTGGAGCTGGTCACCTATAGATCGAGGAAATCCTATATCTGAAGATCTAGGCATAGTAAATACATTTATATGATTTATTTCATTTATATTTTAGATTAAATGAATATATTTAAACCACATTAATTTTCCTTCACCGCCGTTTAGTACCTCGAAACCCTTTCCTTATTGAGCTATCAAGTCACATCTTGCTTTGAATCAACTTTAAGCACATATTGAATACAATTTCATTTGCACTGTTGTCTTCTGCTTGAACTGGATTGTTTCCATGAGTTTCCTTCTCAATGATCTTTATCTATGGACCATTCAAGCATTGACAACTGACCATCAATAATCTTGGTCTCATATCTCAATTATGTCATTTGCTTCACAATGAGTCCCATCACACATGAAACTCAGCTTGTGGGTTGACCATAAACATGTTATTACTTTGTGTTTAAACCTGAAAATGACCCGTCAAAATTGATGATAAAAATGTTTTTAAATTCCTCGGAACACCTACAGAATTATCATGATTATTTCATGATAAATTGGTTTATTTCTACGTCAAAGTATGGTAACTCCCAATTCCGATTATAGTCTTAGTATATTCGGATAATTTAATCTCATCCCTATAGCAACTTTTGCCTGTATTATGATAGCAATGCATTTTTGTATTTTTTTAGGGAACAGGAGCGGCCGAAGTATGGTAACAAAATAAATTAAAACCATATAGGTAGGAAAGATTAAGTTCTGGGATGGCCCATTGGGCCTCATTTAGCCCATTAGCCATTACGGGAGGCCAGTTGCCAAAAAAGTTGCCCTGCCCGGCTCGCCAGTTCTCACGTACAGGCGGATAGTACCAAGCGGCGGCGGCACGACATCCCTGACTCGGAGGCTGAGCCTAGAGCGCTCGGCCTCGGAGGATCTCGTCTCCAGGTGCTCTAGCAACGGCCGCCTAGCGGTCGGCCATCAAGCTTCAGCGTCTAGCCAGCGGCGGATTCAGTGTCTTAACTCTTTTGTCTAAAAATTTATAGGTGCTCCACGGGGTTCCACAGCGCTCGAGCCCCCCCGCCGCTGGATCCGCCCCTGCCTCTAGCCTCCCAACTCCCATGTCTCGCTACCCCGGCGCCAGACTCTCGGCTCCTGGCTTCTTGCTCCTTGCTCCCAGCGCCCAGCGGTCTCCGGCCCAGAACCAGAGCCCCAGACACCACCCAACGCCCAGCATCGGCGCGCAGCGGCTCGGCCAGGCGCAGGCGGCCAGCCCCTGAGGCCGGAGCCCTAATCCCCACTCGGCCACCCCCAGGACCCAATGCTTGCCTCTGACCCTGCTCAAGGCTTGATTCTTGAAGCTATGGTTTCTGTGAAGTGAGAATCCTATGACTGTGATAGTCAAGGTTCTTGGTGATAGTGTGATGGTTGGGGGAGGAGATGAAGCTGTGGGTGTGGGAGAAGAAGCTGGAGCTGGCAGCAGCACCATGAGTAGGCCGGCAGCTCAAATTCTATGCCTTTTTGTTTTGATCATCATTTGATGTGTGGCAAATTATATGGACTATGGAACAAAAACTCTTCTTATATGCTTTTCATTTGAGAGGTAATCATCTTCAATCTCCACCTCTACTATTTGGTTGCCAAATTACCGATTATAATATAATTGTTATGTGATGTACCAATATAAATATGGTATACATATATGTGGTTAGATCAGAATATCGGTCAAGTTTAGTATATGTATATGGCAGTTGCCCTACCTGAAATTTTTGGCTGAGTCCGCCATTGACCAAAAGCACATATTCTAGTGCTGACTCGCTGCAACTAGGAAGCCTGCAAGTGTCTATATCAGTGACGTTGCACTAATGTCTGATCGTGAATATATTCTTTCAATCACTGATTCATTGGCTCGTGATTCATTAGCGGTAACGCCGGATCACCATTAATTGGCCATAACATGAATACTTGACATAAGCTAGTTTTATGTACATAGTTAAGCCAAAAATCTAAAATATGTAACTGCAAGAAGATAGGACATCCATAGGAAGCAAAATACAGCATATTAACACAATGAGCTAGTTTAATTTCATGCAGTCAAGCTAGAGTGTTGAAACATGTAACTGCAAGTTGCTGGGACATCAGTAGGCAGCAAAGTTCCCTACAGAGAGGTGTTGAAGCCACGCACTCAACAGCCCAAGCCATAGCTTAGTGACAACGTGTGATGACGACATGCCACAGCTTGGTTTCGATGACATTGAAGGTGCAGACGTCACCAACCTTCACTTTGTTCTCCCTGCAGAACCTTTTCCATCCCCGCTCAATAACGTAACTACCAACCTTTTGCCAGAGACCACCAACCTGCCAAGAATTATTGCTGTTGATTGAGGTCTTGAGTGTGATCGTGCAGTGTTGCTGCAATCCAATCTGATCGCAGAAGTCCCGTGCCAAAGACTGCAATAATCGCAATCACGTTAGTTACACAACTGATTATTGTAATAAACTGTATATGTCAGTTATTGATGTATATATCACAGTGGATACAAACCACTAATATATCTTAATTCTTGTTCATGTAGGTTTGAGTACTATACTTTTTGATAGCGCATGTGCATGTATGCTCTGATGACTAATTAAAAATATCAAAACGAGGTGTTCAATCAGTTCATATTTTGAATGACTTTAATTTAACCATATTCCTAACTTCCTAGAATCAACGGGAGAATGACCATTCTTACAAGATGCTGTGTTATTGAGTATGTATTCATCTCCTTCCGTATCCATGATGGCGGCCCAATGTCGTAGACAGATTTTGAAACCTGCTTGCTCAAAGATGTCATGGAGGATTTTGGCTTCTTTGTTCCTTCACTACTTGAACTACCCTTGTTGGTCTTGTGGTCCCTACTGGATGAACAAGGTGACTCTTTTTCCTTAAAAGTATCTGCTAATGTTGCTGCATCATAAAACAAAATGAACATGCACTTTAGTATTTAACTCACATTCAACCTATTGTGAACAATCTCTACATATTAAAAATAAACTGATTTATATTTGTGCTTACAGTGTGTGATAGTGACATGCCACAGTGTGGTTTTGATGATGTTAAAGGTGCACAGGTCGCCTGTCTTGAGCCTGTTATCCTGGCAGAAGCTCTTCCAGCCCTCTCCAATAATATAGCAAGAGTCCTTGTATGCAGCACCACGCACCTGCCATGATTTGGTGCTGTCTATTTCTGTCTTAAGGGTGATTGTGCAAGTAATCCGGAACCCAATCGAATTGCAGAACTTCTTGGACAACGTCTACAAGCATCGTGATGTAACAACTTATTTCATGAAGCATCAACATTTGATCGCTAGTGGGCAAATACTAATTGGATAATTGCTAATTAGTTATGAGTGCCTCTTCAGGTGGGTTGGCTTACAAGTTTTTCTTGGTGCAATACATATGAAAATACTGTAGAAGCCCTAATATTTTGTCAAAAATGCTTATTTATTTTTTACACAAAGGACAATGGGTTCCATCCTTTTGCACCATCCAATGCATAAGGCCACTGTTGTTTATTAAATCGACCTATTATATCATGCCAAAGCTTTTCTTGCTAAAGTACTATTTATTTTGGTTATAGCATGCATCATGTTAGTTTCTATTTCTCAACCTTGCAGAAAAAAGATCCTTTTACTACAATTGCTTATTGCAATGAACCGGATTCTAGGTAGTGAAGCAAAACTAGAGGGTTACAGATAATAGGAGGGATGATAGAAGGTCGATGCCAAAGACTGAATAATCACAATCAGGTTAGTTACACAACTGATTATTGTAATAAGCTATATATGTCAGTTATTGATGTATATATCACAGTGGATACAAACCACTAATATATCTTAATTCTTGTTCATGTAGGTTTGAGTACTATACTTTTTGATAGCATGTGCATGTATGCTCTGACTAATTAAAAATATCAAAACGAGGTGTTCAATCAGTTCATATTTTGAATGACTTTAATTTTAACCATATTCCTAACTTCCTAGAATCGACGGTAGAATGATCATCCTTACAAAATGCTTTGTTATTGAGTTGGTATTCATCTCCTTCCGTATCCAAGATGGTGGCCCAATGTCGTAGACACATCTTGTGTATGATGGAACCTTGCTCAAAGATGTCATGGAGGATTTTGGCTTCTTTGTTCCTTCACTACTTGAACTACCCTTGTTGGTCTTGTGGTCCCTACTGGATGAACAAGGTGACTTTTTTTGCTTAAAAGTATCTGCTAATGTTGCTGCATCATAAAACAAAATGAACATGCACTTTAGTATTTAACTCACATTCAATCTATTGCGAACAATCTCTACATATGAAAAAAAAAATTATTTGTTCTTACAGTGCATGATAGTGACATGCCACAGTGTGGTTTCGATGATGGTGAAGGTGCACAGGTCGCCTGTCTTGAGACTGTTCTCCTGGCAGAACCTCTTCCAGCCCTCTCCGAGAATGTAGCGATAGTTCTTGCATGCAGCACCACGCACCTGCCATGATCTGGTGCTGTCCATTTTTATCTTAAGGGTGATTGTGCAATTCATCTGGAACCCGATCCAATCGCAGAACTTCTTTGACAACGACTACAAGCATTGTGATGTAACAGCTTATTTCATTAAGTATCAACATTTGATCGCTAGTGGGTAAATACTAATTATTGGATAATTGCTAAGTGCCTCTTCATGTGGGTTGGCTTAGAAATATATATGAGAAATACTGTGGAAGCTCTATTATTTGGTCAAAGTTTTTTCTTTATTTTTTTAGATAAAGGATAACGGATTCCACCTTTGCATTATCAAATGCATAAGTCTACTGTCGTTTATTACATCAACATGTTATATCATGCCAAAGCTTTTCTTGCTAAAATACTATTTATTTTGGTTATAACATGCATGCATGTTAATTTTGATTCCTCAGGAAAAAAAAAATCCTCACTTCAGTTGCTTATTGAAATGAACCAGATTCTAGGTTGTGAAGAAATACTAGAGGGGTACAGATAAAAGGAGGGACTAGAAGTTATACTATATCCAGTGAAGAATACTGTAAGTTCAGATAAGGAAAGGATGCACAAAACAAGCTGTGCCATAAAAAGTCTGAAACCCATGTTTACATGACTGGAGTTAGTAACAGATATAATTGTATGATAAAAGACGCAATGTAATAAAGCATCAAAATAATAAAATAACAAAAAAGAGAGAAGATACTCAAGAAGACCAAATGCTGAGCTTACAAGAAGGCGCTCAAGTGCATAGGTGTTGATCTTTTTCCTTATCCAAGATGTTGTCCCTATCTGATAGGGTTCTTTCAGTTTCAGTGTTGGGGATGTCACTGAACTTTTTGGCCTCTTGTTTTCTTCACTGCTTGACTTCTCATCATTGCTTTTACGTTTCCTGATGGGAGAATGTGTTTCCTGTTGTTTTTCCGCATCTGTCAATGAGAAGACAAAAGTTATACACATACCCTCATGTCTGCCAGTAGTCTCAATACACTAAACAGCAATTCATTTTCTCACTTGGTTGAATCCCAGCGTTCGGGTTCCTGAAATCTTTCTGGCGTCCACTAAGTCCAAATGCTTTGAATTTGAAAACCATGTTCCCTTCATATCTAAAGAGCAAAACGTCACCATTACATATTCCATGGAACTCCAGAAACTGTGACCAGCCACCTGTGAAGAAGATGCCTGATTGATCGTTCTTAAGCTCAATATGCCAAAATTTGCCAATGGGGCTGAGAATGATGGCCGTCTGGCTGTTTAGGCACTCGTCTCTGATGTAATCTTTCACAAACCTAGCAGGCAATATCTGCGATAACACATGCAAAGTAAAAAGGCGCAATGTTCATGATACAGCTAAAGTTTAAATGTTCAACAAGATGTATATTCTTATGATGTATGTTCTTATCAGAATATATTATCCAGAGTTTGCATATATACCATCTTTTCCGAGAGATACGGATGAAAAATCCTGATGAACTGTGGCTTACAGATAACACCTTTGCTGCTTCTGGATGTCATAACTGAAGAAAATGTGATTTCCATATCAATAATAATTCAATATGAACTGAAAAATTATACTAGCTACAATTCCAAATGCAGATAATTTTAGAATTCAAGTCACAGCCAAATTAACTTTTTTAACTTGACCATCAATATACAAGAAGTTGCATAAATTCACAGTACATAGTTGATGTCACCCATACTGGAAAATACTTTTACATTATATATTTTTCTCTATTTGAAATGGTATATATCTCGATAAAAAAATACAAGTCAATGCATTATATTGAAGACCGTGTCGCTACCGTAAACACCCTGCATTTGGAATTAGAAGATGTAGTATATTTAATTAATTACTAAAAATAATGTTACCAATACAATATCATCATTAGTTACAAGTGCAATAGGTTCAACTGCGATTCATGGGACCATTCAATTAGAATTGATCTTTTTTTTTTCATTGACTAGTAGAGCTCAAATCTTAAAAATTGAATGTGCTATATATTTTCAGCACTGCAATCTTGACGTCCTCGATTAAGTTTCTCAACGTCCCAGACCAATTAGGAGATTAGGGTCCCTAAATCAATAAGCATCATCCAGGATTTTCCTGGAAATAAATGCTTACCTGCAGCCGCAGCGCCGAACTCCTTAATGCACAAGCTGGTGTCGAACACCTTGACGGTAAGCGCGCCGCCGCCCTCGTGCCGGAGCACGACGAACCAACCGAGCTCAACGCCGTGTGCAGCCAAGAACTCCGCCCACCCGCGCCCCAGGAACGCACCGTCGCCGTCCCGGCCCACCTCCACGCGCCACACCTTGCCGAACGGGCTGACCACGAGGGCCGTCGGCTCTGGCGCCCCTTCGCCTTCGCCGGTGTCGAAGCACCCGGCGAGCTCATCGGTGATGCGCTGCGCAATCAGTGGGTTTCGTTAGCACAGTAAAGCGTCGACCGGCGATCGAGGGAGGCTGTGCTTACCAGCTTGTGGAAGGAAGGAGGAAGCAGGACCTTGAACTGCTTCGCCATGGCGCGCGCAGCAGGACCAGGGTCGCTGGGCAATGGCATGGCGATGCTGGACGCTGCACTGCAGCGTACGGCCCGGTGTCTTGAATGAGGTTACGAAGCAGAGGATCACAGAACGACTCTTCGGTTTCCTTCTCAATTGGAAATAAATGTTTTAAATAAAAATTACTACTGTATGTGAGTAAACACTTGCGTCCGTCTGTGGTCTCGAAATAAGAGCGGGTACAGTAATAATTTTACAGCCAAACAAATATTAATGTAGAAGTCTACCTAGAAGAGAAGAAAAGAGAGCTCGACTCTCGTACAAATAACTAGCTGGGCATGGTAGCCATCTATACAGTGGTGAGTCTAGGTATAAGTGAATTTGAGGAGGATTAGAAAAGAGAAGATGTGATATAGATAAAAAAATAATTAAAAGTTTTTATATATAAATAAGAGACAACTATTATATAACTTAACATTTACTGTTTGACATATAGCTAAATACTTGACCTTATTATTGGACTTGTTCTATGAACATTTCCTGAGATATTTAAAAACCACTCCCAATCTTGATTTTTTGATAAAATTGAAAAAAAAAGACTCTCTCCAATTACTTCTTATCTTAACTCTCAATCTTTTCGCACTTGGGAAAACCGATCCAACCACGGAAAGATACGTGCATACATACAATCTGCCAATCTGAAGATGGAAGGACGTGTAGAAAAATAATGAAAAAGAGAAGGTTGTTTCCAATACAAATGTAAAAAAAAATTCTCCAATAACATCTTATCTTAACTCTCGGTCTTTTCACGAAATCGATCCAAACACAGAAAGATACATGCGTGTATCTAATCGGTCAATCTAGAGATAGAAGGACGTGTGAAAAGAATAAGGAGAAAGGACAAGGTTTTCAATATAAATATATAAAAGAAAGAAAATATTAAAATAACGGAACTGATTTGGAATACAAAAGAAAAAATGTAAAAGTATACAAAGGCCAAGTACTCGTCACATAGACCAAGAAAGCCATTAATTTTTACTAGTCCCCACACGTGATGCTTCGATTCACAAGCAAAACACAATATACGAGAAAATGTCATTGATAGTGTAGTAGCAAGAAAGAAAACGCCGACGACCCTGTTTGGTTTCTATAAGAAGTGACTTATTAAGTCAGGTGATTGAAAAATAGTAATTTATAAGTCATGTCTGTTTGGTTGTAGATGATTTATAAGCTCATTAAAGGTGTGGGCCCCACGTGAAAAAGGGTGACTTATAAGTTTTAAGCAGGGGTGAACCAACTTAAAACTTATAAGCATGGGTGACTTATAAGTTGGTAGTGTTTGACAAAATAAGTCACTTTTTTCACTTTTTAACTTATAAGTAGATGACTTATTTGGAACCAAACACGGCCTGCATATAGATATGGTGCATGCAGGCATGCAACAGTAAGCCGAGGAGGCGTCTACTTAAATGTTGCATGTGCGTGAAAATAAGCTTCAGACCTTGGATACTGAAAAGGCAACAAACATGCTCCTATTTTTTTGTGACATGAAAGTTTTAGCGATTTTTGCAAGCCAATCGTAGATCAGTTGGTCCACCTGGGTTCAAGTTCTCGGCTAGGGATGAGTGTGTGTGCGTGTTGTGAGCGTCTACATCGTAATGTGTAATTAAAAAAAGTTTTAGTAATTTACCAATTAACTTTTTTTTTGAAAAAATTGGATATACTCTAACTAACTCCCAGAGAAAGAAACAAGTTTGTTTTAGTTGCTTGTACTGCTAAATTTTTGAAAGGATCAAGATGTCCAAGAAGGAGTGGATTAGGCTAATTCTATTTTTTTTGCAATAATTAAACCCTACACCTAGGGCACTTCACCCCTTATGCTTAGAAAGTGTTTCTAATGTTCTACCGCACAAAAGTTTTGCAACCTAAGTTCCAATCCTACTCTAGCATGACAATTCTATGAATGTAAAGACAAGAATCGAATTGCTCAAAGTAAATGCTTAAAGTAAAGAGAGAAGGGGGAACACGGTGATGTTTTGCCGAGGTATCGGAGAGTCACCACCTCCCACTAGTCCTTGTTAGAGCAGCCGCGCAAGGGTGTAGCTCCCCCTTGATCCGCTTAAGGATTAAGTGCTATCTACGGGTTGATTCTTCGACACTCCACCGCGGTGAATCACCCACGACCGCTAACAACTTGAGTTGGGTCATCCACAAGCTCCGCCGGATGATCACCAAACTCCCAATCACCATCAACCCGTCTAGGTAATGACGATCACCAAGAGTAACAAGCACAAACTCTCACTTGACCACAACAAACCTAATAAAAAGGGTGGATGCACACTTTGCTACTCTTGTTTTCACTAATGAGGCCTTAATCTTGGATTCTCAAATCTCAATCACCTCACTAGGACCTTGCTCTCTTTGGCACTCTCAAGGGTGTTACTCAGCTGTTGAAATAAACAAAAGTGATCCCTTAAGTGAATAGAGAAAGTATTTATACCCCCTCATTCAAAACGAACCGTTATGTGCCTGTCCAATTTTCACCACCGATAGCCTGTCATGGGAGTACCCAAGGCAGTATGTTCAGGTTTCAGCTTATGCAAAACTCGACATTAAACACAAAAGACAGTCGATTTATCCTGGTTCGGACCCTCGATCTTTGATCGAGTAATAGCCCTATGTCCAGTTCGGCGTTACCCTTTGCGTTGGATTGATTGTAAAGTGTTGTGTTGTACAATTGTTGTTCAGAGTCCCCGAACTTAGGATCTCTGCCCTCCTTTATATAGTCAGGAGGTCAGAATCCTAGTCGGTTTACAATGAGAGTTCCTAGTAGGATTACAGAATAATACTACTACTAAGATTACAGGGAAAGAATTCTAGTTAGACTAGATCTTCTCCCTTACTTGCAGGGTATCCTATGGGTCCCGCACCGACAAGCCCCCGAGCACTTCATGGTTGAGTTCTAGAAGCCTCGTCTTGTTCCTTCAAGTCTTGTCGAGCAGGAACAAGCATCATCCGAGTGCTTTCTTGAGCGAAACCGTATAGCGCTTCGTGAGATCTTTGCGTGGTGTGTACCTTTTTAAAGAAAAAAGTACTCCCATTTGGATGTAGCCCCTGAGCCTCTTGCTGTTTGGCACAAGAAGCTTGAGGGTCTTTTCTTAAAATTGCCCTGATTCTTCGTCGAAGGGCTCCTGAGCATATACCCGGGTTCTTTGTCGAAAAGAGCTTGGATATAGCTTTGTCCGGGTTCTTTTTGTTGTGTAGCCTTGAAGTCGTCTGTCTTGAAGAAGTCTTCTGAGTGATGTGCGCTTTTTTGAAGGAAAAAGTGCACTCACTGAGTGTAGCCCCCGAGCCTCTTGCTATTTAGAACAAAAAGTTGGAGGGTCTTAAATCTTATGTTGTTTGAAAGACTGTTGTCTTGAAGTAATCCTCTTGGTGACGTGCGCTTTTTTGAAGGAAAAAGTGCACTCACTGAGTATAGCCCCCGAGCCTCTTGCTATTTGGAATAAAAAGTTGGAGGGTCTTGAATCTGAGTTGTTCAAAAGAACTAAAAACCTCTCCTGTTGCAGCCCCCGAGCATATATCCAGGTTCTTTTGTTCAGAAAGAACTCGGATACAGGGTCTTGGCATATTCTCTGGTTGTCTGCTGTTGTCAGATGTAGTTGTATGGTGGTGGTTGAGTGTAAATACTGTTTGTTTACGAGTTGTACAGTGTTGGTATATCCTTTCGAATATGCTTGTCCTTGAGTACTGTTCCTTCACGCCTGAGTCCTCTTTCATTGAATTCTGTCTTTTCACTGTGTCCTTTGTTAGGTTTGTTCCGCTGGTGCTCCTGGTTCATGTGCACCGCTTCTTTGGCCTATAAATATCCTCCTCCTGTGCTATTTTGATTCATCGAGCATTTTTGTTGTGTGGTCTGAAGTCTCCGTAGTCATGAATATGTTAGTTTATAAAGTAGAGCAGCCCCCGGGCATATTTTACAGTTCTTGCGTATCTTGTCGTAGCTGGAGGGAGTCTTGTGATAGGGATTAGAGGTAGACTAATCCCACAGCAGCAATGTACCAGGATGTACGTGGCGGTAGTTGGAGGAAGTCTTATGATGTGGGCTTCGTTCCTTCATCTGGCAGTTCTGGGTTGATCCTCGCCGCCTACCCTGAGACTGTCCGGTGCAGATCAACACCATATCCAGCATCACATCAAACTTGGGTAGACAGATGCCTGCCGGCCTTCTCTGCTCCATGTTGTCCTACCGTGCTGCTGATCTCCGCCTTGGATGCACTACGTCCGTCCTTTGAAGAAAACAGTGTAGCCGAGTGCGGTTTGTTCTACCGAGTAGCAACTTGGAACACGTAGTCGTTCCAGAGCCTAGACGTGTTCGGGTTCCTCTTTGCTACTTTGCTTGTCGTGGTACCGAGTTTGTTGGGTCTTATAAGATATATAATCTTCTATTTTTTGAAACCATTTATAATGGAAAGAATCTTGCCTTCTGAGTTGTCATTCTTTATTCTCCTGATGTCCCGGTTGTTGATGAGATTTCTGAGTTCTTTCTATAAGGACCAGGTTGTTGCGCTCCTTGTGAGGTAACCCTTCTTTGCTTTATTGTTGATGAGTTCTTTTTGTGGTAATATGATAACTCCACCATTGTGCTGGATAGATAAGTCTGAAATCTGCCCGTTGAACTATACCGTTGTGTGGATTTGAGCCGTTCATTATTTTAGCTGCGTCGGTAAATGGACCGTTGCGTCCTCATGCCATGTTAAAATGGGCCTGGTGGGCCACGTTTTTACTAGTGTAAAATCTATCTAAAGGTCTTTCTCCTCCTTTTCTTTGGTACCCTGCCTTTGCCTTGAAACCCTAGCCTTCGCAACTCCGCCATCGCCATTGCCGCCGTCATCTGAGCGCTACCGTCCGAGCCTTCTCTTTCCCTAGTGCCTTTTTGCTTCCGCTAGTACATGGGTAGGAAGAAAGCCACGAGCAAGTCCAAGGCAGCCTTTGTGGACGAGGAATCATCACTTTCCGTGATCGAGAACCAAGAGTTCATGGCCATGAGGGCTGCCCAGAAGGTTTGGCCGGCTCCAATAATGACTAAAGACCAGCTTCACGAGCTTGTTGGCGATGGTCTGATCTAGAGCAAGGACATTGCTGAATGGAGGGCTCTGAGCGAGCATCGGGTCCTTGCTCTAGGTCCTGGTGAGATTATTCTCTTCGTTTCCTTTATCCGTGCTAGACTTTGTCTCCCGGCTTCTACTTTTCTTCATCGGTTTCTCGGCTATTTTGGGATTAGCCTGAATCACCTTGCCCCCAATGTTGTCCTTCATCTTTCCATTTTCATTCATCTTTGTGAAACCTTCCTTGGAATTCCTCCTTCTCTTTCCCTCTTTTGCTACTTTTTCCGCCTGAAGCCACAACCCCGCCGCGATGGCACCAATGTTCTTGGTGGCTGTGGGATCTAGTTTCATTAGGGTCTTAAGAGCAAATTTTTTTACTATGACCTGGTTGATTCTATAAAGGATTGGCGTGCTGACTGGTTCTATGCTGCTAACTTGATTCCTCCTCTTTCTATTCACTCTGGATCTGGTCCCTTGGTTAATGACCAATGGGAAAAGAACCTGGTGATGACTGCTGAGCTCCAGACGATCAAGCCTTTTCTCGAGAAGATTTGCACTCTGAAACAACAAGGCTTGACTGGCTTCGGGATTATTTCAAGTTTTCTTCGCCGCCGAGTTCAACCTTTGAAGGAGCACGAACATTACGGTTTCGAGTACTCTGGGGTGGAGGACCCTTCTCATATGGTCCCTGCCCTTGAGTTGACCGATGAGGAAGTGCTCGAGCATCTCCAGAAGATGCTAAAAGGAGTAAGCGTTGTTCCGCTTGCCGTACTTGAGTACAGCGCAAAGAACCCACCCCCTACTGTGAGTTGTTCTTTTCTTTATATGGGTACTTTTGATTCTCTTTCGTTGTATCCACTTTTGCTTAATCTTCCTTGTCTTATTGTTTTACTCTTTTTATAGGAATTGGGCGTAATTTCGCTGAACCAATTCCCCTTGATGATCTCCCTGCAACTGTGGAGGCTGGGGGTAGTCTTGCTGGGGCGTCCTTGACCAGTAAGTCTCAAACTACCATGATGCTTCCTAGTGTTTCTTCCACATTTTCTAACGTATATGAAGAGTATGTTCCTCATCTAGTTCCTCGAGCTCCTCGTACTTTCAGAAAGAGGGGGCGAGCGGATAGTTCTTCTTCTGCTCCATCTGCTGCCAAGAAGTCTCGCCAGTCGAGTACTCATCTAGGTACTCCAGTTGTAGCTAGCATGCTCTTAGGTGAGCATATTAATACGCTCTGTCCCTTTGCTGTTTGTTTTTATCTTTGACCGAGTACTTTTGTCATTTTTTTAGCTGGCGCTATGGTGGCCTTGGTCGAGAGTGAGGAGGAAGAGGATGATGATGCTCCCCTCGTTACTCGTCGGTGAGTTCTTTTCTTGTTTTCCTATTGTTGAAACCCTCTTCTTGTTTTGACTTTGGTCTTGTTCCCTTGTAGTAGGCGGTCATCTGGTTCAAGTTCTTCGAGGGCTCCAGTACCTGCCACACCACTCCTATCACAGGGTGGTTTGAGTTCCTTTGGGGCTCCAGTACATGCCGCGCCGCTCATGTCGTAGGGTGGCGGTGACGTTTTTGCTGCTGTGGTTCCCCCTATGAGGTCTTCTTTTGGCTTTATGAAGAAGAAGATAGCTGAGTGAGTGAATTCTGGTTTTATTTCTTTGCTTCTATTCTCCTTTTTTCTTATTCTTTTTGACGAGTTTCCTTGTCAACTTTTAGGCCTTCGTCTTCCCCGAGCCTCTAGTCGACTTCTTGTCAAACCTCTGGTGCGCCCTTGCGTACTGAGTCTCAGGACTCAGAACGCACGGTCGCCGAGGTGGCTGTGAGGGGGACAGAGTCCGCTGCTGCTGAATTGCCAGCTCCTAAGGTGACCGTGGCCATGGCGGCGAGTTCATCTGAGGGATTGGCCGTTCTGGCTCCCGAGGTGATCGTGGCCATGGCAACGGGTTCATCAGAGGGATTGGTCGTTGCTTCCCAGGAGATTGCCCTGGTCGTGCCTTCTTCGCCTCGGCCATCTTCTCCCTCTCCTCTTCTTGCTTCTGGTGGTCCGCCTTTGGCTGATGATGTGGTGCAGTAGTTTAATGCCACTCATCGATTGTCAGAGCTAACCATTGCCTGGGGAAGCTTGTCGACCCTTGTGACTTCTTTTGGGGAAAGGCTCCAGGTAAGTTTTTCTGCAATTTTTTCTTTGGATGTTCATTTTTCTTCTATCCTTATGTCTTGTTTTTCTCTCTCTTTTTGCTCAGTCTTTTTCTCATGATCATACCGACTTCTTTTTCTCGTCTGAGAACGAGAAAAAGTTGTCTTCTGAGGTGAGTACTCTAAAGACTGAGCTTGACCTCTATTAGGCTGAGTTGGAGTCTGAGCGTCAGACACATCAGAATGAGGAGAAGGCTCTCTGTGCCTAGGTAGTTGAGGTAGAAAAGCAAAAGGATGCAGCTACTCAGGAGGCCTTGGAAAATGTGGAGGCCATAAAGAAGGAGTGCCATGGTATCGTGAGTTCTTTTTCGCTTCCCTTTGTATTCAAATTCGCTTTTCTGCTGACTTGTCTTTTTTTGCTTGGTCTAGCTCTCTGAGTTGGAAAGCAGAAGCTCTCAGAGGGTATTGAGGAGATGAAGACACTCGTTCAAACTAGCCACAATAAGGCTGAGGAGGTAATTACTTAGGCTAAAGAAGAACTCGCGCTTGCTAAATTGATTAGGCGTGGAGCTGACAGAGATCTTGTGCAGGCCCAAAAGATCGTCGAGGACTTGACTGGCAAGTTGGCAATGGCTACTGAAAACTAGAAAGCTTTGTGGAAGTCTTTTTGGTCAGTAGCCGACCTTCTTCGGACTTCAGCAGACGATGGTCATTCTTGGGCTCAATTCATTCCCTAAGTGCCGACCTATTTCCAAGAGTTCGTGAAGCGGTGTGCCCATCTTTGTACCAGGAACGTTCTTGCCCAAGTCCTAGGTTCTTTCTCCGGACTTCCCTTTGTCCAAAGTTGCTGATGAAGCCGAGAGCCAAGAGTACCTGGATGCTGTTGAGAGGTTGGAGCCTGAGGTCGATGACTTAGCCAGGAAGATTGTAGATAATCTTAACATTGATGTTTCTTCTCCTGATGATAATGCCTAATGTAATCGACCTTTGTATTCTAGCTTCTGTAACAAAACACTATACTTGAAAACTAAATGGAGAATCTTTATTTTTTGTTGATGTCTTCTTTGTCTGTATTTCTTTGTCTTGTAAACAACTCGGCTTAGGTACATCATTGTCTTGACAAACTTTCTTGATCTGTCAAGTGCTTTTCTGGCTTTCGTTTGTGCCTTGTAAACAACTCGGTATATGTAGATTGATGTCTTGATGGACTTCCTTGATTTGTCGAGTGCTTGTCTGGCTTTCGTCTGTGACTTGTAAACAACTCGGTATAGACCATTGTCTCGGCAAACTTTGTGTTCTTGTTAGTACTAAAAAGACTTAGGATATCTCCAGCTTCTTCTCAGCTTAGCTCGGAGTGTGGTCAGCATCTGGTCCTATCTCTGGTTGCAAAAATATCCTAGGACCGGCAAGCCCTCGAGCACTTCATGGTAGAGCTCTGGAAGCCTCGTCTTGTTTTCTTCAAGTCTTGTTGAGCAGGAACAAGCGTTGTCTGAGTGCTTTCTTGAGCGAAACCGTGTAGCGTTTCTTGGGATCTTCTAAGTGTAGCCCCCGAGGCCTCCCCCGAGCATATATCCAGGTTCTTTTGTTCAGAAAGAACTCGGATACAGGGTCTTGGCATATTCTCTGGTTGTCTGCTGTTGTCAGATGTAGTTGTATGGTGGTGGTTGAGTGTAAATACTGTTTGTTTACGAGTTGTACAGTGTTGGTATATCCTTTCGAATATGCTTGTCCTTGAGTACTGTTCCTTCACGCCTGAGTCCTCTTTCATTGAATTCTGTCTTTTCACTGTGTCCTTTGTTAGGTTTGTTCCGCTGGTGCTCCTGGTTCATGTGCACCGCTTCTTTGGCCTATAAATATCCTCCTCCTGTGCTATTTTGATTCATCGAGCATTTTTGTTGTGTGGTCTGAAGTCTCCGTAGTCATGAATATGTTAGTTTATAAAGTAGAGCAGCCCCCGGGCATATTTTACAGTTCTTGCGTATCTTGTCGTAGCTGGAGGGAGTCTTGTGATAGGGATTAGAGGTAGACTAATCCCACAGCAGCAATGTACCAGGATGTACGTGGCGGTAGTTGGAGGAAGTCTTATGATGTGGGCTTCGTTCCTTCATCTGGCAGTTCTGGGTTGATCCTCGCCGCCTACCCTGAGACTGTCCGGTGCAGATCAACACCATATCCAGCATCACATCAAACTTGGGTAGACAGATGCCTGCCGGCCTTCTCTGCTCCATGTTGTCCTACCGTGCTGCTGATCTCCGCCTTGGATGCACTACGTCCGTCCTTTGAAGAAAACAGTGTAGCCGAGTGCGGTTTGTTCTACCGAGTAGCAACTTGGAACACGTAGTCGTTCCAGAGCCTAGACGTGTTCGGGTTCCTCTTTGCTACTTTGCTTGTCGTGGTACCGAGTTTGTTGGGTCTTATAAGATATATAATCTTCTATTTTTTGAAACCATTTATAATGGAAAGAATCTTGCCTTCTGAGTTGTCATTCTTTATTCTCCTGATGTCCCGGTTGTTGATGAGATTTCTGAGTTCTTTCTATAAGGACCAGGTTGTTGCGCTCCTTGTGAGGTAACCCTTCTTTGCTTTATTGTTGATGAGTTCTTTTTGTGGTAATATGATAACTCCACCATTGTGCTGGATAGATAAGTCTGAAATCTGCCCGTTGAACTATACCGTTGTGTGGATTTGAGCCGTTCATTATTTTAGCTGCGTCGGTAAATGGACCGTTGCGTCCTCATGCCATGTTAAAATGGGCCTGGTGGGCCACGTTTTTACTAGTGTAAAATCTATCTAAAGGTCTTTCTCCTCCTTTTCTTTGGTACCCTGCCTTTGCCTTGAAACCCTAGCCTTCGCAACTCCGCCATCGCCATTGCCGCCGTCATCTGAGCGCTACCGTCCGAGCCTTCTCTTTCCCTAGTGCCTTTTTGCTTCCGCTAGTACATGGGTAGGAAGAAAGCCACGAGCAAGTCCAAGGCAGCCTTTGTGGACGAGGAATCATCACTTTCCGTGATCGAGAACCAAGAGTTCATGGCCATGAGGGCTGCCCAGAAGGTTTGGCCGGCTCCAATAATGACTAAAGACCAGCTTCACGAGCTTGTTGGCGATGGTCTGATCTAGAGCAAGGACATTGCTGAATGGAGGGCTCTGAGCGAGCATCGGGTCCTTGCTCTAGGTCCTGGTGAGATTATTCTCTTCGTTTCCTTTATCCGTGCTAGACTTTGTCTCCCGGCTTCTACTTTTCTTCATCGGTTTCTCGGCTATTTTGGGATTAGCCTGAATCACCTTGCCCCCAATGTTGTCCTTCATCTTTCCATTTTCATTCATCTTTGTGAAACCTTCCTTGGAATTCCTCCTTCTCTTTCCCTCTTTTGCTACTTTTTCCGCCTGAAGCCACAACCCCGCCGCGATGGCACCAATGTTCTTGGTGGCTGTGGGATCTAGTTTCATTAGGGTCTTAAGAGCAAATTTTTTTACTATGACCTGGTTGATTCTATAAAGGATTGGCGTGCTGACTGGTTCTATGCTGCTAACTTGATTCCTCCTCTTTCTATTCACTCTGGATCTGGTCCCTTGGTTAATGACCAATGGGAAAAGAACCTGGTGATGACTGCTGAGCTCCAGACGATCAAGCCTTTTCTCGAGAAGATTTGCACTCTGAAACAACAAGGCTTGACTGGCTTCGGGATTATTTCAAGTTTTCTTCGCCGCCGAGTTCAACCTTTGAAGGAGCACGAACATTACGGTTTCGAGTACTCTGGGGTGGAGGACCCTTCTCATATGGTCCCTGCCCTTGAGTTGACCGATGAGGAAGTGCTCGAGCATCTCCAGAAGATGCTAAAAGGAGTAAGCGTTGTTCCGCTTGCCGTACTTGAGTACAGCGCAAAGAACCCACCCCCTACTGTGAGTTGTTCTTTTCTTTATATGGGTACTTTTGATTCTCTTTCGTTGTATCCACTTTTGCTTAATCTTCCTTGTCTTATTGTTTTACTCTTTTTATAGGAATTGGGCGTAATTTCGCTGAACCAATTCCCCTTGATGATCTCCCTGCAACTGTGGAGGCTGGGGGTAGTCTTGCTGGGGCGTCCTTGACCAGTAAGTCTCAAACTACCATGATGCTTCCTAGTGTTTCTTCCACATTTTCTAACGTATATGAAGAGTATGTTCCTCATCTAGTTCCTCGAGCTCCTCGTACTTTCAGAAAGAGGGGGCGAGCGGATAGTTCTTCTTCTGCTCCATCTGCTGCCAAGAAGTCTCGCCAGTCGAGTACTCATCTAGGTACTCCAGTTGTAGCTAGCATGCTCTTAGGTGAGCATATTAATACGCTCTGTCCCTTTGCTGTTTGTTTTTATCTTTGACCGAGTACTTTTGTCATTTTTTTAGCTGGCGCTATGGTGGCCTTGGTCGAGAGTGAGGAGGAAGAGGATGATGATGCTCCCCTCGTTACTCGTCGGTGAGTTCTTTTCTTGTTTTCCTATTGTTGAAACCCTCTTCTTGTTTTGACTTTGGTCTTGTTCCCTTGTAGTAGGCGGTCATCTGGTTCAAGTTCTTCGAGGGCTCCAGTACCTGCCACACCACTCCTATCACAGGGTGGTTTGAGTTCCTTTGGGGCTCCAGTACATGCCGCGCCGCTCATGTCGTAGGGTGGCGGTGACGTTTTTGCTGCTGTGGTTCCCCCTATGAGGTCTTCTTTTGGCTTTATGAAGAAGAAGATAGCTGAGTGAGTGAATTCTGGTTTTATTTCTTTGCTTCTATTCTCCTTTTTTCTTATTCTTTTTGACGAGTTTCCTTGTCAACTTTTAGGCCTTCGTCTTCCCCGAGCCTCTAGTCGACTTCTTGTCAAACCTCTGGTGCGCCCTTGCGTACTGAGTCTCAGGACTCAGAACGCACGGTCGCCGAGGTGGCTGTGAGGGGGACAGAGTCCGCTGCTGCTGAATTGCCAGCTCCTAAGGTGACCGTGGCCATGGCGGCGAGTTCATCTGAGGGATTGGCCGTTCTGGCTCCCGAGGTGATCGTGGCCATGGCAACGGGTTCATCAGAGGGATTGGTCGTTGCTTCCCAGGAGATTGCCCTGGTCGTGCCTTCTTCGCCTCGGCCATCTTCTCCCTCTCCTCTTCTTGCTTCTGGTGGTCCGCCTTTGGCTGATGATGTGGTGCAGTAGTTTAATGCCACTCATCGATTGTCAGAGCTAACCATTGCCTGGGGAAGCTTGTCGACCCTTGTGACTTCTTTTGGGGAAAGGCTCCAGGTAAGTTTTTCTGCAATTTTTTCTTTGGATGTTCATTTTTCTTCTATCCTTATGTCTTGTTTTTCTCTCTCTTTTTGCTCAGTCTTTTTCTCATGATCATACCGACTTCTTTTTCTCGTCTGAGAACGAGAAAAAGTTGTCTTCTGAGGTGAGTACTCTAAAGACTGAGCTTGACCTCTATTAGGCTGAGTTGGAGTCTGAGCGTCAGACACATCAGAATGAGGAGAAGGCTCTCTGTGCCTAGGTAGTTGAGGTAGAAAAGCAAAAGGATGCAGCTACTCAGGAGGCCTTGGAAAATGTGGAGGCCATAAAGAAGGAGTGCCATGGTATCGTGAGTTCTTTTTCGCTTCCCTTTGTATTCAAATTCGCTTTTCTGCTGACTTGTCTTTTTTTGCTTGGTCTAGCTCTCTGAGTTGGAAAGCAGAAGCTCTCAGAGGGTATTGAGGAGATGAAGACACTCGTTCAAACTAGCCACAATAAGGCTGAGGAGGTAATTACTTAGGCTAAAGAAGAACTCGCGCTTGCTAAATTGATTAGGCGTGGAGCTGACAGAGATCTTGTGCAGGCCCAAAAGATCGTCGAGGACTTGACTGGCAAGTTGGCAATGGCTACTGAAAACTAGAAAGCTTTGTGGAAGTCTTTTTGGTCAGTAGCCGACCTTCTTCGGACTTCAGCAGACGATGGTCATTCTTGGGCTCAATTCATTCCCTAAGTGCCGACCTATTTCCAAGAGTTCGTGAAGCGGTGTGCCCATCTTTGTACCAGGAACGTTCTTGCCCAAGTCCAGGTTCTTTCTCCGGACTTCCCTTTGTCCAAAGTTGCTGATGAAGCCGAGAGCCAAGAGTACCTGGATGCTGTTGAGAGGTTGGAGCCTGAGGTCGATGACTTAGCCAGGAAGATTGTAGATAATCTTAACATTGATGTTTCTTCTCCTGATGATAATGCCTAATGTAATCGACCTTTGTATTCTAGCTTCTGTAACAAAACACTATACTTGAAAACTAAATGGAGAATCTTTATTTTTTGTTGATGTCTTCTTTGTCTGTATTTCTTTGTCTTGTAAACAACTCGGCTTAGGTACATCATTGTCTTGACAAACTTTCTTGATCTGTCAAGTGCTTTTCTGGCTTTCGTTTGTGCCTTGTAAACAACTCGGTATATGTAGATTGATGTCTTGATGGACTTCCTTGATTTGTCGAGTGCTTGTCTGGCTTTCGTCTGTGACTTGTAAACAACTCGGTATAGACCATTGTCTCGGCAAACTTTGTGTTCTTGTTAGTACTAAAAAGACTTAGGATATCTCCAGCTTCTTCTCAGCTTAGCTCGGAGTGTGGTCAGCATCTGGTCCTATCTCTGGTTGCAAAAATATCCTAGGACCGGCAAGCCCTCGAGCACTTCATGGTAGAGCTCTGGAAGCCTCGTCTTGTTTTCTTCAAGTCTTGTTGAGCAGGAACAAGCGTTGTCTGAGTGCTTTCTTGAGCGAAACCGTGTAGCGTTTCTTGGGATCTTCTAAGTGTAGCCCCCGAGCCTCTTGCTATTTGGAATAAGGAGCTGGAGGGTCTTGTCTTGAAGTTGCTTTGATTTACATTCAGGCTTAGTTTCAGTTATTTTGCTTTTTGGTTCGGGTGTTAGCTTATTAGCTACCCTCATCGGCGGGCTCAAGCATGTTTTCAGCTCTTTTGCTCTCGGCCGGTATGCTCAGGCGTCTTTTCAGCCATTTTGCTTTTTGGTTCGGGTGTTAGCTTATTAGCTACCCTCATCGGCGGGCTCAAGCATGTTTTCAGCTCTTTTGCTCTCGGCCGGTATGCTCAGGCGTCTTTTCAACCATTTTGCTTTTTGGTTCGGGTGTTAGCTTGTTAGCTACCCTCATCGGTGGGCTCAAGCATGTTTTCAGCTCTTTTGCTCTCGGCTGGTATGCTCAGGCGTCTTTTCAGCCATTTTGCTTTTTGGTTTGGGTGTTAGCTTGTTATCTACCCTCATCGGTGGGCTCAAGCATGTTTTCAGTTCTTTTGCTCTCGGCCGGTATGCTCAGGCGTCTTTTCAGCCATTTTGCTTTTTGGTTGAGCTCATTGGAAACAACTTAGGGAAAGCCATAATAAGACATATGTTGTCTAGAAAGAACCATCTTTATTGATCATGAACATTGATAAGTCATAATAGTACAAATGTTGTCGATGAGCATCATCTTTATTGATCATGAACATTGACCTCTTGTAGCTTGTATATATATTTTCCCTTGAGTTGTTTTCATGCGTAGAATTTTCTTAGCTGACTGATGTGCCATGTATTGTTGACTTCTTTTCTGTCTTCGTTTGTCAACTTGTATGTGCCTGGTCCGGTGACTTTTGTGACGATAAAAGGACCTTCCCATGGACTGAGTAATTTATGGTGTCCGTCAGTTTTTTGTATTCTTCTTAAGACTAGGTCTTCGACTTGTAATGATCGAGACTGGGTATTCTTGTTGTAGTGGCGTCTTAATTCTTAGAGGTATCTTGCTGATTGAAGGGTAGCGTTTACTCTGACTTCTTCTGTACTGTCGAGTTCTAACCTTCGGGTGTGTTCTGCTTCTCCTTCGTCATATTGTTCTATCCTTGGTGACGTCCAGATCAAGTCGGCAGGTAGTACGACTTCTGATCCGTAAACAAGGAAGAAAGGTGAGTATCCGGTGGCTCTGCTTATTTGAGTCCATAGCCCCCATACGACCTTGGGTAATTCTTCAATCCATTTTGATCCATAGTCCACTAGTTCTTCATACAATCTTGGTTTTAATCCGGTTAGTATGAGTCCATTAGCCCTTTCTACCTATCCATTGGCCTCTGGATGTGCGACTGATGCGTAATCTATTCTGAACCCGTAGTCCTATGCCCAACTTTAGAATTCAGCGGCTGTGAAGGGAGAACCCAAATCTGTGATGATTCGATTGGGCATGCTAAAGCGGTGCATAATGTCTTGGATGAACTCAACTGCTTTGGCTGCGCTGTATTTTGCGAGTGGTTTGTACTCAATCTACTTGGTGAACTTGTCAATTGCTATGAAGATGTACTCAAAACCGCCTTTTTCTTTCTTGAGAGGTCCTACTTGATCCAGCCCCCAGCAGGAGAAAGGCCAAGCGGGTGGGATGCAGATGAGGTTGTGAGCTGGCACATGAGCTTGTCTTGCGAACATTTGACAACCTTTGCATCTTTTGATGAGTTCTTCTGCGTCTTTCAAAGCGGTTGGCAAGTAGTAACCGGTGCGGAATGCTTAACCGACTAGTGTTCTTGAAGCGACATGATTTGCACAGCAACCTGAGTGTATTTCATCTAGGATCTCTTTGCCCTCTTCAAATGAGACGCATTTTAGGAGTACTCCTGATGATGCGGCTCTTCTGTAGAGCTTGTCTCCTACTAGGACGTAATTCTTGCTTCTGCGAACAACTCGGGTAGCTTCCTCTTTTTCCACTGGCAACTTATTCTCTTTGATGTAATCAATAAAAACCTAGGTCCATGAAGTGGTGATTATCAAAATCTGGGTGTCTTTGGCTGAGATTTCAGGGGTTATCTCACTGGGTTGTTTGATAGAGGGAGCTGATAACTCCTCTATGAATACACCAGGTGGGACCTTCGCCCTGTCTGATCCAAGCTTGGCGAGGATGTCTGCCGCAATATTAGAATCACGTAGGACATGTAGAATTTCTAATCCTTGAAAATGTTTTTTGAGCTTTCGTATTTCAGCATAGTAAGCGCCCATGTTTTCTTTGGTGCAGTCCCAATCTTTGTTGACTTGATTGATTACCACTGCTGAATCGCCGTAAACGAGTAAACGCTTGATTATGAGGGTAATTGCCACTCGTAGCCTATGGATGAGGGCTTCGTATTCTGCTTCATTGTTTGTAGCTCGCCATAATATCTGAAGGACGTACTTGAGTTGTTTTCCGTCTAGATAAATTAGGAGGACGCCTACCTCGGCTCCGCCTAGCTTGAGTGATCCATCAAAGTACATCTTCCAATGATCAAGGATAGTACTTGACATAGGTTGTTGAATTTTTGTCCATTCAGCAACAAAATCAGCCAAGGCTTGAGATTTAATTGCCTTCCATGGGGTAAAATCGATATTGAGAGCACCAAGTTCAACTGCCCACTTAGATATGCGCCCTGTTGCATCTCTGTTGTGCAGGATGTCTCCGAGTGGGAAATCTGTCACCACGGTAATCTTGTGGCCTTCAAAAAAGTGGCGAAGCTTGTGTGAAGTGATCAGTAGGGCATAGAGTAGTTTTTGTACATGCGAGTACTGGATTTTTGATTCTAACAGTACTTCGCTGATGTAATATATGGGGCGTTGTACTTTATATACATGCCCTTCTTCTTCTCTTTCTATGACAATCGCTGTGCTGATCACAGTGGAAGTTGCTGCAATATACAACATCATGTCTTCGTATTTCTTCGGGGGTGTGAGAACGGGTGAGGAAGTTAGGTATGCTTTGAGCTTCTTGAAAGCTTCATTGGCTTCTTCTGTCCACTCAAATTTGTCTGTCTTCTTTAGCTGTTTGAAGAAAGGTAACCCTTTTTCGCCGAGTCTTGATATGAAATGATTTAGGGCCACCATGTAGCCTGTTAGCTTCTATACATCTTTGACACTTCGAGGAGGGCCCATCTCTGTTATGGCTCGAATTTGCTTGGCGCTTGCTTCGATTCCGCGATGACTGACCAAGAATCCGAGTAGTTGTCCTGAAGGAACTCCGAATACACACTTGTTTGGGTTCAATTTTCACCTCCATCTTTTTAGGTTTTCAAAGGTTTGCTTTAAGTCTTCAATTAGTGTATCCGGGTTCTTTGTCTTTACCACTACGTCATCCACGTATGCTTCTACATTTTTTTTTCGATCTGATCATCGAGGCATGTTTGGATAGCTCTTTGGTAAGTTGCACCAGCATTCTTGAGTCCAAATGACATGGTTTTGTAGCAGTAGGCACCGAATAGAGTGATAAAAGATGTCTTGCTCTGGTCTTGTTCCTTTAATGCAATCTAGTGATATCCTGAATAGCAATCAAGGAAGGATAATAGGGCAGATCCTGCTGTTGAATCAACTATCTGATCAATGCGTGGTAGCCCGAACGGATCTTTCGGGCAGTGTTTGTTGAGATCTATGTAGTCGACACATATGCGCCACTCGTCCGTATTCTTTTTCTATACCAGAACTGGGTTTGCTAGCCAATCTAGATGGAGGATTTCTCTGATGAATTCGGCTGCCATTAGTTTTGTAATTTCCTTTTTAATTGCTGCCTTCTTGTCAGGTGAGAATTGTCGTAGTCGTTGCTTCACAGGCTTGGAGCCTTCATTGATATCAATTCCGTGCTCAGCCAACTCTCTTGGGACCCTGGCATGTCGGCCGGCTTCCAAGTAAAGATATCTTTGTTGTCCCGAAGAAAGTTGGTGAGCGCGAGTTCCTATTTTGCCGAGAGGTGAGCGCTGATTGTTGCTGTTTTGGAGGGATCACCGGTGCCTAGGTCAATTTGCTTGACATCGGCTTCTTTTGGTGGTGCTAAGATGCTGGGTTTTTTTAGCCGATATCACTAGCTCTTCTAGGCTCATTTCTGCTGCAACAGTGGCTATTTCTTTTCTTTCATCGGTGGCTTGTGCTTTTGCTACAATTTGGATTGCTTGAACATCGCAGTCAAAAGCATGCTTCAAATCACTCCAAAGAGAAAGGACACCGTTAGGCCCTAGCATCTTAAACAATAGGTATGGATAATGTGGTATTGCCATGAATTTTGCTAGTGCTGGGCGCCCGAGGATTGCGTGATATGATGAATCAAAGTCCGCAACTTCAAACTTAATGAATTCTATACGGTAGTTCGAGAGAGTCCTAAAAGTAACCGGTAGAGTGATTTGTCCAAGTGTCATTGCTGCCTTGTCGGGTACTATGCCATAAAAAGGCGTGCTTGTTGGTGTAATCATCCCAGCGAGTTGTAGTCCCATCTTTCTTAGAGTTTCTGAAAAATGATGTTGAGCCCAACTCCTCCATTGATTAGTACTTTCGTAACAGTCATACCGGCAATGGTTGGATCTAGAACCAGTGGGTAATGGCCTATGTTTCCTACGCTGGTCCATTGGTCTTCTCTTGAAAATTGGATTGGATACTCTGATCAATTGAGATATCTTGGTGTAGCAGGTTCTACTGCCATGATGGTTCGTAAGGCCAGCTTTTCTTGATGTTTGTTTCTGGAATCTAGAACCCTGGCAAAGATTACTGCTACTGGCCCCCTAGATTTTTGGAATCCCTTATCTTCGTGGTTGTCTTCTTTTTTCTGATTGCCTTCTTTGGTATTCTCCTTACTATCTTTCCTCGTGTATAGATCTTTGAAGGTGTAGCAATCTTCGATGGTGTGATTTCCTTTGGGGTGCAAGGGGCAATGCATGTTTTCAATGTCGTCATACCTTCTGGGCTTGGAAAACTTCCTTGATTTGTCGGTCACTGCTACGGTGTTGTCTGGTCCACGTTTTCTTTCCTATTATCTGTTGTTTCGATGATTTTGCCTATCCAGGTTGTCTCGGTTGTTTCTATCCGGGAATCTTTCTCGTGTCTTTTCCTCTACAGTAATCATCTTTTCCACTGTTCGTCTGAATTCTTCATTGTTTCTTGGATTTTCTTTGCAGAAGTCTTGAAATTGCCACCTAGCCATGATTCCGTGAGAGAAAGCTTTGATTACTTCTCATTGGGTGATGTCATGTACTTGAGCTCGTAGTTCGCCAAATCATCGATAGTAATTTCTGAGACTTTCGCCTCCTTTCTGTTTCAGTCCTTTTAACTCTGTGTGGGTGATTGGGTGTGTAATGATACCCGCAAAATTTTCATAGAAAGCCCTTTGCAAGTCCTCCTAGTTTCTGATTGATCCTAGATTCAATTTGTCAAACCATTGAAGAGGCATGGTTTCGAGGGCCATGGGAAAGAACAAGGTCTTGATGTCATCATCTCCTCCGGCCAATTCAATCAATTGCAAGTAAATTCTGAGCCACTGTCTTGGTTCGGTCTTGCCATCATACTTGGAGTGGTTGGACGGCTTGAACTTATGAGGTAGTCGTATTGAAGCAAGCCTATTTGCAAAACAGGGGAATCTATCATGTGTTCTAGCTTATGTGTATTCTGATTCAGCGCCCCCTTCTTGCCAACTATTGTCTTGGTGAGAGTAGTTTTGCATGGCTGTCCGAGTAGGTGCTTTGCTTCTGGCCTTTCTTGGTTGTTCGACTCAGTGAAAGCTCTAGTTTGGTTTTGGTGAATTGATGAAACCCTAAGTGCTAACCTAGTTTATCAAGTGATCATGAGATAGGTAGCACACTTCAAGTAGAGAAGCTTATGAAGATCATAGCATGACAATGGTGATGGCATGGCGATGATCAAGGGCTTAAACTTGAAAAGAAGAAAGAGAAAAACAAAAAGCTCAAGGCAAAGGTATAAACCAAAGGAGCTATTTTGTTTTTGTGATCAAGACACTTAGAGAGTGTGATCACATTTAGGTTTGATAGCCGTACTATTAAGAGGGGTGAAACTCATATCGGAATACGGTTATCAAAGTGCCACTAGATGCTCTAACTCATTGCATGTGCATTTAGGATCTAGTGGAATGCTAACACCCTTGATAATATTTGTGAAAATATGCTAACACATGTGCACAAGGTGATACACTTGGTGGTTGGCACATTGGAGCAAGGGTGAAGAAGTTAGAAGTGAAAACAGAGGAGATGCTAGCGTCGATGAAGTGACCGGACGCTGGATCCAAAAGCACCGGACATTGACTACCTATGTCCGGTCACGTTGACTGGTGGTACAGAGGCTAGGGTTTACCACCAGACGCTGGGCTGTGTCCGGTTGAGGTGGATCGGACGTGTCCGGTCGAGGAAAACCGGTTTTTGACCCTTATTGTACTCGACCAGACGCTGAGGCTCTAGCGTCCGGTCAGTTTTGCCGGAGCGTCCGGTCAGCTTCATAGCCATTGAAAACTGATGAACAGCATTTGAAGCTGGCAACACATGGCATCCATCAGTGGACCGGACGCTAAGTCCAAGGTTCAGTCAGTTTGACCGGAGCGTCCGGTCAGAGCGCAGTGTGCCCAGTGAAGGGGTACAACGGCTCTATTTCATGGGGGCTTCTATTTAAGCCCCATGGCCGGCTATGGCTCGGATCTTTGGCCATTTTCATTGACATAACAACCTTGTGAGCCTAGCCAAAGTCCTCCCACTCATCTCCATCATTGATTCATCATCATAGTGAGATTGGGAGTGATCCAAGTGCATTGCTTGAGTGATTGCATCTAGAGGCACTTCGTGTTTGTGTTTTGCTATGGATTTTGCTTGTTACTCTTAGTGGTTGCCACCACCTAGATGGCTTGGAGCAGCAAGGATCATTGAGCAAAGGGTGGTGATTGTCTCTGGCTTCGATCGTGGTGATTGTGAGGGGTTCTTTACCTTTCCCTAGCGGAGCGCCAAAAGGTACTCTAGTGGATTGCTCGTGGCTTGTGTGATCCTCATCTTGTGTTGGTTATGCGGCACCCTATTGAGGGTTTGGCGTGTGAAGCCAATTAGCGTGTGAACCTCCAAGTGAGTGAATCGCCACAACATGGAGTAGCTTGCCGGCAAGCAAGTGAACCTCGGTAAAAATCATTGTGTTTATCCTTTGATTCCAAGGTGATTGGTCTTCATTGTTATTCATCCTTGTGATTGATTGGTTTACTCCTCTACACAGCGGTATAACTATCTTGATCACTCTCTTTACATTATCGCAAACTAGTTGACAAGCTCTTTAGTGTAACTAGTTGTGAGAGCTTGCTTGGTTGGTTGGTGTGGCTCTTTAGTTAGCCTTTGAGAGCACACTAACATAGGGTAGTGTCATACCTCTTGTGTGAATCAACACTATCTAAACTAGAATTGTGGTAGGTGGCTTGCATTTTGAGTAGGCTAGCACAACACTTGCTTCGCCTCATAATTGTCTAACCTTTTGTTAAGTGTTGTTGTAGAAATTTTTATTAGGCTATTCACCCTCCTCTAGCCATTAGGACCTTTCAAGTGGTATTAGAGCCGAGGTCACCGTTATTTGAGGCTTAACAACCTTCAGTGTTAAAATGGCTTAAATCAACAACACCAAGAAGCCACCCCAATTTGATGGCACAAATTATCCTTATTGGAAGTCAAAGATGAGAACACACATCAAGTCAATCAATAGAAAGGTGTGGAAGGTGGTAGAAACCAAAATTGAGATTGGTGATCTGGAGAATCCCACCGCCGCCGAAGAAGTGCTTCTCCAAAACAATGACATTGCTCTAAGTGCCATTCATGATGCAATTGATGAAAGAATATTTGAGCAAATCAAGAATATTGAGATGGCACATGAAGCTTGGAAGAAGTTGGAAGAATCATTTGAGGGCACTCAAGCCATGAAGGGTGCAAAGGCATATATCCTCAAAGAAAAGTTTGCAAGCTTTAAGATGAAGGAGGATGAGAGTGTGCCAGAGATGTTTCATAGGCTTCAAGTGCTTATCAATGATCTCAAAGCACTTGGAGAAGAGGTGAAGGACAAGGACTTCTCCCACAAGTTCTTGAGATGCTTACCCTCAAGATTTGGTACATTGGTCACTATTCTAGTGAGGAGTGGTTTGGACACCATGACACCAAACCAAGTGTTGGGAGATATAATGACCGATGACACTTATAGAGATGATGATGAGAAGGAAGAAAAGAAGAAGAAGAAAGATGAGAAGAAGGATGAGAAGAAGAAGAGCGTGGCATTCAAAGCCACATCATCCAAGGGCAAAGCAAAGCAAGAAACATCAAGTGAAGAAGATGAATCATGGGATGATGATGATGATGAGAAGATGGCTCTATTTGTCAAGAGATTTGGCAAGTTCATGGTGAAGAAGGGCTACCGTGCTAGAAGAAAGAAGTCTTCATCCAAGAACAAAGAAGAGTCAAGAAGGTGCTTCAAGTGTGGAAGTAAAGATCATCTTGTTGCTCAATGCCCATACAATAGTGACAATGATGATGACAACAAGAAGAACAAGAAGGACAAGAAGGAAAAGAAAGAGAAGAAGGACAAGATGGCCTTCAAGAAGAAGAAGGGTGGTTCATATGTAGTCACTTGGGATAGTGATGCTTCCTCGAGTGATGATGACAATGATAGTGATGATCACAAGACCACCAAGAAGAAGGCTCTTGCAAGTATTGCCATCAATGAGAAGCCTTCTCTCTTCGAATCTTCATCATGCTTCATGGCTAAGGCCACTAAGGTACAATCTTGTGATGATGAAAGTGATGAAGAACATATTGATGATGATGAACATGAAAACAAAAATGATAGTGATAGTGATGATGATGAACCTACTAAGGATGAATTATTTGACATGCTAGAAGATGCTAGAGAACACTTTGATATCAAGAGAAGAGAATGCAAAAGCTTGCGTAAGGAACTAAAAGCCCTTAAGCAAGCCTTTGATGAGCTCAATGCATCTCATAAGAGGCTAGAGGAAGCCCATGAGAAGCTTGGCACGGCTCACAAAAAGCTTGAAAAAGCTCATTCCACTTTGCTCAATGAACAAGATAAAAAGAACCATGTTGAAACTTGTGATGTAGGTGTAACTTGTGATTTAATTGATACATCACTATCTATGCCTATCATTGTTGCTACTACTGACCCCTCTTGTAGCACTTCCACTTTTACCTCATCTAGTAGTTATGGTCTCACTTGTGATGCCTCACTAGTGGTTGAGAATGAGAACCTCAAGAAGGAGGTCACTAAGCTCACTCACACCTTGGCTAAGGCTTATGGTGGTGAGGACCGCTTGCTTATGGCCTTGGGTAGCCAAAGAGCTTCTCTCTATAAAGAAGGATTGGGCTATACCCCCAAGAAAGGCAAGGCAGCCTTTGCTCCTCACAAGACAAGTTTTGTGAAGAACAATGGTCGGTTTTGCACTAATTGCGAGCAAGTTGGTCATAGAGAGCATGAATGCACCAACAAAAGCAAAAATGCTAATGTATCCTTCATAAAGCTTGATTCATGCTATATGCTCACTAAGGGTACAAATGGTGTAAAGGCTAAGTTCATTGGCAAACCATGGATGGGCTCAAAGAAGAAAGCCATTTGGGTGCCAAAGAGCTTGGTTACTAACCTTCAAGGACCCAAGCAAGTTTGGGTACCTAAAAAGAATTGATCTTCTTTTGTAGGTCAATTACAAAGCCGGAGGAAGGCATTGGGTTCTTGATAGTAGGTGCACTCAACACATGACCGGAGATGCAAGAATGTTCAACTCAATCAACACAAATGGCAATGATGGTTATGATAGTATCACATTTGGTGACAATGGCAAAGGCAAGGTCAAAGGGCTTGGTAAGATTGCAATATCCAATGACTTGAGCATATCCAATGTGTTGCTAGTAGAGAGCTTGAACTTCAATTTGCTATCCGTGGCTCAATTGTGTGATCTTGGATTCAAATGCATATTTGAAATAGATGATGTAGAAATCATAAGTGTAGATGGCTCTAACTTGATCTTCAAAGGCTTTAGATATGAGAATCTATACTTGGTTGATTTCAATGCTAGTGAAGCTAGATTATCTACATGCTTGTTCACTAAGTCTAGCATGGGTTGGTTATGGCATAGAAGGCTTGGTCATGTTGGAATGAAACAATTGAATAGATTGATTAAGCATGACTTAGTTAAAGGCTTGAAAGATGTTGTGTTTGAAAAGGATAAGCTTTGTAGCTCTTGTCAAGCCGGCAAACAAGTTGGAAACACCCATCCTAAGAAAAGCATGATGAGCACTAGTAAAGCATTTGAGTTATTGCACATGGATTTGTTTAGGCCAACACAATACACTAGTATTGGTGGAAACAAATATGGATTTGTGATAGTGGATGACTACACTAGATACACATGGGTATTCTTTCTAGTGGACAAAAGTGATGTATTTGTAACATTCAAATCATTTGTCAAAGGCATTCACAATGAGTTTGAAACAACCATTAAGAGAGTTAGAAGTGACAATGGTAGTGAGTTCAAGAATACTAGAATTGATGAGTTATGTGATAAATTTGGAATTAGACATCAATTCTTGGCCAAGTACACACCCCAATCAAATGACCTTGTTGAGAGGAAGAATAGAACACTCATTGATATGGCAAGGTCTATGCTTAGTGAGTACAATGTGAGTCAATCCTTTTGGGCCAAAGCTATCAACACGGCTTGCTATTGTAGCAACCACCTCTATTATCACCGATTGAAAGTGAAGACACCATATGAGTTCTTGAATGGTAGAAAGCCCAACATTGCATATTTTCGGGTCTTTGGTTACAAATGCTATATCTTGAAGAAAGGCACTAGATTGGGTAAGTTTGACAAGAAATGTGATGAAGGATTCCTATTTGGCTATTCCACTACAAGCAAAGCATATAGAGTTTGGAATTTGGATAGTGGTACTCTTGAGGAAGTTCATGATGTTGAATTTGATGAAACCAAGGGTTCACAAGCAGAGAATGAGAACTTAGAAGATGTTAGAGGCATTCAACTTTCAAATGCCATGAAGAACATGGATATTGGTGAATTGAGGCCTAGGCAAGTGAATGATGATGAAGATGATCAAGTGCAAGTGCTCTCTAACTCAAGTGTGTAAGATGATACAAATCAAGTTAGTGCAATTGGATCTCATGAAAATGAACAAGATCAAGTGGCTAGTACATCATCTCAACCTAATGATCAAGCAAGTGCAAGCAATCAAGTTCCAATCCTCCAACCAACCAATGTGTCAAGAGATCATCCTTTGGACACTATAATTGGAGATATTTCAAGAGGTGTACAAACAAGATCAAGATTGGTATCATTTTGTGAACACTTCTCATTTGTGTCATCCATTGAACAAAAGAAGATAGATGAAGCTTTGAAGAATGTTGATTGGGTGAATGCTATGCATGAAGAATTGAATAACTTCACAAGAAATCAAGTATGGGAGTTGGTAGAAAGACCAAAGGAACACAATGTGATTGGAACCAAATGGGTCTTTAGAAACAAGCAAGATCAAGATGGGATAGTAGTAAGGAACAAAGCAAGATTGGTAGCATAAGGCTATACATAAGTTGAAGGTTTTGACTTTGGAGAAACATATGCCTCGGTTGCTAGATTGGAAGCAATAAGAATCTTGCTAGCCTATACTTGTGCTCACAACATCAAGCTCTATCAAATGGATGTTAAGAGTGCATTTCTCAATGGTTACATCAATGAAGAAGTATATGTTGAGCAACCTCCTAGTTTTGAAGATGATAAGAAGCCCAACCATGTATACAAGTGGAAGAAGGCTTTGTATGGCTTAAAGCAAGCACCTAGAGCATGGTATGAGAGATTGAGAGATTTCCTACTCTCTAAAGGGTTCACCATGGGCAAGGTTGACACCACTCTTTTCATCAAGAAGATTGGAAAAGATCTATTTGTATTGCTAATCTATGTTGATGACATCATATTTGGATCAACCAATCAAGAATTTTGTGATGAGTTTGGAAAGATGATGGCTAATGAGTTTGAGATGTCCATGATTGGAGAGTTGAGTTACTTCCTTGGTCTTCAAATCAAGCAATTGAAAAATGGTACATTTGTGAGTCAAGGCAAGTACATCAAGGACATGATCAAGAAGTTTGGCATGATTGATAGCAAAGTCATTAGCACACCAATGGGAACCAATGGCAACTTGGATAGTGATGCAAGTGGAAACATGGTAGATCAAAAGTTATATCGGTCTATGATTGGAAGCCTACTCTATGTGACTGCATCAAGGCCGGATGTCATGTTTAGTGTATGCATGTGTGTAAGATTTCAAGCCTCACCAAGAGAAAGTCATTTGAAGGCTACAAAGAGAATTTTGAGGTACTTGAAGCATACACCAAATGTTGGTTTGTGGTATCCCAAAGGAGCAAAGTTTGAGCTAGTTGGTTACTCCGACTCGGATTATGCGGGATGCAAGGTAGAAAGGAAGAGCACCTCAGGCACATGTCAATTGTTGGGAAGATCACTTGTTTCATGGTCATCAAAGAAGCAAAATAGTGTTGCATTATCAACCGCCGAAGCCGAATACATATCCGTCGGTAGTTGTTGTGCACAAGTACTTTAGATGAAGGCCACTTTGAGTGACTTTGGAATCAAGTTCAAGAAAGTGCCATTGCTATGTGACAATGAGAGTGCAATCAAGTTGACAAACAATCCGGTTCAACATGCAAAAACAAAGCACATTGATGTCCGCCACCATTTCATAAGAGATCACCAACAAAAAGGGGACATTTGCATTGGGAGTGTAGGCACCAAAGATCAACTTGCCGATATATTCACCAAGCTGTTGGATGAGAAAAGATTTTGCAAGCTAAGGAATGAGTTGAACATATTGGATTTCTCAAATATGTGTTGATGCACCCCCACCAATATGACATGCCTCTCCTTCGAGCATCCCAAGGTAAAAGTTGATTGGCATGACATACATCCTTGCTAAGGACATGTTTAGTGCATCTAGTCATATTTTCAATCCTATTAGGAACTTTCAAATGGTTCTATTTTAGGCTCATTCATGAAAATCAAATGATTTTGATGTCTATATGGTATCACTATTGCTTCTATATTTGACTTGATCTAGTGATGGCATATAACATGTTTATGGGCTTGTAAACCTAATGTTTAATCTAGAATATGAGCTCTAAGTGTTTAACTCAACATGGTACAAGATAACCCTTATTTGGAGGTGTGAAGAAGCTTGTCCTTGGATCAAACCGAGTTAAATATCTTTGGTAAATGATCTAGATTGGACCAAATTTGGGAAAATGATCCTCACCCCGTTGATTGACATTGACATTCTATCTACATTTAGAACCTTTGTGGTCATTGATGACAAAGGGAGAGAGAAACAAAGATCGGGGAGAGATATGAAAAAGGAAAGGGATCAACTAAAATTTTGAGCACACAAGTAGGGGGAGCAAGCTCATGAACTTGTATGGTGCATTTGAATGTGCATTTCATATGTTTGCTTGCATGGCACAAGTATTAAACTTACACATCCATGCTTGTGTGATGAATGTTAGTTGTAAGATTGAATGATGAAATGAAATCACTAGATAACTTTCATTTCCAAGTAAGTCTTTATAAGTGGTATCTTTTCAAAATATGTTTCCAAGTGATATTGAGCTAACCATGGTGCTAAGGATGGTATATTGGTGCACTCCGATTGGCATCACGCTTCAAAGGTCCATCTTTTATACCTTAGCATCATATGGTAGACATTGACTCCTACATTTCCTATCTAAAGCATATGTGCAAGCAATAATCCAAACTCTTAGCACATATGTAGGGGGAGCAATTGCTACCATTTAGGGTTCATGAAACTTGTCCATATCCTTTTACAAATGGTAAATATGCTTGGGCAAGCAACATGGATTCAATTGAATTTCAATTCATATCTTTGTATAAGGGTTGTCATCAATTACCAAAAAGGGGGAGATTGAAAGCTCTAGTTTGGTTTTGGTGAATTGATGAAACCCTAAGTGCTAACCTAGTTTATCAAGTGATCATGATATAGGTAGCACACTTCAAGTAGAGAAGCTTATGAAGATCATAGCATGACAATGGTGATGGCATGGCGATGATCAAGGGCTTAAACTTGAAAAGAAGATAGAGAAAAATAAAAAGCTCAAGGCAAAGGTATAAACCAAAGGAGCTATTTTGTTTTTGTGATCAAGACACTTAGAGAGTGTGATCACATTTAGGTTTGATAGCCATACTATTAAGAGGGGTGAAACTCGTATCGGAATACGGTTATCAAAGTGCCACTAGATGCTCTAACTCATTGCATGTGCATTTAGGATCTAGTGGAATGCTAACACCCTTGATAATATTTGTGAAAATATACTAACACATGTGCACAAGGTGATACACTTGGTGGTTGGCATATTGGAGCAAGGGTGAAGAAGTTAGAAGTGAAAACAGAGGAGATGCTAGCGTCGGTCAAGTGATCGGACGCTGGATCCAAAAGCACCGGACGCTGACTACCTGCGTCCGGTCGCGTTGACTGGTGGTATAGAGGCTAGGGTTTACCACCGGATGCTGGGCTGTGTCCGGTCGAGGTGGACCGGACGCGTCCGGTCGAGGAAAACCGGTTTTTGACCCTTACTGTACTCGACCGAACGCTGAGGCTCCAGCGTCCGGTCAGTTTTGCCGGAGCGTCCGGTCAACTTCATAGCTGTTGAAAACTAACGAACAACGTTTGAAGCTAGCGACACGTGGCGTCCATTAGTGGACCGGACACTGAGTCTAGGGTCCGGTCAATTTGACCGGAGCATCCAGTCAGAGCGCAGTGTGCCCAGTGAAGGGGTACAACGGCTCTATTTCATGGGGGCTTCTATTTAAGCCCCATGGCCGGCTATGGCTCAGATCTTTGGCTATTTTCATTGACATAGCAACCTTGTGAGCCTAGCCAAAGTCCTCCCACTCATCTCCATCATTGATTTATCATCATAGTGAGATTGGGAGTGATCCAAGTGCATTGCTTGAGTGATTGCATCTAGAGGCATTTGGTGTTCATGTTTCGCTACGGATTTTGCTTGTTACTCTTGGTGGTTGCTGCCACCTAGACAGCTTGGAGCAGCAAGGATCATTGAGCGGAGGGTGGTGATTATTTCCGGCTCCGATCGTGGTGATTGTGAGGGGTTCTTGACCTTTCCCCGGTGGAGCGCCAAAAGATACTCTAGTGGATTGCTCGTGGCTTGTGTGATCCTCATCTTGTGTTGGTTGTGCGGCACCCTATTGAGGGTGAAAGGACCGTGATGCCTAAGAGGGGGGGTGAATTAGGAAACTTAAAAATACTAACTCAAAACTATGGCCTCTTTTTTCTAACCTTAGCAAAACCTATGCAAAAGATAAACTATCTAAATGTGCAACTACGGTTTTGCTAGTTTATTGCTATCTCTACCGCAAAAGTAGTAAAGTAATCAATGTAAATGTGGAAGCTAAAGAGCAAGGTAGAGATATGCAAACTCCCGTCGATGACTCCGGTATTTTTACTGAGGTATCAAGAAGCGTGCAAGCTTCCCCTTAGTCCTCGTTGGAGCCCCTCGCAAGGAATCCCTCACAAGGGCCAAGCTCCCGGTCGGGTAACTCCGTGGATAGCCTCGGGCCTTCCCCATGCGCAAGTGGGTCTCCGACATGCCTTCCGGCAAGCCTCTCCTGGATGCTCCCTGTCGTCTTTACTATCAAGCTTCCGGCCAAAACGCCACGGGCCTTGTTCCCTCCGGTACACGGTGGCGGCCACACCACAAACACGGTTGGTGTGATCTCGCAAGACTTCAAGCCCCTCCGATGTACAACACTTGTGCTCGCAAGCATGGGGTGGCAAGAGGTATGCTAACCTCACTAAACACTAGGCCTAAACCTAGAGCAAGCGCTTAAGCGGTGGTCTAATCAACCTAAGCACTTCGCAAAGCACCTACGCTAATCACCTAATGAAACACTAAGCACTATGCAAGTGGAGATCACTAAAATGGTGTATCAACACCCTTGGTTTGTTTCCTCAGCTCCCCCTTCTCAAATGGCCAGTTGGGGGGGTCTATTTATAAGCCCCACTGAGAAAGTAGCCGTTGGGGTCGAATTCCTGTGAAACTGCTACTGACCGGACACTAAATCGTCCTGACCGGACGCGTTCGGTCGTCCCGACTGTTGAGCCGGCAATATGCTGATCGAACGCTGGCCAGCGTCCGGTCGCCTGCCACTAGACACGTCCGGTCGCAGATGTGTCACTCTGGAACCTTGCTGTACTCAATCGAACGCTGCATTCCTACGTCCGGTCGGTTGCCGCCAGCGTCCAGTCCTTGCGTCCAGTTGCCTGTCTGCCGAGCCACCGGTCTAGCGTTCGGTCGCGCTTCCAGCGTTCGGTCCAGCGTTCGGTCGCCTCTGCGAGCTCGTTTCTTCGCGATCTTGCGTACGGCTTGGTTCCTATCTTCATGCTTGGACTTTGCTTGATATCTTGGGTCTTTTCTTGTGCTCCTAAAGTCTTGCTTAAGGTGTTAATCATCGGATCATCACGTCGCCTTCGTCCAAGTCACGTCTTGCACCCTGTTGGACTACAAAATAAACACTTGCAAATTCATTAGTCCAATTTTATTGTGTTGGTCATCAAACACCAAAATCCAAAGTAAATGGGCCAAGGGTCCATTTTTCTTACAGAGGGTTTGACGTGTGAAGCCAATTAGCGCGTGAACCTCCAAGTGAGTGAATCGCCACAATGAGGAGTAGCTTGCCGGCAAGCAAGTGAACCTCGGTAAAAATCATTGTGTTCATCCTTTGATTCCAAGGTGATTGGTCTTCATTGTTATTCATTCTTGTGATTGATTGGTTCACTCCTCTACACGGCGGTATAACTATCTTGATCACTCTCTTTACATTATCATAAACTAGTTGACAAGCTCTTTAGTGTAACTAGTTGTGAGAGCTTGCTTGCTTAGTTGGTGTGGCTCTTTAGTTAGTCTTTGAGAGCACACTAACATAGGGTAGTGTCATACCTCTTGTGTGAATCGACACTATCTAAACTAGAATTGTGGTAGGTGGCTTGCATTTTGAGTAGGCTAGCGCAACACTTGCTTCGCCTCATAATTGTCTAACCTTTTGTTAAGTGTTGTTATAGAAATTTTTATTAGGCTATTCACCCCCCCCTCTAGCCATTAGGACCTTTCACTCGGTCGTTTTGACTATGATTTCTTCTACTTTATCTGTTGTGACTTCCACTTGGTCCAAGTCTCTCGAAAGTGGACTTTCTTTGATTTTGATCTTCCTACTCATGAGATGTTGACCTGTCAGGTAGTCTTGAGCGGGCCCTTCCATCGTGCGTCCTTAGGACTGTTGATTGGAGGAAATCCCAGAGCTATTTTTGTTTTTCATTGGGATGTGAAGTCGCCCTGAGTTCTTCTAGTGCTTCTCGGATCTTATCGTAGGGTGTATTTGCTGCTCGTCCTTCTTCGACCTCTCGCTCTGATTTTCTTCTATTGTACTCAGCTAGGTCTAACTCATATTTGATCCAAGTTTCCTTTCGCTGCTTAGCACGGCGTTGACGTACTTGTTTCAATTTGTTCTTTCTCTCTCTGGCTTGCCTCTGACTCTTAGTCTCACCATCGTGCCCTTGGATAAATGGTGATATGTTGGACTCAGATTCATCTGAAGACCTGATGTCGGGCGCTTCTAGGGGGACCAATGGTGATCCAGGACGGTGAATCATGAAAACTTCTCGAGCGTGAGTTGTTCCATCATCGGCCTTTGTTTCCGTGCTGTCAGAGTTGTTGATAACTTTAGTAGAGGCTTCAAGGTTGCAGATCGAGTCTCCTTCTTGGTAGGGTAGAATTGTTGTTGTCGCATTGTCGACTAGTTGGGTGCCGCTACCCTCAGGAACGGAACCTGGCTAGTGGACGATGTAGTCTTGAGATGTTATAGTTAAGACGAGACCTTCCTGGGCTCCTTTTAGTGGCATTCTAAGCACCGGATTGGTGGATCCTTCGGGCCATGTCTGATAAGACGTTGCCATATTGTGGAGTCCGAATGGAAGAGGACCCAACTTCTTTTTAGTACTCTGAGTGTACTTCGAGTAGTATTCTTGATAGGTTGACGTCGTATTCCGGAGCCTTGTCGGAAAAGAACTCGGCTTTCCAAAAGAACTTGGATAAGACTCCGTCTCGAAAGCGGAACCTAAGTTTGAATTGGATACGTGAAGTCGCAAAATCCGAGTTGGATTGGACATCATGAGCTGCGCGAATCTTCTGGCAAGCTGATCTGTCATTGTCACTGAAATAGAAAAGTCCTGATGATCTGAATCTTGAAGGAGACGGCCTCGGAGCTTGCCGTCGTCGCCTGCCTCGTAGATCCATGAACCAAAGATGAAGGTTGATCCCTTCGAGAAGATCATGTTGTCGAGGTCCATCGAGCTCTCGGATGCAAAGTCGTCGAAAGCCCCTACCTGGCATGCCAGCTGTCGATGTTTCACCATCGATAGCCTGCCACGGGAGTACCTGCGGCAGTATGTTTGGGCTTCAGCTTATACAGAACTCGACGGTAAACGCAAGAGACAGTCGATTTATCCTGGTTCGGACCCTCGATCTTTGATCGAGTAATAGCCCTACGTCCAGTTCGGCGTTAGCCTTTGCGTTGGATTGATTGTAAAGTGTTGTGTTGTACAATTGTTGTTCAAAGTCCCCGAACATAGGATCCCTGTCCTCCTTTATATAGTCAGGAGGTCAGAATCCTAGTCGGTTTACAATGAGAGTTCCTAGTAGGATTACAGAATAATAATACTACTAAGATTACAGGGGAAGAATCCTAGTTAGACTATATCTTCTTCCTTCCTTGCGGGGTATCCCATGGGTCCTGCACCAGCGCGCCAGCTGTCGATGTTTCACCACCGATAGCCTGCCACGGGAGTACCCGAGGCAGTATGTTCGGGCTTCAGCTTATGCAGAACTCGATGGTAAACGCAAGAGACAGTCGATTTATCCTGGTTTGGACCCTCGATCTTTGATCGAGTAATATCCCTACGTCCAATTCGGCGTTAGCCTTTGCGTTGGATTGGTTGTAAAGTGTTGTGTTGTACAATACTTAGAACTAGTCCATCCTTAGAAAGTCCTAAACTACTCTAAGTGTCTCTTCAACACCAAAACGATACTTAGAACTAGTCCATCCTTAACCTTGTCGTCCATCCTTTGAAAATCGAAATGATTTCCATCGTAGGGGCATGACAACCATGATTGTCCAATCAATTGTCATTACCTTGAACTAACTTAATTGCCTCTGCAAAACACACGTTAGTCATAGTAATCATGTATTGTCATTAATCACTTAAACCCAACTAGGGGCCTAGATGCTTTCAATTTTGATCATCAATATTATTAGGAAAAATTTGCTACTCCAAGATGTAGAAAGGATGCTGAGCTGCCGCGGGCCAAAAAAGGAAGATGCAATTATCTTAGTACTCTGAATTAGAACAAATTTGCTCTCCTCTGAACAAATTTGGTCTCCAACGCAAGTATTATCAAAATAATGTGGGAGAGAGAAACAATGGGATGACGTTTTTGTCAATAACCTTTTATTCTCTCTAGAGGAGGATTTTGACCTAAAGGGCGAGGTGGGGTGGCAAGCCTACCTTCCCTCTAGCTAGAACTCCCAGACACACTGGCCGTTTTCTTTTTTCTGCGTTGCCTACTGTGCTTGTATGTGAACGAGAAGAAGCGGAGCTGCTCACAGAAAAAGCTAAGAAGTAAGGGTTCCAATTGAAAAAAGTGCTAGAGAGAGAGAGAGAGAGAGAGAGAGAGAGAGAGAGAGAGAGGGGTACGGTTAGGTTTATTTAGAAATAGTTTGGATTTCTAATGCAAAGTGTCTATTAGCTTTCTTCTTTTTCCATAAAATGATCAAAATGGCTAATAGTTTAAAATTGCATAACAAATCTTAGAAAAAACAAAAATTATGAAATAAATCCTATTAGCTTTGAATTAACTATATATAACTACACAATAGAAGTGGTAAATGCATTTAGCAAACATACACCCTTTTTTGTAGGGAGTTTCTGTTCAAAATGAATTCTAGAAAAAACTACATCAAGTTAATCATGTCAATTCCACACTAGGGTAAAAGTTACACACCTAAAAAAACTCAATCAGACTATAGAAAATAAAAACACCTAATCATTATGTAACACTACTGAGTGCTACATAATGATTAGATGGAACATCAGCTGGCAATGGGATAAATTTTGGAGTGATATTACCTTGTACCTTCTTCAGTAATGAGACGTGAAACACTGGATGCACAGATGAATGCGGTGGTAGCTTGATCTTGTAAGCAACTTCATTGATCTTGGACTCAATCTCATAAGGGCCAAAGTAACGACAAGACAGCTTGGGGCTCACTCTGGAAGCAACAGACCTTTGGCCATACGGTTGAAGCTTAAGCCAGACTTGATCACCAACAGAGAAGCTGCGATCAGTACGTTTCTTATCAGCCTGAAATTTCATACGCTGTTGAGCCCTCGACAACTGCTGTTGCAGTAAGGCAGTCATTTGCTGGCGCTTTTCCAACCAATTTTCTAAGTCTGGAGCTTGACAGTCCTGATCTGGATCAATGCCAAAATGCCTTGGCTGGTGACCATAGAGCACCTCAAAAGGAGTATGATGATGAGCTCAATGATAACAGGTGTTGTACCAGAATTCAGCTAAATGCAGCCAGTGGGACCACTGAGAGGGACAAGCATGTATGAAACACCTTAAATAATTTTCAATGCATTGGTTCACCCTCTCAGTTAGACCATCACTCTGAGGATGATAAGCAGAGCCCATGTTGAGTTTGGTACCAGAGAGTCGAAATAGCTCCTTCTAGAATGAGCTAGTGAATATTTTGTCTCTGTCAGACACTATAGCAGAAGGCATGCCATGAAGTTTATAAATGTTCTCCATGTATTGCTGAGCTACTTGAAGAGTAGAAAATGGATGCTTCAATTTGACAAAGTGTGCGTATTTAGAAAACTTGTCGACTACAACTAAAATGCAGTTGTATCCTAGGCTCTCAATAAAATCCACTGTAACAACCTTCCAGGCCTGATCAGGAATAGAGAGTGGTTTTAGAAAACCTGGGTAAGGAAGGCGTTCAGATTTCACTTGTTGGCATACTTGACACTTGTCAATGAATTGCTTAACTGTTTGCTACATGAGAGGCCTGTAAAACAACTTGTGCAACCTTTGATAAGTAACTAGATGACCAGAATGTCCTCCCAAAGGGTTAGCATGCATTTGATCAATAACTTGTTGCTGGAGTGTAGTAGAATGACCCAACCAAATTTTGTTCTTGTATCTGATCACACCATCCATGAGACTGTAATGTCCAGATGGATTTTGCAGAGCCAATGTGGTAAGCTTCCTGCTGAGCAGATGAACTGTCAGAGTAACTATCTTGGACAGTTTGTAGCCATAAAGGCTGAGCTATTGAAATAGCATTCAAGGTTGCTGTGTTGTGAGTAATTCTGGACAGGGCATCTGCAGCACAATTTGTAGAGCCTTTCTTGTAGCAGATTTTGTACTGGAAACCCATCAACTTGGTCATTGCTTTCTGTTGCCAGTAACTGTTGAGTTTCTGATCAGTCAAGTAAGTGAAACCCATCAAATTTTGTTGTGTTTCATCTAGATGTTGCATATGTTTTCACACATATGAAGTGTTTTTAGGTGTTTTTTTCAAGTGTTCCATACACACGTTTCGAGTGTTTCAGCTGTTTCGTACATATGTTGCAGGTGTTTCATCTGGATGTTTCAAAAGTAGATCCAGTGTTGTCGCTAGTTTTTTAGATGCATGTTTCATGTGTTTCATCTGTCTTCAGACGTATGTGTCAAGTGTTGTATCCGGATGTTTTAAAAGTAGATTGGGTGTTGCATCTCTGTCTTCGCTTTTTGCTACCTCACCTTCTTCTTGATGGCTCCTCCTCCTCCTCCTCCCAGCGCCGGCTTGGCATCCGCCGCCCCCTCCCCTCTTTTGGATGCTGGCGTAACCACCTACTGTAGTCACCTGTTGGAGCTGTTGGCCTCATGCATGCGTGTGAGAAGTGGAGGGGGCACAAGTGGGGGGGGGGGGGGGATGGAGTGCAGGTGCGGGCATCTATCTAGACGTCCAGGCGCTAACACTACCGGAAAAAAAGAATAAATGCATCTTGTAATCGGAGTCTGTAGTCATTGTACGTGTTATTCTAACTCGTATGAGAACGGCTCATGAATCTGGATCACGTACAGAATACGAACGAGATGAGGATGTTTGAGAAATAAAAATAAGAAACCCTTTGTTGTATTATAGTATATTATATAGTATAAAAAATATGGTGGTGCTTTGCTGGTGATCTTTTATAACCTTTTGTTCTTTATTTTGTAGGTTGTGTTTTCCCCTTAATTTTCATGTTTTTGCTTCTCTTTTTTTATTGTGGATGTTTTTTGTGTTTTTTTTTTCTAAAAAATAGGTATGTTTTCTCTTGACCATGGCACTGTGATGGGCAACATGGGGATTGTTCCTTGACGCCTGGCCACGATTTTTACTCTTTTGCTCTTTAGCGGTGATCGACAATTACCAGATCCTTGGAGCTGGTCACCTATAGATCGAGGAAATCCTATATCTGAAGATCTAGGCATAGTAAATACATTTATATGATTTATTTCATTTATATTTTAGATTAAATGAATATATTTAAACCACATTAATTTTTCTTCACCGTCGTTTAGTACCTCGAAACCCTTTCCTTATTGAGCTATCAAGTCACATCTTGCTTTGAATCAACTTTAAGCACATATTGAATACCATTTCATTTGCATTGTTGTTTTGAACTAGATTGTTTCCATGAGTTTCCTTCTCCATGATCTTTATCTATGGACCATTCAAGCATTGACAACTGACCATCAATAATCTTGGTCTCATATCTCAATTATGTCATTTGCTTCACAATGAGTCCCATCACACATGAAACTCAGCTTGTGGGTTGACCATAAACATGTTATTACTTTGTGTTTAAACCTGAAAATGACCCGTCAAAATTGATGATAAAAATGTTTTTAAATTCCTCGGAACACCTACAGAATTATCATGATTAATTCATGATAAATTGGTTTATTTCTACGTCAAAGTATGGTAACTCCCAATTCTGATTATTGTCTTAGTATATTCGGATAATTTAATCTCATCCCTATAGCAACTTTTGCCTGTATTCTGATAGCAATGCATTTTTGTATTTTTTTAGAGAACAGGAGCGGCCGAAGTATTGTTGGTAATAAAATAAAATAAAACCATATAGGTAGGAAAGATTAAGTTCTGGGATGGCCCATTGGGACTCATATAGCCCATTAGCCATTACGGGAGGCCAGTTGCCAAAAAAGTTGCCCTGCCCGGCTCGCCAGTTCTCGCGTACAGGCGGATAGTACCAAGCGGCGGCGGCACGACATCCCTGACTCGGAGGCGGAGCCTTGAGCCCGTCTCCCGGTGCTCCAGCCCCGGCCGCCTAGCGGTCGGCCATCTAGCTTCAGCCTCTAGCCTCCCAACTCCCATGTCTCGCTACCCCGGCGCCAGACTCTCGGCTCCTGGCTCCTGGCTCCTTGCTCCCAGCGCCCAGCGGTCTCCGGCCCAGAACCAGAGCCCCAGACACCACCCAGCGCCCAGCACCGGCGCGCAGCGGCTCGGCCAGGCGCAGGCGGCCAGCCCCTGAGGCCGGAGCCCTAATCCCCACTCGGCCACCCCCAGGACCCAATGCTTGCCTCTGACCCTGCTCAAGGCTTGATTCTTGAAGCTATGGTTTCTGTGAAGTGAGAATCCTATGACTATGTGATAGTCAAGGTTCTTGGTGATAGTGTGATGGTTGGGGGAGGAGATGAAGCTGTGGGTGTGGGAGAAGAAGCTGGAGCTGGCAGCAGCATGTCAGGAACAGGCCTCCGGCTGCTCTTCGAAGATGGGCCGCACTAGCTGTACTGTGAGCTGCGTGGATGTATCTTTTGGGCTCGCCCGTTTTTTATCGTTGAACCGAGGATATACTCGCTGTGCGGGAGGATGGGTGGTCAACGAATAACAAAAACCTCATTACCGAATTCTCTTCCTCCTTCTGTTGCCTGCTTGAGGCGGCGCCATCGCCGTGCTCCTAGCCGCGCGTGCACGCTGGCAAACCCATCTATCTGGTTAGGGCCGTGACACAGCACCATGAGTAGGCCGGCAGCTCAAATTCTATGCCTTTTTGTTTTGATCATCATTTGATGTGTGGCAAATTATATGGACTATGGAACAAAAACTCTTCTTATATGCTTTTCATTTGAGAGGTAATCATCTTCAATCTCCACCTCTACTATTTGGTTGCCAAATTACCGATTATAATATAATTGTTATGTGATGTACCAATATAAATATGGTATACATATATGTGGTTAGATCAGAATATCGGTCAAGTTTCGTATATGTATATGGCAGTTGCCCTACCTGAAATTTTTGGCTGAGTCCGCCATTGACCAAAAGTACATATTCTAGTGCTGACTCGCTGCAACTAGGAAGCCTGCAAGCGTCTATATCAGTGACGTTGCACTAATGTCTGATCGTGAATATATTCTTTCAATCACTGATTCACTGGCTCGTGATTCATTAGCGGTAACGCCGGATCACCATTAATTGGCCATAACATGAATACTTGACATAAGCTTGTTTTATGTAGTTAAGCCAAAAATCTAAAATATGTAACTGCAAGAAGATAGGACATCCATAGGAAGCAAAATACAGCATATTAACACAATGAGCTAGGTTAATTTCATGCAGTCAAGCTAGAGTGTTGAAACATGTAACTGCAAGTTGCTGGGACATCAGTAGGCAGCAAAGTTCCCTACAGAGAGGTGTTGAAGCCACGCACTCAACAGCCCAAGCCATAGCTTAGCGACAACGTGTGATGACGACATGCCACAGCTTGGTTTCGATGACATTGAAGGTGCAGACGTCACCAACCTTCACTTTGTTCTCCCTGCAGAACCTTTGCCATCCCCGCGCAATAACGTAACTACCAACCTTTTGCCAGAGACCACCAACCTGCCAAGAATTATTGCTGTTGATTGAGGTCTTGAGTGTGATCGTGCAGTGTTGCCGCAATCCAATCTGATCGCAGAAGTCCCGTGCCAAAGACTGCAATAATCACAATCACGATAGTTACACAACTGATTATTGTAATAAGCTGTATATGTCAGTTATTGATGTATATATATCAGTGGACACAAACCACTAATATATCTTAATTCTTGTTCATGTAGGTTTGAGTACTATACTTTTTGATAGCATGTGCATGTATGCTCTGATGACTAATTAAAAATATCAAAACGAGGTGTTCAATCAGTTCATATTTTGAATGACTTTAATTTAACCATATTCCTAACTTCCTAGAATCAATGGGAGAATGACCATCCTTACAAGATGCTTTGTTATTGAGTTGGTATTCATCTCCTTCCGTATCCATGATGGCGGCCCAATGTCGTAGACAGATTTTGTGGATGATGAAACCTGCTTGCTCAAAGATGTCATGGAGGATTTTGGCTTCTTTGTTCCTTCACTACTTGAACTACCCTTGTTGGTCTTGTGGTCCCTACTGGATGAACAAGGTGACTCTTTTTCCTTAAAAGTATCTGCTAATGTTGCTGCATCATAAAACAAAATGAACATGCACTTTTGTACTTAACTCAGATTCAATCTATTGCGAACAATCTCTACATATTAAAGAGAAACTGGTTTATATCTATGCTTACAGCGTGTGATAGTGACATGCCACAGGGTGGTTTCAATGATGCTGAAGGTGCACAGGTCGCCTGTCTTGAGACTGTTCTCCTGGCAGAAGCTCTTCCAGCCCTCTCCGAGAATGTAGCGATTTATCTTGTATGCATAACCATGCACCTGCCATGATCTGGTGCTGCCCATTTCTGTCTTAAGGGTGATTGTGCAATTCATCTGGAACCCAATCCAATCGCAGAACTTCTTTGACAACGACTACAAGCATTGTGATGTAACAGCTTATTTCATTAAGTATCAACATTTGATCGCTAGTGGGCAAATACTAATTATTGGATAATTGCTAAGTGCCTCTTCATGTGGGTTGGCTTAGAAATATATATGAGAAATACTGTGGAAGCTCTATTATTTGGTCAAAGTTTTTTCTTTATTTTTTTTAAGATAAAGGATAACGGATTCCACCTTTGCATTATCCAATGCATAAGTCTACTGTCGTTTATTACATCAACATGTTATATCATGCCAAAGCTTTTCTTGCTAAAGTACTATTTATTTTGGTTATAACATGCATGCATGTTAATTTTGATTCCTCACAAAAAAAAAACTCACTTCAGTTGCTTATTGAAATGAACCAGATTCTAGGTTGTGAAGAAATACTAGAGGGGTACAGATAAAAGGAGGGACTAGAAGTTATACTATATCCAGTGAAGAATACTGTAAGTTCAGATAAGGAAAGGATGCACAAAACAAGCTGTGCCATAAAAAGTCTGAAACCCATGTTTACATGACTGGAGTTAGTAACAGATATAATTGTATGATAAAAGACGCAATGTAATAAAGCATCAAAATAATAAAATAACAAAAAAGAGAGAAGATACTCAAGAAGACCAAATGCTGAGCTTACAAGAAGGCGCTCAAGTGCATAGGTGTTGATCTTTTTCCTTATCCAAGATGTTGTCCCTATCTGATAGGGTTCTTTCAGTTTCAGTGTTGGGGATGTCACTGAACTTTTTGGCCTCTTGTTTTCTTCACTGCTTGACTTCTCATCATTGCTTTTACGTTTCCTGATGGGAGAATGTGTTTCCTGTTGTTTTTCCGCATCTGTCAATGAGAAGACAAAAGTTATACACATACCCTCATGTCTGCCAGTAGTCTCAATACACTAAACAGCAATTCATTTTCTCACTTGGTTGAATCCCAGCGTTCGGGTTCCTGAAATCTTTCTGGCGTCCACTAAGTCCAAATGCTTTGAATTTGAAAACCATGTTCCCTTCATATCTAAAGAGCAAAACGTCACCATTACATATTCCATGGAACTCCAGAAACTGTGACCAGCCACCTGTGAAGAAGATGCCTGATTGATCGTTCTTAAGCTCAATATGCCAAAATTTGCCAATGGGGCTGAGAATGATGGCCGTCTGGCTGTTTAGGCACTCGTCTCTGATGTAATCTTTCACAAACCTAGCAGGCAATATCTGCGATAACACATGCAAAGTAAAAAGGCGCAATGTTCATGATACAGCTAAAGTTTAAATGTTCAACAAGATGTATATTCTTATGATGTATGTTCTTATCAGAATATATTATCCAGAGTTTGCATATATACCATCTTTTCCGAGAGATACGGATGAAAAATCCTGATGAACTGTGGCTTACAGATAACACCTTTGCTGCTTCTGGATGTCATAACTGAAGAAAATGTGATTTCCATATCAATAATAATTCAATATGAACTGAAAAATTATACTAGCTACAATTCCAAATGCAGATAATTTTAGAATTCAAGTCACAGCCAAATTAACTTTTTTAACTTGACCATCAATATACAAGAAGTTGCATAAATTCACAGTACATAGTTGATGTCACCCATACTGGAAAATACTTTTACATTATATATTTTTCTCTATTTGAAATGGTATATATCTCGATAAAAAAATACAAGTCAATGCATTATATTGAAGACCGTGTCGCTACCGTAAACACCCTGCATTTGGAATTAGAAGATGTAGTATATTTAATTAATGAATTTTTTTACAATAATTGGGGAAAAATTCGATGGCTGACATTGAACGAGAGCGGCCAATCCGACGGCAACAAAGGTAGGAGGCAATGGGACGGAGGCAACGGGAGGCGATTGCTGTGTCTATGATCGGTGGGCCATATGCGCAAAAATCGTCTTCCATTGCCTCCGCAAATGTGGGGATTAGGACTGGGCGGTAATTCCATTCTCGTAGTTTTTTTTTGATAAAGGGTAAAACGATAACTCTATAAATGCAAAAATAATGTTTTGAGTAATATAGTTAGGATGGATAATACAATTAGTATAGTTAGTTAAATGAATATGTCGTTTACTTCTTCTAGGATTCCACCGCCGCCGTCCTGCGAGCCGCCGCCGCCGCCGATGGGAGGAGGCCGGGCGGCCACCCCTACCCCTCGTTCCTCCTCGCCGTCATCCGCTCAGGCGTCGCCCTCCTCCTCACAACTGGAGGAAAAGATAATCACATAACTAAAACATCAATAAGCTTCACTAACACCAAGTGAATCCACAACTGGAGGAAAAGCAATAGCTATGCTAATTACATAACGTGCAGGAGCCTGGTTCAAACTCAGACCCAGGACATGACTCCACCACTGAGAGCGCCAGTTCCAAGGACACATGGCCTGCTGAGCCGAACCAGAGCAACGGTGGGGTAGCTGCCAGTGGTGTCGTGAGTAAGGCGGCAGAGAAGGAGAAGGAGTTGGCGAATGGTGTATCCAAGCTGCAGATTATCCGCGGACCCTCCTCCCGTGTGGGTGGGATGCTTCTGCGGGAGGTTGCACGGGAGAGGGTTGATCTGGTCGCAGAGAAGATGAAGGTGATGCCGGAGGAGCACCTGGAGGAGGTCAAGAATGAGCTCAGGTCGATTCTGGAGGGCACTGGAGGTTCTCACCACATCGAGGAGTTCTTGTACTTGCAGAAGCTTGTGCAGGACAGGGATGATTTGACACCATCCATGCTTTCAGTGGCGCACCATGTTCAGCTTGAGATCCTTGTTGCAATCAAGACTGGGATACAGGCCTTTCTGCACCCCAGCGTTACCATTCCACACAATCGCTTGGTGGAGGTCTTCTTGTACAAGAGGTGCCGGAACATTGCTTGCCAGAGTGCTCTCCCGGCTGAGGAGTGCAGATGCAATGTGTGTGCTAGCAGGAATGGCTTTTGCAACCTGTGCATGTGTGTGATCTGCAACAAGTTTGATTTTGAGGTCAATACATGCCGTTGGATTGGTTGTGATTTCTGCTCTCACTGGACACATACAGATGGTGCAATTCACAATGGCCAGATAGGAATGGGACAATCAGTGAAAAGCAACATTGGTCATGCTGAAATGCTTTTTAGGTGCCGGGCTTGCTAGAGAACCTCAGAGCTTCTTGGTTGGGTTAAGGATGTCTTCCAACAATGTGCTCCTGGTTGGGATAGGGATGCTTTGTTACGTAAGCTTGAGTTTGTTTGTAAGATATTCCGTTTAAGTGAGGATGCAAAAGGGAGAGTGTTGTTTAGGAAATGTCTAGATCTGATTGAAAGGCTGAGGAATGCTCCAGCTGATTCCATCAATCCTAGGGTGATACTACAAGCACTCCAAGGTCAGTCACTCACTCCGTCTATTTTCCCTGGCTGAAAGTCTATTTTTTTTTTCTCGAACTCGCGGGAGAGCTGCGTATCTTTGTATTAAGAAGAAAAGGGGGCAAGAGCCCTTACAACACACACCCACACTCCTAAGCTCTCAGAAAAACACACGCGCCTTTTACTAAGACAACTATTTTCCCTTGCTGAAACATAAGTTTGCATTTGACTTGTTACCTGTTAGCTTCTTATTTCTAAGTCTGCTTAGTTACTGTTTCATGGCACTCTGTTGACTATGAAAATTGTTTACTCCTTCTGATCCCAAATATAAGTCCATTTATCTTTGTCCAAGGTCAAACTTTTTTTTAGCTTTGGCCATCATTGACCAAATAGTTATATAGATTGATAACATGAGGTTGATGTTACTGCATGTCTGCATTTATCATGAAACATACTTCCGTAATATATAACACTTTCTATTATTAGTCAAAGTGTAGTGAATGGAATCAGAGTGAACACAAACCAAATTGATTCGAGGTTTCATCATGTGATCGGATTACAGGGGAGTTGGTACCTCGAGGCTGGCCTCGGACTGGAGGGCAGTGAGGGCGCGCGGGAATCCGGCGGACTCGACGAAGGCGGCGACGGAGGCGACCACCGCGGCCCTCGCGCTGGGGGCGGGGGCAGCGGCGCGGCTGGGCCACCGTCGCGACGAGGCTCCGGCGGCGGCTAGAGGGAGGGAGAGAGTAGGGCAGCGGTCGCTAGGGTAAGAGCAGGGCAGTGCGGGCGATGGCAGGCCGGCGCGGCGCCGTGCGAGGGCGGCGGCGGCGGTGGCGGCTTTGGTGAACGCGATAGCGCGTGCAGGGTCGGAGCGTTGGGCGATGCCGAGTGCGAGGGCGAGTCGGGACGACGGCGTCGGGCGCTGATCGGGGAGGGGACGCGGCGAGTAGTGATAGGCACGTGAAATGACCAACATACCCTTTATGATGATAATTAATATTTTATGGAGGCAATGGGAGGCAACGTGAGGCAATTTCAAGTACTGTAAAAGGGCTCTTAATTAATTACTAAAAATAATGTTACCAATACAATATCATCATTAGTTACAAGTGCAATAGGTTCAAGAATTGATCTTTTTTTTTTCATTGACTAGTAGAGCTCAAATCTTAAAAATTGAATGTGCTATATATTTTCAGCACTGCAATCTTGACGTCCTCGATTAAGTTTCTCAACGTCCCAGACCAATTAGGAGATTAGGGTCCCTAAATCAATAAGCATCATCCAGGATTTTCCTGGAAATAAATGCTTACCTGCAGCCGCAGCGCCGAACTCCTTAATGCACAAGCTGGTGTCGAACACCTTGACGGTAAGCGCGCCGCCGCCCTCGTGCCGGAGCACGACGAACCAACCGAGCTCAACGCCGTGTGCAGCCAAGAACTCCGCCCACCCGCGCCCCAGGAACGCACCGTCGCCGTCCCGGCCCACCTCCACGCGCCACACCTTGCCGAACGGGCTGACCACGAGGGCCGTCGGCTCTGGCGCCCCTTCGCCTTCGCCGGTGTCGAAGCACCCGGCGAGCTCGTCGGTGATGCGCTGCGCAATCAGTGGGTTTCGTTAGCACAGTAAAGCGTCGACCGGCGATCGAGGGAGGCTGTGCTTACCAGCTTGTGGAAGGAAGGAGGAAGCAGGACCTTGAACTGCTTCGCCATGGCGCGCGCAGCAGGACCAGGGTCGCTGGGCAATGGCATGGCGATGCTGGACGCTGCACTGCAGCGTACGGCCCGGTGTCTTGAATGAGGTTACGAAGCAGAGGATCACAGAACGACTCTTCGGTTTCCTTCTCAATTGGAAATAAATGTTTTAAATAAAAATTACTATGTGAGTAAACACTTGTGTCCGCCAGTCATTTCACGAAGGTAGATTGATTGGCAGAGATACGTTTAATCGAGAACAAGAAGGCAACAGAGAGTTAGATAGATTGGGTCCGTCAGCGGGACGTAATACCTTACTCCTGTAGCATGTTGGATTGTATTGATTTGATATTATGTGTGTTTTGAGGGGATCCCTGCCGCCTTATATAGTCTCGGGGGTAGGGTTACAAGTCGGTTAGATCTAGAAGATAACCGGAAAGTAATAACAGATTACATAAATCATAGGATTGAACGCATCCTAACAGATCTCGTAGTATCTTCAGGATATCGTATTTGATGTCTTGCGATACACGACGAGCAGTACCGTGCACCATATGTCTTTGTCTTGTGGGCTGGACTGCCCCTAGAAACGCAGCCCATATAATCTGCCGTGAATATTTGGAGCCGTACCCCCACAGTCCGGCTATAGTCTCAAAATAAGAGCAGGTACAATAATAATTTTACAGCCAAACAAATATTAATGTACAAGTCTACCTAGAAGAGAGAAGACGAGAGAGCTCGACTCTCGTACAAGTAACTAGCTCGGCATGGTAGCCATCTATACAGCGGTGAGTACAAATATAAGTGAATTTGAGGAGAATTAGAAAAGAGAAGATGTAGTATAGATAAAAAATAATTAAAAGTTTTTATATATAAATAAGAGACAACTATTGTATAACTTAACATTTACTGTTTGACATATAGCTAAATAGTTGACCTTATTATTGGACTTGTTCTACGAACATTTCTTGAGATTTTTAAAAACCACTCCCAATCTTGATTTTTTGATAAAATTGAAAAAAAAACTCTCTTCAATAACTTCTTATCTTAACTCTCAATTTTTTCGCACTTGGGAAAACCGATCCAACCACGGGAAAATACGTGCGTACATACAATCTGCCAATCTGAAGATGGAAAGACGTGTAGAAAAATAATGAAAAAGAGAAGGTTGTTTCCAATACAAATGTAAAAAAATTCTCCGATAACATCTTATCTTAACTCTCAGTCTTTTCGCGAAATCGATCGTGCGTGTATATAATCGGTCAATCTGGAGATAGAAGCACGTGCGAAAAGAAAAAGGAGAAAGGACAAGGTTCCCAATATAAATATATAAAAGAAAGAAAATATTAAAATAATGGAACTGATTTGGAATACAAAAGAAAAAATATAAAAGTAAACAAATGCCAACTACTCGTCACATAGACCAAGAAAGCCATTAATTTTTACTAGTCCCCACACGTTATGCTTCGATTCACAAGCAAAACACAGTATACGAGAAAATGTCATTGATAGTAGTAGCAAGAAAGAAAACGTCTCAATATGGACTAGCATTTTAGAGATGTACATTAAAATAACAAAACGACGATGTTTCTTAAAACCAACTATATCAGTTAACAAGGAGAACTACACAATCAAGTAACATATACTTTGTCCATTCTTAAAACCGCCCCCACTTTTTTCTTGACAAGCTTCTGTTTTGATTCAAGTTTAGCTTGAGACTAGCATCACCTTGACTTAGATGTCTTCAAACAGTAACCACTCTTCATAAACCAACAAGTAACAAAAGTCATCACAATATTGTGTTTTATAAAGTAGAAATTAATTTAAATGACAGAGAGCACTCAAAATTTTCACCAACTATAAATCTATTTGCTAGCAGTTTATATTTCTGAAGCATACCTTAATGTCAAACCTAGCATTAGCACTCGTTTCAATAAACATGACGCTAGGGTCATTCGCCTTGCCTTCCCCTTTCTCTTTCGAGACTTGCCTGTTCCATGAGATGCAACAGAATTTAGCAAGAATATAAGAGTGACACATTGAGATTCCAGTTCTAGTGACAAAAACAAGCAACAAAAAAAAAAAGAACACGCTCATACAAATTGAGTAAACATATATAGCAAATGCTAAGTTAATCTAGGATTAAAGAAAGCAAAGCTTCGAGCTTTTTGCTAAATGCCAACCCAAGATATGTGTTTCAGAAGAACGCTCTAAATGCCTCACTGAGATTGAGCCATGGACCTAGGTCCCACTTGATATACTCAGCAACCAGCACATGGGATTGTTCTGAATCGCAAAGGGTGATATCCACCTGAAAATTCCTAGGAAATGCAATCCAAATATTTGAATTGAAATCCAATCGAATTGAAAAAATGTGTTAGTGATGTTCTTCAAATAAAAAAGCGAAGAACTGAAACAAACATAACATAAATCGAAGTACCTGGTATTCTGATTTTCTGAATTCCTTAAGACAAACCAAATTCCATGAGATGTCAGATGGGAATAACCTGTTAAGCCCTTTCTTGTAGCTACAACATGATGTACCATCCACAAATTAGCCAAAGAAACTATAAATCTGAGCCATACAATGCAAATATGATAGATTAAACAAGAAAAGAAAAAGAAAGGCGAGTTCCTCTGCAGCTAGCTAGTGCAACATCAACTTATGCTAGTGCGTTAATGGTTCCAAACAATTTCTAAATCCCTGCACTCATGAACCCAGAGTAACAATACAGAAGTCAAAGGATCTTCCCTTCCTGTTATGTTTGTAGCATGATACATTAGTTTTTCTCATTCCAAATTAAGAATATCATTTCCACTTCACTTTCAAAAAACAAAAGATTAGTTCCAATTTAGTGGTTCAGTTAGTACAACACATACATGCATCCATTATCTCTGTTTGGAGTCAAACAAAAAAACAGCCTGCAGAAATATATTTATGCAGCCGTATGACAAACAGTGAGCAACAATCACCAAAATGATAATACATCAAGCAATTGCCAGTAATTCATCAAGAAACCTATAGTCTGCCTTTGCATTATCCAGTACCCACAAATTCACAAAAGAAACCTGAAACTACAAATGATGAAGATTTAATACGAAGAAAAAATAACTTACTGATGAAAGGATCACCATAATACTTCCCAGGGCCTCATCTAGCCCACATAAAATTGCTTCAAATTGATCACCTAAAATCAGAACCATTTATCTAATTAAGTAATTAAAGTAATTGCAAGGTACATATAAAAAAGCACTAAAAAGATCACTTATTCCTTCTAAATCCACTAAACAAACAGTTCCAAAATCTGAAGTCCACTTAAAAATTAACTCAGCCAAGTATTAACACCTAAGTCCAAAACAATTATCAAACAGTTAGTAGTAACCAGATTTTTTTGGTGTCAAGATCATGGATTCAATCAATAAGTCAGTACATGAGTAATCCCTATCTGATCATGTGGTTCATATGTGTCTACTTCTCAACAAGCTTGTCTGCTACGCCAAATATTTGAATCAAGCATGGGAGATAATGGGACTTGGAACTGGTGTCAGTTTAGGCAGAGAAATACATACAATGCCACTGAAACTGCTAGCAATAGAAGTTTGATTCTCCTGAAAAATCAAGGCATCGGTCTGTACCTGTTGATGCGTGCCTGATCATGGTATTTTCAAGTGCGAAATAGCAAAATTGTAATAGACTATTGCAGCAAAATTGTAGAGTGAAATAGCAAAGTACCATGTGGCATGCCACGCCTGCAGCGCCCTGCAGAGCGGTCTGATGTCCACTAGCCTAACGCCGCCTGATGATGAACCTTGGCGCCCTGCAGAGCGCAATCGTGGACCAAAATGATCTAGAGAGCACCAAATTGAAAACCACTTCTACAGCATCATCAACGCCTCACCTGCATTTCCCTCTTCGAAAGCACCTTGCCGGCAGGTCACAAGCTTCTGGCGCGGAGGCTCGCGCCGACAATGAACCATCCCATGTGCCCTGCAAAAGAATCAAAAGTTTATGAATTTGGGGGCAGAGAAATCAGTAGGAGTTGGGCCTGGCGGCGTGGAGTCAGGGTAGAGATGTACCGCGAGGAGGAGAGGAGGGTAAGCGCACGGGACCTCAGGCACAGCTCCGGCCCTGGCAGGAGATGGAGGAGGCGGAGGTTCGCCACCATGGCCGTCATCCCTAGGCAGCGGGATCTAGCTTCTTGATCCTCACGCATTCCACGGCAGTGCAGGCGGCCTCGTCATCCACGCAGATCGCCGCCGCCACCATCCCTAGGCAATGGGATCTAGACGTGCAAGGTGGAGCCGACGGCATCGACGGAGGTAGCCCGAGTGTCCGACGTTTCTTTTTCGAGCGCGTGGGAGGTCCGTGGGAGGGCAGACACACTAAACATGAGCCGTCGGATTTGGATGAGTAATGAGAGAATGGCTAAGAGATAATCTGGTGCATCCATTTTGATGGTGTTATATTTTCTGGGTACATTCATGGGTGTGGATGTAGCATATGTCATGACTGTGGAGCAGACATTTGTTGTGTGGCTGTAGATTTATTCTAACCGGTGTATTATAGGGTAGGGTAGATGAAAAAAAACCTCTCTCCTGCATGCCAGTGTCATGGATGTTAGGACGACACCCTATCTTAAAGTTGAGTTTTAGTTAGAGTTGCAACAGGTAAAAAGATCAAATATCTTGAGTTAGAGTTTCATTTGATAAACCAGGAAAATAAATTGGTTACAGTACGGGATTTTTATCAACTGCATGTATGTTGCATAACAAATGATTCTCCAATAGTGTCATTATCAATAGTCCTTACTAAGCTGATTCATTTTCTAAATAATAAACTATGCAGCATAAATTTTTCAGCGAGTCTGTATCAATTCCTGTAATTCTAGAGGCTCTGGGCAAGGTAGCCTGACTCATTATATTTCTAGAAGATCAGGAGCACATTGCCACAAGAAATGCAGATATCATAATATTGAATGCACAATGACATGACAACAACTTATGTGTAGTGTAACAAAATTGTGGCAATTATCAATAGCAAGATACGGTAGAAGACCAACCAAAGAGATACATATCGAACATCCCTAGGTAGAGGTAATCGTTGCCACTACCATGCACTCGAATCCAAAACTCTCATCAGAACTTCCCAGGTAACCAAGCAAAAATCTTGCTACATGGCTTCACGGGAAGGGGGGAAAGGGGTACTGTAGGGGCATTATTTTATCACAGAGAGTAGCAGGTTACAGACTTACAGTACTGAGACAATTAACAGATCGATGTAAACTGAGCTCTGAACTTACAACTGAGTTGAGGGTGCCATCCGAGCCCCCATATTTTGCAAGCAGGGGCACGCTTCTAAATATCTGATGGTTTTGTGCGAGGGCACGCTTCTAAATGTGCAGCAAACATAAGAGGGGACAAACAAAACATATAGTCAAGTCCTTTCAACTTTACCCAAAAAAGTAATATTTTTTCCCGTCTCTCTTCTGTTGAAATGAATGGAGAAAGCAGTTGCAGATTCGGAGTTCGAAATCAACCCGAGCAAACATATTGCAGATTCAGAACTCTAAATCAACCCGAGCAAACATAATGCAGATAAACCATTGAGAAGAATGTCAGTGCATTTTGCTACAACATGAGAAACCAAATCAAAATAATCAAACAAGTGGAGGAGGAGAGGAAGGGGTGGGGATGCCGGACCCGGGCAGAGCCACGCCGGATCGCTGCGCCGTGGTCAATGTTGGCCGGCGTGGGAAGAGGAAGCCGCCCAGGCGCTGCATCGCCGAGGCCGACCGCTTCCCGGCTCGGCTGAAGTGCTCGGCCTGCCTTGCGCGCCGACGAGATCTAGTAGACACTGGGACCTGCCCTATGCGTGGGGAACAAGGGGGCAAGGTCGCCGTGGTCGGGGGCGGCGCTAGGCGGCTAGGAAGCAGTGGGGGCAGAGGGAGGAGGAGACACCACGACAGGGGCAAGGGCGACGGCGACGGCGTTCTAGACGGACGGAGCCTGTGTGAGGAGTAGAAGCATCAGGAGGCTGTTTTTTTTTATTATTGATAGGCCACCGCCAGGAATCGAACCGCGGTGGGCGCAGGCGGCACGTGGGGTGGCGCGATCATTCTGAGGGCGAGAGGGCAGACCCACTAAACACGAGCCGTCAAATTTGGACGAGTAATGAGAGAGAATGTCTAATAGATAATCTGGTGCATCCGTTTTGATGGTGTTATATTTTTTTGGGCGTATTCATGGATGTGGATGTAGCATATATCATGACTGTGGAGCAAACATTTGTTATGTGGCTGTAGATTTATTTTAACTGGTGTATTATAGGGTAGGGTAGAAGGGTAGATATGGTGCATGCAGGCATGCAACAGTAGAAGCCGAGGAGGCGTCTACTTAAATGCTGCATGTGCGTGAAAATAAGCTTCAGACCTTGGATACTGAAAAGACCAAACATGCTCCTATTTTTTAGTGACATGAAAGTTTTAGCGATTTTTGCAAACTAATCATAGATCAGTTGGTCCAACTAGGTTCAAGTTCTCGGCTAGGGATGAGTGTGCGTGCGTGTTATGAGCGTCTACATTGTAATGTGTAATTTAAAAAAAATAGTTTTAGTGATTTACCAATTAACTTTTTTTTGAAAAAAATGGATATACTCTAACTAACTCCCTGAGAGTTTGTTTTAGCTGCTTGTGCTGCTAAATTTTGATCATCAATATTATTAGGAAAAATTTGCTACTCCAAGATGTAGAAAGGATGCTGAGCTGCCACGGGCCAAAAAAGGAAGATACAATTATCTTAGCACTCTGAATTAGAACGAATTTGCTCTCCTCTGAACTAGAACAAATTTGCTCTCCAACGCAAGTATTATCAAAATAATGTGGGAGAGAGAAACAGTGGGATGACATTTTTGTCAATAACCTTTTATTCTCTCTAGAGGAGGATTGACCTAAAGGGCGAGGTGGGGTGGCAAGCCTACCCTCCCTCTAGCTAGAACTCTCAGACACACTGGCCGTTTTCCTTTTTCTGCGTTGCCTACTGTGCTTGTATGTGAACTAGAAGAAGCGGAGCTGCTTGCAGAAAAAGCTAAGAAATAACGGTTCCAATTGAAAAAGTGCTAGAGAGAGAGAGAGAGAGAGAGAGAGAGAGAGAGAGAGAGAGAGAGAGGAGGGTACGGTTAGGTTTATTTAGAAATAGTTTGGATTTCTAATGCAAAGTGTCTATGAGCTTTCTTCTTTTTCCATAAAATGATCAAAATGGCTAATAGTTTAAAATTGCATAATAAATCTTAGAAAAAACAAAAATTATGAAATAAATCCTATTAGCATTGAATTAACTATATATAACTACACAATAGAAGTGGTAAATGCATTTAGCAAACATACACCCTTTTTTGTAGGGAGTTTCTGTTCAAAATGAATTCTAGAAAAAACTACATCAAGTTAATCATGTCAATTCCACACTAGGGTAAAAGTTACACGCCTAAAAAAACTCAATCAGACTATAGAAAATAAAAACACCTAATCATTATGTAACACTACTGAGTGCTACGGTAGGAATCGAGTGTTTACTTAGAACTGGAACATAAATCTGATACAAGTAGCCGGTGGAATCGGCGTCGCCGGCGATCTCGAGCCGCAGCTCGCCGCCAAAGCTGACAACTACCAAGACGAGTTCAGGTTTTCTTCCTCTCCCCTCTTAAGAGTATGTGATTACAGCTGTTGGACAGCGTTTCACCAGACGCAGCTGGGCTTGAACTCACTTCCAATTTGGGCCGATGTAGCGTGGATTGGGCTTCTTGTTACGTTTGCTTCTTGGGGTCTTCTCCTTCTCTTGGGCTGGGCTGCTGGTAGGTCTCACCGTGACATCTCCCCAAGCCGTGAAAGATGGAAAACGGCGAAGCAAATCATCTTCATCTTCCCAGGTGGCCAACTCAGGAGGCATATCAGACCATTTAACCAGTAGCTGGTAGTAGACACGCTTGTTCTTGGTTGGTGCAAGCACGACGATCCAGCACCATTTCTGGTGTCTGCACAGATGGAACATCAGCTGGCAATGGGATAAATTTTGGAGTGATATTACCTTGTACCTTCTTCAGTAATGAGACATGAAACACTGGATGCACAGATGAATGCGGTGGTAGCTTGATCTTGTAAGCAACTTCATTGATCTTGGACTCAATCTCATAAGGGCCAAAGTAACGATAAGACAGCTTGGGGCTCACTCTGGAAGCAACAGACCTTTGGGCATACGGTTGAAGCTTAAGCCAGACTTGATCACCAACAGAGAAGCTGCGATCAGTATGTTTCTTATCAGCCTGGAATTTCATACGCTGTTGAGCCCGCAACAACTGCTGTTGCAGTAAGGCAGTCATTTGCTGGCGCTTTTCCAACCAATTTTCAAGTCTGGAGCTTGACAGTCCTGATCTGGATCAATGCCAAAATGCCTTGGCTGGTGACCATAGAGCACCTCAAAAGGAGTATGATGATGAGCTGAATGATAACAGGTGTTATACCAGAATTCAGCTAAATGCAGCCAGTGGGACCACTGAGAGGGACAAGCATGTATGAAACACCTTAAATAATTTTCAATGCATTGGTTCACCCTTTCAGTTTGACCATCACTCCGAGGATGATAAGCAGAGCTCATGTTGAGTTTGGTACCATAGAGTCGAAATAGCTCCTTCTAGAATGAGCTAGTGAATATTTTGTCTCTGTCAGACACTATAGCAGAAGGCATGCCATGAAGTTTATAAATGTTCTCCATGTATTGCTGAGCTACTTGAAGAGTAGAAAATGGATGCTTCAATTTGACAAAGTGTGCGTATTTAGAAAACTTGTCGACTACAACTAAAATGCAGTTGTATCCAGAAGAGGTAGGTAGGCTCTCAAATAAAATCCATTGTAACAACCTTCCAGGCCTGATCAGGAATAGAGAGTGGTTTTAGCAAACCTGGGTAAGGAAGGCGTTCAGATTTCACTTGTTGGCATACTTGACACTTGTCAATGAATTGCTTAACTGCTTGCTACATGAGAGGCCAGTAAAACAACTTGTGCAACCTTTGATAAGTAACTAGATGACCAGAATGTCCACCCAAAGGGCTAGCATGCATTTGATCAATAACCTGTTGCTGGAGTGTAGTAGAATGACCCAACCAAGTTTTGTTCTTATTTCTGATCACTGTTATATTGATCTCTAATCCCAAACTGGGCCCAACGGCCCAGTTGGGCCTTTGATCCGCGCCCTGATCGGGGACGCCCAACCCACTATGGCTGGAGGGCTCCTGTCACACTGCGCTATATATAGAGGGGGGGGGGGGGGGGGCGGCGGCTCTGAGTACCAGGTTTACCATGAGTCGAGCTCCCCACCGAAACCTAAACCCTAATCCCGATCAGAGAGGGGCGCAGCCAGTGACGAGAAGCCACCAGCCGCGCCTCCCCGCTCCACCGACGTCGACGACTTCATTGACCTCTTCCCCGAACGTCGTTGCCCGTGCGTAGACTTCACCGACGAACGAGATGGCGGCTTCGAGACCATCTCCCTCTGCGGTGTCAGGTTTACACGTTCTTCTTCTATTCCTCTCTGTCTCTCTACTCTCGATATCGCATTCACAGTAAAGAGAACCTGCTAGACCTAACCCTAGATGATCTTTTCGATATTAACAATGGTTTAAGAGGCTCACTAGTCCGCTCGACGGCTAGTCCGCCGCTAGTCCGCTCAACGGCGGCGCGCTCACCCGCGCGGGGAGCGCGCGTCGGCGAAGGGGCCGGTGACGGCGCCATGTTTCACTGTGTCTCGCGTCTCGCTCTCGGTCGCTCACTGTTGCTGCACTAAGAGCGAAGAGAGAGGAAGGGAGGCAGCCGAATGCGTTAGGGTTCGGGGGACGATGCCGCGCGAAGGTTTTTGTTCGACTGAACTGCGCGCGCGGCCGTCCGATGCAAATGAACGGTTGACAACGACTGGATCACGTTTCAGCTCAGGCGGGTGCGCGCGGCGGGCGGCTTTTCCGGCCCAGGGCCTAGGTTGTGGCCTAGGAAGCACCGCGCGCGCGAGAACAGAAATAGGCCGGGCCAGAATTCATTGTTTCAACTGGTTTGGGCCAAATGAACAGTGTTCATACGAGTTTAAGTTTTATTTTTTCAGAAGCAATTTTTTGATGATATTTGTCTAGTTTAATATCTCTGTTAAGATTTGAACCAACGGGATAATTTTTCAGAGAATAGTTGAGAAAAGTTTAATGCTTCTAAAAAATAGATAATGATTTTTTATGTTTTCCGCTGCTAAAGAAATTATTTATTCTCCTGTTATTTTGAACCAACGTGATATTTAATTAGAGAAAAAGAGATTTTAACATGATTATGATGTTGTTATTTTCTGACCAACGTTATTAATAACAATATCGCAATTTTAATGATTTTATGCATTATTTTTATTTCTGCTCAACGATGATGTAGATTTAATGTATAAATAGTTGTATGTTTTAATTTTAACCAGCGTTGGAATCAAGGCATGCAAATGTTGTTATTATTTATGTTCTCACTCTATATGAATTGTGTTTTCAGACGTATACAACTTCATGGGTTGTATCAAAGAGATCTCCACTCTCAAAGATGACAACTACACGAAGTGGAAGAAAAAGATTGACCTGCCTTCATCTTGCCTAAGGTGGACTGGGTAGTCACCTCACCGTGTCTCACTGAGCCTGTGGCACTGGTGAGGTAGACAAACGAGGCTGATGCCGCTTGGGCAACTAGAGAGAGGGATTTTGAATCTCAAAAGATGTCCTATGACCTTAAGCATAGGAAGTGAGTCATTGCCAACAAGAAATGTTTTGTTGTGATAAATAACATGATTGAACCTGCAATTGTGGGCTCAATACTAGAGTGTGACACGGTCACCGAGTACCTCGATAGAATAAAGAGTCAGTTCACTGGCTCTTCAAAGACATATGCTACCTAGCTGATAAAGCAGCTGGTGACAGAGAGGTACTCTGGAAATGATGGCATAAGAGAGCACATACTAAGGATGAGTAATTTGGCATCCAAGCTAAAATCAATGGATCTGGCTCTCAAGGAAGAGTTCCTTATCCATCTAATTTTTGCTTCCTTACCAAAGGAATTTGACACTTTTGTTGTCAACTATAACATACAGTCCGAGAAGTGAGACTTAGAGAGGCTCATGGCTATGTGTGTGCAAGAGGAGGAGAGAATGAAAGCTGTCAATGGTAGCACTATCAATTATGTGAAAGACAACAAGAAAAAGAATAATAATGCTAACTTCTTCTCAAAGTCAAAGGGAAAAGGTCCCATGCTGCATCAGCCTCAGCAGAACAAGTTCACAGTAGAGAAAGACCAGTGTCTCTATTGCAAGAAGACGGGACATTATAAGAAATATTGTCCCGATTACTTAAAGATGAACATAGCAAAGAAAGGTGAGAACATTATTATGTTCATAAGTGAATCCCTGTATGTATAGTATTCGAAATCTACTTTGTGGATTGACTCAGGTGCAACTGTTCATGTTGCTAATTCCTTACAGGGATTCCATTCGATGAGGATTACGCAAAGAAGAGAAAGACACGTTAAAGTTGGCAAATGGAGTCCGAGCAGATGTTGAAGCCGTTGGCGATCTTTCTCTAGAGCTTGTTGATGGCTTCACACTTTTACTTAGAGATGTACTTTATGTTCTCTCTTTACAGAGAAACTTGATTAGTGTTTCATGCTTGAACAATGATGGATATGATTGCCATTTTGGAGATAGCAAATGTAAGATAACATTTAATAATGCATGTGTTGGTCTTGCTATCTTATAAAATGAGCTTTATTTGTTATCACTACGTGATGATGTGAATGTTGTATGCAATGATGGGAATGTTGCATGCAACAATGAGAATGTATCCTCGTCTGCGGATGTAAACAGAAAACAAAAGAGAGCTCATGATGCGTTGTCGAAATTATAGCACTGTCGTTTAGACCATATTTTGAGGGAGAGAATAGAAAGACTAGTTAAGAATGATTTTAAACTCTTCCTCCATTAGAGTTCTCAGTTTTAGAACAATGCAGAGAATGCATAAAAGGAAAGTATGTAAAGAAAATTAAGAAAGATGCCAAACAAAGCACAGGAATTTTACAGATTATTCACATAGACATCTGTGGTCTATTTCCTGTAAAGAGTGTGGATGGTTATGATTCATTCATAACATTCACAGATGATTACTTCCGTTATAGCTACATGAAAGGTCCTAATATGGCTAGAAGGGGGTGAATAGCCTATTTAAAAATCTACAAATCAACTAGAGCAATTTGATTAGTATGACAAATAGTGTAATGCAAACTTGCTCTAGCTCTACAAGGGTTGCAAGCCACCTATCCAACAATTCTAGTTGCAATGATTACTTAGGCACCCAAACTTGCTATGTAACTATTCACTAAGAGCTCTCAATCTTGCTACTCTAAAGAGCTCAACTAGATGAATGACAATAATAAAGCAAGCTCTCAATTCTAATTACACTAAAGAGCTTGTATCAACTAGTTTGCAAGAATGTAAATAGGTGAGTAGGGTGATCATACCACCGTGTAGCTGATGAACCAATCATAAGATGAAGATTAAGCCAATCACCGGGAGAATGCAAATGACAAGAGACAACCGATTTTTCTCCTAAGGTTCACGTGCTTGCCAACACGCTAGTCCCCGTTGTGTCGACCAACACTTGGTGGTTCGGCGGCTAAGAGGTGTTTCACAAACCTCGTCCACACGATAGGACACCGCAAGAACCGACCCACAAGTGAGGTAACTCAATAACACAAGCAATTTACTAGAGTTACCTTTCGGCGCTCCGCCAGGGAAGGTATAACTCTCCTCACAATCACCGGAGATGGCCACGAACAATCACCAACTCATGCCAATCCTCCACCGCTGCTCCAACCGTCTAGGTGGTGGCAACCACCAAGAGTAACAAGCGAAATCCACAGCGCAACACGAATACCAAGTGCCTCTAGATGCAATCACTCAAGCAATGCACTTGGATTCTCTCCCAATCTCACAAAGATGATGAATCAATGATGGAGATAAGTGGGAGGACTTTGGCTAAGCTCACAAGGTTGCTATGTCAATGAAAATGTGCAAGAGTTATCCCTTGAGCCGGCCATGGGGCTATAAATAGAGCCCCCATCAAATAGAGCCATTATTCCCCTTCACTGAGCAAAACGCGCTCTGACCGGACGCTCCGGTCATACTGACCAGACCCTGGACACAGCGTCCGGTCCACAGATGTAAGCCACGTGTCATTCTGAGTTAAACTTGAGCTGCCAGATCACAATGGCTATTAATTGACCAGACGCTCCGATAAAACTGACCGGACACTGAACCACCAGTGTCCGGTCATTTACAGTAGGGGTCCAAATCCGGTTTTCTTCGATCGGACGCGTCCGGTCCACCTTGACCGGACACAGACCAGCGTCTAGTGCTAAACCCTAGTCACTGTGTCGCCATGTCAGTTTGACCGGACGCAGAAACCAGCGTCCGGTGCATCTCAGGTCCAGCGTCCGGTGCTAAACCCTAGTCACTGTGTCGCCATGTCAGTTTGATCGGACGCACGCTGCCAGGGTCCGGTGCTTTCAGACCCAGCGTCTGATTAGTTGACCGACGCCAGCGTCTTCGCGATCAACTCGTTTTCACTTTTAACTTCTTCACCCTTGCTCCAATGTGCCAACCATAAGAATTTGCATCCGGCGTAATAGAAAATAGGCATTCCATTTTCCCGAAAGCGCCGAATCTCGCCGAGCTTGCAATGAGTTAGCACCTCCTTTGTAGATGTGCCAACACCACCAAGTGTATCACCTTGTGCACAAGTGTTAGCATATTTTCACAAACATTTTCAAGGGTGTTAGCACTCCACTAGATCCTAAATGCATATGCAATGAGTTAGAGCATCTAGTGGCACTTTGATAACCACATTCTGATATGAGTTTCACTCATCTTAATAGTACGGCTATCTATCCTAAATGTGATCACACTCACTAAGTATCTTGATCACTAAAACAAAATGGCTCCTACATTTTATACCTTTGCCTTGAGCCTTTTGTTTTTCTCTTTTTTCTTTTCCAAGTTTAAGCATTTGACCATCACCATGCCATCACCATTGTCATGATCTTCGCCATTGCTTCATCACTTGGAGTTGTGCTACCTATCTCATAATCATCTTGATAAACTAGGTTAGCACTTAGGGTTTCATCAATTAACCAAAATCAAACTAGAGCTTTCACTATATTTATCCAATCAAAGAAAGAACAGAAGCATTGGATAAATTTAAGATATTTAAGACAGAAGTTGAAAACCAACACAATTTAAAGATTAAGATAGTCAGGTCCAACCATGGGGGAGTACTACAGTCGGCATACCCCATATGGCCAAGTTCCTGTACCTTTTGCAAGGTTCTTACAGGAGAATGGCATAGTAGCCTAGTATTCTACACCAGGCGAACCTCAGCAGAATGGAGTAGCTAAAAGACGTAATCGTACCCTAATGGATATGGTACGCGGTATGATAAGTTACCCCACCTTACCGTTGAGCCTGTGGATGGAGGCGTTAAAAACCGCCATTCATATTCTCAATAGAGTACCAAATAAGTCGGTGCCCAAAACGCCGTATGAGTTGTGGACTGGAAGAGTACCCTTACTAAACCACTTACGTGTGTGGGGGAGTCCTGCTGAGGCTAAAGTATTTAACCCAAACACTGGGAGGCTAGATCCCAAAACAGTAAGTTACCATTTCATTGGCTACCTAGAAAAGTCAAAATGTTTTCATTTCTACTGTCCAGACAGACATACAAAGTTTGTGAAAATGAGACACACTGTCTTCCTAGAGGATGAAATGATGAGGGGGAGCATGGTAGCTCGAGAAATTGACCTTGAAGAGAAGTGGGTGTATGCGCTCACTCCGATGATTCATGAGCCATTTTTCTCACTACCTGCTATTGCTGCACCGACAGTGCAAGATACTGTGGTGCCAGCACTTGTTATTCCGCCTGTGGCAACAATGAATGACGATGGGGAACCTATTCTTTAGGATCCTGTAGAACCTATTGCCACACATGAGGGGGAGCAACAATAGCCTCAAACAAAAGATGTGCCAAATGTGGATGCCCCTAGAAGGTCTCAAAAAGTTAGAAAATTAGCTATTCCTGCTGACTATGAAGTATACAACACTGAGGAATTTCAAATGGAGGATGATCCCACCTCATTTGAAGAAGCCATGAGAAGTGATCATTCATCAAAGTGGCTTGAGGCCATCGAAGATGAAATGAAATCTATGAATGCCAATAAAGTTTGGGACTTAGAAATAATTCCTAAAGGAGCCAAAATAGTAGGTTGTAAATAGGTCTACAAAATAAAACTTGACTCTCAAGGGAATATAAAGAGATATAAAGCGCGACTTGCGGCAAAAGGCTTTACGCAAAGAGAAAGCATTGATTACAATGAGACATTTTCTCTAGTCTCATGTAAGGATTCCTTCAGAATCATAATGGCATTAGTGGCACATTACAATTTAGAATTACATCAGATGGATGTAAAGACGACATTTCTTAACGGGGACTTAGAGGAAAATGTTTACATGGCACAACCAAAAAGTTTTGTCATGGAAGGAAAAGAACGAATGGGATGCCGCCTAAAGAAATCCATTTATGGATTAAAACAAGCTTCAAGACAGTGGTACTTGAAGTTTGATCAGACAATAAGGAATTTTGGGTTTAAAGATAATATATAGGATAATTGTGTCTATGCAAAGTTTAAGAATGGGAAGTTTATCTTTCTTGTCCTGTATGTGGATGATATCTTACTTGCTAGTAGTGATGTCAGTCTACTACTGGAGACAAAGAAGTTTTTGTCCTCAAAATTTGATATAAAAGATCTTGGTGAAGCTTCGTTTGTTTTAGGGATCGAGATTCACCGAGATAGAAGTAAAAGGGTATTAGGACTATCACAAAAGGCATACATAGAAAAGATCTTAAAGAAATTCAATATGCACAAATATAGTCTCTCACCTGCTCCAATAGTCAAGGGCGATAGATATAGGGATTTTCAATGCCCTAGGAATCAGTATGAGATCGATCAAATGAAAACGGTTTCATATGCTTCAGCTGTCGGAAGCTTGCAATATGCTCAAGTATGTACGCGCCCTGACTTGGCATTTATTACCAGGTTACTTGGCAGATTCTAGAGTAATCCTAAAACAGAACACTGGAAATTAGTAAAGAAAGTCTTGCGTTATTTGCAAGGAACAAAAAGCCTCATGATGACGTATAGAAGATCAGATTCACTCTATATAGTGGGATATTTAGATTCTGATTATGCGGGAGATGATAGAAAATCCACGTCTGGATATGTATTCACTCTCGCAGGAGGAGCTATTTCATGGAAAAGCTCAAAGGAAACCGTCACTACATTGTCCACAATGTATGTCGAGTTTGTAGCGTATTATGAGGCAACGGGGCAGGTGAACTGGCTAAAGAAGTTCATACCCGATTTGAAGGTGGTTGACGACATCTATAGACCACTTAAGTTATACTGCGATAATAATCTGGTAGTACAATATGTTCACAACAATAAGTCAAGTGGTGCTGCCAAATACATTGACATAAAGTATTATGTTGTGAAAGATAAAGTCCAGGACCATGTCATAAGTCTTGAGCATATAAGTACCAAAAAGATGCTTGCGGATCCGCTTACAAAAGGCTTACCACCCAACGTGTTCAGAGAACATATAGCCGGCATGGGTTTAAAGGAAAGCCTATAATTCCTGGACAAAAGAAGGTCCAAAGTTAAGTATCTATTTCAGAGCAGAGTGGTGTGTTGTAGTTGTTAAATCTATCGGCAATTGACCGTGACGATGAAACATGCTCTATGCGCTAATCTGTAATGGAATGAACAAAAGTAAATGATATGAAATTGAAAGATGGTAGGAGATCAAGGGAGAGATTATTAGATTGATCTCTAATCCCAAACTGGGTCTAACGGCCCAGTTGAGCCTTTGATCCGCGCCCTGATCGGGGGCGCTCAACCCACTATGGCTGGAGGGCCCCTGTCACACTGCGCTATATATAGAGGTGGGGGCCGGCGGCTCTGAGTATGAGGTTTACCGTGAGCCGAGCTCCCCACCAAAACATAAACCCTAATCCCGATTAGAGAGGGGCGCAGCCAGTGACGGGAAGCCACCAGCCGCGCCGCCCCGCTCCACCGACGTCGACAACTTCATTGACCTCTTCCCCGAACGTCGCTGCCCGTGCGCAGACTTCACCGACGAACGAGATGACGGCTTCTGGACCATCTCCCTCTGCGGTGTTAGGTTCGACACGTTCTTCTTCTATTCCTCTCTGTCTCTCTACTCTCGATATCACATTCACAGTAAAGAGAACTCGCTAGACCTAACCCTAGATGTTCTTTTCGATATTAACAATCACACCATCCATGAGACTGTAATGTCCATATGGATTTTGCAGAGCCAATGTGGTAAGCTTCTGCTCAGCAGATGAACTGTCAGAGTAACTATCTTGGACAGTTTGTAGCCATAAAGGCTGAGCTATTGAAATAGCATTCAAGGTTGCTGTGTTGTGAGTAATTCTGGACAGGGCATCTGCAGCACAATTTGTAGAGCCTTTCTTGTAGCAGATTTTGTACTGGAAACCCATCAACTTGGTCATTGCTTTCTGTTGCCAGTAACTGTTGAGTTTCTGATCAGTCAAGTAAGTGAGACTCCTTTGATCAGTTTGTATAACAAACTCTGCTGGTTGGAGATAAGACTTCCACTGATCAATAGCTAACAGGATGGCTAAGCTTTCCTTCTCATAGGTTGATAGACCTTGACTTCTTGGGCCTAGAGCTTTACTAACAAAAGCAATTGGATGGCCTTCTTGGTGTAATATCACCTATACCTTTGTCAGAGGCATCTATTTCAACATAGAATGGTTTATTGAAATTTGGCATGGCAAGCACAGGGCCAGTGATCAATGACTGTTTGAGCAACTGAAATGCTGAATCAGTAGTTTCAGTCTAGAGGAAAATGGATCTTTTCTTCAAGAGTTCAGTCAAAGGTTTAGCAATCATACCAAATTTTTTGACAAACCTTCTGTAATAACCGGCAAGGCCCAAGAAACTTCTAAGCTCTTTGACATTGAGAGGTGTTGGCCAATTTTTCACAATCTCAATCTTAGAAGGATATGTGGAGACTCCTTGAACTGCAATGTCATGACCCAGATATGTAAGTTGTTGTTGGGCAAAAGTGCACTTGGACAACTTGACTTTGAATTGTTGTTCTTGTAACAACTGAAAAAACCATTTGGACATGCTGAATATGCTCAGAGTAAGTCTTATTGTATATTAAGATGTCATCAATGAAGACTACTACACATTTCCTGAGCAAGGGAGCTAACACATGGTTCATCACAGATTGAAAGGTGGCAGGTGCTCTAGTTAGTCCATAGGGCATCACCTTGTATTCATAATGACCATGATGAGTTTGGAAAGCTGTTTTGTACTGATCTTCAGGAGTCACCATAATCTGATGAAATCCAGACCTGAGATCCAAGGTAGTAAACCACTGAGCTCCATGTAACTCTTCAAATAATTCTTCAATAATAGGTAGTGGGAACTTATTTTTCACTATATATGCATTGAGCCTTCTATAATATACACAGAGTCTCCAATCTCCTGTTTTCTTTTTAACCAAAAGAGCTGGAGAGGCAAAAGGACTAGAGCTCTCTTGTATCATGTTTCACTTCAGCAATTGTACAATTTGTCTTTCTATCTCATCTTTCTGGAAAGGAGTATACCTGTAAGGTTTGAGTCTAAATGGTTGTACTCCTGGAACCAGAGGAATAGAGTGAGTGCTCTTTTTGGTCCACACCACAACCTGTTCCCATCTTTAACTCCTGAAGTACAGAATTTGGTTAACTCCTGAAATAGCTGCTATATATGACGAGTATATGGCGTTTATCATGTTTGCTCCCGCAAGTAGGTTACATTTGCACATATATGATATCACTAATCTTTTTATTGTATTTCTGGATTAAATTATACCTAATTTTATCTAAGTATCTATCAATAGTGCCTTTGATATTTTAAATGGTAATCGGAGTTTAGATCCAGTATGCTACCTCCATGGCCTCCTCTTCCAACCTGCTTGTCGTCCACCTATTCTACGCCAACGGCATCTCTAAGAAGCTCTCGAAAAACAATCAAACAATGTGGAAGGGGTGAATTCTTACCGCGCTCCATGGCGCTCGACTCATCGGACATGTGATTGGTGTTTCTCTAATTCCTTCCATCCATTGATGGCAAAGTCAATGACAAACCAGCCACAGTGCCAAAGCCCGCCTAGGATGAATGATGTGCATCGGACCAGCAGGTCATAGGCTTTCTCCTAGCCCCCATAAAGAGAGACGAAGAATACGTTTTACCAGCCAGTCATGTACTCCCTCCGTCTCTAAATAAGTGTGGCTATGTTACTTAGATTCATAGAAAATATTAATAATATTTTAATCTCTAAATAAGTTTATTATAAAAATAGATGCAACGACCTATCTACTAATTATGTACTACAAATATTAATATTTTTTTGTATATATTTAGTCAAAGTTGAAAAAATTTGAGTTCTCGAGGAGCGAGAATGACACTTATTAGATGTCTAAAAAAAAGCCCGAAATGTTCCGAAACATGCATTTCATTAAAAAGGAAAGGGGTTATACAAATAAAATGAGCACCAGACAGTGCTTCTCTGTTTTTTTCAACGTAAGCAACAACAACCAAAAAAACCATAGAAGTTTTGCATCAGCAGGGAAACCAGTTCTTTTTTTTTGAAAAGGGGAAAACAGTTCCTTGGTTGCTAAGAGTTGTTGCAGTTACATCAGCGCTGAAACCAGTTCCTTGGTTGCTAAGGCAATTCTATTTGAATTTTTGAAATAAAAAAAAAGGAGTTGTTGAATTTGGAGAAAACACCTACTATTACTACTAGATTGACTTATCTGAGCTGTTTCTTCTTTTTGATGCCATGGGTTTAATAATGTCAGTGGAAAGAAGAAAAAAATGATGCAGTAACTGGAAAATGTTGCGGTAGTTCGCGTCTCCGCGATGCTCACAGGTCCTTCATTTTGTTTTAATTCTCTAAAAAAAATGCTTTCTGAAAAGTGCATGAATACAGTAGCTTACGCCGGCGGCGACCGGGCGGGCGACGGCCAGGCCACTCGGGCATTTTAAGTTTTGAATATGCGCCTAGCCTAGCTAGTGCCAAATCTTCCACTTCGATGTCGTCGGCGGTCTTGGATGTTGCCTCTCTGCACCGGCGTTCACAGTCGCAGAGTATTCTGCGCCGCCGCGTTACCTTCGTTCCTTGACCACTCGCCGTAGTTCACCAACAACGCTCACTAGGACTATAGGAATTGCTCTCTCCTCCTGAGGGCTGAGGTCACTCCAACAAAACCCCGCCATCGCCATGGCCTTCCCGCCTCGTCGCACCCAGACCCAAATGTGACGCACCACCATGTGCCACCACCCGCCACCCGCCACGATGGAGGTTCCATCCTCTGCCCCTCCCGTGGTGGCATGCCACCACCACCTGCACCGCGCCGCCGCCGCCCGCCACGTCCTCCATCCCCGGCCGCCTCGCCTTCCTCTTCCTCTCCCCGTGCCCGCAGCGTGCGCTGCTCGCCGCCCTGGACCTCCTATTCCTCGTCGCCGCGCTTGCCGTCACACTCCGCGCCCACTGCCTATCCCGGCGGCACAACGATGATGGCAAGGACCACGGCCTCGGCCTCGGCCTCGACCACCGTGCGCGGGAGCCCCTCCTCACCAAGCCGGCCACCACAGACCAGGCCCCACCTCCCCTCCGCTTCCGGCATGGACTCGCGCTCGCGGCTTCCGCGGTCCAGGCGGTGGCCGCCCTAGTGCTTCTACTCCTCCTCGCACTCCTGCGCCGCAGCGGAAGGATGACCATGGGGCTGGTAGCGGCGGAGTGCGCGTTCCTTGTAGCGCACGCCGTAGCACACCTCGCGGCCGCCTGGGTCGTCGCGGTGAAGAAGAACACGGCTGCTGGGGCATCAGTGGCACCCGCGCGACTCCACCCGCTCCACCTCAGGTTCTTCTAGCTCGCCACGGCCGCTTTGGCCACGCTCTTTGCTGGGTGCGCGGCTACGCGGTATGCTGCCGTCGAGCCGGTCGTCCCTGATGACCCGCTCGCGTTCGTGTGGCTGGCGCTCTCGCTCCCGCTGCTCTATTTCGCGGCCACTAGCTCCACGGGCCTCGTCGTCGATTCCGATGGTGGTGGTCGTGGTCGTGCCGCCGCCGTGGAGGAGACGTACGCCACGACGACGTGGCTCTCGCTGGCCATGTTCAGATGGATCAACCCGCTCGTCGCCTAGGGCTCGAGGGCGATGCTCGCGGCCGACCATGTACCGCCCGTGGTGCCACCGGACACCGCCGAGGCGGTGTACGCGCTGTTCGCCTCCAACTGGCCTGTGCCGGCGCCAGGTTCGTCCAAGCCCCAGCGCCCGGTGCTCACCACACTGTTGTGCTCCTTCTGGCCGTAGTTCCTTCTCACCGCCATGCTCGGCGTGGTGCACCTCTTAGTGATGTACATCGGCCCATCGCTCGTGGACCGGTTCGTAGAGTTCGTGGGACATGGCGGGGAGCTCACGGAGGGGCTACAGCTTGTCGCCGTCCTCCTTGTTGGCAAGGCGGCCGAGATGCTGGTGTTGGCCCGGGCACTACGGGCCGGCCCAAGCACGGCACTAAGTAGCATGGCCTAGGAATGGCACGGCCCGATGGCCTTCGTGACGGTGCCTGGCATGGCCCGGCCTTAGTGCCATGTCTGGGCCACCATTTTGGCCCGTAGTGCCGACACGGGCACGACACGCTATATGGGCCGGCCCGGCTCGCCACGTTGGATCTCCGGCCTCGCTCCGATCGGACCGTTGGATCCGATTGTTGGAATAGGGGGTATAAAACCCGTCCTGGCCAGCCGGCCGCATCTCGCTCCGTCGCCCTAATTCATTTGCACTCAGCTCTCCCCCGCAGCGCCGTCTCGCTCGCTCCTCTCTCGCCTCGCTCTCCTCTCTCGGTGAGTCGGCGTCGCCGTGTCGCCGACTCACTCTCCTCTCTCGCCTCCAACTTCCTCTCTTCTTCTCGCTCTCCGGTGGCCTCTGGAGCCACCGCTGGCCGGTGGAGTCACCGCTGTCTGGCACTGGCATAATCCCTAACCCTAACCCTTGCTAAATCCCTAACCCTAACCCTTGATCTTGCTTCGTCCTCACCGGATCCATCGGTTTCCTCACCGGATCCGTCGTGTACTTCGCCGGATCTGTGCCTCGTCGACCTCGCTGGTTCCGTCCCTCGTCGTCGATCTCGCTGGATCCATGCCTCGTTGACCTCACCGGCGACTCTGGTGCTCTGGATTTGAAGGTAAGTCACCGTCGACCTAACCCTTGCTCAATCCCTAACCCTATCCCTCGATCTCTACTAAGCCTTGCTCTGTTTGTCTGAAGCCGTTGAGGGACCGGGGCGTCAACGAGTGGCGATGGCTGGATCCGACGATGAGACGGTTGAGGTTGGTTCCAACCAAGAGAGGCGGTTGTGTGGGTTGGCTGGAGATGATGACGAGGACGACCTACGCGAGCCCTGTGATGATCAAGCAGTGGACGGGGAAGAGAATAACGACAAGCGATCTCGTCCCTCTACCTCGGCAGTGTGGCTTTATTTCAAGAAACTCTTCAAAATAGAGAATGATAAGAAGGTCAAGTATGGAGCTAAGTGCATCCATTGCTCTAAGGAATACTCTGGGCACTCTAGTGGTGGCACTGGTCACCTCACTCGGCATAGGGATAAATGCCCTAGGAGGCTTGAAAAAACTCACATGTCTCAGTCATAGATCTCTTTTAATCCTGATGGTAGTATGCACAATTGGGAGTACTGTCCCATTGTTGCTCGTACTCAATTGGTTCGATTGCTTGCTAGGCTTGATGTTCCTATCTCTTTGAGAGAATCATATGCATTTGAAGAATACATTAGAACTGCTCATAATCCTAAATTTGTTTTAGGCTTATTGATTGTTCCCACAACGGATAAAACATTGTTGATCTTGTTGCATCTGTGCTTGCTGATTATGGTTTGACTAGAAAAGTATTTGCTGTTACTTTGGACAATGCATCATCTAATGTATCAGCCATGCAAAAACTTAGACATGTTCTTTCTAAATATCTTGGTATTGAAGTTGTGGACAATGCATCATCTAATGATAGTGATGATTTAGACAATGTAGTTAATTGTACGTTCTTACATCAGCGTTATGCATGTCACATTATCAATCTGATTGTTAAGGAGGCCCTAACTGCTCTTAAGCCTTTGATTGAAAAATTTAGAATTGCAATATCTTTCTTAAACTCATCTAACTAGAGAATCATTGCCTATAAAAGTTACTGCATTGCCACACTGGTGTTAGGTCTAGAAAGTTTCAACTGGACATGGAAGTTAGGTGAAATTCTACATACCTAATGCTTAAGCATTTGTTTCCACATAAGGTCTCATCCACTACTTTCATCCATGCTCAATATCCTAGAGTTGAAGGTGGTCAGTTGCTTTTAACTGATGACCATTGGGCTATGATAGAAAAAGTGCTTAAATTTCTTGAACTGTTATGATGCTACAGTTGCATTGTCTGGTGTGTACTATCCTACATCTCCACTCATGATTCATTATCTTGTTAAGATTGCTATGCACCTAAAGAATTATGCTAATGATACTCACATCAGACCTGTGGTTTAACCTATGATAAACAAATATAATAAATACTAGAGGGACATAACTTTGCTTTATTCTTTTGCATTCATCTTGGACCTAGAGCTAAAATGAAAGGTTTCAATAGAGTGCTTAGGAGGTTGAGTACCCTTACTAGTACAGATTATAGTGCTTACCAGGTTGGCACTAGAGCTCGATTTATTGATGTCTACAATAAGTATGAGGAGAAATATAGAGGTGTTAGGTTGAAGAGGACCGCCCCTCCTAACCTATCTGGTAAAAAAGGTCTGCTTAGGATAAATTTTATGATGATGATGGTGATGTTGGTGGTATGCATACTGCAGTTGCTACTCTAATCATGGCTAGAGATACATCTGCAACTGCCCTGCTGCAGGCTACAAGTTCTTCAGGTTCTAATGTTTCTGAACTTGTTTCTTACTTTGACCGTGACACTGTGAACCATTTAGATGATGATTTTGAACCATTTAGATGTTGATTTTAACATCTTGACTGGTGGCATCAACTCAAAGTCACATATCCAGTGCTGTCAATCATGGCTAAAGATATTTAAACTGTTCCTGTTTCAACCATATCTTCAGAATCCACTTTTACTATGATTGACAGGATCATCGAGGAGCGGCGGAGGAAGCTAAAGCCTGAAATGGTGTAACACCCTAAAAATGACATTCTTTTAAAATAGCTAAATAGGATTTATTTATGCAAATATGTGTGCATTAAAAGATAGGGAAATAATAAATTTTATGGAATTAAAATTTAAAAAATAAGGCAAGAAGCTTTTTGATGCATACATGCTGCTGCATATCATTTTGTGAATGTTAGGAATTTATTAAATATTTCAAAAAGAATTGAAATTTGAATTTAAAAAGGGATTTGGAAAATAGTAGAAAAAAAAGAAAAGAATCATTTTCCCCCCTACCTTCTTGAACTTCGGCCCGCAGGCCTTCTCTCCTTCCCCCGCAGCCCAGCGCCACCCGCAGCCCAGCGCCAGCCGCAGCCCAGTGCCACCCGCAGCTCAGCGCCACCCGTGGCCCAGCCCAGCCGCCGCACCTTCCTCGCGCCAGCAGCCGCTGACCGCCCGGCCCCACTTGTCGGCGCCGTCTCCTTCCCCGCGCGGCTCGGCAACCGCCCGCGCCCGGTGTCTGAGCAACCGCCGCCCACGATGGGCGTCGTGGGAGCGTCCCCCCGCTCCTCGGCCTTGTTAAATAGCAGCCGAGCCCCCCCCCCACGCGCCCCTTGCTGCTCCCCGTTCCTTTTCTTCGCACTCGCCGTGCACGGATGCCGTTGCTGCCGAGCCGAAGGTGGCCGGAAATCCGCCGTCCGCACCTTCGCACAGACCGCCGCCGCCGAGCTTCCCCGTCCTCCTTCTTCCCCACGGTGAGAATCCCCTGGCCTCCCTCTATCTTCCGGTACCGCTAGTTTCTATTTTCTTGGCTTCTTGAGCCCTGGCCGTGAGCTCCGCAAGCCTTGGCCACCGGCCATGGCGGCCACCGCGCTACCCGCGTCTTCTGGCCGCCGTATCGGCATGGCCGAGGCCCCCTACTTCCCCCGCCTACCCCGGTGCTCTTGGTTTCTCATTTGGTGAACCCTAGCACCTAACTGCGTGCGCCTGAGACCTCCGCGCCGCCGGCCATGGTGCTTTGCCACCGGCGTTACTATGCCGGCCAGGTCTCTCTCTCTTCTCTCCCCCGGTTCGTTTCCAGCCGTCCATTTTTCGATCAGCAGTCGAGATTAGAAGATACCTCTTCGGAGGTCAAATAGCTAAAGAGACCCTCGGTTTACATCTAATTGAACCCATAGTCCAAGGTGTAGTTCCCCGAATGCGCATTCTCGTTTGGAAAACGTAAACTTCACGGCTTAAGTCAAAAATACGTTTTCAGTATTTACAGAAATGCCATTTGAACTGTTTCGCTTATAAAATTGTCGTTTTAGCTCCGAATTGATCTATTCAAATCGCGTTAGCTTCATAATTCCATAACCTACATGTTAGAATCACTATTAGTCAAGTTTGGAACTTTTTAATTTCATGGTTAGATTTAATTAAATATATGGCTATAGGAAAACCCGTTTAAATCATAACTTCCGCATTTTAGCTCCGTTTTTCTTGAACTTCGCGTTAACGTGATCGTAGTGAGACGTAGATTATTTTCCCAAACATTTTATCTTGTTTTCTATACTGTTGGTGTACTATTCTAATAATAGGAATGTTTACTTTGCATGAATGCTTTTGGAATGTTGTATGTTGTCGTGTTGGTCGCGTTCAGACGATGAGAAGAACGTTGGAGATCAGAAATTCTTTGACGACCAGCAGGACTAGCAAGAGTTTGTGAACCAAGGCAAGTATAGCATGGGCCTACCTTGATGTCCTATTTCACTTTAATCAATTACTCATTTGCATGTGTCTAATTTTGATACCCGTAAGGACATCCTAGTGATTGTTTATCCTGTTCCTTGTCTCCTATGGGTTAAATGCATATGGGTAGATTGCTAGTGCTCTAACTGAACTTGATATACATGATGATGAATGATTCTATGGGACTAAGAGTTTAACATGAATTATATCAACTGTTCCATAGGGCGAAAGTGCAAATGACCTTTGATCATGTTGCTCCCAGCCCTCCATAAGGACTTATCTATCGACAAAAGCTGGGACTGACAGTGCAACTGGGAGAGTCATATGGCTCTAACTTTAGCTCAGTAATAGGATGTTTTCTAGCTAGTTAGAGGTTACCTTTTTGGCGCAAATGGGGCTTGCCACGTTGGGTATAGGGCTGCCTCTGTTCCTATGAGTATAGCCGTGATGGATATGTGCCATAGGAAAGGGGGGTTCCTACATCTGCCTGCCAAGGAAATCTAGCGGCCCTAACTTGTTAGGGAAACCTATGAAATGGCTTCATAGTGTACCCTGCCCGCTCACCTTGGTAGTGACATGGGAGTAATTAACCTGGGCATATGGGGATCACGACTCGCGGTGAATGTGCACCACCTCTGCAGAGGGTAACAAACTATTATAACAGCCGTGCTCACGGTCACGAGCGGCCCGAAAAACTCATAGAATAACCGGATACTTGTTGATGATCATTTAAGATGTTCTATGATGTTATATGAGACACTTGACCTTGATATCTGTTCATATGGGATTAAATGGGAGCTTAAGCATAATTTGATATTACCTGAGAATAAAAGTTTGACTTACTAAAAATGCTAATTGCAGTAAACCAGTGTCAATCTTTTGAGCTTCATAACCCCATGTTAGCTTGTTAAGTACGGGATGTACTTACACTTGTTTATTTTCTTTATTTGGATAAAAATCCCGGATGGGTAACAGATGACAACGGGTATGAAGATTTCCCTAAGGATTTTTAGGCTTGTGGTCAACCAGTTGACCTTCCCTGTGATGGTGTTCTATGAGAGTGTTATCCTTTACTATTCCGCTGTGTTGTGTAAGACTACTTAATGTTATTATTTGTGATGTAAGAGACACCGTGATGATACTTTATATGATTTGTTGACTTGTGTGTGTGACTGATTCCTAGGCACACATGAGTATTGTGCATTCAATTTTATCCTTAAAATTGGGTGTGATAAATTGGTATCAGAGCCATATTGACTGTAGGACGCAAGCCTAGTTAGAAAACGGTCGTTTTAGCACCTTTGCTCCTCTGTTTTCTTGCTTACTGTCTTATTCTTGTTATTTTATTAAAACATTTATTCTTTTCATATCCTAATCTATTATTTAAAATTGGTGATTCTAATTCTATCTCACTTTAAATCTATAGATGTCTCATAACCCGAAGATTGCTCGCCTCCGCACCGTCGGCTATCGTGCCCTGTTCACCCCGCGTGCCCCACAAGCAGAGAGAGAGAGAGAGATTGTGATCATCTCCGATGATGAGGAGATGGCTACCCCGACACCTGTGCCTGCTCCTACTCCAGTCGCCGTGCCGGTCTATCCTGTTGTAGCTACACCTGAGAAGTCGACGGCTACTTCCCCCACACCTGCACCATCCCCAGCTGTTTCCGTGGTAGAGGAGGAGATTGGCTGGAAGTGCAAGTACTACTTCAAGCCAGCCCCAGAGATAGCCTACTTCCACACTCTCCTCACTCATGTGCTGGACGACTACTACCCCGACTTGCACGCCTCCATCAGCTACCACTGCGCCGAGTACCAGCATCCATTGGAGGCTACCTTCTGGAAGGTAGAGCTAGTGGTCACCGCTTGGAACGATATCAAGAATGGACATGAGGTGGAGACTGTCCACTGTGCCCCTGCCAGGAGAGCCCATGCTTTGGATGGCATGGAGGATGCAGCACAGAACGCCTACATCCACTACCATGGTCGTCGCTTTGAGGCCATGAGGGAGGATCGCTTCAGGTTCCTTCCTCGAAATGATCATGAGGATGTTTGGCAGATTTTGGCTCCACCAGAGAATGACCCAACTCTGGAAGCAACGGTGCAGCATGTCCACGCTATGCAGGGAGTGGATGAGGAAGTCAAAGGAGAACTGCGTGCATCTCAGAGGGCTCAGAGACGTCTTCAGAAGCAAGTGGATGAACTTCAAGCACAACTTGGGCAGCCTTCGATCTACAAGAAGAAGCACCGGTCCTTCACCATGATTGACACCGCTCCATAGGTGTTAGGTGCCTTGATCTAGATTACCACGTCTTTAGTTCGTGTTTCTTATTTAGTCTTGTTGTTCTTGTGAACTTAGTTGATTAGATGTTTAATTTGTGAACTTGGTTGATTTGGTATTTTACTTGATTGCTGGAAGTTTGTGGGCATGTCCACAACTTCCTTAGATTGGAACTTTAAGTTTAGAAAGAAATATTAATGCTGATGTCTCGCTTTATCTTATCTCTGCTGTGCTGATTTATGGAGCAGCCTGTGTTCTTTATCTGGTATATCGAAATTTGGGCTGTCAAAAATTCTGAAATTTTTGTGGAGACAACTAGACTTCTGTATCTTTCAAATGTCTCTGGAATCACGTCAATAGCTATTCAGGTTTGTGAGATCTAGCAGACACAAGTTGATGTTCCTGCGCTGTCTGGAACCCAGAACAGTTTCGGTTTAGCTCTACTTTTGACCATGTGCGTGTCAGAATTTGTAAAAGTGATCTAAATAAAAGTTGTAGCTGATCTCCTAAGCTTTCTAACAAATCTTGGTGCATCTCTGTTGGATCTCTAAAACTCGAGTTATAACAGTTTTACTAAACTGCTGAATTTGAATCTTGTCCAGAAAATTCTCAGCATTGTTTCTTATCTTTTGTAAGCACTCTATAATTGGAAAAATCTCTAAATTTTGCACATTTGTTGGAAGACAGATGGCCGCAAGAGGAGGAAGAGGCAGAGGCCGTGGTCGTGGATGTGATGCTCTCATAAATCCACCACCACCGCCACTTGTGACCATGGAACAAATATTGGGAATGCAAGCGCAGCTGATGCAAGCTGTGATGCAGTGCTTGGACAATGAACCTGCAAGAGGACCACCGCATGTTCAGGTCAAAGATAAGCGGGGAGAGTTTATGAAAGGTCATCCACCGGTGTTCACCCATGCCTCAGACCCTATGGAGGCAGATGATTGGTTGCGTGCTGTGGAGAAACAACTAAACATAGCACATTGCAACGACCTTGAGAAGGTGTTGTACGCTTCTGGGCAACTCCAAGGAGCTGCTCAGGATTGGTGGGAATCATTCCAGTTTGGACGTCCCAACAATGCTCCTGCAATCACTTGGCAGGAATTCAAGGACAATTTCTAGTCATACCATATTCCTGATGGACTAGTGGAACTGAAGCAGGAAGAATTCTGATCCCTCAAGCAAGGATCAATGACTGTGGCGGAGTATCGGGACAAGTTCGCACAACTATCACGCTATGCTCCAAATGACGTAGCGGATGACAAGGATAAGCAACGCCGTTTCCTCAAGGGACTCTATGATGGACTACAGCTCCAGCTGATGTCTAATACTTACCCTAACTTCCAGTCTTTGGTGAATCGTGCTATCGTGATTGACGATAAGCGCAAGGAGATGGAAGCTAAGAAGAGAAGGCTCCAAGGGTAAGCTTCTAGAAGCAATACTCGCCCACGTGCTTATCCCTAGTAAGGTTTCCAGCAAAGGAATCAAGGCCAACTCACCAGGGAAACCGTGGTCAGTATCCTCAGCGGAACCAGTTCCAGCAACGCCCTCAGTACCAGCAACAATTTGGGAATCAGCGTCCCCCGCAACAGACTAGCAATCCTGCAACATGCCAAGGAGTGCCCAACAATGCTCCTATGAAGAGTGGTGCACCCAACAATCCCAATGCCTACTACCGATGCGGAGAAGTAGGTCACTATGCTCATCAGTGTCCTAAGAAGCAGAACCAACAAGCACCTCAGAACCAGACCAGCAATCAGAAGTTCAACGCCCGACCACCTCACACTGCGAAGGTGAATTATGTGTCATCTGATGCAGCTCAGGAGACGCCTAAGGTCATGTTGGGTACGTTCAGCGTCAACTCTATCTCTGCTACCGTACTTTTTGATTCTGGTGCTTCGTATTCTTTTATCTCCCAAGCTTTTGTTAGAATGCATAGCATACCTTTGTGTGCCATGAAAAACCCCATACTAGTAAATTCCCTGGGAGGTAGTATGCCTGCTTCTTATTGGAGCCCCTCAGCTAGCATTTCCTTAAGGGGGTAGACTTCAAAGTGAAGCCTATTGTGTTGAGAATAGCGGGAATTGATCTTATTCTGGGAATGGATTGGATGAAACAACACTGGGCAGTTATTCAGTGTCAGGAGAAATCTGTGGTTGTGACATCACTCAATGGAGATAGAATCTGTGTAGAAGTGGTAGTGCAAGCCTAGCCTACAGCCACAGTGAACCAGCTAGATGGTGAAGTCAATGAAAAAGATCGTGTCGTGGAGGAGTTCTCGGATGTCTTCCCCGATGACTTGCCAGGTATGCCACCTGACCGAGACATTGAATTCATTATTGAATTATTACCTGGAACTACACCAATAGCTAAACGTCCATATAGAATGTGAGTTAATGAATTAGAAGAGCTTAAGAAACAACTAAAAGAGTTGCAAGAAAAAGGTTTCATATGCCCCAGTTCTTCCCTGTGGGGGGCACCTGTGATCTTTGTGGATAAGAAGGATGGTAGTCAACGAATGTGTGTGGATTACCGCTCCCTTAATGAGGTTACAATCAAGAATAAATACCCATTGCCTAGGATTGATGATTTGTTTGATTAGTTGAGAGGAGCCCATGTGTTCTCAAAGATTGATCTCCGCTCAAGGTATCATCAGCTTAAGATTCGAAACTCGGACATACCCAAGACAGCATTCACTACACGGTATGGATTATATGAGTACACCGTTATGTCTTTTGGATTGACCAATGCACCTGCATACTTCATGTATCTGATGAATAAGGTGTTCATGGAATTTCTAGATAAATTTGTGGTGGTATTCATAGATGACGTACTAATATTCTCCAAGACTGAAGAAGAACATGCTGAACATATAAGGTTGGTCTTGCAAAAGCTTAGAGAACATAAGTTGTATGCTAAGCGGAGCAAGTATGAGTTTTGGTTGAAGAAAGTCTCTTTTCTGGGTCATGTAGTCTCCAATGGTGGAATAGCAGTGGATCCAGGCAAAGTGCAAGATGTACTGAATTGGAAACCACCAACAACTGTAAGTGAGATTCGAAGCTTTTGGGGATTGGCTGGATACTACAGAAGGTTCATTGAAGGATTTTCCAAGCTGGCCAAGCCTATGACAGCTCTATTGGAAAAGAATGCTAAGTATGTATGGTCGGATAAATGCCAGACAAACTTTGAAGAGCTAAAGAGGAGATTGACTATAGCTCCAGTATTAATCTTGCCCGATTTAAGCAAGAACTTCTCTATATATTGTGATGCATCCCGTTTGGGCCTTGAATGTGTGCTTATGTAAGAAGGAAGAGTGGTGGCATATGCATCTAGACAACTGAGGAAGCATGAGTTGAATTATCCTACTCATGACTTGGAATTGGCAGCTGTGGTTCATGCTTTGAAGATCTGGAGACATTATCTAATTGGACATAAGAGTGATATCTATACTGATCATAAGAGTTTGAAGTATATCTTTACCCAATCAGATCTGAATTTGAGACAACATCGTTGGTTGGAATTGATCAAAGACTATGATTTGGAAGTGCATTATCACCCGGGAAAGGCAAATGTCGTAGCTGATGCACTTAGCAGTAAGAGCTATGCCAATGGACTTCAGATGACATCTATGTCAGCAGAGTTGTGTGCTGAAATGGAGTATCTCAACTTGAGCCTTGTCACTAATGCAATGGAATTGGTGATAGAGCCTACCTTGGAGCAAGAGATACACAAAGGTCAATTGGAGGATGAAAAACTTAAGGAGATAGCAGAGAATGTAGTGCTTGGAAAGGCACCAGGATTCAAAATGGATGAGAATAACACTCTTTGGTTCGAAAAGAGGATATGTGTACCTGAAGTAAAGGCTATCCGTGATGCAATTCTGCAAGAGGCCCATGAGTCTGCTTATTCTATACATCCCAGAAGTACCAAGATGTACTTGGATCTCAAGGAGAAGTATTGGTGGTATGGTTTGAAGAGAGGTGTGGCAGAATATGTGGCTTTGTGTGACACTTGTCAAAGAGTGAAAGCTGAGCATCAAAGACCTACAGGGTTACTACAACCAATGAAGATTCCTGAATAGAAATGGGAAGAAATTGGTATGGATTTTATCGTAGGATTGCCCCGCACTCAAAGAGGCTATGATTCAATATGGGTAATAGTAGATCGACTCACCAAGATTGCCCACTTTTTACCAGTCAAGACTACCTATACTGGTGCAAGACTAGCAGAGTTGTACATGGAAAGAATAGTGTGCTTACATGGTGTTCCCAAGAAAATTGTGTCGGATAGAGGCACTCAGTTTACATCACAATTCTAGCATAAAGTACATAGATCTTTGGGGACAAAGTTGAATTTCAGTTCTGCTTACCACCCGCAAACTGATGGACAGACTGAAAGGATGAACCAGATTTTGGAAGATATGTTGAGAGCTTGTGCATTACAGTATGGTGATAGTTGAGATAAGAGTTTGCCATACGCAGAGTTCTCGTATAACAACAGTTATCAGAAGAGTCTCAAGATGGCACCTTTCGAGGCGTTGTATGGGCGTAAGTGTAGAACGCCTTTGTTATGGAATCAGACTAGAGAAACTCAAGTGTTTGGACCCGATGTCCTTAGAGACGCGGAAGAACAAGTGAGAATGATTAGAGACAATTTGAGAGTAGCTCAGTGCTGACAGAAGAGTTACGCTGATACTCGCAGAAGAGAGCTGACTTTCGAGATTGGTGATTATGTGTACTTGAAGGTGTCACCAATGAGAAGTGTGAGAAGATTCAATATGAAGGGGAAAATTAGCACCAAGGTATATAGGACCTTTTAAGATCCTAGAGAGACATGGAGAAGTAGCTTATCAGTTGGAACTGCCTGAGAGTTTGTTAGGTGTGCACGACGTGTTCCATGTTTCCCAATTGAAAAAGTGTTTGAGGGTACCAGAAGAGCAGATTCCTTTGGAAGAACTTGCTGTTAAGGAAGATCTTACTTATGAAGAGTATCCGATAAAGATCTTAGAAACTGCCGAAAGAGTTACAAGAAGCCGAACTGTAAAGATGTGCAAGGTGCAGTGGAATCGATATACAGAGGATGAGGCTACTTGGGAAAGAGAAGAGGATCTGAGAAAGAGTTATCCCCAACTGTTTGAGTAAGCAATCACCCAAATCTTGAGGACGAGATTCATCTTAAGGGGGTAGAATTGTAACACCCTAAAAACGACATTCTTTTAAAATAGCTAAATATGATTTATTTATGCAAATATGTGTGCATTAAAAGATAGGGAAATAATAAATTTTGTGGAATTAAAATTTAAAAATAAGGTTAGAAACTTTTTGATGCATACATGCCGCTGCATATCATTTTGTGAATGTTAGGAATTTATTAAATATTTCAAAAAAGAATTAAAATTTGAATTTAAAAAGGGATTTGGAAAATAGTAGAAAAAAAGAAAAGAATCATTTTCCCCCTACCTTCTTGAACTTCGGCCCGCAAGCCTTCCCTCCTTCCCCCGCAGCCCAGCGCCAGCTGCAGCCCAGCGCCACCCACAGCCCAGCGCCACCCGCGGCCCAGCCCAGCCGCCGCGCCTTCCTCGCGCCCGCAACCGCTGACCGCCCGGCCCCACTTGTCGGCGCCGTCTCCTTCCCCGTGCGGCTCGACAACCACCCGCGCCCGGCGTCTGAGCAACCGCCGCCCACGACGGGCGTCGTGGGAGCATCCCCCCGCTCCTCGACCTTGTTAAATAGTAGCCGAGCGCCCCCCCCCCCCCCGCGCGCCCCCTGCTGCTCCCCGTTCCTTTTCTTTGCACTCGCCGTGCACGGAAGCCGTTGCTGCCGAGCCAAAGGTGGCCGGGAATCCGCCATCCGCACCTTCGCACGGACCGCCGCCGCCGAGCTTCCCCGTCCTCCTTCTTCCCCGCAGTGAGAATCCCTTGGCCTCCCTCTATCTTCCAGTACCGCTAGTTTCTATTTTCTTGGCTTCTTGAGCCCTAGCCGCGAGCTCCGCAAGCCTTGGCCGCCGGCCATGGCGGCCATCGTGCTACCCGCGTCTTCCAGCCGCCGTATCAGCATGGCCGAGACCCCCTACTTCCCCTGCCTACCCCGATGCTCTCGGTTTCTCATTTGGTGAACCCTAGCCCCTAACCGAGCGCGCTTGAGACCTCCGCGCCGCCGGCCATGGTGCTTTGCCGCCGGCGTTACTGTGCCGGCCGGGTCTCTCTCTCTTCTCTCCCCCGGTTCGTTTCCAGCCGTCCGTTTTCCGATCAGCGGTCGAGATTAGAAGATACCTCTTCGGAGGTCAAATAGCTAAAGAGACCCTCGGTTTACATCTCATTGAACCCATAGTCCAAGGCGTAGTTCCCCGAATGCGCATTCTCGTTTGGAAAACGTAAACTTCACGGCTTAAGTCAAAAATACGTTTTCAGTATTTACAGAAATGCCATTTGAACTGTTTCGCTTATAAAATTGTCGTTTTAGCTCCGAATTGATCCATTCAAATCGCGTTAGCTTCGTAATTCCATAACCTACATGTTAGAACCACTGTTAGTCAAGTTTGGAACTTTTTAATTTCATGGTTAGATTTAATTAAATATATGGCTATAGGAAAACCCGTTTAAACCATAACTTCCGCATTTTAGCTCTATTTTTCGTGAACTTCGCGTTAACGTGATCGTAGTGAGACGTAGATTATTTTCACAAACATTTTATCTTGTTTTCTATACTGTTGGTGTACTGTTCTAATAATAGGAATGTTTGCTTTGCATGAATGCTTTTGGAATGTTGTATGTTGCCGTGTTGGTCGCGTTCAGACGGTGAGGAGAACGTTGGAGATCAGGAATTCTTCGACGACTAGCAGGACCAGCAAGAGTTTGTGAACCAAGGCAAGTATAGCATGGGCCTACCTTGATGTCCTATTTCACTTTAATCAATTACTCATTTGCATGTGTCTAATTTTGATACCCGTAAGGACATCCTAGTGATTGTTTATCCTGTTCCTTGTCTCCTATGGGTTAAATGCATATGGGTAGATTGCTAGTGCTCTAACTGAACTTGATATACATGATGATGAATGATTCTATGGGACTAAGAGTTTAACATGAATTGTATCAACTGTTCCATAGGGCGAAAGTGCAAATGACCTTTGATCATGTTGCTCCTAGCCCTCCATAAGGACTTATCTGTCGACAAAAACTGGGACTGACAGTGCAACCGGGAGAGTCATATGGCTCTGACTTTAGCTCAGTAATATGATCTTTTCTAGCTAGTTAGAGGTTACCTTTTTGGCGTAAATGGGGCTTGCCACGTTGGGTATAGGGCCGCCTCTGTTCCTATGAGTATAGCCGCGATGGATATGTGCCATAGGAAAGGGGGGTTTCTACATCTGCCTGCGAAGGAAACCTAGCGGCCCTAACTTGTTAGGGAAACCTATGAAATGGCTTCATAGTGTACCCTGCCCGTTCACATTGGTAGTGACATGGGAGTAATTAACCCGGGCATATGGGGATCACGACTCGCGGTGAATGTGCACCACCTCTGCAGAGGGTAACAAACTGTTATAACAGCCGTGCTCACGGTCACGAGCGGCCCAGAAAACTCACAGAATAACCGGATACTTGTTGATGATCATTTAAGATGTTCTATGATGTTATATGAGACACTTGACCTTGATATCTGTTCATATGGGATTAAATGGGAGCTTAAGCATAATTTGATATTACCTAAGAATAAAAGTTTGACTTACTAAAAATGCTAACTGCAGTAAATCAGTGTCAACCTTTTGAGCTTCATAACCCCATGTTTGCTTGTTAAGTACGGGATGTACTTACACTTGTTTATTTTCTTTATTTGGATAAAAATCTCGGATGGGTAACAGATGACAACGGGTATGAAGATTTCCCTGAGGATTTTTAGGCTTGTGGTCAACCAGTTGACCTTCCCTGTGATGGTGTTCCATGAGAGTGTTATCCTTTACTATTCCGTTGTGTTGTGTATGACTACTTAATGTTATTATTTGTGATGTAAGAGACACCGTGATGATACTTTATATGATTTGTCGACTTGTGTGTGTGACTGATTCCTGGGCACACATGAGTATTGTGCATTCAATTTTATTCTTAAAATTGGGTGTGATAAATGGTGGAGATGCTGACCTACATCAAAGATTAGGAGGCTGCTGAAGCTCAGCTGCAACACATGGTGGAGGACAAGGAGTTTGAAGAAGCATTTAAAGAACTTTATCTTGATTAATTATCATTTATGTAATGGGACTGCAATATTATGGACTATGGACTAGACTTTGATGAACTTTATAATTGGAGCTGGTCTGTACTTTTTTTTTCTTGTCTAGGTTTTTTTCACAAAAGTGAGTTTTACTTAGGCAGGTTTTTAATGAAACAGTTATTGCACTAAAGCTTACAATAAATGTTATTTTGTTATCTCTACCTGTGTTTGAGACTTTAAATTATTTTGTTATCTCAATTCAGTGAATATATCAAGTTGCTTGTCATTCTCATTTTTTTTTAAGTATGGCTGTGATTCTGAGTTGAATGAGGGGTTAGACACGTCCCCGTGTCCGTATCGTGCCGGGCGGCCCGTTTGACCACCTATACTGGCGTCGCACCACTACGAGTTCCAGGGCCAGAAGGGCTGGGGATGCGCATCAGCGCCGCGCTGCTCGCCGCCGTGTACCGCAAGTCGCTGCGGCTGTCTACGGGCGCGCACCGCGCTCACGGCGCCGGAACGATCGTGAACTACATGGAAGTGGACGCCCAAGAGGTGGCCAACGTCACGCACCAGCTCCACAACCTGTGGCTCATGCCACTGGAGATCGCCGTGGCTCTCGCCCTGCTCTACACCCACCTCGGACCCGCCGTGCTGACCGCGGTCGCCGCCATCGCCGTGGTCACCGTGGTTGTGGCCTTCGCCAACAAGCTCAGCATCGAGTACCAGTTCAAGTTTCTCGGTAAGCGAGACGAGCGCATGAAGGCCATCACCGAGCTGCTCAACTACATCCGCGTCATCAAGCTGCAGGCGTGGGAGGACACGTTCGGGGACAAGATCCGCGACCTCCGGGAGGAAGAGCTCGGGTGGCTAGCCAAGTCCATGTACTTCATGTGTGCCAACACCGTCGTGCTCTGGAGCGGCCCGCTCGCCATGACCGTGCTTGTGTTCGGCGCGTGCGTGCTGACTGGCGTCCAGCTCGATGCCGGGAAGGTGTTCACGGCGACCGCGTTCTTCCGAATGCTCGACGCACCTATGCAGAGCTTCCCCGAGGCGATGCCGGGAAGGGGATCAATGTTGAGGTAAGGAAGGGTGAGCTTGCGGCGGTGGTTGGGATGGTCGGATCTGGCAAGACATCACTGCTTTCTTGCATTATGGGGGAGATGGAGAAGATCTCTGGCACGGTGAGTGTGAAATTTCTGATTCAAAGCGAATATTGTTTTTCGTTGGACTTTCTTCATTGCATTTTCCAACACTCTCCGAAAGTGACCACCAGCATACAGAACTGTCAAATTACTAGGTAGGTTGGGTCCAAATCAACTCTAAGGTCACTTCAGGAGTCCATGTTTGGTGGTCAGCATCCCGAGTCAACATTCTCCCTACACAATGTGTGGTCAGCCATGTTTCCAAAAATAAGTATCGAACCACAAGTGCAATAGGAATTGGTAATTTGCATGGGTAGAGAAGCCTGTTCAATTAGACCGATTAGCATTTTGCTTTCTCACTTGTTCTGGTTGGAATGGATGCAAATCATGCAAGTGACTTTCAAATCCAACTCGTATGATATTGTGCCTTGTTTTGGCATACTGGTTTGGAGTCCTTTGTACGACGACCACCATGTGTTTGATGAAATGCCTCTCTAAACCTGACATGGTCTCTATCTCTTATTGAGCTGAGTATGTCTGTTTGATGTTTTACTGAAAGCCTATCCATCAGTTTACATGCTTTGTAGTGTAAAGGTTTTCATTTTAACTGTGTGGGAATTTTTTTCCTGATAGTTCTGTTCACCTAAATGGCAGTTTACACCAATTAAACTTCAACTCTGTTTAAACGCTAAACGGTGGTAAGCCATGTCTGTTTGATGTCCCATTTAAATTCCCATTTAGCTTGTCTAAATATCCGTTTAGACCGAATAATAGTTAAAGGATAGGTGATCGACTGTTTAGCGTTTAGTTGAAGGGAAAATTGGTTTTATAGCATCGAAAGATCACGATGTCTAGAAAATACCATCGAAAGACATCCATCATGTAAAATACCACTTAAAGAGTGGACCGTTACCTTCAAATAGCATTCCGTCACGGTTGCTGTTGTCGTCGTCAATCCCTCCGTCAGGGACCTTCTTCCCCAATCCAGCGGTTCCTCCGTCCGTTTGAGTTCTCCGTCTAGCAGTTCCTCGCCTTCTCTGTCCTCACGAGGCAACACCGTCCAGGATGAAGGACCTCCCGTATAAGCAAAAACGCCGGCACGCAAGCGTTGCCGAACGTGCGCTCCACCGGCTCCAAAGCTCCCGGTGAACCTCCTGCTTGAGATCGCAGCACGCACCGATGCCGCAACCATCTTGAATCGCGCCTTCCTCCCCTCCTTGCCGGACATCGGGCAGGGACCCTACCGCGGGCTACTCGGCGGCACCATCATGATTGACCATTGCGTCCTGCTCACCGCCGCCGCCGGCATCGGCTGCTCCTTCATGCTGCTCGCCGTGGACATGGCAAGGAACCTGGACTACGGCACCGCGGAACCTCGGAACTCTTCTGCAAGCGGTGGTATTGGTGGTGATGGCTGCACTGGCCGTACCTTTTTAATTACTCTTCTGCAAGGATGTGCTTGCAGACCATGAGCGACCAATCGTTCAAGGGTGCTTGTGTTCATGTCGTCATTTATCACTACACGCAGTTACTAACTACTATGGCACGGCCGCTGGTACGCGTATAGCGGCGGTGGAGGCGCGGTCTACGGTGGCAGTACTCCCTCTGATGCCTGGCAGTCTGGCACAGACATGTCCATATCCATGGTGAGGTAGGCATCGCTGCAGCGGTTCATGGAAAATCGCAATGGCCGAGTCGCCGCGCGCTCCTAGCTAGGCGATGAGCTCCTAGGTTGTCCTCATCCTCCTTGCCATCGCTGTGCCCGCGGCCGTTGTCCGCCTATTCCCCCGTCGACCTGGCAGGCTGGCACTGCTTCGCCTCGATCACCCTGGTCGTGTCCGCGACGGCGCGCTCTCACGCGGCGGTGGGCACAGGCACGGCGCTCACCCTGCTGCCAGGCCAAGGGGCACGGAGCTGCTATACCTCCTGTATGCGAACGGAGAAGCTGCTGGATTGAGAAAGAAGAGGGCTAGACGGAGGGATTCACGGTATCAGTGTCTACCGTGATGGAATGCTATTTAAAGGTAACAACCCAGTCTTTCAGTGGTATTTTACGTGACGGACGTCTTTTAATGGTATTTTTCGGATGCCGTGATCTTTCGATGCTATGAAACCAATTTTTCCTTAGTTGAATAAGTTCCCAGCCATTTGTTGAAGTATAAATTTTCTTTAGCAGTGCAAATCCATAATGAGCATAGAAAGCTTATACAGTATATCATTTAAAGCATGTTTAGCATTTTCTGCATAATGATATTTCCTATACAGTATACTGTTTGGTCATTTATACTCTATACTAGTGCCAGTTTATTTAACTTCTTTCATTTTTGATAGGTCAGAGTATGTGGGAGCACTGCATATGTTTCACAGACTGCTTGGATCCAAAATGGGACCATTCAAGAGAATATCTTATTTGGACAGCCGATGCATGCTGAAAGATATAAAGAAGTCATTCGTTCTTGCTGCCTGGAAAAAGATTTGGAAATGATGGAATTTGGAGACCAGACTGAAATTGGAGAGTGAGGAATCAATCTCAGTGGTGGGCAGAAACAGCATATTCAGTTTGCCAGAGCAGTCTACCAACATTGTGATATATATCTTCTTGATGATGTCTTCAGTGCTGTTGATGCACACACTGGTTCAAATATCTTTAAGGTATACCTTTTGTTTTTCGGTATATATATTTTCAACCACACGTGCCCTTACAACATCATTTGATGCAATTAAGTTACTACAAGCTTTATAAGTTGTTAACGGATGAAGAAATATTGTAATTTGTGGCTTTGGTGAAACACAACCTGTAAATTTTGTAGATATGGTGTTATCCATTCTAAGCCTTCCTTATACTTATTGTGATATGAAAAAGATCCATTAATTATTCATTAGATAGAAGCTACTGTCATGATTAGGGAAGTCACCCCCACCTCCTAGTAAATGGAAAGTGACAGGAAATGGACCCAAGTTTACCACTATTTGTCAGCGGGTTTAGCTCCATAAGTTTTAGAGTCAAGAAGTACTTTTCAGATTATTTTTTTCAGCATTATTACTCCCCTTCCTGAGTCATACACCTACGATATTTTTATTGAACACTGCTATATCTCGGAGTAACTAATTAATACTAAACTTGAATGATGTTGAAATACATGAGAAATATATGTGAATGATGTGGTTTATTTTGGGATTTTTTTTTAATTTTAACACTTTTTGATAACTAATTTTAAATCTAACACTGTAAGTTTTTTTTAAAACTAACACTTTTGGCCGCGTCTATTGCCTTGGCGCGGCCAAATGCCTATGCCGCGCCATGCATGGTGGCGCGGCAGAGGTCTGACGTGGCGACGACCGATTTCGGTGACCGGTGACGTGGCAGCTCTTGCCGCGCGCCGCGCCAAGATCCATGGCGCGACAGAGCCGAATAAATACCGCCCATCCGCCCGCACGCACCTGCCATCCCGCCGCCAGCGCCTGTAGTCGCCCGTCAGCCGCCAGCGCCGCCGGCCGCCGCGCAGCGCCCGCGCCACAAACGCCGGCGCGTCAAGGCCGCCCGCTCCTAAGGTACCTCCTCTCGATTTCATATATTTTTTTGCTTATTATTGATTTAGGATAATTAGTGATTTAGGATAGTTACTAATTTAGAATAATTAGGGTCGATTTCATATTTTTTTGATTATTATTGATTTAGGATAGTTAGTGATTTAAGATAGATAGTAATTTAGAATAGTTAGGGTTGATTTCATATTTTATTATTATTATTGATTTAGGATAATTAGTGATTTAGGATAGTTAGTAATTTAGGATAGTTAGGGTTTTATGATTGGTATTGATTTATGATAGTTAGTGATTTAGGGTAGTTAGGTTAGTGAATTTGTTTGTGATTTACGTAGGTTTGAGGTTGTGTGTTCTAGTTTAGTTAGGATTTTGGGTTTAGGGATTGTTTATGTATTTATTATTTAGTTTATAGTTAGTTATTTAGTTAGGGATTTTAGGTATAGATACTAGTTTACTCTAAACCCAAAAGGGTTTAGGTATTTTAGGGATTGATTATGTATTTATTATCTAGTATAGTTAGGATTTTGGGTTTAGGGATTTAGGATAGTTAGGTTAGTGATTTGTTTGTGAACTTACTAATGTTAATTTAAATTTTGTTAATTTGAATACTCTAACGCTTTGTTTATCAATTCGTAACAGGATAGCTCCTCCCACGCAGCATCCGTTGAACCCCATTCTTGAGGTGGAGTACGACGACTAGCACCGAGCACACATCTTGAGTGACAATGACGCAGATGTATCGTTGCCTCCTTTGAGGCCCCGCACGCACATTAGGGCATACTAGTGGGACGAGCGTTATGCGCCATACATATAGCGTGTCGGTTTCCTCGAGCTTGTCCGTATTGTCAACCACGGTTTTCCGTCCCTTGACCCAGCACTGCTTACTGCAGCTGTAGACAGGTGCGAGTGCATTCTTTGTACGTAAACTTTCTTCTAACAAATTTGAGGCAACTAACATTCGTTCTATTCTTATAATAGGTGGAGGCATGAGACCCACACGTTCCACCTACCTTGTGGTGAGATGACCTTGACGTTGCAGGACGTGAAGGCTATTTTAGGCCTTCGGTTGGGGAGACTTTCAGTGACAGAGATAGTTGACAACGATCACTGGAGGGAGCTGGTGGCTCAGTTTACTGGCTTTCTTCCACTGGACGACGATGCTTCCAAGAAAAATAAGTGAGTAATTCAAGCATATTTAATACTTGCATTGCTTTCCTGCAGCCACGGGGTCTCATTTTCTTTGGTCAATTTCAGGAAAAGTTCTGGGGTTTCGTCGTCCTGGATCACGAAGCGCTTTGATTACTTGGACCCACAGGCTGAGGAGGCTCTGATCGACAGGTTCGCTCATGTGTGGCTCTGGCACTTTCTTGGTGCTTTCCTCTTCCCAGACGCCTCGGGCAACACGATCAGTCCTTGATATACTACGATAGTCGTGGGAGAACATAGCGGCGTACAGCTGGGGCAGCGTAGTCCTGACATGGACGTATCGACAGCTATGCGTTGCCTGCCGTCGCACCTCAGGATATGCAAACCTTGGGGGTTGCTCGTACCTACTCCAGGTGTGGTGTTGGGAACAATGACCCGTTGGGAGCTCTCTTAATAATGGTTTATCGGTAAGTACTTCGGTTCACTATATTCTTGGAGACAGTTACATATGAATTTATTATTAATGACTAATTCATTATCGTGTTCAATGCAGCAATGGAACGGGTAGGATGCACTCCCTACAGCTCTGTATATCTGGACGGAAGCAGCGTTAGTTAGAGGGAATGCGAGGCGCAAGTACAGGGAGGACACGGACGGTCTCGACGTCCTGACACAGCACTAGGTTACGCTCTCTTTACTATCATACCTGTGTCTTGTTCGATGTACACTATATCACAACCTAACTCAATTACAAAATTCAGGTGCATTGGTGTCCTTGGGATGCTCCGGAGCTCCAGTACTATCTTAGTCCTATCACTAGGGACGAGTCAGACGAGTATCGTTGCAATGTCCCTCTTATTTTCTTCCATGTGGTCAAGATTCACTTGCCCATTCGGGTCTGCAGGTAGTTTGGGAGAATAACAGGCTGCCCACCATCGCTTTACTCCACTAACCAAGAATTGCACGGGTGCGTTATCGATTAATAACAATGCTACAATCCAGATGTGTGTGGTACAACTAACATCGTTTTGTTGCAGGTATGACCACAGGAAGAGGTATAAGACCAAGGATTGGCGTGTGACACACAGCTCGCACATTCATTTGTAGTAGAACAGGGTACGACATCCGGTCCATACAGGTCCTCCACATGACCAGCACACCTTCGACGAGTACCTACGGTGGCTTCACAGGTCTACGAGGACACATATCAAGCCCCCGTACACTAACGTGGTGATTGACGAGGACTCGGAGGAAGATGTCATCGAAGATGTGTACGACGTTACCATTAGGGAGGACACACAACTGGAGAGAGCCCCGCTTCAAAGATACGTGGTAATATACTTGAATGGTATAATTTGTTATCCTTTTGGTATTAAGTATGTGTACTAAAACTGTGCAACCGTATTTCTATACCCAGGCGACACAATTGTCAAGGCTGTCCAACAAAAGCAGCGTTCCGGCTTCACGAGTCTAGAGGTCAGGGGTCAGGCGTTCTCGTGGCTTTTGTGGAGGTAACATAAACTTGTCCGTTCCGAAAATGTTTTTTAGTGTATATGCGTTTGGGCAATGCACTAACTTTAACGTCTATTTATGCAGAAGGTGAAGAAGAGCTGCAGGAAGCTAGCTCAGAAGCTGAGCTGCATGGACACTCCTTATGAGGAACCGCCACTCCCGCCGTGGTCGGGTGCCATGTCTTCAACCTCTTTGAGGACACCAGCCGACTCTTCTCAGCAGATGATAGGTGCTACTTCCGCAGTGCGTACACCACCACATCATAGCGCTAGGAAGGACCCTGCAACCGAGGATGACGATGACGATGACCCCCCGGGCTTCCGCAGACAGCACGACCAGTGGGACGATTGGCCACAGCACGAGATTGACATGTCTCAGCTAGGTGGTGCTCCGCTTGGTACCCAAGGAGCCTCACAGGTACTATCAAAGATAGTTTATTTAAATATGTAGGCTCCATGAACTAACGATCATAAAGAATTATAAGTAATCGTGCGTATCATATACTTGCAGGGTACGAGCCATACGCACCGTCGACGTGACCATACCGACGTTGGCTACACTCCCAATGTGTTGCCAACAAATCCGAAGAGACAGAGGCGTCCGAGGGATCCTTACACTCCTAGGTCTTAGTTTGTTAGGTCAAACGAATATTGGCATCCGAAACTTACGGGGTTATTTGGTTATGTTATGTCAAACTTATGTCAAAACAATAAAAATGTTATGTGGCAGCTTGTCAACTTGCGCACGGACTTCATTTATCTATTTTATATTCGTTTCTTTGCGTCGCGACAGCACTGCCGGCGAGATTATGTACCAACTACTTCGGGAACCAGCAGTCCCGGCATATCTCGACGCCGGTGGCAATTTTTCATAATCGATTAGTTAAATTGATGGTTAACCGTATTATGAAAGACGGAAAACAAATCATTGGCTTATCAAATTATCTATTCGGTCGTGAAAAAAATTCAACAAAAGACAGAAACAAATCTACTATTGATTTTACGTCAAGCAATACTTAGAATAACTCCCACTATCGGCGAGACACGTTCGGATTAAACCGTTAAGGTACCGCCGGCCGGGCGGCGGGCGCGGTGGCCCGGCGGGCTTGCTGCTCGGGCAGGCGGGACTGAATGCGGCATTTATTCGGCTCTGCCACGCCACGGGTCAGGGCGCGGCACTGCCGCACCACGTATCAGGGCGCGTCACTGCCGCGTCAAGGGCGGTGGCGTGACAAGAGTTGCCACATCACCTGTCACCGAAACCGGTCGTCGCCACGTCAGACCTCTGCCGCACCACCATGCATGGCGTGGCACAGGCATTTGGCCGCGCCAGGGCAATAGGCGCGGCCAAAAGTGTTAGTTTAAAAAAAACTTGCAGTGTTAGATTTAAAATTAGTTATCAAAAAGTGTTAAAATTAAAAAAAATTCTTTATTTTGCTCAAAATAAAAATGGAATAGCTGTTAATGGAATCTCATAGGATAAAAAGCTACTTGATTACGTTGATATATTTAATATATAACAACCAACGATGGACAAACCATATTTCGTACTTATATCTTTGTTTTTGCAACAGTGGGATTGATTAACCATATAATTTTGCACACTATTACAACAGCAGCCTTTATTTTGCAGGAGTGTCTAAGGGGAACACTTAAGGGGAAGACCATCATACTTGTTACACACCAAGTGGATTTCTTGCATAATGTGGACAACATATTTGTAAGTTAGATGCTACACCATTGCAGTTACTTGTCAGGCGATATGCTTTCTTTTAGCGAAACTATTTCGTGTAGTAAGCTTTACAAACAACTGGGTGTGATGTCCAATTTTGGTTCTATGGTGTTCATTATGCACTCTCTCAGATATGTTCTGTTACAAATAATTATCAGAATGTTCTGGTAGTTTTTTTTTAAAAAATACTTTCTCCGTCCCCAAATAAATCAATTCCTAGAATCCGTGCCAGTCAAACTTTTTTAAGTTTGACTAACTTTATAGAAAAGAGTAATAACATATTTGACATAAAATGAGCACCTTATGAAAATATATTCGATGGTAGATCTAATGATACTAATTTGATACCATAGATCTTTACGTTTTTTTTCTAGAAATTCGGTCAAAGTTTAAAAAGTTTGACTTAAGACAACTCTAGGAATCTATTTATTGAGAGAGAGAGGGAGTAATGAACATGTTCTGAATTCTGCTAATATCTAGCAAGAAAATAATCTTTCTTTTTTTAAAAAAGGTTAAAAAAAAGCAAAATGCCAACTACTATTTGATACAACCAATAAAACCATAGCAATGTTCAGACCAGACAATGTTCAGACCAGATCATAGGTCTAAAGGTTGGAGTTAATTCAGCAAACTAATTATCACACTTATAATTTCAGTTCATTAGTATTTATTCCAGTTATAAGACACTTGTATCTATGATAGAGATTTTTGGATTGGCTATCGTCTTCTTGTAAAAGGGCACAATAGTAGAGTTTCCCAATATGTCCTTGACTTCTTTTTATCCTTTTTGTCCATGCAGGTCATGAGAGATGGTATGATTGCACAATCAGGAAAGTATGATGAATTAGTAGAAGCAGGTTCTGATTTTGCAGCTCTTGTTGCTGCTCATGACAGTTCAATGGAACTGGTGGAGCAACGTTGTCAAGTAGAGAAACCTGAACATTTTCAGCCTACTGCAGTAGTTAGAATCCCTTCTCTACGCTCTAGATCCATTGGAAAGGGTGAGAAGGTGATTGTTGCACCAGAAATAGAAGCAGCCACTTCTAAGATTATACAGGAAGAGGAAAGGGAGAGTGGTCAAGTAAGTTGGCGAGTGTACAAGCTATACATGACTGAGGCCTGGGGCTGGTGGGGAGTTGTGGGCATGCTTGCCTTTGCAGTCGTGTGGCAGGGCTCTGATATGGCTAGTGACTATTGGCTATCGTACGAAACGTCAGGAAGCATTCCATTTAACCCATCATTGTTCATTGGAGTGTATGTGGCCATAGCCGCTTTTTCGATGGTCCTTCAAGTAATCAAGACTCTTCTTGAGACAGTTTTGGGACGTCAAACAGCTCACATATTTTTCAAGAAGATGTTTGACAGCATTCTGCATGCCCCTATGTCATTTTTCGATACCACTCCTTCAGGAAGGATTCTCAGTTGGGTAAATCTCATCTTTTGGTTTATCTTGTAATTGGCTGAAAGTCCCAAACTTCACTAGTACATAGGAAGTAATTATAAATTCCTCAGGAAACCTAAATACCTAATTACCCTCCACTATGAATCAAAGTAGGTGGAAATCGAAATAAACCTCATTAACGTAGCTTAAATAGTATGATCTTGTGTCTTGTGTGTTTCTTGTACTTTGGCATCTATGGATTAGGTTTTAGTATGAGGCCTAAAAAGAGTGATACTGCAATTATTTTACCTCCACTTTCTCTTTTCAGGCATCATCTGACCAAACGACCATTGATGTTGTGCTGGCATTTTTCGTTGGTCTGACAATTTCAATGTACATTTCAGTATTGAGCACCATTATCGTCACTTGTCAGGTTGCCTGGCCATCAGTTATAGCCGTAATTCCACTTCTACTATTGAACATTTGGTACAGGGTATGCTCCAACTGCCAAAAAATTTATCTCATGCAATGCACATTAAAGAAAATACATAATGGAAGTTGCAATTTCAGTCTTCATTTCTGCAGAATCGCTCTCTTGCAACCTCACGGGAGTTAACTCGACTTGAAGGAGTGACAAAGGCACCAGTTATTGATCACTTCTCTGAAACTGTTCTTGGCGCCACAACCATAAGATGTTTCAAAAAGGAGAAAGAATTTTTCCAGGAAAATTTAGACAAAATTAATTCAAGTTTGCGCATGTACTTCCACAACTATGCCGCAACCGAATGGCTCAGTTTCCGACTGGAGCTAATTGGAACACTTGTATCGTCAATAACTGCATTTCTCATGATCAGCCTGCCCAGTAATTTTATTAAGAAAGGTATAGATCAATATATTTTAGATTATATTTTTTTTCTAGCATAAAGAACCAGACATAGAAGGGGAGCCTTGGCGCAGTGGTAAAGCTGTTGCCTTGTGACCATGAAGTCACGGGTTAAGTCCTGGAAACAGCCTCTTGAAGAAATGCAGGGAAAGGCTACGTACAAAAGACCCAAGTAGTCGGACCCTTCCCCTGATCCTGCGCAAGCAGGAGCTACGTGCACCAGGGCTGCCCTTTTTTATAAACAACCAGACATACAATCTCATATGAGAAGACATCAATTTCAGCTTCATATATTTAGCAGTTTGTCCCTAATTGCTTCATTCATAGAAGTAAAACACCAAGAGTACTGTCTGTTTTTTTTTTAAATGGTTGACTTATGTCCTTTTTATTTTTTATGCTACATGGTTGTCAGTATATGTTTGAATCTATATATACATGATTATTTTCTCTCTGTTTTTTAAGCGAGTAATCAACTGATGATAATGTTCTTAATGGGAAATTTGTCTAGGCACAGTGAATTTCCTTGATTTTGTCTATCGATCACTATTGTTTTTTTTGTCATCCTACAGAGAAGTCTTTTTTTGTCCGAGTCCTAGAGACAAGCTGGTTTTTTAAGTATCCTGTAGACAAATTGCCCTACCTTAATTGTTGTAGCTGGTAATTAGTCTCTGTAGGTTTATGATGATGACCTTATCGTAGACTGATGTCTGCTATGCTTTTGCAGAATTTGTTGGTATGTCTCTATCTTATGGCCTCTCCTTCAATTCTCTGGTGTACTTTGCAATATCCATTAGCTGCATGTTAGAAAACGATATGGTTGCTGTTGAGAGGATAAATCAGTTCAGTGCTCTTCCTTCCGAGGCAGCATGGAAAATAGAAGAGCATCTTCCTTCTTCAAATTGGCCCACTCATGGGGACATTGACATTAAGGATCTAAAGGTTAGTGGTCCTTATTTACCTTTGTTTTACTAGTTTTTCCCTGTTAGTGCCTTTTATGATTCAAAGTACTCAAATCAATCTAGTCCCCCTTTCTTTCCTTAGCATTCAAAACCTTACACTGCACATAAATCTGGGGCAACTTTCTATAGATCTTGCACTCAATCAAGTGAATGATGCATTGAAACATTCTGTTTGCAGTTAGGGATTATTACAACAATTGAAGATGTCTACCTTTTTTATTTCAGTATTTTTTTTTGATCTTTTTATTTCAGGTTAGGTATCGACCAAATACACCTTTAATTCTGAAAGGCATTAATATAAGTATCAGTGGTGGAGAAAAGATAGGAGTTGTAGGAAGGACAGGCAGTGGCAAGTCAACTTTGATCCAAGCGTTGTTCAGGCTCGTAGAACCTGCAGAGGGAAAAATGATCATTGATGGAATAGACATATGCACACAGGGTCTGCATGATTTGAGATCTCATTTTGGCATAATTCCACAGGAACCGTACTGTTTGAAGGAACAATTCGAAGCAACATTGATCCAATTGGGCAGTATTCAGATGCAGAAATATGGCAGGTACAGCATCACTAACATGTATTTCCTCCATTCCATATTTTGAATCTTTAGTTATATCATAAGTCAAACTTTTCTGGCTTTGAGCAAGTTTATAGAAAAAAATACAAAAATATCTAGGACATCAAACGAGATTCATAGATACACCATGACATATATTTTGATAGTGCATTTATTTGATACTGTAGATGTTGATTTATTTTTTCTGAAAACTTGGTCACAGCTACAAAAACTGGTTTGAAGTTAAAACGACTTATGATTTGAAATGGAGGGAGTAGTTTATTTTATTCTCATTCCAACATGATGCCCTATCTGCCTTAACTAACCATGGACATTGATTGACAACATTTCAGGCTCTTGAGCGCTGTCAGTTGAAGGATGTAGTTTCCAAACCTGAAAAACTTGATGCTCCAGGTATTACTATTTTTATGCTTCTTTGTGTTATTGTATATCTGTTGGCATTCTATTCATTTCTTTTGCTTTGGTTGTTCATAGTGGCTGATAGTGGAGAGAACTGGAGTGTAGGCCAAAGACAACTCCTCTGTCTTGGAAGTGTCATACTGAAGCAGACCCAGATCTTATTTATGGATGAGGCAACTGCTTCAGTTGATTCCCAAACTGATGCCATAATTCAGAAGATCACGCGGCAGGAGTTTTCATCATGTACAATAACTAGCATCGCACACAGAATACCAACAGTCATGGACTGTTATAGAGTTTTGGTGTTGGATGCAGGTAGGTCCCTTCAGTCAGTGCATTCATTTTCAGAGCTGTTTGTTGCATATAGACTTTGGTATCTGGTAAAATTAGTGTGCGTAGTTTTGTGTTCCAGAATGTTATTCTAAAGTATTACCATTTTCTTTTCAGGTCTGGTAAAAGAATTTGACTCACCATCGAGGTTGATCGAACAACCGTCCCTCTTCGGTGCTATGGTTCAGGAGTATGCCAATCGCTCATCGAACCTGTAACCGTACCTTGATACGGCGAGTTTTTAAAAAATAAGTGGAAGTTGGTAGCTTGACTTTAGTGTACATGTGGAGGAATGTGCAGGGAATGCAACTCTAGAAAGTTTGCAATATTATGAGTGAACTGTGGTAAACTCCTGATGCTGTTGTAGCTTTGCAGCAATTTGATAAGAAGCTCACACAAGAGAGGAAAAATACTTTGAAAGTTTAGGGATCACCTTTTGTGATGTGGGGGCGCTAGTATCAAAGGCATCCCAGGGCTCAAGATACAGCCAGAACGGTAATCCAGGAGGTGCATGCTGTAATCAATGGTAGTGAAGCTGCCAGTTAGGGGTTAAAACTGGGGGAGGCGCATGCACAGCCAGCTGCATGCAGTCAATGGCAGTACGCTGCTGGTTAGGGAGTAAGAAGTTAATGGCTAGGAGAGAATCGAGGAGCTAGGACTCAAGAACTTCTATTTATATCTTGTAACCGGCAGAGAGAGAATCAAGCAATGAACAACAAACAATCTAGTTACCCCCAAATATTCTAGTCTCCCTCTACACCGACTTTGCTCGGCCTTCCTCTTGGCAATGATTATCCTCCCTATCCCCGATATGAACTAAGGTTCTTAACATGTGATATCGGCTTCCAGGCGCTCCTCTTCCACCTCTGCTCTGCCACCAAACACAGTGAAAGGTCCTAATATGGCTAGAGGGAGGGTGAATAGCCTATTTAAAAATGTACAAATCAACTAGAGCAATTTGATTAGTATGACAAATAGCGAAATGCAAACTTGCTCTAGCTCTACAAGGGTTGCAAGCCACCTATCCAACAATTCTAGTTGCAATGATTACTAGGCACACAACTTGCAATGTTACTACTCACTAAGAGCTCTCAATCTTGCTACTCTAAAGAGCTCCACTAGATGAACTTAAAATAACAAAGCAAGCTCTCAATTCTAATTACACTAAAGAGCTTGCCACAACTAGTTTGCAAGAATATAAATGAGTGAGTAGGGTGATTATACCACCGCGTAGAGGAGTGAACTAATCACAAGATGAATACTAAATCAATCACCGAGAGAATACCAAAGGGCAAGAGACAACCAATTTTTCTTCCGAGGTTCACGTGCTTGCCGGCACGCTAGTCCCCGTTGTGTCGACCAACACTTGGTGGTTCGGCGGCTAAGAGGTGTTACACGAACCTCGTCCACACAATTGGACACCGCAAGAACCTACCCACAAGTGAGGTAACTCAATGACACGAGCAATCCACTAGAGTTACCTTTTGGCTCTCCACCGGGGAAGGCACAAGACCTCTCACAATCACCACGATCAGAGTCGGAGACAATCACCAACCTCCGCTCAACAATCCTCGCTGCTCCAAGCCAACTAGGTGGCGGTAACCACCAAGAGTAACAAGTGAATCCCGCAGCGAAACACGAATGCCAAGTGCCACTAGATGCAATCGCTCAAGCAATGCACTTGGATTCTCCCCCAATCTCACAATGATGATGGATCAATGATGGAGATGAGTGGGAGGGCTTTAGCTAAGCTCACAAGGTTGCTATGTCAATGCAAATAGCCAAGAGAGTGAGCTTGAGCTGGCCATGGGGCTTAAATAAAAGCCCCCATGAAATAGAGCCGTTGTACCCCTTCACTGGGCACAACTCGGGGTGACCGGACGCAGGACCCCAGCGTCCAGTCGCCCAATGCTTGCCACGTGTCATCGGCTTCAAACACCGATCGCCTGATTTCAACGGTCAAGTGATGACCGGACGCGTCAGTTAGAAAGTGACCGGACGCATGACCCCAGCGTCCGATCGTTTCCAGTAAGGTTCCAAACGCGAAATTTCACGATCGGACACGTCCGGTCATGCTCGACCGGACTCACCCGGCGTTCGGTCACTCAACGTTTCCTCTGTGCACCTCACGTCAGCGTACATCAGCACTGACCAGACACACCCTGCCAGCATCCGGTCAGTTTACACGCCAGCATCCGGTCACGAGACCGAGACTGTGTGCTTACTGCTGTCACTGACCGGACTCTGAACCTAGCGTCTGGTCACTGCACCACCAGCGTCTGATCACTCTGTGAACCCCTGTCTTTTCTGTATAGGGCGTCGGTGGCACCGTCGGACTATCTGCACTCTACAGGTGGACACTCCGCCGGTGAAGTTTCTAACCCTTGCTCAAATGTGCCAACCACCAAGTGTATCACCTGGTGCACATGTGTTAGCATATTTTCACAAATACTTTCAAGGATGTTAGCACTCCACTAGATCCTAGATGCATATGCAATGAGTTAGAGCATCTAGTGGCACTTTGATAACCGTATTTCAATATGAGTTTCACCCCTCTTAATAGAACGGCTATCTAACCTAAATGTGATCACACTCGCTAAGTGTCTTGATCACCGAAACAAAATGGCTCCTACTATTTATACCTTTGCCTTGAGCCTTTTGTTTTTCTCTTTCTTCTTTTTCAAGTTCAAGCATTTGATCATCACCATGCCATCACCATCGTCATGATCTTCGCCATTGCTTCATCACTTGGAGTAGTGCTACCTATCTCATAAATACTTTGATAAACTAGGTTAGCACTTAGGGTTTCATCAATTAACCAAAACCAAACTAGAGCTTTCAATCTCTCCCTTTTTGGTAATTGATGACAACCCTTTCACAAAGATATGAGTTGAAATTTAATTGAATCCATGTTGCTTGCCCAAGCATATTTACCATGTGTAAAGGATATGGACAAGTTTCATGAATCCCAAATGGTAGCAATTGCTCCCCCTACATATGTGCTAAGAGTTTGGATTGTAGCTTACACATATGCTTAGATAGGAAATATAGAAGACAATTTCTACCGTATGATGCTAAGGTATAAGAGATGGACCTTTGAAGCATGATACCAATCGGAGTGCACCAATATACCATCCTTAGCACCATTAGTAACCATATATACACAAAAACTAGAATACCCCATGAGATCAACATTACAAGCAAGGGTCTAGTTTCTATAAAATGAACATAAGTCTTGCTTCATCACTTGGAGTAGTGCTACCTATCTCATAAATACTTTAATAAACTAGGTTAGCACTTAGGGTTTCATCAATTAACCAAAACCAAACTAGAGCTTTCACACAACAGCCACCACACCATCCGCCCCAAGCCTCACCATTGACTTCCGCCGCCTCCATGTCATGAGTCAGGGATCCTTTCCTATGGCTTTTGCGGTCGGTCATCCATCACCATCAAGTGATGAGCCAATCACTGCCCTCATTGAGGGGACTCATCGTCTCACAGAGGAGATGGATCTCTTTGTGTTTACACCAAAATTTGGAAGAAGAGTCATAGGGATTTGATAGCTTCCAAGATCATGTCAGTAGAGAATCAATTGCGTGCGGATTGGGATCAGCTGATTCGAATGCAGCACTGGAATCGGCTTTCTTCAGGCAGCGCTGGCAGATAATGACAAAGGCTACGATCAGCGCTAGGACGAAACATGATGGACTCTACAAAAGGGGAATGATTAGAGCCCAAGTTATCTTAAATTAGGAATGTTTTCTCTAGGGTCAAAAATTGTGACAAGTCGTGCTTAGACAGGAGTCATGCACAGGTCCGGGTATAAATACCGAACCCCGGCTATTGTAAAAAGGACAACAATCAATCCAATATACAAGTCATTTACTTTTTTGGCTCCAGCCACCCCTTAGGAGTAGGAGTAGAGTAGATCTCGGCGAGTTCTTCAGCAAGTACGGCTGCATCGATCCGGTCGACCTCCACTGCTTGTTTTAAGTACCGTCATGGCTTATACCTCTGTTCGTACAGCTGCATCGATCCGATCAACCTCCACTGCAACTCTGGTATACGTTAGTTATCGATTCTTGCCTAGTTCAAGTATGGCTGCATCGATCCGATCAACCCCCACTGCATGAACTAGATCAAGGTCAAGTTATCGGCTGTACCTTAGAATGGCAGTCTTTGGTAGATTCATTAATTTATCGATATTGCTTATTGCTTTTATTATTCATCTAAATTACAGCAATATCACTCTGCTCGATTGTGATTGATCTAGATCGGCCTTATATCCTGTTTAGCCCATCATTTGTTAATCTAAAACTGACCTAATCTATACATTAAACGATGAGTTACGTTTTATCGGTTGTTTTACATCAATCTTGATCGTGCATAGCGTGCGGTTAAAGCATGTTGCGTCTTGAGTAGATTTATTGGCCAGCGAAAACCGTTCCATGGCCCGTTATCATGGCCTGTGTGAATCTACCTCACACCCCACTGTTAGCATCATGGAGTGGGGATCGTTATTCGGTAGGTCTATTTATGATAAGACATGACTTTAACTGTGCGCTATGTCTGAATCGGCTGTTTTAGCCGATATCGAGTGCTTTCACAAGTAGTTCGCATTACGAGACCGTTGAAGTAAAGATAGGTTGAAAGATGTGTGAAGGGACCATGACGCCTAAGAGGGGGGGGGGGTGAATTAGGCAACTTAAAATTCTAACTCTAAACTATGGCGTCTTTTTCTAGCCTTAGCAAAACCTATGCAAAAGATAAACTATCTAAATGTGCAACTACGGTTTTGCTAGTGTGTTGCTATCTCTACCACAAAAATTAGTAATACAATTAAAGTAAATGCGGAAGCTAAAGAGCAAGGTAGAGATATGCAAACTCCTGTCGATGACTCCGGTATTTTTACCGAGGTATCGAGAAGTGCACAAGCTTCCCTCTAGTCCTCGTTGGAGCCCCTCGCAAGGAATCCCTCGCAAGGGCCAAGCTCCCGGTCGGGTAACTCTGTGGATAGCCTCAGGCCTTCCCCACGAGCAAGTGGGTCTCTGACGTGCCTTTCAGCAAGCTTCTCCCGGATGCTCCCCACCGTCTTCACTATCAAGCTTCTGGCCGAAACGTCGTGGGCCTTGTTCCCTCCAGTACACGGTGGCGGCCACACCACAAACGCTGTTGGTGTGATCTCGCAAGACTTCAAGCTCCTCCAATGTACAACAATTGTGCTCGCAAGCATGGGGTGACAAGAGGTATGTAAACCTCACTAAACACTAGGCATACACCTAGAGCAAGCGCATAAGCGGTGGTCTAATCAACCTAAGAACTTCGCAAAGCACTTATGCTAATCACCTAATAAAACACTAAGCACTATGCATGTGGAGATCACTAAAATGGTGTATCAACACCCTTGGTATGTTTCCTCAGCTCCACTCACTCAAATGGCCGGTTGGGGGTTGTATTTATAAGCCCCACTAAGAAAGTAGCCGTTGGGGTCGAACTCCCGTGAAACTGCTACTGACCGGACACTGAATCGCCTGACCGAACGTGTCCGGTCGTCCCGACCGTTGAGCCAGCAATATACTGATCGGACACTGTCCAGCGTCTGGTCGCCTACCACCGGACACGTTCGGTCATAGATTTACCGCTCTGGAACCTCTCTGTACTTGATCGGACGCTGCTGTCCTGCATCCAGTCGGTTGCCGCCAGCGTTCGGTCTAGTGTCCGGTCACCTATCTGCCGAGCCACTTGCCCAGCGTCCGGTCGCAGCATCCGGTTGCTTGTCCAGCGTCCGGTCCTGCATCCGGTCACCACAATGAGCTCATTTCTTCGCGATCTTGCATACAGCTTGGTTCCAATCTTGATGCTTGGACTTTGCTTGATCTCTTGGGTCTTCTCTTGTGCTCCTAAGGTCTTGCTTGAGGTGTTGATCATCCGATCATCATGTCGCCTTCGTCCAAGTTACGTCTTGCACCCTATTGAACTACAAAACAAACACTTGCAAATTCATTAGTCCAATTTGGTTGTGTTGGTCATCAAACACCAAAATCCAAAGTAAATGGGCTAAGGGTCCATTTTCCTTACAATCTCCCCCTTTTTGGTGATTGATGCCAACACGACCAAAGCAAGCAAATAATAAGAATTTGGAAGTAAAAAACTACCTACTTGCTAGGATGCAATGCAAAGGGCAAGGTTATATGACACTAATTGATAGATACCAATTAAAACTGTACTTAAAAGCTTGTCTTGCCCTTGCAAATGTCCCCATGTGATATTATGGATTAAAGCCTAGCTTTCTAAAAAAAATTCTCCCATTACTTATACTAACCCATAATTTACTTTCCTCCCTTTCTCGGACCATTACTACTTGTAACTAAATGCTTGTCTTTGGTCCTTCAAATTCTCCCCCTTTGGCATCAAACACCGAAAATGAAGACATTTGTAGCACAAGGGAGGGTCAATTTCCGTGATCCTTTGTGTGTAGAGTGAGATGGATCACAAGATTTGACTCTCACATTATATAGACTAAGCTCCCCCTAAATATATGCATACATATGGTATAAAGCAAAGCATATGCATACTTAGCAATTTATTGTACAAGAGAGTTTAATCTATATAATGCATGGAGAAAGCATATAAATTTTGAAATGAAATTAACATGATGATGCCAATTGAAGAATTATGCTTAACTCCGGGGACTCCAATTTCCTTACAATGAGACTGCTACACATGTGATAGGTTTGAAAAATTGATACCATTTGAAAAAGTGTTAGTCTCAAGGCATCCAAGTTGTAGAATTACTCCCCCTAAATATGTGCACACAAATGTTGAATACTTGTAAAATTTGTGCACATTGATTTAAGTATCAAAATACCATTTGAAAGATGACTTCTCATGAATGTGAGAATCATTTTCAAAAAAGATATTCGGGGGAGATTATCTATAATTTGGACTTTGGCACATATTAGATAAATAGTTATAAAACAAGCTACGTGCCTTGCTTCTAAACAATTTTAACCCATGTAGGTTTGCTCCAAGAGTTATAATGAAATCGAGCAAGCCTACCATATGATATACCTATTGAATGCATGACAAAAGGTTTAAGCATGTAAATGCAAACATAGGCATGAAAGATAACTAGATGCTTTAAGAGTATATCAATTGAAAAACAATGCCAATTGAAATGAATACTAATTGAAAGTAATGACATCTAGTTACCTAACATGGGAAGGGGAATTTAGGTCCATAGTATTCACTAACACACTTGACAATGATTTTGTCCATCATGATGCACCCCATGAAATGCACCCATACTTTGCCAAGTCTCCAAATTCCCCATAGTCCGACGGACTTCTCACTTCCCTTTCGGGATCCAAACCTTCTTGGTGCTCTTCATGTTTGAAATGATTTCCTTTGGCACCCAAAAGCGTTTGACCCCATTGTTGTTGGCTTGCTTGTTCACCTTGATGGCCACCACCTTGTCATTTTTCTTCTTCAAGAGATAAGGTGTGGAGGCCTTCTTGTCCACCTTGTTTGTGTAGGTGTTGGAGAGCTTGCTTGTTTGCTTTTTCTCCTTCTTCTTTGCTCCTCCCCCATTCTTCACCTTGCACCCATAGGACTTGTGACCTTCCTTGTGGCACACGTAACAAACCACGGTTTGTCCTTCATCAAGCTTCTTCACTCCCTTGACGGTGTTATCTTGATGAAGTTGGGTTTGCTTCGCCTTGCCTTTCACTTGAGTCAAGTCCTTGGTGAGGCGAGCTACTTCTTGCTTGAGTTGCTCATTCTCCTTTGCAACCTCTTGTGTGCATGTATCTACAACAACTTTCTCAACACAAACTTGGTTGCACAAAGGTGAGTCTAAACATAAATCATTGCAAGAAGTAGAGGCATCCTTTTTAGACATGTTAAAGATAGAACTTTTCTTTTTAGATGCCTTGGTGGGGTTGTGCTAACGGCTTCAAGATTAACAACTTTATTAGTTAGCTCATCACAATGTTTGCACATGGTTTCCATTTTAGCAAGCAAACTATTATATGCTTCTTGTGAGCTAACTAACTTTTCTTTTAATTTTTCATTTTTCTTTTCAAGTTGCTCATCATTGATTGTGCATGCATTTGTTGTTGCACTAGCCTCAAGTTTCTCAATTTTAGTAGATAGTTCAACATTGAGATTAGCAAAGTTCTCATATTGTTCAAGCAAGGTTTTGTATGCTTTTTGTGAACTATCTAGCTTTTCTTTTAAGCTTTTGAGGTTCTTTTGTTGACTAGTGCAAGCTTTAGCAAATTTAAGATTTTCTTGCACAAGTTCATGATAAGAAGGCATATCATCATCACTATCACTCTCACTAAAGGAAGAGCTTTCATTACCTCGTGCCATAAGGCACACACGAGAAGAGCTTGATGATGAGTGCTTGCGGCCTCGCCTCTTGTGATGAGGTTCTTCTTCACTTGAAGAATCATCCCATGATCTTATCGACGTGAGGGCTTGGTTATTGCATGCCTTCTTCTTTGTCTTGGGTGTGGGCTTGTTTGGACAAACTTCCACAAAGTGCCCCAACTCGCCGCATCCATAGCATCCTCTCTTTCTTTGTTCATTTCTTTGATTTGAGAAAATGAAATCTTGAATTTGGATGGGCACACCCTTGACATTGAGCCTTTGGATCATCTTCTCCACCTTGTTGATCACTTTGATTGATTCTTCATCAAGGTCGAAGGTGGAGGAGGAAGATTGATCATCACTTGAATCTTCATCATCATCATCATCGTCCTCATCTTCTTCTTCATCTTCACTTGAGGAACTTGAGCTTGAGCTTGTCTCAACTTGCTTGCCCTTCATCTTCTTTTTCTCACTACAAGCGAGAGCTTTGCCTTTGCTTGATGAAGAAGCTTCTTCTTGACCCATCTTACGTGACATTTCAAATGCCACTAACTTGCCAATGACTATGCCCGGGGTCATGTTGCTCAAGTCCTCCATGTTGTGAAGGATGGTGATGATGCTTGCATATTTATTTTGTGGTAGCACAGAGATGATCTTCCTCACGATGTCCGCATCATCTAGCTTTAATAATCCTATAGAATGGAGCTAATTGATAATTAGATTCAAACGAGAATACATATCACGAATAAGCTCATCATCATTCATAGTAAAGGAGTCATAGTTTTGCTTTGCTAGACAATGTTTTTGCTCATGGACATTGCTTGTGCCATCATGGAGCTCTTGGAGTTTTAACCAAATTTCATGTGCCGTATTTAAAGTGAATACTTGGTTAAAGACATCCATACTAAGTGATTCAAACAAGCAATTTTTAGCTCTAGCATTGAAATGCATTTCTTTTTCATCACTCTTTGTGGGTTTTTTGGATTCTTGATGGGTTTCATCCTATCACGAGGGACTCTCCATACACTCAAATCAACCACCTCAAGGTGGCAAGCCATTCTAGCTTTATAGTATGGGAAGTTAGTGCCGTCAAAGTGTGGAGGCCTAGCGGTATCCATCCCAACCACTCTAAATAGCATCGGCTCAACGACGGTTAAGCCAAAAGTCCAAATTGAGCCAACCGGCTCTGATACCAATTGAAGGGACCGTGACGCCTAAGAGGGGGGGGGGGGGTGAATTAGGCAACTTAAAATTCTAACTCTAAACTATGGCCTCTTTTTCTAGCCTTAGCAAAACCTATGCAAAAGATAAACTATCTAAATATGCAACTATGATTTTGCTAGTGTGTTGCTATCTCTACCGCAAAAAGGAGTAATACAATTAAAGTAAATGCGGAAGCTAAAGAGCAAGGTAGAGATATGCAAACTCCCATCGATGACTCTGGTATTTTTACTGAGGTATCGAGAAGCGCGCAAGCTTCCCCCTAGTCCTCGTTGGAGCCCGTTGCAAGGAATCCCTCACAAGGGCCAAGCTCCCGGTCGGGTAACTCCATGGATAGCCTTAGGCCTTCCCCATGCGCAAGTGGGTCTTCGACGTGCCTTCCAGTAAGCTTCTCCCAGATGCTCCCCGCCGTCTTCACTATCAAGCTTCTGGCCAAAACGCCGCGGGCCTTGTTCCCTCCGGTACACGGTGGTGGCTACACCACAAACACCGTTGGTGTGATCTCGCAAGACTTCAAGCCCCTCTGATGTACAACAATTGTGCTCGCAAGCACGGGGTGGCAAGAGGTATGCAAAACTCACTAAACACTAGGCATACACCTAGAGCAAGCGCATAAGCGGTGGTCTAATCAACCTAAGCACTTCGCAAAGCACTTATGCTAATCACCTAATAAAACACTAAGCACTATGCATGTGGAGATCACTAAAATGGTGTATCAACACCCTAGGTATGTTTCCTCAGCTCTACTCACTCAAATGGCCGGTTGGGGGTTGTATTTATAAGCCCCACTGAGAAAGTAGCCGTTGGGGTCGAACTCCCGCGAAACTGCTACTGACCGGATGCTGAATCGTCCTGACCAGACACGTCTGGTCGTCCCGACCGTTGAGCCAACAATATACTGATCGGACGCTGTCCAGCATCTAGTTGCCTGCCACCAGACACGTTCGGTCATAGATTTGCCGCTCTAGATCCTCTCTGTACTTGATCGGACGCTGATGTCCTACGTCCGGTCGGTTGCCACCAGCGTCCGGTCTAGTGTCCGGTCGCCTGTCTGCCGAGCCACTTGCCCAGCGTCCGATCATAGCGTCCGGTTGCTTGTCCAGTGTCCGGTCCTGCATCCGGTCACCACAGTGAGCTCGTTTCTTCACGATCTTGCAAACGGCTTGGTTCCAATCTTCATGCTTGGACTTTGCTTAATCTCTTAGGTCTTCTCTTGTGCTCCTAAATTCTTGCTTGAGGTGTTGATCATCCAATCATCACGTCGCCTTCGTCCAAGTTACGTCTTGCACCCTATTGAACTACAAAACAAACACTTGCAAATTCATTAGTCCAATTTGGTTGTGTTGGTCATCAAACACCAAAATCCAAAGTAAATGGGCCAAGGGTCCATTTTCCTTACAATGTGTTAGCCCCATGATCTTATTATTGTATTACGGCCTGCATGATTCTGCCTCATGCCCCACTGATATTAGTAATGAGTTAGGGTCATTGAGTCTATTGTTATTTCTATGGCCTACATGATTCTGCCTCATGCCCCACTAGTCATAGTGATAGATGAGATCTAACATGTTTATTAGATTTATCTTTATTAAACGGTTAAATGGTGTTGAATTATTGCTTTATATAAAAGGGGTTTGGTAGCTTGTAATCATTGGCTTAGCATAAACCAATCATTATTGACATCTTATTGCCATTGATTAATATCTGCTCAAATAATGACATTTATCTTGAATGATAACTGATTCTTCTTATACAACCTAATGAGCTTTAACCAATTTATTCTCATGAATATGCTAGAATCGACTGTTTAGTCGATCTCCTTTCATATCGGCTCTCAGAGCCGCATATTCAGGACTGTCTGGCAACACTGGCAAGTTTCGCCCTTAATTACTGATAAGCTTTCTCTCCTTGTCAATTATAAGGTCAAATTGACTGGCACATCTCGGGAGGAGTGCGCAGGATCGACCATCCCTATGCTGAAGCTAGGTGGATCTACAACTCCATCAAGTAGACCCTTCCGGCTTGCTGCATGTGCAACACGGGGCAAAAATTCTGTGTCGACACATGTTTCTGGCATGCCCGGTTGGACCCCACAATCATCATGGCGGTTCACAACAATGATGACATCCTTATTCTGCATTATGAAGATCTACCTAATGGGGATAAGGGTATCATCAACAAAGCTACATAAGAGTTTTAGAACAAATGTTTGTTGTCCTACACCAAAACACGTGACAGCACAATTGTTCACAAATTTCCACTACCAAGAGTTCTACTACATGGGTAGATAGATACGACTAAAGATGAAGACATGCGTTCCTTTAAGGAAGTTGTAGATAAATCTGTTTGTGATGCCATATCAAGCCATAATGAAGCTTTCGTGGACATATTCCACAACGCCATGAGAGAGGTGATTCATGGATTTCTAATTGGTCAAGGCAAACCAGCTTATTACAACATTCTAGATCCGTCGACCCAAGGAACTAATCAAGTCGGTAACAGCCATCAAGAAGCAGCACTAGCTAATAATGGTGATGTCCAGACAATTCAGAGTTCATCTGAACAGGCTCAAGGAACTACTATGAATCAAATATAGTACAATCCTGGACCGTCAGTACAGCATGTGCAACAGCCAGCGGGGCAAACTCAGAACCAAGTGATCAATTTTGGCACATCAGGCCACATACCATCGTTGGCTCAAAAAATAGCACCATCAATTCAAAGGATCCGTAGGGATATAGATCCTTATGTCTACAATCAGAGACTTCAAGCAGCAAGCCAGCAAAGAACCCTTCACATGATGCCAAATCTAGGATACCAAGGCACACGGGATTTCAGTCCATAGATGGGTCAGCAGGTGTGGAGAAATCCAAATCCGCAAACTGATGAATTATTGCTGAGGGTGACCGAGATGATGAAGAATTAGTTCGGTCTGAAGCCAAAAGTGTTGACCTTTTCGTACAAACGCCCATATCCAGAATGGTATGATTTGGTCGCTCTTCCCACAAATTATAGGCTCCCAGATTTTGCTAAGTTTACTGGCCAAGATAGTACATGCACGATAGAACATGTCAGTCGGTATCTTACACAATTGGGCAAAACATCAGTTGAGGATGCCCATTGAGTTCGTTTCTTCTCCTTGTCCTTATCAGAGCCAGCCTTCACTTAGTTTTCATCATTGCCAGTCAATTCTATTGCCAATTGGGCTGACCTGGAGACAAAATTTCATACATATTTTTCACTAGGACTGGAGAAAAGAAGATTACCAATCTGACAACTATAAGATAGAAGACTAATGAATCGGGCATTGAATTTCTTTAGAGGTTCCAAGAAACCAGGAACTTGTGCTTCTCCTTAAACTTGGCCGATGATCAACTAGCTGCTTTAGCTGTTCAAGGAATGCTGCCGATGTGGAAAGAAAAGCTGCTGGGACAAGAATTTGACAACTTGGGTCAATTGGCTCAACGAGTAGCAGCGCTCAATAGCCAATTCCATAGTATGCGCAGAGATACCCGGTTCTAGAAGAGTACCATAGTAGCCAAAGCTTATGATCCATACTCAGTCGATGACGGCTATGAAGACAAAGAAGAAGAGGTTGCTGGGGTGAATGGAATTGGGGCAAGAAGACAGTGAAGGTGCCAAATCCTTAGGGAAGAGGAGTTGAGGAGAGCTATGACTTTGATATCACCAAATCAGACAAACTCTTCAATTTCTTACTTGAGAAAGGGCAAATCAAGTTGCCCGATAGTCATGTCATGTTGCCCCCTGATCAATTAAAGAATAAGAAGTTCTACAAATTCTATAATTCTACTTCTCATTCCACCAACGAATGTAGAATTTTCCGGCAACATATACAGAGGACTATTTAGCAGGGGAGGTTCAAATTTGATATGCCTCGAAAAATGAAAGTTGACGATAATTCTTTCCTAGGAGATCTAAACATGGTTGATGCTAGGCTATTCAAAGGAAAAACTAAGGTCCTAACATCAACCAAATCAAAAGAAGCTGGAACAGTCGATCCCAAGATGCAAATATCGGCTGATGAGTATAGAGAGATTAGAAGACGTCGTGCCAAGCAAAAGAGCCGATACGAGTAGGGGGAGATGTCAAAAGCAGAGACGACAAAGCCACGGGTTACATCTCGGATTCTATTGAATAAGTGGTAGTGGCAGAAAGAAAAGGATTATCTGCGTTGGTTAAAGGATCAAGCGTACCAGCATCAACTAAAAGAAGAGAGGTATGAAAGGAAAGAAGCCGAATTACATTGGAATTGTCCTTTCTTCAGACATTACTAGAATAAAGGTTTGAAGTTGCCTATCAGACATGACTGTCTAGAATGTAGCAATCAATATCGGGAGTATAGGCAGTCTCAAACCAGCCGCCGGTCTATCCATGCTCAAGATGCATATCATCATAATAACATGGATCGGCGCTTAAAAAATAAAAGTGTTCATGATCAGCTTGGAAAAGAGATGTTGACGAGGACTGGGCTGATCATGAAGAGAAAGGCAATGAAAGAAAATATGTTTGACAGGAGGGCCAATGGTGTCTAAGAGGTTTAACAAGAAGCCAGACGAGAAGGGTGCAACGCCTAAAGAATAAAGAGATGGAACAGGCTCAGGCATCCGGTAAACCTCAAGTATGGTGTACCAAGCAGACAGCCGATAGAAAGCAACCATCGGCTAATATCCAAATGGCTTTTCTGTTACCATCAGAATTCAGAGTCAATGGTGAAAGCCAACAACCGATCCAAGCAGTCGGCTTTGAAAATTTGTATTAATGGACAATCCAATAGATGGTATAGATGGCAAACTAGGACATGGCTTCATGTCGACCGATGAATTAGAAGTAGATATTGGTCCTAGAGATAGACCTAGGCCGACGTACATAAGTGCTAAGTTGGATCCGGAGTATAAGTGGGAATTAATTGATTTGTTAAAGGAATTTAAAGACTGCTTTGCTTGGGAATACTATGAGATGCCTGGTTTAGACTGGTCAATTGTTGAACATCGGTTGCCAATCAAACTTGGATATCAACCATTAGACAAGCTCCGAGGAGATTCAACCCGAACGTGCTTGATGATATCAAAAAGGAGACTGAAAGGTTACTAGAAGCAAAATTTATCCGACCGTGTCGATATGCAGAGTGGATATCGAATGTTGTCCCTGTATATAAGAAGAATGGAAAATTGAGGGTTTGCATTGATTTTAGGGATCTGAACAAAGCCACACCTATGGACGGTTATCTGATGCCGATAGCTGATATGTTAGTAGATGCAGCAGTCAGGCACAAGGTTATTAGCTTCATGGATGGTAATGCAGGATACAACCAAATTTTCATGACTAACGAAGACATAGCAAAGACCGCTTTCAGGTGCCTTGGCGCAATCGGTCTATTCGAGTGGGTTGTGATGACCTTTGGTATGAAGAATGCCGTTGCAACTTATCAAAGGGCGATGAATTATATTTTCCATAAGTTGATCGACAGGATTGTTGAGATCTACATCGATGATGTGATGATAAAATTCAAAGGGTACAAAGAACACCTGGCTGACTTGCTTGAGACTCTAGAATGGACGAGGAAGCATGGTTTGAAGATGAATCCTAATAAATGTGCTTTTGGAGTATCAGCCAGACAATTTTTAGGATTCATGGTCCACGAGAGAGGAATCGAAGTTGGTTAGAAAAATGTGAAGGCAATTGATGAAGCAGTTCCCCTAACTACCAAAATAGATTTGTAGTCTCTGCTTGGTAAGATTAATTTTATTAGAAGATTCATTTCAAATTTGTCAGAAAGGATCCTACCGTTTTCTCCCTTGTTGAAGTTGAAAATGATCAAGAATTCAAGTGGGGTGACATACAACAAAGGGCGTTTGAAGAGATAAAATAATATATGAAGTGTCCACCTATGCTGGTCCCTCCTCAGCAAGGTAAGCCATTTAAGTTGTACATATCGGCTAATGACAAGACAATTGGATCGGCCCTAATGCAAGATTTGAAGGAAAAGAGAGAGTTGCTTTCTATGTGAGTAGAAGACTACTGAATCCAGAAATGAGATATTCTCCCACCAAAAAATTATGCTTGTGTTTATATTTCTCTTGCACTAAATTACGACACTACTTATTATCGACTGAGTGTACAGTTGTTTCCAAGGCTGATGTGGTTAAGCATATGTTATCATTGCCAATACTGAATGGAAGAGTGGGAAAGTGGATTCTTGCGTTATTGGAATTCGACTTGAAGTATGAATCAGCTAAAGCAGTCAAAGGACAAGTAATGGCTGATTTTATCACCCAGCATCATAAGCCAAGCATTAGTTATGTAGAGCCGATGCCTTGGACGCTGTTCTTTGATGGGTCATCATGCAAGCAGGGTGGTGGCATTGGTATTATTATTATTATTTCACCTTGGGGGCATGTTTTGAGTTTGCTTTTCTGACTAAACCAATGATCACTAACTGTCAAGCGGAGTATGAAGCTATTCTCAAGGGACTTCAACTTCTTCACAAAGTAAAGGCCGAAGCAATTGAAGTATTTGGAGATTCATAGTTAATTATGAATCAGTTGATCGGCTTGTATGAGTGCAAAAAAGAGACTTTGAAAGGATAATATGATGAGTGCCAAAAGTTGCTCAAGGAGTTTCTTCGTATCTCTTTCCAACATATTCCAAGAGCACAAAACTAAGAGGATAATCGTCTAGCTCAAAGTGCATCAGGATATCTAATGTTTCAAGAAGTCTTGAGTAGTGAAACCTCAAGTAATGATTGGAGAGTTGAAATAGCTGATTACCTTAGAAATCTGTCTTAGAAAGTTACCAGAAAGCTAAGGTATAAATCGGCTAAGTATGTTTTGTTAGATGATCAGTTATATTATAAAACAGTCGATGAGGTGTTGTTCAAATGCTTGAACCAAGAAGAGGCTAAGGTGTTGATGGGTGAGGTGCATGAAGGGATATGTGGAGCTCATCAATCGGCTTATAAGATGAAATGGATTATTCGCAGAACTGGCTATTTCTGGCCAACGATACTAGAAGATTGCTTTGAATATTACAAGGGGTGCCAGGACTGTCAACATTTTGGTAATGTCCATAGATCGCCTGCATCGACCATGAATCCAATAATCAAACTGTGGCATTTTGAGGTTGGAGAATTGATTTAATTGGCCAGATTTTTCCGCCTTCAAGCAAAAGACATAAGTTCATATTGGTAGCAACAGATTACTTCACTAAATGGGTTGAGGCAATTCCTTTGAAGATGGTAACCTCAAAGAACATGATTGATTTTGTTAGGGAACACATTATGTATCGTTTTGGGATTCCTTAAACCATAACTACCGATCAAGGGACAATGTTCACATCAAAAGAGTTCGGGGATTTCGCTGCCAGTATGGGAATCAAGCTATTGAATTCCTCCCCTTATTATGCCTAGGCTAATGGCTAGGCAGAGCCGTCCAACCAGATTATGATTAAGCTAATTAAGAAAAGATCGAGGAACAGCCAAGGAAGTGACATTCGACTCTAAATGAGGCGCTGTGGGCATATAGGATGGCCTACCACGGATCAATTAAAATGTCACCTTACAAACTTGTGTATGGCCATAATGTAATTCTTTCTTGGGAAGTTCAGACTAGATCGAGGAGTATTACACTGCAGAATGACTTGTCAGCTGAAGTCTACAAGAATCTTATGATAGACAATTTGGAAGACTTGAGTTGCCTTCGGCTGCGTGCTCTTGAAAATATCAAAGTCAATAAACTGAGGGTTGCGAAATATTACAATAAAAAGGTCAAGATTAAGCGATTCTCTAAAGGAGACTTGGTCTAGAAAGTAAAATTGCTGATCAGATCAAAGGACAATAAATTCGGCAAATGATCACCTAACTGGGAAGGACCTTATCGAATCAAACAGTGTGCGCCTGGTAATGCTTATATTTTGGAAACACTAAAAGGAGAGGAAGAATTTGGCCGAGCAATCAACGGGAAATATTTAAAGAAATATTATCCTAGCGTTTGGATCAATACTTAATAAGCGATCTGTTCGGTCGATAGCCTTAATAGCCGATATCGGAAAGGTGTCGTGTCGAGTACAAAAATGAACCCAAAGGAGTAAAAGCTGATACAATGTGTATCGCCTATAGAAGCAAAGCAAACATGAACGAGGTGATGGGTATGAAGCACAAAACAAAGGGAAATCACTCAAGGAGAGGAGGTTGTTTGCTAAACGTCACCTATTACAAGCTACGGACCAGAAAACACTTTGCCTACTATATCATCGGCCGAGTATTGAAAGCTACAGAGTTGGCGGTGCTCATAAAATCCTCAACCAAGCACTCATGCTCCCCAGGGTATGTTGCGTCCGGAAAACCATGGGGAAGAAGCCAAAGATTAAGGCCCAAATGGACTTGTGCAGCAACCAATGCCATGGCAACGCCATGACGAATGCCATGAAGGGCGACCTCCCTGACATGATTCAGGATGTCATGCAAGCGAACCACCGGAATGGTGCCCCTGACATTGACAAATCCCGCCGCATGATCCGCAGCTGATCGAAGACTCTCCAACTAAGCAGTTAGATCTAAAATATTCAAGGAAAGAGTGATCAGAAATCTTGAGGGCAAAATTAAGAAAAACAAAGAGATAATGGTAGACATCTCACCCATGATTTTAGCTTCAGCCCTGGCCAACCTTTCTCTCACCAGGCCGACCTCGGGGGGGGGGGGATCGGTCTTCAATCATGGCCAAAGCTGATTCTGCTAGGGAGAGGAAGTTGGCTAGATGCTAGTCGGTCCAATCGATGGAGGCCAGCAGATCATCATTATCGATCTATCGCCTCGAGTAACGAGGAAGTTGGCGGCGAATTGGTGCCAAAGATGTCCCCAAAGGCTGGGTGGAGCCAGCCCTCTGATCCAAAGCGATGAGAGTACCCCAAGATGCATCCTCTTGGCGATGATGGCATTGGCATGATGATGTAGATCCATTGAGGGCTTCTTCAGCAGACCTCTTGTTGTTCTCCATGACCTCGAACCTACAGAAAGGTAGGAAATATACTAAAGACGGAAAAGGATTGAGACGACGCGGGTTGTTTTTTGATCCACAGCCGTAGCCCGTATATATAGCCTAAGAAAGCAAGAAGATATATTTCAATGGAGGTGTGAAATTGAAATAAAAAATAGAAACAAATCAACACTCCAGAAATTCAGGGAACGGATAACGAAGAGATAACAGACTCAAATTTATTGCTTCCCTAGATTACAAAATATTGTGGGAAGGATACATTGACCAGAGATTTATCCACCAAGACTTCTTTGGATTAAAGGGAGTCCGGATCTCCACAAGGACAAAACTCATTGTGAACCGAGTCACATCGGCCCATCGATAAAATTATACCAGAGAAGAGGAAAGGTCGCCCGCCTAACATATGCTCAGCAGATTTCTTGGTAAATTGGGGAACTATGGGAAAGAAGCCTGAGGCTTTCCCGGTGGGCGTTTGGAGGAGCAACAAGGGGAAGGTGTCCACACATTCTAGCCCTCACAAAACACTAGAATAGCTTTGTGAGCATGGAGAGAAGACTCAGGTGATATCATAGGAATTCTTCTAACCACAATGGCTGGTCTTCTTGCTCAATGAGGCGCTAGAATAAGTGACACAATCACCCTATGCACAAGAATTCTTCTAACCGTTTGAGACCTTCATAGCAAAAGGATAGACCATGGAGGGTCTGGCGGAGTCGGGAGCACTTGAGGAGACAGATAGAAGAGAAACATGGCTGAATTGTTGAGCTGCTCCCGCCAGGGTCAGATAAGCATTTTATAGCCGGCCCGGAAAAATGAGTCCAAGTGCTCGTGAAGCAATGATGCTCTCGTAAAAGTTTTGAAGCATGGGCTCGTGAGCAGACATAGACAAGGACAAATAGTAGACCCCAAATCAAGATTCTTTACCCATGACTGCGAACCTATCAGGGGTGTTGGCGTGATAATTTTGGAATAAAATTACTTTTATCCCAAAATTGGTGGCATGTGTTTACACCAAAATTTAGAAGAAGAGTCACAGGGACTCAAAAGCTCCCAAGATCATCTTAGTAGGGAATCAATTGCGTGTGGATTGGGATAAGCTGATTCAAATGCAGCACTAGAATCGACTTTCTTCAGGCAATGCTGACAGATAATGACAAATGCTACGATCGGCGCTAGGACAAAACATGATGGACTTTACAAAAGGGTAAAGATTAGAGTCCAAGTTATCTTAAACTAGGAATGTTTTCTCTAGGGTTAAAAATTGTGATGAGTCGTGCTTAGGTAGGAGTCATGCATAGGTCCCGGGTATAAATACCGAACCCCAGCTATTGTAAAAAGGACAACAATCAATCCAATATACAAGTCATTTACTTTTTTGGCTCCGGCCACCCCTTAGGAGTAGGAGTAGAGTAGATCTTGGCGAGTTCTTCAGCAAGTACAGCTGCATCGATCCGATCGACCTCCACTGCTTGTTGTAAGTACCGTCAAGGCTTATACCTCTATTCGTACGACTGCATCGATCCGGTCGGGTATAAGTTAGTTATCGATTCTTGCCTAGTTCAAGTATGGCTGCATCGATCTGGTCGACCCCCACTGCATGAACTAGATCAAGGTCAAGTTATCGATTCTACCTTAGAATGGCAGTCTTTGGTAGATTCATTAAGTTACCGATATTGCTTATTGCTTTCATTATTCATCTAAATTACAGTAATATCACTCTGCCCGATTGGGATTGATCTAGATTGGCCTTATATCTTGTATAACCCATCGTTTATTAATCTAAAACTGATCTAATCTGTACATTAAATGATGAGTTACATTTTATCGGTTGTTTTACATCAATCTTGATCGTGCATAGCGTGCGGTTAAAGCATGTTGTGTCTTGAGTAGATTTATTGGCCAGCAAAAACCATTCAATGGCCCGTTATCACGGCCTGTGTGATTCTGCCTCACACCCCACTATTAGCACCGTGGAGTGGGGATCGTTATTCGGTAGGTCTATTCCTTATAAGACATGACTTTAACTGTGCATTATGCCTGAATCAGCTGTTTTAGCCGATATCGAGTGCTTTCACGAGCAGTTCGCATCATGAAACCATTGAAGTAAAGATAGGTTGAAAGATGTGTTAGCCCCATGATCTTATTATTGTATTATGGCCTGCATGATTCTGCCTCATACCCCACTGATATTAGTAATGAGTTAGGGTCGTTGAGTCTATTGTTATTTCTACGGCGTGCATGATTCTGCCTCATGCCCCACTGGTCATAGCGATAGATGAGATCTAACATGCTTATTAGATTTATCTTTGTTAAACGGTTAAATGGTGTTGAATTGTTTCTTTATATAAAAGGGGTTTGGTAGCTTGTAATAATTGGCTCAGTATAAACCAATCATTGTTGATATCTTATTGCCATTGATTAATATCTGCTCAAATAGCGACATTTATCTTGAATGATAACCGATTCTTCTTATACAACCCAATGAGCTTTAACCGATTTATTCTCATGAATATGCTGGAATTGACTGTTTAGTCGATCTCCTTTCATATCAGCTCTCAGAGGTGCACATTCGGGACTGTCTGACAACACTGGCAAGTTCTGCCCTTAATTACTGATAAGCTTTCTCTCCTTGTCAATTATAGTGTCAAATTGACTAGCATGTCTCGGGAGGAGTGCGTAGGACCGACCATCTCTGCGTTGAAGCTCGGTGGATCTTCAGCTCCATCGAGCAGACCCTTCCATCTTGCTGCGTGTGTCCTTGGCACGGGACAAAAATTCTATGTCGACACTTTGTCGTGATGTTCAACCGCTACCGTGCTCCCTTGGAGAAGTTAGAGCATGAACTCCAAGCAGCGGTGCGGCTACTAGCGGTAGCGAGAGGGTTCTCAGTAAGGCACACAACAAGGAAGATGCGAGCAGCGATCAACCCTACGCCTTCAACGATCCCATTCACCTCATCATTAGGTATCGCCGCAACACACACTATCCAGCTGGCGCTGACGATGGGTATGGTTGTGCCAACAAGCGGCAGATGTTCACCAAAATCCTCTAGGCTTGATGAGTTGGATATGGCACCGCCACCAGCACCAGCCGTCTCCTCTGTTGTATCACCTATTTTGGTGTCGCTGGATAGGCCCAGTGTGTTGCTGAAGCTAGCTATTGGACTCTTCCCATGGGATCCAGGAGCACATCGTCAGCTTCATTGACCGCTATCCAAGCTTCTAGCTCGAGGATGAGCTGCTCGTCAAGGGTGAAAGAGATGTGATGTGGGGGCATGTAACTTCACAAATGTTAAAAAGCAACTAAAATTCGGATCATGAGCATCATCAAGCATAAGCATCAAGTGCCAAGTCATAAAAGCATTTCATGTTGCAATAATAGCTTTCATATGTGATGTTTCCTGTGTTGCATATGTGATGTTTCATATGTTGCATTGAGGTGTTTCTTATATTATGTTTCCCATGTTGCATGAAATGATGCCAATGTTAGTAATTAGGGATCTTTGTGATTTGATATACAAGAATTTGTTTAAACAAATAAAATTTGGTTAAAATAAACTTTGTGGTTTAAAGTATGCTCTTAAATGTGGAATCAAAAAGTGATGATGTTTCTATATCAAATATGTTTAATTTGGAGAACCAAAGATTGGATTCAAGGTTGATTTTCTAACTTAACCATTTATGCCTAAGTCTTTGAGAGTCAGCTATTAAGTTCAATTTTTGGGTAGTTATTAAATCAATTTTCATGAATAAAATTGGTACAACTTTTGTTTCATTGCTTGGTCCTATACTTGAGTTATGATACTATGCAATTGGTTGTTAAATTTGATAGATGTTTAACCCCTAATTAATTGACCAAAGTTGCTAACTAGAATAATTTGCAAAACCCTAAAACTGATTTCAGTTTTATAGTTTTAAAGTACCTTTCTTCGAAATTCAAAATCTTTTTAAACATCAAGTTTTGAGTGTTGATCCTTTAAGCAAAGATGGAGAACACGTGTAGATGAACATCTTTTGTTCTTGGTGATGATCGAGTTGCTGTACGGCATCGAGAGATCGAGAGAGGAGAAGGGGAAGGTTTCAGTCGGTTACTGTAGCATGGGAGCAGCTGCCATGCAGTAGCTTCACCGTCGGTGGCCGCTCGCCGATCGTCTTCCACCGCCTTCGCACACATCAAGCCTAGAGGATTTTGGTGAACGTCTGCCGCTTGTTGGCACAACCATACCCATCGTCAGCACCGGCTAGACAGTGTGTGTTGCGGCGACACCTAATGATGTGGTGGATTGGATCGTTGAAGGCGCAAGGTTGATCGCTGCCCGCATCTTCCTTGTGGCATGCCTTACTAGGAAACCTCTCGCTACTGCCTGTAGCTGGACCGCTGCTTGGAGTTGATGCTCTGACTTCTCCAAGTGAGCACGTTAGTGGTTGAACATCACGACGAAGCGATCCATCTCCTCTACGAGACGGCGAGTCCCCTCAACGAGGGCAGTGATTGGCTCATCACTTGATGGTGATGGATGAATGACAACAGAAGCCATAGGAAAGGTTCCCTGACTTGTGCTGCTAATTGAGGTCATGCCAGTGGGCTCGACATGATCTGGCTGTCTCTTCTATCTTAGGTGCTTCACTTAAGTTGCTTTTGTAGTTCTACTCATCTTTTGGAACTTAAGACAAGTTAGACTTGGATATGTTTTGTAATCTACTATCGTAATTCTTCCGCACTCTGATATAAGTTATTTTTGTACCAAATGTTGTAATGTTGTGGCAACTCCATGTTGATCCTGTATGAGTTGTAAAATGTGGATGATTCAGGTTCCCCGAGGACACCCGACAGACTACCTGAGTTATTTGGCTCTCGTGTGCAATAGCCAGAGGTCTTAACGACAATGATAGGTGCACGTGGGCCATATAATTAGGGTGTTCTGCCACAGGGTGCCAGTACCAAAGGTGTCCCAGGGCTCAAGATGCAGCCAAAACAGTAATCCAGAAGGTGCATGCTGTAATCAATAGTAGTTATGCTGCTAGTTAGGGGTTAAAACCGAGGGAGGCGCATGCATAGCTAGCTGCATGTAGTTAATGGCAGTAAGCTGTCGGTTAGGGAGTAAGAAGTTGATGGCTAGGAGAGAATCGAGGAGCTAGGATTCAGGAACTTCTATTTATATCTTGTAACCGGCTGAGAGAGAATCAAGCAATGAACAATAAACAATCTAGTTACCCCTAAATATTCTAGTCTCCCTCCACGCTGACGTTGCCCGGCCTTCCTCTTGGGAATGGTTATCCTCCCTATTCTAGATATGAACTAAGGTCGATAACAACTTTTGACCTTAGCAAACAAAGAATTTATCTTGAGTCTTTCCCCTGTGTGCCATTATGAAAGATGCTCCAAGCCTATAGGCCACTAAAAAGTTCAAACGCACCCTGGTGCCATGACACTTTTTTTCCTCCCAAGCCATTCCATCCACCTTTCATCTCGTTTTTGCCGTTTGTCAGCCCTGACACATGGGCCTAGCTAGTGAAAATGTCTAAAATGCCCTTCTCTCATAACCTCATCCTCTACCTCTTTCTCTCTCCGCTGAGTGGGGCCAAGCTATCAGCGACTCCAACACCATCTTCCTCCTCAAGACGAGCAGCGCAAGCTAAGCCCTAGCGCTCGCTGCTTCAGTCGATGCAGAAGGAGCATGGGATGACGATGGGCATGGGGATGGCACTGAGGATGGGTCGGCCTCCATGTCTGTCTCCTCGCCCTCGCTCGCGCCGCCGTACCAGAGGCGCTCGCCGTCTGAGCGCATTCCTGCCCACGCACCAGTCGCTAGCATGAGCCTTGTCCTTGGATGCCCGCCTTGCTTGCATCTCACGTCGGGTGCTTTGGTGCCAGCACGAGCGCGTGCTCACTGTTCTCGGGGCCAGCCGAGAGCCGCGCCACACCCTGCAGGACGATGGCCGCACGGTGCCCCCGAGCTGGCCGCGAACCGCGCCTAAGGTCCAGCCACGCCGCGCCTAGGGGCCGGCCATGCCGCATCTTGGAGGACGGCTGTACTGTGCCTAGAGACTAGCTGCGCGCTGCCTCAGGGTCCACTGTGCCTCGCTGAACGCCGTGCGCGCGGGCGATGTGGCCGGAGGGGTAGGGCGCGGCTACGCGCAGGACGACGGAGCAGGGCATAGCCATGCATGCGGGTGGCGTGGCTGGTGCGGCCATGTGCCGCGTCCACCGATGGAGCCGCCTCCTACGTTAGGGATACTAAGATGATGACCAAGAAAGGGATGGAAAAATCCGGCCACTCACGTTCTTGGCTTTGCGGCCATGGTGGACAGCGGCGACGGGATCAACCAATATAGCCCCTACCCTTGATCGTTCTCGACAGGATTGCTTCCAGGAGCTAGCTTTCAACCTTAATCACTCATTGCCACAAGGAATCAAAACGAGAAGTCTCGCTTGTGGCGAATTTTGAAAGATGTAGAGGGTAGCCATGGTGGACGTGTTCTGGCTTTTATAGCTGAGGATCGCGAAGCAGGGCAGACATGGGCTCGACCGGTGCTCGCGGTGGCTTCCAGAGCATGGCGGGGCATCCACTTGCGCAGGAGGCGGCGCCGTAGACGCGGGTGGTGGGTGCCACACTTGCTGCGCAGGGGGAGCTCGACGCCAGCATGGATAAGGCCCAGGCTGTGGATGACGCCCAGGCCTAGACAACAACGACCTGTGCGTCCGTGGTGTACGCTAAGGAACGACAACCTCGCCTGCATCTAGCTCGCCCACCTTCCAGAACGGCGCTCAAGGGCCTCGTCAAGCTGTAGGAGCGGTCGCGCGATGGCAGCAGCTTCACCACCGTGCGCCAGGGCAGAGTTCGCTCGCGGCGACCGAGGCAAAGCTCGCCCACGGCGGCTGGGGCGGAGCTAAGCTCGCCCGTACGTTGGTAGCGGTGGTCGGGGCGCTGGTCGCGTTGGCCGGGGATGCCCCCAGCACTGCGTCGGGCTCTCGGGCGCCATCAATTTGGCCAGGGCGACGTTGCTACACGGAAGAGAAGAAAAAAGAGGAAGGTTTGGGTGGCTGACAAACGGGCCCCACTGTAGGGCAACATGGTCATTTGATCTGTCTGTTTGACATCATTAGAGGTAAAAGTGGACGGAATGACATGGAAGGTAAGAAAGTTTAGCGTCATGGCATCAGGGTGCATTTGAACTTTTTTGTGGCCTATAGGCCAGGACCATCTTTTGTAATGGCACATAAGTAAAAGGCTCATTTATCTTGGAATGAACTTGTAACCAGTGGCAGTTTCTGTGCTGAGTTGCTGACAGGCAGTCTTGTAAAGTTCTCTTCCATCCATTTTGCAAAATAATAATAAATAAAAATATTTTCTTCTTTATTTTTTTCCTGCTGCATTCATATATTTGTACAGGTGCACCGTGCATGTGCGTCCGTTAACAAATGAACAGGTCTGTGACTGCGAAGTGCGAATAAGGGAAACCAATTTGCATGGGCCATAATAAGATTTTGACGTCCAATGGCACAATGTTCCTATGATTGAAGTAGGTTGGTAGCATGGGTATGATCTATGAGGGGCCAAGGATTTGTGGGCTTTTAGTATTTTCATCGTCACTGTGCACACACATTAACATTACCGATTAAACCATAAGGCTGTGTAAGCTTTTCAATGTCACCTGTCAAGTGTAAAACTTGCAATAGCGACTCTGGTATCACTACGTAAAAAACGATTTTTAGCAACAGAACAAATTTTTTGTAGGGGCGGCTCGACGAATTTTTTATAGGGGCGGCTGGTGATGGAGCTGCCCCTACAGTAGCGTGCTCGGGAGCCCAGACACCAGCTGCCCCTACAAAAAGAATAGCAGGGGCGGCTGGTGATACGAGCCGCCCCTACAAACGGATCTGATTTGTAGGGGCGTCTCACTTACCAGCCGCCCCCAGCGTTTCTATTTGTAGGGGCGGCTGGTGATTGAGCCGCCCCAACAAATGCCCCCGTATAAAATACCTCCGATTTGCAGGGGCGGCTCAGTCACCAGCCGCCCCTACAAATGACCCACATATAGCACAACTGGAGCACCTTCTTCCTTCTCGGGTCACTCACTCCAACCCGTGAAAGAAAGATGGGGAGATCTTGGGCACCTCCTAAAATTGCTCTACTAAGGGGGGAAGGTTTTGGTCTCAAATCCTTTGGTGGAGAGGTTGTAGAAGGTAAGAAAATGCTATTCCATACTTTTTTGAAGTTTTAATGGTTGGTTAGTGAGTAATTAAAGTTTTGTTTTTCTCTCTCTTCTATGGTGCTTGAGCTACTTATGAAGCAAATTAGACCCAAGTTTTAAATGTACTAGGGTAAATTAGGGAGGGGAACAAGATCATACCCTTATTTGGTCCATGTTTCATGATTTTAGTGAACAATTAGTTAGTTTTATGCATGTTTCATGTGCATGTAGATCTAGATCTAGGGTTTGGTTTTTTTATTAATTTCGTTTTTGTAAATTTATGTTTGATAAAATTGGACTAGGGTTTGTATGAAAGATATTGGGTAAAGTATAATTGTTGCTAATTGTTGTCTTTGAAATTGTTTATTGTAATCAATAAATATGTATTTTGATTATTTACGGATAAATGGACCATTAATTAATTTTCCTCTACCATGGTGTGTTTGTATGCTTCATGTAATTATATTAGATTTATATTCATATATATCTAAAGTATATACAATTATTCTCAAGTAATTCTTAATTTGATTCATTTTTATATATATCTGAATAAGTAATCCTTTAATGTTTGTTTTGTTGTTGTAAAAGATAGAGTACAGGAACTCTTGGATGTATGGTTCGTTAAGGTTCAAGGCAGGTTTCCGTGAAGAGGTGGATAAATTTACTGAAGCCACAAAGAAGCATGCAACGACATTGAAAGAGAATAAGGATACAATTATTTGCCCCTGTAAAGATTACAAGAACCGTATGACATGGATAGATGTGACTATCATCAGATCATATTTGATTATGCAAGGATTTGTTGAGGACTACATAGTGTGGATTCATCATGGTAAAATGGTTATTGTTAACGACGAGGATGAGGAGGAATATGATGACAAAACCATAGAATCCCTGTCCCAATATTCAGCAGAGCTTGATGCACGAATGAATTTCGAGTTTGGTAATGAACAAGGTGGTGATGCTGGTGGTTGGGATGGTAACGACGAAGGTGGTGCCAATAATGATGGTGGAGCACATGTCGGGGATGAAGATGATTTAGAGGACATGATTCGAGCCCTTGGACCAGAGATTTTACTAAATAGCCCAAAAGGTCTAGAAAATTTGGAAAAGGTGACAAAAGCATCGAAGGAGACTGTGTATGGTGTTGAAAAGGGCTGTCCGACACATTGGACATTGCTACGTTTTGTACTTGAGCTGCTCATCCTGAAGGCTAAGTACGGCTGGTCAAACTGTAGTTTCAATGATCTATTGCATCTCCTGTCATTGGTGCTGCCACAACCAAACTCAGTTCCCACCAACACATACCAAGCGAAGAAGGTCATAAGTCCATTGACAATGGGGGTTGAAAAAATCTATGCATGTCCCAACCACTGTATACTTTTTCATGGTGAAATATTCAAGTCACTAGATAAATGTCCCCAATGTGGGGCTAGCAGGTACAAGAACAATGACCTTTACGGTGGGAACGAAGCCTCCACGGGGAAAAAGAGGAATAAGAAGGGTATAAAAAAGGTGGTACAAGAATCTCAGTCCCCAGAGGACACTCCATTAGGCAACGATGCAAAGTGGAGAAGAATTTCTGCCATGGTAATGTGGTACCTGCCAGTGACCGACCGCTTGAGACGTATCTTCCTAAACCCTAAAGAAGCTGCACTCATAACATGGTGGGATGATGAGCGCAAGGTGGATGATGATAAGATTGCACACCTGACTGATTGTAGTCAGTAGCAAAGGTTTGATGAGAAGCACAAAGAATTCAGCGATGACCCAAGGAATGTATAGTTTGGCTTGAGCACCGATGGAATGAATCCCTTCAATGAGAGGATAAGCGACCATAGCACATGGCCAGTGATCTTGACCATGTACAACATCCCAACATGGTTATGTCAGAAGAGAAAGTACCTTCTCCTCACTATTCTTATTTCTGGCCCTAAACAACCAGGCATTGATATAGACGTGTTCCTCGAGCCTTTGATGCAAGAAATGGAGAGGCTATGGAGGCATGGGGAGCAGATGTACGATGCATTCTTAAAGGAGGACTTCATATGTAGAGCAATAATATTTGTTACTACCAATGATTATCCCGCGCTGTTTGCTTTGTCTGGACAGATCAAAGGGAAGACATGATGCTTGGTTTGCTTGGATGGTACTACATGGGTGTACCTGGATGCATACAAGAAGATAGTTTACCTAAGGAACCGACGCTTCTTAAAGACAAGTCACAAGTACCGCATCAAATTGTTCTTTAGATTTTATGACAACGCCCCAGAGATTGAACTCCCTCTGGAGAGACGTCATAACGGAGAACATGTGTACAGAATGGTGAAAAACATACGCGTCGTCTATGGAAAGAAGAATCCGGATGGGACGAATAGTGATAGAAGCATACCTCCTGTCGAAGGCGTATCTTTCAAGAAACAATCGATCTTCTTTCAGTATCTGCCTTATTAGCTAGACTTGGAGGTCCCCCATGTCATTGATGCTATGCACGTGCAGAAGAATGTCTTCGAGAGTCTCATTGCTACCTTGATGGACACAGGCAAGTCAAAGGATGGTCTGAAAGCATGGAAAGACATGGTGCAGCTAAACATGATGCCACAGCTTCGCCCGGTACCTGAGGCTAATGGAAAATACACTCTGCCCGTGGCGTGCTTCAACCCAGACGAGAAGAGAGCTATATGTACTTTCCTAAGGGAGATCAAAGTCTCGACTGGGTTTTCAGCAAATGTGAAGAAGCTAGTGTCGATGAAGAACTTGTCAATAACACACTGCAATGCTCACGATTGCCATGTGATGCTGACAGTGTTTCTACCTATTGCAATCATTTATGAGTTCTACAACTTTGGTATTCATGAGTTTTTCATTTATGCATGCGTGTGAGACTATATATTTATATATGTGTGTAAGACTACATATTTTTGTACATATTGATGAGTTCTACAACTTTGGTATTCATGAGTTTTTCATCTGAAATCATTTACTCTTTCAAAATATTGTTTCAAGTTAAAATTGTTTGAATTTCAAATTTTGAATCGTTCAAACAAAGTCACATAACAAGATGATCAAAATAAAAGTTGTACATGTTGATGAGTTATACAACTTTTATGTTTAAAATATTTTCATTTTATTTCATTTAATGTCATAAAATTATAGTCGAAGTTTTAAAATTCAAATTTTTAATTTTTGTTTTTTTTGTTTTCTATATTGTTTTGACTACAATTGTTTATATATATATTTCTGCATATATAGAATAATACAAAACATTATATTTGTGCATATATACAATTGTTTTTATATTACTTTGTGTTTTTGTGATATAAAAAATATAGAATTAATAATTTGAAAAATAGAAAATATTTATCGGGGTGGTTGGATCAGAAACCGCCCCTGGATCAGGAACCGCCCCTACAAATATATTTGTAGGGGCGATTGGATCAGGAACCGCCCCTAGAAATCCGCCTGAGTATAAATACAAGGGTGCATGGGTGAAAACCTATAGGGCGCTCTCTTCTTCCTCTGACGCCGTCAGGATGCCCACTCCTTCCCCGGTGCCCCGCCGACGCCACCTCCTGGACCTCTCCCGACGCCCGCATCCCCTCTCCACACCCCCGGACCTCTCCCGACGCCCGCGCCCCCTCCCCACACCCACGCGCCCCCTCCCCGCACCCGTGCGCCCCCTCCGCGCACCCGGCTGGCGGCGCTAGGGTTTCTGACCTTGAGGTGCCGCGGGCCTGTCCCCGCCCTCCCGTGGCCCAGGTGCGTTGACCGTCCGTGCTCCCTCCCGCGGCGAGCAGCCACGGTGCCCAAGCTCTCCGGCGTCCGCGCTCCTTCCATACCGTCCACACCTCCAATGGCGGGCGGCCTCCGCGCACCTCCACCGGTGTCCGCACTCCTTCCCGTGCTCTCCGGCGTCCGCGCACCTCCACTGGCATCCGCACTCCTTCCCGAGCTCTTCGGTGAGTGTGCTGATGCTTTCTTCCAGCTCTTTGCACTGTTTTTTTTTGTTTTTCCTTCAATGGCTCAATCAAAGCAGTGACCTCTCATCATCATGGCCAGTTCGTTGGGCATGTTCTCCTTGGTGGCATCGAATGGATGTGTTGAATTTAAATCTATTTATTTTTCTTTGTATATGAGTGCTGCGGCAAGTTGCATTGGCTAGTGTTTTGGATCAGTGCTAAATTATGCCACTACAAAATGCCTTCCTTTTTTTGGTTATGGATAGTTTCCCCTGGTAGATAGATGGTTGATTTTGAAATTAATAAAGCCTGAATTTTATCCTCTTTTTTTTTGGTTGTCCATCCTTTATACTGTTATGTAGTATTAGGAGCATGAGATTCTCTCAAAGGGGAATAGTGCTATGAAATCATGTGGAATAGTAATGAACAGTGTTGTATGGATACAAAAGTTGCATTGGCGTTCTTCACTTCTTCTAGGTTCCTTGAGATAACAATGTTAATGAATATCCCTTCTGTTCATCTCCTGTCATAGAACCACTAGGAACAGTCTGCTGACCAGAAACTTAACCTAATAAAGAATAGTTGCTTGGGTTTGTCTAAGGGCTTCGCTGTGCCGGAGCAGTGTGCTGACAAACATGAGTAAGTAGCACCCAAAACAAAAGGTGCTGGTAAGAATGACTACAATAAGACTACATGCAATGCTGATAGATATACAGGCAGACCTAACTTATAAACACTAAAAGTACAAAGCTAAGCAACACATATAAATGGCGGCAAGCCAGACTATGTTTACATATAACAAAATGAAGTTGAAAGATTATTTACCTGCATTTGATATTGTGAAGCAGCTTGCTTAAGCAATTTATCACCAACAATATTCCTTACAACTTTTAAGATGTGTTCCTTGCTGATTTCATTTTTCTATTAAAAATAAAAGATCAAGTTTAGAAAAAGGATAAGCAGATTAATGGCTTTCATGCAAGTTCTATAAAAACCAATAAAAAAATCCCATGTGATTACTTGAGACTTACTGACTTGAATCAATATGTATGTTATAAGAGAAAATTAGTATTACTCTAGTGCAGTAGTAATAAAAACAATATACAAACCTGCAACTTGGCAAAAATCGACTTCACTTGCATATCCCTGTCTTTGTCAAGGTAGCGTCTCAAAATTGGAATTAACATGTGAAATGTAACAACTGGGGCTTTTGCTGTTGTAGTTGCACTATTTGTTTGGTTTGTGCCTGGTGTTTGTTGATTCTTCATTTGCTGCATAGATTGCTGCTGAGTGACAATTGGTGTTTGTTCACTCTTCATTTGTTGCATAGGCTGCTGCTGAGCAACAATACCTTGTTGAGATGTGGTCCCAGGCTCTTGCTTTGCCTTAAGTAAATCACATTCTTTTGGTGTATTAGTAGGAAGGGGGTTGTTATTAGAACCTTGAGAAACCATTTCAGGTCTTGACGGCTGATCATTTCTAAGTGTATGTGTCTGTTCCTGTTGCTGGCTCTCCTGGTTTACAATTTCATTCTTTACTGGATCTTGCCACTGACCATGACCATGGTTTAATAGTGACTTGTGTTCCTGAGGTAAAAGTCCTGCAATTGGAGGTCAAATTATGTAGGAACCATGTAAGTACAGAGTATTAGACTAAATTGATAAAAACAATCACAGCATAGGTCAGCAACCAAAGGGGGGCATTTAAGATAATACTATATGGGAAAAGAGTAAAATGCACCATGGGTGCTGAAAATTGTGCATGTCTGTGATCTACTCATGGAACTAGAAATTCTGTGCAAGCCAGACACTAATCTAGATTTTTGGGACATCCTGGATTTCTGGTGTCAAGTCATTATTATTAGTACACCAGAGAGAGCAGTTATCAAATTAGAAGGGCCCCATATTGACAATACAATTGAAGTCATTGGAAGATCCAGCTACGTCACAACTCAAGCAAGAGCTTTATAATGCCCCTTAAAATGGAAATATACCTAAAAGTTATGTTGAAACTTGGAAGAGGCCAGCTTTTGAAAATATACATATATACCAATATATGCTTCCTTCACATGATAGTTATACTTTTGCTTCCATATGAAGTAATGCTTATCAAGCGAGTATAGGTTAGAAAAACTGAGGACAGTGAAATAAAAAAACATAGCATCACATGCCAAGCTAAGACATGGATACAAAAAAATTGCACTTTTGCTTACTTGTTGAAAATGTTCCTAATGTAGTCTTCACTCATAACACCAATGCTTACTTTTGCTTTCTTAGGAACATAGATAGTTGTCTTTCTATAATAACTGCTAGTCTCTTTTATGTTTTGAAACCTTTTTCTTGGGAACATAGATAGTTGTTTTTTATTTTCATTTCTTGCTGGCTGTCCTCCTCCTCTCTCTACTTACTACTACTGCTACTTATTATCTTCTCCTAACTGCTGCTGCTTTCCTAACTGTGGCTGCTGGCTGCTGGTTGGTCTCCTACAACTCTTATTACTACTACTTGCTGTCCTACTACTGCTCTACTACTCCATAGTCTCTACTCTCTACTACTATTCTCTCTTACTATGTGGCTAGTGGCTACTAATCTTCTCTGTACTTGCTGTCTGCTCCTAGTACTTGGTGGCTACTGGCCAGCTGCTCCTACTACTACTTGCTACTCCTACTACTCCTCTCTCTACTTACTACTATTGCTACTTATTATCTTCTGTCTTCTATCAACTCTTACTACTAGTGGCTGCTGGTTGGTCTCCTACAACTCCTATTACTACTACTTGCTACTCTTACTACTACTCTACTACTATATTGTCCTCCTACTCTTCTACTACTCTACCACTCCTCTTCTACTACTGCTCTCCTCTGCTCCACTCTACTCCTCTTCTCTCCTAAGCAACTGCTGCTTTTTTTGCTACTTCTACTACTTCCCTACTACTACTGTTTACTACTTCTACTTCTGTCTTCTATCAACTACTTGTACTTCTATCAACTAATTCTATTACTTCCCTACTACTACTGTCTACTAATTCTGATTGTTCGATCTGCCTATCAGTTTCAGAAGATATTAAGCATATGATGTTCATGTGTGATCGAGCAAAGTCAGTATGTCAGCTGTTGCTTTTTTGGGAAGCAGCACCTGTTTTTTTGCCAAATCTCTCTCCTCTATTTTTGCCACCTTTCCTATCCTCTATGTTTGGGAAGCAGCAACTACTTTTTTTACACCTTTTCCTCTCTATGTTTGTTAAGCAGCTGTTGCTTTTTTTTTGCCAAATCTCCCCTCTCCTCTCCTCTCCTTTGTTTTGCTGATGATGAAATTGTCCAAGTCCATACATTATATGAAATATGAGCTAATGATCATGAACTTGTGAGGAACTTGGCATCATTAGCAGCCGCCCCTACATTACCTTCTCCTCTCTTCTCTGTTATGATGCCTTGATGCTCCAAGTTCATGATCAAATAATGATTGACATGTTTCTGAGGCCTCTACTACTGCTACTACACATTTTTTATATATTGTTGTTTTATAGGACTACTTTGGTTTATAGACCTTTTTTATTTCTTATACCTTCTTGCGGACCTAAAGCACACTTTCTTGCATCTATTAGAACAAAGAGCGAAATAATGTCGCGGACACCAGACAGTGTAGCCCGATGCCATGAGCATGATGAGCAGCCAACCTATGAGGAGCAAGCACTAGAGGACCAGCTAACTCAGGAGCAGTTCAATAACGAGTTAGAAAAGGATCTAGAAGTGATGCTTACTCAGGAGCAGTGTGACGAGGAGGAAGGGGAGCAGAAGGAAGAGCAGGAGAGGCTGCTGAAGGCGAAGAAGAAGTGGATGATGATGATGATGACTCAGAAGAGGGATATGAAAGTCTTGAGGATCCTTTCCCACGTGAAGCTAGAAGCAGGAGAGGCTGCTGAAGGCGAACCAAAGCCAGAAGGAGGTAGGGAAAAAGCCTTAGCTTGTAAATTTTGCTAAAGCTTTGGTTGTGTTACCTCTGCTAACACTTTGACCTATCGTATATATAGGTCCCTCCTAAAACTCAGAAAAGACGACGTCGATGTTCGCGACATCTCGCTGGACAAGACAGAGTAGAGGAAAGGAGAGCAGAGGCAACAGCCACAGAGATGGATCATGATGCCTCTACTCTACAACCTCAAGATACAACCACGACTACCAAGCCTAAGAGGAAACAAGGGGATAGAAAAGGAAATCTATATCCAAATAAGGCATGCTATGTGATAACGGAGGTCAGGCCAGCAGGGGAGATCCTTGAGCCGAAAGAATTAAGAGGATGATTCCGTAATGCGATCGGGGCCCTAGTAAGAGATAAATTGATCCTAGCAATCCCTAACTGGAAAGAGGTACTAGAGAACAAAAAGAATGAACTATGGGATAGGCAGCTGAAGCTCAATTTTAGATTTCTGGAGGGTAAGCACGAACTGGTAAAAAATGCTTTCAGGATGATGGGAGAGTCATTCCGACGTTGGAGGTCAGAGCTCAACACGAAGTATATCCAAAAGGGGTTAACTCCCTTCAATGAGTTTTGCAAAATAACTCCTAGTCAATGGGAGGAGCTCGTGGCTCAAAAGACTTCACCGGAGGCATTGGAGCTCAGTGCTCGTAACACCGAGCTGGCGAAGAGGAACAAACACCACCATCATCTAGGCCCTGGTGGCTACTATGCCAAGAAAGAGCAGTTTAGGAAGATGGACAAAGAGGCCGCAACTGCTGGGAATATCGATGTGACAAATTTGAAGGTATGCTTAAGGAATTGGATATATGCGAGGAGTACATAATCATCCGACGGTAATCTTAAGTTTGATAAGCCGGAGACCCAAGAGGCAGTATCAAGGATACTGAAATATGCTGAAGACAAGGAGAATGGCTCATTCAATCTTTCCAGAGAGAGGAACGAGCTTAGCCTTGGCTTGGGAAATAAGGAGCACACAGGCCACACCAGGGGGGCTAGGGAAAAGGATGACCTAGAAGCAAGGATTCAAAGAGGACAGACACATGTATAAGAAACATGGCAGAGACCGGGAGAAGTAAAGGCTCTAGTTGTGAAGGCGCTGGAGGAGCAAGGACTATCTACGGAGCCATGGATATTAGTGACGCTGCCGAGAGAACTGGCATTAGTTAGCAGCCCTCCAAAAGTTTCTAGTAGCCAAGGTTCCACTGCAGCCATAACCCTCATCGATCGCATACGGGAACCAACTAGTTGCACCTTGGTGTTTCTCAGTGGCCGACAGAACACGGTGATGGAGGTGGCAACGGGTGTGGCACATCCTCCCGGTGGCTTACACCACAATAATAAGATACCGCCGGACTACACTAGGGTCAAGGTGCATACCGTGAAGCCCAAGTCTATGCAGTGGAGGATAGACTACGCAACTCCCAAGGGGCTAGTGTTACTTGGAGACATTATGGGAAAGTTCATCCTCTGGCACAAACGGGACATTATATTGACTGCTTCTTCGCCGCCTCCTCCTCTCCCAAATTTGGAGCAAGTTGTTGAGGTCGGAGAGATATTTTCACCGTCTCATGACCACCACATTCCTAAGATGCCACATTCTTTCCTGCCTCCTAGCGAGCATGTGCCTGATGAGATGCCACAACCTTCTCCAGCTCATACCGAGCAAGTGCATGATGAGATGCCATAGTCTTCTCAACAAGCACAGTCGATACATGAACAACAAGTGCCTCCTGAAGAAGGTGATGCACAAGAAGATGAGGACGTGCCTGAATGGGAACTTCGAAAGAAGCATCCAATCACCATAAGGCCAGTTTATGTTCCGATGAAAGACGTCTCGTCAGTGTCCAAGTGGTATTCCCATGACCAGTTCAAGCCTGAGAACCAAGTTAAAAAAGTCCCATCACGGGGTTCTGAGGAGGCCGTCACTAGCAAACTCCACCAAATTGCAAAGCAGTATCCAAATGTTGATGCCATCAAATGGTCAAAGGATTGCCCGAAAACATATGAAAGAGGCAAGCCCTTCCTACCAAACTGGGACATCCAGCGCCTATCACTTGGAATGAGAAGGTTCCATGATTGGTACTTGCGTGTTCTTCCAACGAGCATAGACCTCATACAAGCATGCTTCCCCACCGGCACATTTGGAAGCCTAGCCGGGAAAATTATCTTTGACTTCAATGACATGCACACATGCTTTCACCTGAGAGAAATGGAGATGAATCTAATTCGCACATGGTGCCTGTAAGTCCTTGTCCTCCCGATATGATATGATGTAATCTTTGAATTTTGTTGTAACTAACCCACGCCGTGATTTGTAGAATGCAAGTGCACATTGTCAAACAAATGCCAAGTGTGAAAGTCGGGTATCTAGACCCTCAAGCTATAGCCCAAATAAATTTTAATTACCCTAAACAGTGGAAACAGGATGCCAAAGAGCTAGCAGCTGCAAAGACTCTTCGGGAGAAAGAGCACATCCGTACAGCGAAACTAAGGGAAGAGTCCCTTAAGGTTGCAGCATACATTGCCTTGGCTTTCAAAACTCTCCAACAACACTCTACTATATGGCTACCATACAACTTCGAGTAAGTTCAACTCTATACTTAAAGCTTTGTTCGATATATTTTATTCGATGCAAAAGAGATTATCTAGTTCTATGATTAAATCCATGTAGCAACCACTGGATTTGTATAGCCGTCAATGTCGGGAGGAGCAGGGCATGGGTCTTTGATTCAATAGATAGGGACCCGGTGACATACAAAGACTTCATATCGATTCTCAAGACGTATACATATCGACAATCCTCATTAGCTTATATGTTTGTATACATACTTGTAACGTTCACTTTTGGATAATAACAAGTTGTATTTGCTAAAATAATTCAAACAGAGCATTTAGGTTCTATGTCACTAATCATCATGGAAGGCATGATCCAGCAAGGAAGGAAAAGCTGGCTATAAAAACACTATGTGCGGTAAGTGTAACTTACTTCTTCAGTACTCCATTACATGGCTGTCAAAAGCATTACTTAACATTTTCATATGCAAAACACATAGTGCCCCAAGCAGAAGCCTGGGAGTGTACATTGTGGATACTATATATGTTCTATGATGAGTAACACCGGTGCCTACAGGAGACACCCCTTAAGGGTAAGTTTGAACCTCTTCACCCGTAGTATAAAAACTTCGTACATGGTATGAAATACTAAACTGAAACTTGTTCTCTTGTAGTGGAAAGAAGAGAAAGTAATGAAAAGAGATCTATACAAGGATGACCAACTCTTAGAGCTCGTTGGCGACCTTTGCAACTTCATATTAGACCAGATTGTACACGTCAAAGGCGCCTACCATGACCGAGAGTCTGACTTAGGTAGAAATCCTCAGTACCAACACCTTCGTGAGACTGAAAGGCTAGCTCTAGGACGTTGATAACAATGTGTATGGAATTTGTATATTTAATGATGGATTGTATATATTCTTGTGAATTGGACTTGTAATTGTAGTTTATATAATACTCTTGTGCTTGTAGTCTAAGGGGTTCGGAACGTTGGTCGCGGGGCGTTCGGCAACGCGAACACGGTTCGGAACGCTGGTCGCGGGGCGTTCGACAACGCGAACGCGGTTCGGAACATTGATCGCGGGGCATTCGGCAATGCCAACGCTAGATGGAATACGCGGAAACAAACAGTGTTCTGGTCGAATTTGAATTGTAAATTTGAATTTTTTTATGGGAAAACGTGACTATAGGAGCGGTTCTAGATTGAACCGCCCCTACAAACATGTATTATAGAGGCGGCTAGTACTACAGCCGCCCCTGTAAATCTATTTGTAGGGGCGGCTGGTAATACGAGCCGCCCCTACAAATCGATTTGTAGGGGTGGTCTAAGAACCGCCCCTACAAATGCATGATTTGTAAAGACGGTTTGGTAGGGCGGCTGGCCAAACCGTACCTACAAAGGGTTACGAGCCGCCCCTAAAAATGGTTTATGTAGTAGTGTATGTAGTATTTCTCTTCTAGTATATTTTTTACCACAATATATTGACACGTACGCATTTCTCTTAAAAGAAATTTTATGGAGACAATAAAATCTATCAGAGTTTGATGAAGTGACAAACAGCTCCAGACCAATAAATTCATCAAGGATATATAAGCAACAGTTCCGGAAAGTAGTGAAAAAGCGAAGAATGTCCAAAGTTTATCTCTCGACATGCTAAATTATATATACTCCATCCGTTTCAAATTATAAGGTATTTTAACTTTTCTAGATACATTGCTTTTATTATGTAGGTAGATATAATATTTATTTAAGTGCATAAAATTATGTATCCATAAATGCCAAAACGTCTTGTAGTTTGGAACGGAAGGAGTAGCATAAACCCCTTCCTTCTCGGACCAGGATCGGGTGCAGTAGCTACTACTACTGCAACTTAAGCAGTAGCAGCATCTCAGCCGTTCAAGATACCAGCAATGGCTAAGATCAGAGCTACTTTCTTTCCCATTCTTTCTCCCTCATGTGCTCTCGGTCTCTGTTTTTTTAGAGAAGAAAAGGTCACGAGCAGGGAAGAGTTGGCCCCATTTTTGGCTTTCACCGCGAGAGAGGCTGACACGGCAAGCTGCTCCAAGAGACGTGCAGATGGAAATTTCTTAATACACTTGTTTGTTAAGTACAAAACTAATACAAAGTTGTCTAATGATAGATCAACTTTTAAATTTCATTCCACCAGAAAACAACTTTAGATAGAAATCGTATGACAAAAATGCAATTATATTTTTCATAAACGAAAAATGATTTCCTATAAAATACTTCCTCTGTCCCTAAATAACTATCATTTTTGCTTTCCCAGAAATAACTTTGACTAAATATATATAAACAAATATTAATATTTATGATACAAAATTAATATCATTAGATGGATCCTTGAATCTATTTTTATAATAAATTTATTTGGAGATATAAATGTTAGCACATAGTATTTTCTATAAATCTAGTCAAACATACGACACAGAAAATCAAAAGCGATAGTTATTTAGGGATGGATGGAGTATCTGTTCTAGTAGAACGATATCTCCACCCTTTGAGCAAGTATAATAAGGGGTTGTAATAGGTTGTTTGCTGACGTGGAGGAGAGAGAAGAGAAGCGGGCTATAAGTTTACAGCCAGCTTAAGCACAAGAATCAAGAAGTTCTGTGAGACAGACAAGTGGGCTGTAAGCCGGCTAACTATGATAGAAGTGGGTTGTATGATACAAGTGGGTTGTATCGAAACTTACGGCCAATCTATCAACCCACTTGTATTGTAGTTAGCCGGCTTACAAGTAGCTCAGAACACTCCTCTCCATTTCTCCAATCGACCAAATTAAGAACATGATGATGATCCCCGGCTGTGTGTCATGGCTTCCGGCCACGGCCGACGTGAGCGCACACGCCGGCGTTGAGGGTGTTGTAGTTGACGTACCGGCTGGGCGCGGACGGCGGCACGCGGAACCCTCTCGGCATGCATCCGCCGGCAGCCCGCCCGTGGAACAACGGCTGCTGCCGTCCGCCGCCATGCTGTCTCGGCCCGAACGGCACGAGCGACGGTGGCCTCCGCTCGCCTGCAGCCACCTCGGTGCTGCCCGACGACGACGGCGCCGGAGCAGCTGGCGACACGGCGGCAGACACCACCACCACCACCAGCAGAAGCAGAAGCACGATCATGGCGACAGGGCTGGACATGGTTACGTGAAGAGGAGTACGTGTCAGGGAGGAGGCAGCGCTGGACGGCTTAGCGCAGGTAGCTAGCTCTGCTGGCTTCTTAAAGAAAAGAGAGCCGGGCCGGGCTCGTGTGCGTGGAGAGTACGTGTGCGTGGCGGCGTGCTAGGCTGTGAACGGGAGGATGCTCGTGCACCCCAGTTATTGCGCAGGCTGCCTTTTCCTCCGCTGCGTGCATGGTCGCTAGCTATTGCTTGCACGTACAAATTTCACCCGTGAGAACAAGTCAGAGCGTACTAGCTAAAGCAACAAGATTTAGTTGACGCGTCAATCGTTCAGCTTCGTCGTGCGAAGGGCACACACTGCATGCACTTTGATGTGTATACTTGTACAGCTGTGCATGCCTCGTGGGTTTGTTTCATCATATACGTCGATTTTTTTTATAAAATAAGACTCTTTTCTTTCGTTATAAGTAATTTTCATGGAAAAAATTATATATATAATCCACTAATCTTTGTTAGGTAAGAGTGAGACTATAAATTTCACTCATCTCTAATAAATCTCTACGTTCAAATATATATATATATTGCATTTAGAGAGCCATTAGCCTCTCCAAAAATAGAGAGCTAGAAGGGTGGTTTTGAAGAGCATGAAAGATGGATAGTGATTTAGAGTCTATTGGAGATTGTTTTTTTGTTTGTTTTCTAAATTTTGTGATAAAGAGCCAGGTAGGGAGTCTCTTGGAGATGCTCTATTCCGATTTCAGCTGAAGCCGATGCAAAGAGGATGGCGGCAGACATGGGAAAGGGGAGGTGACGAAGGAGACCATGGATGTCTTCCCCCAGAACGCTGGGTTCAGCTCGGAGGCCGCCACGAAGGAAGCCCCTGATGCGAGGTACTTGGTGAAACAGAGACCTCTCCGTTTCATTCGGTTTTGGTTCACAGCCATTCTTGTTCATATACATGTTCAAATTTTTAATTGATAGAAGTTGTTCTTGTGTAGTATAAGTTGGCTACCAAACCTAACAAACGGAAAACATCCTGATTCTCAGGGAGCAAGAGATGCAGAGATGAGCAACGGGAAACAAATTTTATCTTGTTTTGTATTTTTTCGCATGAGGAGCTCGCGAAACTAAGCAATCATAGCTCTGCCATAATTGTGAAACCTTACACATCAAGGCTACTTGTCAGTGATCCAGATCTACTCTTCTTACTTCATATGGATGGTGTTCGTCGGTGCGCTATGTAGCCGTCAGAGTACAAGATTTCCTCTGGTAAAATTTTAATGTGTGCTGCTTATCTCAAGATCCCTTATTCTGCTACTTTCCTGATCATGGTTTTGGTATAAACTGGTGGTTCGTTGTACCTAATGTCCTAAATGATTTGTTCACCATAAAATAGCTTTGGGTAGTGTTAACGAACTTACCCGGTGGAGATCTTTGCTAGAGAAGGAATTCACGACTGATTGCTCATATTTGATCTTTGCAATAATAGTAGATCTTTGCTAGAGAAGGGATGTCCCAGTGGGTGAGTTAAAACTGATTCCAGTTCGACAATTCTTTGTCGTGGACGATGAATGTTCCTAAATTAAATGAATTTGCTCCTACAAAAGCATTTCTGTTTATGTTCAGAGTTTGGTGCCCTGTAGAATAGAAAAAGAATCTGAGTGTTGATTAGATACAGCTTCTACCTAAATTAGTTTGTACCTGTATGTAAGGTCAAATCATTGATTCACTCTCTATGATCTCTACTTAGCTAATTGTTAAGAATTTTGGCAGGTATTGTTCTCGTATGCTCTTGGTGTAGCATTGGAGTACTCCCAGTGCTGATTTTTATTTTTCTTCTCCATGGTAATTATCAAAAGGGGCACAATGTTAAAAAATTTTTTTGCACAAACTATTTTTTTGGATAAGGGACAATGTCAACAAAAGGGCCCTCTTGTTAAAGGTTTAGGAATGAGGCACCCAGCTGTTCAAGATAGATGAGGTTTCACAGTCGTTTGAGGAGGCAAGAGCATTTCTGGAGGAGTGCGGTGCTTCTCTTCCTGATACTCTTTGCTGAATTTGTGTGTGGGTTTGCGTTTGTTTCTGGTTGTTGAGGTGGTGCGACCGGACGAAGCTGCCGGCACCGGAGGCAGTTCAGGTGAGGGGTGGGGAAGCTGCGGCGCTGCAGATCGCCAGGGGCTTGGCAGAGGTGGCGCGGCCCGGGCTTCAGCGGCATAGGGTGTCCACCATCATTTTAGTCTTTCAAGCAACTTCTGGTAAGTTTCACCAAAAAAGAATTTTAGAGGCCATACAGTGTATGTTTCTTGTCATATGTTTTGTTGTATTGTAATTAGTGGAGTTGCAATGTAATTGTTGTAAAAGAAAAGAATTGGAATGAAAAGGTTGGCTACAAAGTTTAGAGGTTAACGGTTTGTGAAATATTTTTCATGTAGCTAGGCATGGTTTTTTTTGGTCTTTAAAGAAATTTATGTTTCGTCAGCTCATATTTTGATTGTTTTAATTTGTGTGTCCGAATGCTGCCGTAGCGTTAGCACGGGCATACTACTAGTCTCTTCATGTCTCCAACAGACTCTGTAATTTGTATCCTTTTTACATTGGTAGTTTATCAGAAATCTTCTTGTGTGAAAAAAGTCATGAGAAAACTATATATATTGCATTTAGAGAGCCATTAGCCTCTCCAAAAATAGAGAGCTAGAAGGGTGGTTTTGAAGAGCAGGAAAGATGGACAGTGATTTAGAGTCTATTGGAGATTGTTTTTTTTTGTTTGTTTTCTAAATTTTGTGATAAAGAACCAGGTAGGGAGTCTCTTGGAGATGCTCTAATCCCAAACCTTTAATACCAAGGAGGCACTAGCGTCCGGACATCCACCCCAGCAGCGCATCCGGACGCAGCTCCCCACTCGTACAATACGATCCACAGGAGCTCGTCCGATACGAGTGACTCGCACCAGCCTTCCAACGCGACTGTCCACAAGCGCGGTGCGTGCCGGCCCCTAGCCTGCCCCGTCCATAGCCCCTGGCGCACCGCGCGCCCCTTCAGCATGCCCCCGGCTCGTCAAGTCCCATCCCCTAACGCCCAGCCCGTGCCCCCATGACTCTTTGAACGTATCTCTGAAACATGAAACACTTGCAACATGAAAACAATTGAATGCAACATACGTCTGAAGGAGATGAAATATCTAGAACATACACGTGCAACGTATGTGTTAACATATGCTACGTCCAGATTCACTTGCAACTTGCAACACGAAGACACTTGCTGCAACATAAGACCAAAACAGCTGAAATATTTGGAACATACTGTTATGAAATATATGCAAAATTCAGATCAGAACGCTTACAACATACGTCTGCAACAGATGATACATTTTGAACAAACGCTTACAACATGAGCAAACATCCCCGATTTTCTTTTAGAACATCCATATGAAATTCACTTCAATTTGTACGTCTGGTGTTTTCCTTAGATGTTACTGGTGATGCTTAGCACAAAGAGAACTACGTACTTTCATTTTTCAATTCTCGGGTCAGCATTTCCTGTTCAATTTTTAAATGGTGCAGTTTGTTAATTGCTTGTCTTGCCATTTGTTTCGGAACCGAGTCTTCTGGTTTGACTAGAATATGGATTTTATGATTTTAAAAATGTGTAAATTGTACATGAATATGGCCAAAATAATGCATTGTAGGTGATTCATAATTTTTGGATTGTAGGTGACAAGAAACTGCAAGCTTCAATTGCATCATTGCACGTCAACTGTTGGTGGACTGAAGTTCCTAATCCTACGAACTCAGGTTTGACCATGTCAACTACAGTGAGCTTTTTCTTGATTACTAGTACACTGAAATTTCACAGCAAAATATCAATATCTCTGAATTGCAAGTCAGCATAATCTTATCTTGTGATAATATTGACTTGCTGCTGCTCTGGTACATTATTTTTTACCCGAAATATATGTGCATTAATTATTACCATGCATAAAGCTGAGAAGTACTATTCTGGTTCAGAAAAGCAGTTGGTCTGAAATCTATAAAAAAATGTGATTTTCAGGAGTAGTGGATTCTGATGTTCAGTTACTGGCAGAAATAAAACTTGATTTAGTGGACTTCAACTTGTGTGGTCTATAGTTCCTCAAGTTACTTTATTCGCTTTCCCTGCTTCCTGATTCCTGTCAAGATTTATCATGGAGCCTGCAACTACATGGGGAAGATGTCTGTTTAAAATCTAATCCAATAATATGATATTTCTACTACTGACTGAAAGCAGCCAAACATGATTTTTTACTGGTCTTTTTATATTCTTATTTTTACAAATTTGAATCTCTTGTCACACACAATATTGATTTGACAAAGTTGTCCTTCCCAATGCGTGCATCTTCTATTATAGATTAATTGCACACGCAATATTCAATACCGATTTTCATTATGTGCCTTTAGTGCTAACTGCACTATTATATTAGCTGTCCCGTAACAACGCACGGGTGCATAATTCTCACGGCATCACGACGTTCGTGGTGCTGTGAGTGTTGACAATGTCAATGCCGAGAAATACACGCACTGCTCTAAGCGATGTCACCAACAACCAAGTCACATGTATGCTTTGGATTAACGAGATGTATACAACAGTGCAAATAAACTCTTTAGGCGATGTCTTGCTCATTGACTATATGAACGATCTGCTACTGTAGATGGTGCCGAATGTAAAAGGGAGGAAAGGAGTGTGGCGCAACGAAAACGTCAAGCTGAGATGTCAAGTGAACAAAGGGAAGAGATTAATAGGAAACAACGAGAATATCGAGCATGGAAAAAGGCCGCAACCCAAAATACTAGCACTTCATGTGTTGTGTCTCAAACAGTGCCAACAACATTGCCCATAGGTGCGTCATCTCTTCAGTGCTGCCATTTACAACTTCTGCTATCATTCACTATAATAATCTTCGTTCATATGTGAAGTTCCGCCGTCAACCCTAACTGAGCAGTCACCATTTAGAACTGCTTTCTCTACGATTGTGCAAGCACCAAGCGTGTAGTATGATGAAAATGTCGATCTAGATGAGCCCACGGAGTGGCTACATAGAAATGATAATTATGAACCTCAGTGTGGAAGCGCATACACATTTCAGCTGGGACCGGCTACATGCACAAAAGGAGCCTCATCCAGTGCATCTCAAGGTGCAATCCATTATTTTTGTTCCCAACTTCACTATAAGTTTGTTTAATACATATGGACTAAATGAATATATACTTTGACCGTCAGGTGGTTCATCCAGTAGGGATAGGCTGCTAAGGAAAAGGGAAAGATACAATAATATGGATGGACAGAAGAAGGATGAGTTGATTGGCCTGTTCGCTGGTTGGTTTCTGAGCTGATAAGCCCGACTAGTACTGGTTTGTTATGAGAGAAAAACACTATTAGCTGGCTGATAAGCTCTGGCTGAAACAAACAAGCAAATAGGCTGGATAACTACTACTTATATTTTTTCAAAAAGACTACTACTGGTTATATAAAATGTTATTTTATTTGCAGATAATAAATTGCCAACCACTACTGTAGCAGCGCGAAACCAATAAAGATGAAATCGACAGTGAATTATTTGAACCTACACATACTGTGCAAGACGATGAGAAAGCTGAGATGAACACCGCCGCTGGATTGCACGACGAACACTTATACGCTGCTAACGATGGAATCACTCAGCTACATCCGCAAGGTACTACGACTTCATACTATATGTCATGTCAGAAATCTAGCTTCATTATGTGCCGCCATCATCATATAACGTTTCCAGCCACAAGTAATATTATTGCTATAATGATCCCAATACAGGTACTGATTATGAGTCATATCGCGTGCTCGCAGATGGTGCGGCTGGGTATAGTGTGACAGATGATCCATACGAATTCATCTACCAGAACCTGCCATAAAGAAATAGGTTGAGAAATGTTCCTGACTGCCAGTATTGTGGCGCAATAAGAAACCAAATTTTATTTTATATTAATATAAGTACGCTATTCCAGCCCTGTCTTATTTTATTTTTAGAATTCATATTTTGCTTGTCATAACTAATAATAATATATGTTTTATATTTCTTATTATCAAATAAATAGTCCTTTGATTTATGTACAACAAATAAACACATGTTGTTCTCTAGGAAATTGGGAGCCTTCCTTGTACACCGTTTCAACACTGTGAGCATATATATTCTTTATGTATATTTTATGCACTACATAGGAAATTAATAACTTAGCTTATTATTTGCCATGCATAGCTATCAGCTTCACTAAGGAAGAAATTTTTGGCGGACATTTTTAAGAGCCATGTAGATGAATGTTTTGACAACTTCCTTGAAGATCTCCAAGACATGTATACAGACTTAGGCAGATTGTAAATTAGATGGTTAATACGAGAAATAACTTTATTATGCCTTTTATGCATAAGTGTTTCCCGGATTGTATACATGGTCATATACAATCGTGTGAAAATTAAACCCTAGAAAAAAATGTCGTTTGGTTGTTTTCATGTGTATCTCTGAAATGAAGCCGTGGCGTTAGCACGGACACTACACTAGTACTTCGGTTGTTTATTACAAATCTTCTTGTGTGAAAAAAGTCATGAGAAAACTATATATATTGCATTTAGAGAGCCATTAGCCTCTCCAAAAATAGAGAGCTAGAAGGGTGGTTTTGAAGAGCAGGAAAGATGAAGAGTGATTTAGAGTCTATTTGTGAGGGGTCGTCGCCGTGATCACGAGGCCCCTCATGAGTGTGCCATCCACACCTCCTCTTCAGGATCTTTGTAACGGTCGAGCAACACAAAACACCCCATGTGACAAACCAACACACATAACGCTCAACATCATGCCCAAAAACTTGTGTGGTTAAAGGAATTCTATCAAGATCATCATAATTACAAAAATATATGATAAACGGAGTATATGCAATTTTAGAGTTTCTCCCTCTAGGTTTATCTCTATGGCAACTCTCTCAGAATCTTATCGGAGTTAACTTGTAGCTCATCTTGGATTCGCCCATTCCAAGGTCTACTATGCAGCAATGAATAGAACACTATCTCGCATCCACCAAGGCGACAACACTTGCAAAACAACTTATAGGCAACACCGTGAGTACATTTCATACCCGCATGACTTGATTCCAACATATAGAAATTTGGTGGATGAAAGGGTATTATCAAGAATTTGTACATTTGCAGAAAAGCACATGGCGTTTCTTAGATGACATGCTATGATTTAATTATTAGAAGTATTAACATAAAAAATTCATGATAGCAAGATAAGTGATCAACATATGTAAACACCTCAGCACATTTGAGTCATTACACTACCATGGGTATAGAAAGTAGGAACAACCAAAAGGGTCTGTCCCGAGGGACTTCAGGCTTTCAACACTTTGCAGAGGTGTACAACTGTATCCACATGGAAGAATGGGACTAACCACCATACCCATGCGCGGGGGTAAGGGTTGCCTCACATCTTCCAACCTTTCCCTAATCCAGCATGAATGTCACATGAAAGGTTCGACTGGTGCCCAGCTAATGCTACCACCATCTAACCGGCACCACCTTCTTGCCAGTGTCACGGATAGACCGGTCATGATTAGTTACTAGGCTTGCCACCCCCATATGCAACATGTGATCTATATGGGCGGTTACTTGGACTCATGTATCCCAATGCACGGTCCTTAACTGCTCCACGAGCTATGTCACTTGAGATCCCACACTCACAGTGACCTACCCCTTGCTTGAGCAAGAGTTACCAAATTGATCATCATGTTCATATCCCAAAATTAAGTTGGGTCCTTAGTCAAGATTAGGGAAGTAGATAAGTTGTAACCCTCATTCATTTTAATAGTTAATTATCCCGGTATAACATCCTACACGCGCAAGCATGAGTTCCCTTCACATACTTGACTTCTACCGTTACTAAGTAAGTAAGCATTTTAAGCTTTACCAGGCCCATTGTTCAAGTATAAGCTCTAATTAAAAGGTGAGTAGGTCTAACTTAGTGAAACATCATTAAGTTGATTAACCAATCTACGTGAAATGCATAACTCATAATGAAACACAATAAGTATCTAAAATAGGGTTCATAGTAGTGGGGTGCCTACCTAGTTTTGTTGCTCGAACGAATCCTCATGCTACTCGGTTCCTGAAAGAAGGCGAAGAATGAGGCTGAAGATAACCGATGGGGACTTAGGGATAAGGACTTGACTTGGAACTTCAGAAGAGACACCTAACTGTGGCTCTACTATTGCCCTATTTGCAACGAAGCCTAACCTAGTATTGTTACCTCTTGGGTAAGTTTTCTAAACAAACTCACATCTCTCTATTAACTTGATGGACACTCCGACCCAAGTGGTGGACTCTCCATCGGGTTGGGCTCCGAGGTAATGTTGGTCTGGTTTGACTTTGTTTGGGTTGATGGACGCTCTATCAGAGGTGACGAACACTCCGATGGTTCAGGACTTAGGCGTTTCTAGGGTTTACATCATCCATTAGGTAATTCAGGCCATGTTCTTGACACTCCAGTAGAACTAGGAGGTGTCGGGTTTTCTGGGTTATTGACTTTATAAATCAGCGGACGCTTCATGAGAAGCCTCGGACTCTCCGCTGATACTCGATGCTCTTGGGTTTCTAAGGTAATTACTCTTATAAATCAACGGACACTCCGATAAAGCCGCGGATGCTCCGTTGACTCATGTTGACAGTAGATAAGGCTCTAATGGATAGTTTTCTAGAGTTGGCGGACACTCCATCAGATTGACAAACACTCCATCATGCTGTCGATAGAACCTATGTTCTTGAGTAATCTTGGGTTTCAAACTTAGATGTGCTCAGTTGTGATCTATGCATGTGCAAGATATCTTTAGGGTGGCTTAGGTAGCTTACCAGGCTTAAGATAGCTAGGTTTGGAGCTTGGTTTGCTAAGTATGGCTATAGGTTTTGGATCAAACTTAGAGATTTGAGAACATGGAGATAGAACCTTGAGATTGAGATGAATTAGTTAGCTCTGAGATTTGAGAGCTTCCATAACCAAAAACTTGAAGATCCAAGTCTTCTTTACTCTTGTTCCTTCATCCAAGAAATGGGTTGTTCATGAACTTCCTCTTGCAACATACCAAAAAGATGAATCAAAGGTTATTCCATGAGATGCTTGAAGGATTGAACTAGATAAAGATCCTTAGAACTTACTCTACACATGATGGAACCACCACCAGCAAGAAATACTTCAATCCTTCATCAAAACCACAATTTAAGCATTTGGTGGAAAATCCAAGAAATGAGAGCTACTCATCTTGAGCTCACCATGAACAAGATTGAAGATGCTGATGGTGTCCATGGGGTGGTGCTGGTGCTTCCTTCTCCCTTCTTGTTCTCCTCTCCAATCTCTTCTCCAATCCTTTCTCTCTCTAGTTCTAGGGTTCGTCCTTGTTCTTGGAGAGTAGAGAGAGAGGGAGAGTGGCAAATGAATGGATGAGTGATAGAGTGGGTGAGGGGGTGTGGCTTTAGTTGATGAAATGTCCCAACTTGAGCTGACATGCGGGTCCCACTCCATTAGTGGAAAACAACTCATTTCCCACTTACTGCTGTTGTCCTATGATTCATCGGATAGTCTGGTAACGCCCTCGGACTATCCGGTGTCTCACTATTTTTGCTGGAATGATCCAACCATTGGGTGGCTGGGTATTAGGGACCAAGTTATCTTGTCTTAGGGTACTCTCCGAGGTTGAACTAGTGTTGATGATGTCAAAAGAATGCCTCTTAATCCTATTGAGAGATTCCACACTGCTCTGGGTGTGAGCCTGACCATAGCTATTCGAGGACGCTTGCAGAGTGAAATGGTAGATTCTTAGTGGTCGATCATTAATTAAGGCATCAGGGATTTGTATAGGAGCTCAGGTGATCGCTTCCTTCGATGGTAAAAAATGATTGCCTATGTTGTAACAAATTTGGGTCGTTACAAAACCTCCCCTCCTTGAAATAGAGATCATCCTCAGGCTCGCCCGAGGGTACATAGGGGACTTTCTGATAACTAGACATCTTGTGATGACTTCTCTAGTATTACCAGAACACGGTGACTTTTCCTCTCTAGGATTCCAAGTTTCATCTCTTGCTTCATCCAGGTGCTTCAATTGGTGTAGCTTAGGTTCGCTTCATTAGCATTCAGTCGTATTCCTTATAATCATTCAAGGTTGATGCTTTGGATCCAGGGGAACAACATTTCTAGGCATCTCCTACCTATTGGCAGGTGGTACAGTCCACTTGTCGGACGGTACGGTGGCTTTAGAGGACTAACAGTTAACTTAGGTCCACCGTAGTTGTCAGGCTCTCCGGTGAGTCATGAACTATAAATAGGCTGACAATGACTAAGTAGGTGATCTCATTTCCATTTTTAGCAACATCTATCAATGTCGCCCTCTACGTCGCCGCCGTCGCCGTGCTCATGCTCCGGGCGATTCATCCCGTGGTCTAGGGCTTCCACGTGTTCCTTCATCATACGTAGAGGGTACTTTTGATTCCTTTCTCCCCTCCATACTTTATTTCCCTCTCCTTTGCTCCACCTAGGGTTACTCCGATCTATAGTTTGGTTAGGGTTGGGAGTAAACCATCTTGGGGATCTGGTAGGGTATCTTTGGTAGTACACTTGTGCATGATTTGATGAAGTAGAATGGCTTGATTGCAAAGATTTGAGGATTCTCAATGGTCTATGGTTACTGTTCTCATTATGCTACCTCCAATAATGACAGATAGTCCTAGACTATTGCAGACACTCCACAAAACTGACTTGCATGTCCTGTATTGTCGTTGTACAACTATTTGTGTTGGTAGAACATTCCGATGCCTCTAGCGGAATGTTCTGGTAGGCTAGTGTCGCTCTCTGTCTGTCTATATACTATTGGTTTATAATTCATCAAACGCTCCATAGACTTGGCGAATATTCCGTCAATGCCTATCACTTGCTGTTTTGTCCCAATCTGATCCAGTCATTATCCAAACCTTGCGGGTTTTACTTGAGTAGCTTATATACCTTACATATCCATTGCAGCTCACTATTTCTCATCACGAAATCTATAGTGCTTGGGCTATGCTTGTAATTCCATATGTCACTGATCCTTAATCATCCTTGTGGTGTTGCAGGTCCAGCGTAGGTCCTAGCCGCTAGCCAGTGAAGGCTGTGCTGGCATCTTCTTCAGATGAGGATGACGGTAAAGAGGTCTTTCCAATGGACATGCTTGCTATGCCCAAGGAGCGCTTTCGCTGGGTTCCAGCTGAGTTTAGCAAGATGGCTCTATCTAGGTAGTTTGGACAAGCTAGGGGTTCTCTGACTCCCTTCTTCCTCACTAAAAGTTAGTACATGCTGCACCGAGGGGGTATTGATGTTAGACCGATGTATGCAGAACAATGGTGGCTGAGTTGGTCTCAAATGGAATCTTTCATGTACAAGCAGCTTGGTCGACTTTCTTAGAGTCATGGGCTGGAGGAGGATCCTTGAGTTCAAGCAAGATTGGAATGAGGCTGTGATTCGGCAGTTCTATGCCACGTTGGAGGTTTGTGCTCAAAAGGAAAAGCTAATCTAGATGACTAGTGCATGCAGGTTCATGGTTTTGAAGGACATGAAAGATGGATAGTGATTTAGAGTCTATTGGAGATTGTTTTTTTGTTTTGTAAATTTTGTGATAAAGAACCAGGTAGGGAGTCTCTTAGATATGCTTTAATCCCAAACCTTTAATATCAAGGAGACACTAGCGCCCAAACATTTGGCCCCAGCAGCGCATCCGAACGTAGCTCCCCACTCGTACGATACAATCCACAAGAGCTTGTTAGATACGAGCATCTCGCACTAGCCCTCCCACAACGCACCCGTCCACAAGTGCGGCGTGTGCCAGCCCCTAGCTCGCCCCATCCGTAGCCCCCAATGCACCGCGCGCCCCTTCTGCAGGCCCTTGGCTTGTCACGCCCCATTCCCTTGCGCCTGGGTTGTGCCCCCATGACTCTTTGAACATATCTCTGAAACATGAAACACTCGTGACATGAAAACAATTGAATTCAATATATGTCTGAAGGAGATGAAACATTTGGAACATACACATGCAACATATGTGTGAAACATATGCAACGTCTAGATTCACTTGCAACTTGCAACATGAAAACACTTGCTGCAACATAAGACTGAAATAGCTGAAACATTTGAAACATACTATTGTAGCATATGTGTGAAACATTTGCAAAATTCATATTAGAATGCTTGCAACATACGTTGCAACAGATGACACATTTTGAACAAATGCTTACAACATGTGCAAACATCCCCGATTTACTTTTAGAATATCCATATGAAACAATTACAACATACCTCTACAATGTTTGAAACACTTGGAACATGCATTTGCAACATGGGGGAGGGGAAACCTGGGCCGGTCGATTTTGGCCGTCAGGGTGGTAGCTGGCGGTGAGCAGTAGCTCATGGGTGCCCTAGGCTTGGCCGGGTACGACCCGAGGCACCACGTCACGTGTGCCCCAGTAGCCATTAGTAGGGGTAGCAGTGGTGAGGCACCCCGACGATGTTGGGAGTTGGAGAAGAGGCCGGGGAGACACTTTGTTGTCAACGAATGTGAGATAGAGAGTGAGAGATGGGGAGAGAAGAGATAGCACATGGGATGGGGTGTAGCAAGGGATGGGAGTGAGCAGCATGGGCAGATGCGTGCGAGGTGAAGTGTGGTGTGCGCTATCCGAACGGATGAACACCGGGGTGGGGGCATTATCGTTAAAATTAAGTATTGTGCACACTAAACTTGCAAAAACTAGACAAAGAACCCCCTATGGTGGTTTGGGTAGCTCATTTTGCTTATGTGGTTCTCCATATAGGATGGCTTTGACAATACAGTGCTGGGTCTGTAACACCCTAGATGTTAAGTATGCATTTGGCATTGGCATTGCATGAGCACAAGCATCATTGATCATTCATGAGCATGAGCATCTCAAATTTTATCTCTATGATTTCTTATATCACATGTGTTTGTTACTAAATGCTTTACATATGCTAGGATTTACATGTGACCAATGTATAAAATATTTGTGGGAGCTTAGGAGTACCTTAAACATGTTTAGAATGTCACATGGAACAACTTTGGTATTCATGACTTGGACCCATTTGGCCTCTAAGTCATGGTTATAGTGTAGGCTTTCATTTTCAAGTTGTATGATTGACCTAAGTTGTATGACTTGGACCCATTTGTTCTTGCCAGAGCGCCGCTGAGCTCCATGCACGCTGTGGCCAACCACAATCCGGGCACCTTCGCTCACTCTCTCCCTTGTCTGGTCTTCGACGTAGGTCCTAACATCTTAATCCATTGTCCAGTTTGACGCTGCCACTTGGTTGCATTGGAATGTGTCGCCGTTCTGCGCGCGGCTGCCATGGCCGCTGTGGCACTCGAACTCATCATTGCTGAGCTGGTCCATCATCTCCCTCCTCTCTCACATGTCTTAGGTTGAGTGACCCTAGACCTTGCGTATGGCATGACAGAGACCTACCTTTCATCACCATCTAGAAGGAACGGTGGGAGCACCACCGTGTTCTATGTGCCACCACCGCGGCATGCACATGGTCGGAGCTCGCCGCCTCCTCACTGGAGCCCTAACCACCATATATAGCTTTGTTAGAATTCCATGTAGCCATAGCGCACCTCTCCGGAGCACGTGATGACCGGAGAATGCCGGCGTACCACCGCGCTACCTCTGTCGTCCGCCATTGTCACCGGCGAGCTATCTCCGATGAACCCTAGGTCACGTAGTCACCACCTATCGACGCGGCTTGATGAGAGGAACACGTTGGTGTCATAGTCGGCGCCGGTGATCTCACCGCCAGTGAGATATCGCTAGCCGGAGCACCTCCTCTGCTCTAGAGTCGCTAACGTATGGGTCCTACTGACCAGCAGGCCCCATCTGCGAGTCTGTGTAGTGATTGATTTCTATATTGTTTTCATAGATTTGAATGCTTGTTTCAAAAATTTATATCTAGAGTTAGGAGTGTCCAAATGGGGTGAACAAAATTTTGTTGGATTCATCATGAAATGTAGTATTTGATAAAAATATGAAATGCACTGTTTTTGATATTTTTCTAGGAGAATTAAATGAAGCTAAATAAGTGCTTTTAATAGTTTGTAGTCTTGTAAAATACATAACTTGAGCTAGGGAAGTGATAAAATTGGGATTCCAATTTTGATGATCTTGTGTTGACATGTTCTAGCTAGGAAAAATACTAAACTTGCAGTAAACTTGATTGGAGTAAGGTCTTTCTATTTATCTTTTGATAAATGGTGTTTTATGAGGAAATTCATAAGGATAAAAATAAGTAACATATTGCCATGCAAATTTTTGTAAAGTGTTAATGGGTTTTTGGGAAGCTAAGAAAAATATGAAATCTGTTGCTTGACACTTTTCAATAGGCTAAACTATTTTTTGCTAAAATAAACCTAAGCAACTTGTCATTTTTGTATAAAGGGCTATACTTATCCAATTAGCATGAAATTTGCACAGTAGACTTTTGGTTATCATCTAAGTAACTTGATATAATCATTAGCATAGAATCATTCACGTTCTCATGTCATATCATTCACAATCCTTCTTATGCATCCATGATACTTACTTTATGCATATGCATGCAATAGGTGCAGCGGAAGAAATCACGTTGGTGGAACTCGAAGCTGATCCACAATAGGAGAACTAGGAAGCTCAGCACCAAGAAGCTCCAGGCGAAGGCGAGCTTGAAGTTGATCATCTCCTAGAGTGCCCTGACCAGCAGCCGGCCATGTTTGTGAAAGGCAAGCCCCGGAACATTCTAACATCCTATGTGTTCTAATACCAACTTGAGTCCTTTTTATGTTAATGCATTAAATACTAGGAGTTGATTGGAACCACTTGCCGCATATACTTTCCTTGTACAGAAATATCTATCTTGAATTCTATGTAGGTCCAGGATCAACCTTTTATGCTTAGCCATGTTTACACCGGTAGAAGTCGGGTGATTTCCTGTCACCTGCGAGCTATAGGTGGTGACTTGATAACGGTTGGCTATATTATGCTATCATGGAACATAACCTGGTGATGTTGAACAATTGGAGACCGGGTGGAATCTTATATGTTAGGTGTGGTGACTTATAGTGATTTTGTCTATGTCATTTAAGGACCAACCGTTGGAGGCCCTCTTGTCATGTTGAACACATGCCTCTCGCATAGTTGGCTGGATAAGTCATTCCGACCACAAAGCCAAGTAGCTCAACTCAGGCTAGGGACACGAGCAGTTAAAGTGAGCACTCTAGAGGCAGTAAGGATGTGTAGAGAGCCAATGGCATGAGTCCAAGGGTGGGTTTGAGTTTCGAGCTTCCTAACTAATTGGTAGTATCTTTGAGGGTACGACGCTAGTCTTACCCATGATTTGGACCTAAGTTGTACCAAAGGTGACCCGATGCGACCTTGATGGGGGGAGTATGGGTGTGTGTTAGGAATAATTCCCCAGCTGGGTAGGAATCGATATGAATCGCCATCTCTCCCAAATAGTGAGAACTTGACATGAGCCCCCTTCATCGTAGTAATTGATGAAAGTAATGGTTATGTGGATTATGGAAATGGTCAACTTGATATGGTTACTATTGTGATGATTTAATGGCACACAACATGTTTGGCATAGGATATATCCTAATCTAGAATGGGATAGGAATAATAAACTTGTTATTTCAAAGTTAAAAGATACTAGATAAATATTGGCTTGTAGGCAAAGGATGTCAACCAGCTCCACTTATAATCCTTTATGTGTCTTAGTTTGGTTTATGATGGGTAAGTCTAGCTTTGTACCTTCTCGTACTCAGGGTTTATTTCCCTATTGTTGCAGATAACGTGATGTACCATGGCTACTGTAAGCACTGCTTTGCTCCTGCAGTGGATGAGGAATAAGAACATGGGCATGGTCATTCTATATATCATCTCACCCTTGTGCTTTTGGTTGGAGATGACTATGAAAACTGGCTATGTATCTAAACTACTATTGATGTCATTCAGAACTATGTTGCTTTCGCTACTGTTAAACTGTTGTTGTAACAACTGTGATGGAACTCCAATGTATGACAAAGTATTTGTGAACTTGTTGTAACATGTGGCTTGTATGTTGAATCATATACAATCTTGGCTTGTATGTTGGTTGATTCAAGATCCTTCGTGATACTCGATGGACTACCGGATTTATATGGGCTCAAGTGTGATGGTTTGACTGCCTCGGTGGTGGCCATTGTACTTGTGCTCTTATAAATTAGATGGTTCTATTATAGCTAGTATCGGAGCAGGATTCAACACTAAACTTGTAACATGTGTAATTAAAACAAAGGTTTTTGTTTTATAAACTTAATTTCTACAACTGTAGTAATAAGTTTAGAGTGTTGAAGATTGAACTTAAAACTATAGTGTGTCAGTGGTCATCTCCTTTGTGCCCAGTTAAGGACTATTATGTGGCTATTTAAGTTCTATGATGGGGGGTTTTTACTTTTGTGGTCCATACGGTGTGCTATTGTATGGGTGCCACTCACTTGAATGGTAATGTATGGATCAAATGCCTCTATGCCAGTTAATAAGGTAAGTTGACGAGTGGCATGACCGTAAGAAGTGAGCATGCAGTCGGGGAGAGCTAGCTATGATACGGTTATATATGCATGCTTGCATGTGTGTATGGTGCGTATTTAATTATGGGTTGTGTATTGATCATCGGGTAGCTTTGATACAGAAGTATATATATGGGATATATATATATGGAAGTATTTAGTTTACTACTTTCATATATATCTTGCTATCCTTGATATTCAACCTAGAGCCTAGATTTACCTTTATGTACATATAACTGTTCGGTTGGGCTAAAATAAATCTTCTGCAGGTACACTAACAACGAAACATGTAGCTCGTTTAGTTATGATTATATTGAGAGAACGTATGTATGCCACTGCATATGTCGTTAGGATTTATTTCTCTAAGTTTGTGAGGATGTATGGAACGAGCATACATCATTCATTCATGTCATTGCATTGTTCCTCCCCCTTGCAAGATCTTATTGTTAAGTAACTCTTTTCTATAATCGTGTGTCTCACTAAATTGTAACATTTGCTAGAGATGGCAGCCCTAGGAGCCCCTATTGCAAGCAACACCTTTTTGGCACTATTTGGGACTCCCACTTTAGTGTGGAGGGTACTACATTCTGTCGGGTATGCTGAACCGCCTCACTATTTTGGAGCGAAGTGGTAATTGAGGGACAATGGTGGTACGACGTGCAGGTCACTATCGCTGCCCATGTGGACAACCCTCAGTGGCAAGGATGGAGTATTGAGTCAGATGGACATACCCCTTGGGAGGGTGCCCAAGTGGCCGCTTTTGAAGTTCTCAATGAAATCTGTCAGGAATTCGGTGATGAGCTTGTCAATGGGCCTGTTGGATCTTTCCCTCAAGTGGATGCGTCACAGACCACTTGGACCTAGCCAGGCAGTAATGCTTTGGTAAGAGACCGGGATGAAAGAGCAGGAAGTAGTAATGCTGCCATGAGTGCCATGTATGTAGTTATGAGGATGTTTTACTCTTGCCAGGATAGTTACATCAGTTGTATGCAAGAGCTCCAAAGAGCATAGGCTACACAGTGCATGATGCGAGGACATGTGCGCAGGCACCAAAGGGCAGTTAAAGCAGCTCAAAATGAGATAGGTAATTATATGATAGCCTTGGAAGCTCGTCGAGGGCAGTTTGTCCATGCTGTCTGAAAGAGATGCAGCTAGGGCTGAGTTACAGGACGTCCATGCTGCGAGGGATGAGATCATTCACCTTGCTAAGACTAGGGAGGCAGCTAGGATTCGGACTATGTTCTAGGCTGCTAGGTAGGCAATGGAGTTTGATCGTAGAGAGTAGGAACTCATATGCCAGATTAAGGAGCTTCAACTAGATGTTCATCGTCTCAACAACATGGTGAACCCAATTCTTCCTCCAGCTCCAGCGGTGGAAGAAGATCCCAATGTGTTGATTGCTGAGGATGATGGCATAGAGGTGGACACTGAGGATGAGCCTAAAGAGGAGGAGATTGAGCCTTTTGAGGATGACCACGGTGATGGTGTGTCCAACATTGGCAGCGACCACCCTAAGGAGTAGCTTAGCTATAATATCTAGCTAGATGCGTTAGCTCTCTATCTTCAATCCTTATGTAATGAACTCATAATGTAGGTTTCGATTTCATGATGTACCCCTTGGATGTTATTGGAATCGTGCATGTAATACGTGTGGTGATTGCACTTTTTAATGAATTCCCAGTTGTTATTGGCAAGAAAAATTTGGCATGTACAGAACGGGTTGTGAGTACGACAAGTGGTTCTATTGGTGATGTTATGTTGTAGAAATGAATTATTGTGCCTCTGTGTTGTTGTATGAATTTAAGATTCTCTCCAGTAATTATAGTGGGGCATGATTATACAATTCTTCCGTAATCTCTTGGCATCATCCTATAATCACTGGTTGTTGCAATTTTGCAGATGACTCAAACTCGCGGAGGGGCCGGTACCAGTCATGAGGGTGATGATGATCTCCAACCACCACCATACCCCACGCTAGTGGAAATGATGGCCCAGCTCCTAGAGACCCAACGGTCTATGGGGGAAGTACTGCGCGGGCTTATGCAGAACACCGATCGTGGATGGGGACGGGACCAACACCAGGGACCCAAACCAAATCAGTATAGTGAATTCATGGACTTTTTGGATACTAAACCTCCTATCTTTAAGGAGGCAGAGGAGCCATTGCAAGCCGATGAATGGCTCAATACCATTGAGTAGAAGTTTCATCTCTTGAGAGTTACAGAGCATATGAAGGCTGAATATGCCTCACATCAGTTGCATGGTCCAGCAGGCATTTGGTGGACTCATTACCTATCTACCCTCCTTGCTAATGCTCAAGTTACATGGAATGAGTTCAAGGCTGCTTTTAGGGGGCATCATATTCCCCTAGGTCTTATGAGCATGAAACATACAGAGTTTATGAGGCTTACTCAGGGCACCAAAAGTCTCACTAAGTACTTGCAAGCCTTCAACAACCTCTCTAGGTATGCGCCTGAGTTTGTGAATATCGATGCTAAGAAGATTGCAAGCTTCAAGAGAGGATTAGGTCCAAAGTTGATGAAAACTCTAGCAAATAACAAGAGTGAGACCTACAATGAATTCGTGAGTGATGCGCTCACATAAGAGAATCATAATAATATTTATGATGCATCCAATAGCTACAAGAGGGCCTTTGAAGCCAGTGCATCTTAGCAGAGAACTTCAGTGGTGGCAAGAACCCAATACCACCCACATGCTCCAAAATACCGGCCACCTCAAAAGAAGGCCTAGCCAAGTGAAGCAAATAAAGGGTATCGTCGAGCATACTCTATTGCTCTATTGCCTAAGGGTGGTGTAGGATATGGCAACTCGAAGGCTCTGCCTATCAATCAACCATATTTCAATTGCAACAAGACTGGTCATTAGGCAAGGGAGTGCCCTTACCCCAAGAAGAATAATCAGAAGCTAGCAGCTGCAAATGCATGCCCGAGGTATGTGCATTACACCACCATGGAAGAGATTCCATTCTGGCGAGGTTGTCATAGCTGGTATGTTTCTTGTGAACCATTACCCTATAGTTGTTCTATTTGATTCTAGGGCTTCACATTCATTCATGAGTCCAACATTTGCATCCAAGTATGATCAGAAAATATTTGTAGTAGACAAAGGTGGTTATTGTATAAGTGCAGCCAGGAATAATATTTCTTCCTATCAGATAATTAAAGATGTACTTATCCAAATAAGTGAATGAGAGTATAGTACAAATTTAGTGATATTACTAGGATTGGGTATAGATGTGATCTTGGGTATGAATTGGATGAAGAACCATGGTGTCCTTATCGAAACATCGACTAGAACCATTATGTTGAGAGACCCTAGGAATAACGATGCTTTTCTAGTACTCCTTCCTAGGGAGTTTGATCTCCAAAATGTGACCAATGCTTCTAGCTTGTGGCCCTTGCTGATATTCTTGTAGTATGTGAATTTTCGGATGTCTTTCCAGATGAATTGCCCGGGTTACCACCGACAGGTGTCGCAGAACCGACCAATTTATAAGAGTACAAGTACGATGGTAGCCCGCAAGTGGTCGCACTGTCATACTTGAACCCATATAAACCCAGTAGTCCGTCGAGTACCACGACGGGTCTCGATAAACGATTTACAACAACCAAGATCGTACATGATTCAACATACATGCCACATATTACATAAAATTCATAGATACATTTCATCATTAGAGTACGAATAAAAGTTATTACAAACCGAGTTTGATAGATAAAGCGGAAGCAAATAAGTTCGAAAATAAAGTTTCCAACATAGTTTGATACTGTGCCAAGTAGGATCACGATCCACAAAAGCAAAGATAGGGATTAATAAAGAAGCCTGCCCAAGGCTTACTCCTCATCCACGGTGGGATAGAAGCAACTCTTGCAATAACCATGATACACAGTGCCATCTGCAATAATGGGAAATAAAACCCTGAGTACGAGAAGGTACTCAGCTAGACTTACCCGTCATAAACCAGAAATAAATGACTCTAAGGATTATGCAAGGCTGTATAAGTGGAGATAGCTTGACAACATTTTGCATAAAGGCAATTGACTTAGTTGTACAATTAGGATTCCTTTATCAATTATTTATAACTATCCATGTCTAGATTAGCAACTATCTTGTGCCAAACATGTGGTATATCAATTTAAAAGCATACAATAGTAACCATAGTAGGTATTGTACTTCCATATACATTCAAACCATCATGTTCCATAACACAGTTACTACGATGTTGGGACTAGCCAAGTTTCTCACTATCTGGGAGAGATGACGATTCGAATCAATTTCAACCAGCTGGGAATTTATTCCTAACACAAACCCATGCATACCGCGCGAAGGCAGCCTTAGGTCACCTTTGGTACAACTTAGGTCCACATATCGCGGGTCCATACCGTGCCGCACAATCTAGGACACCAGATGCCAGGACGTTTAGGCCTAGCCTGCCCTTGGGCTCAGTCTGATCATCCCCCGAAAGGAGCACACAACAGAACAGGTCCCGGCCTGAGTTGAATTACTCGACTTCGTGGTCAGAACGAGTTATCCGGCCAGCTAAGTGAGAGGCATGCATTCAATCTTGTCAGAAGCGCCAACAATGGTACAGTCCTTAATCGACACAGACGGGGATAAATCCACACCCAAGACCTCCATGTCTTGTTGCTTCTCTATCGACATCCCGCCCGGTCTCGATTTTCTTTTACCCTATGGTTCTGTTCCACGATAGCAAATATAGCCAACCGTGCTCCAGTATCCACCTATATCTCGCAGGTGACAGGACATCACCCGACTTCTACCGGTCTAAGCATGGCTAAGCATATATTCGATCCTGGACCTATACCGGTTAAAGGTGTAATATCTGGACAAGGAATTTATATGCATCAAGTGGTTCCATTCAACTCTTATAACCTAATGCATCAATCATAAATACTTAAGTAATCATTTGTAAAATACTAGGAGACTTAGAATGCTCCAGGGCTTGCCTCGTAGAATGGAAGTGGGGTGGTGGTCAGGACACTCCGGAAGCTCTTCAGGATTCTGCTCCGCGCCTTCGGGAGCTACGACTTGAGGATTCTCCTGCTGGTCCGCTTCCTCTACTTCGTTGAATTCCAGCAACGTTATTTCTTCCTCCAATCCTAGATGCATGAATATGGCATAAGATATCGTGAATGCATATATGTTAACAAGTGCATCATGTTCTACTGAGTAGGTGCATATCTCTTCTTGATTATGTAATTAATTACTTCGACAATGCATCTACTACTTCACAAATAGTAGCTACTTGTTTTACTCATAACTGGAGTTCTAATTATCCAAATGCAGCGATCCTAAACTTTCTGGAAAGCTTATAAAATTACCTACAACTTTGTTATTAACCATTTTTACAGTAAACATCATTTTTATCATGCAACTTATCAAACTCCAGAATCTGTCCAGAATCCTTCCAATTTGCATTACAAAGTAACAATACTTCTACTTCATGGAATCATTCAAAGTTTGACAACACAAAGTCTACCAACAGTTTAAGCATACCAATTACACTCAAGAAAACCTAATGGTGAAGCCCAAACTATTCCTTTATATGCCTTTATTATTTTATTTAGATACATAGGTTAAATAATAAATATATATCAAAAGTGCATCATAAATTCTTAAAAATTTACAGTGCCTTACTAATGCTATCAAAGGACTACTGTAAAAGTTTCATGCCATTTTATTCCATAAAACACTCTATACAAAAAAGACAAAGCATAAAGGCTTAAAATAACATAAATAGAAAACCCTAGTGAAAAGTGTCAAGCAACAGATTTCCTATTTTTCTTAGCATCCTTATGGTACTAGGACATCCCCCAACAAATTTCATGAATAATGGATTCATAAATAATTTATAACAATTCATACAAGGATTCACTATTTATAAAAGAAAAATCTATAACTACAAATCTACACATGCACTAATCCTCAAATTTTTACCAGAGCTCATATATGTTAAGAATAGCTTACCACAAAAATTTCATAATTTTTGGAGCAAAAGAACTCTAGATATAAAATAAACAAGTTTACATGCATTCAAAAACACATTTCAAATCTCTATTTAAATCTCCCAAAATTTCTACTGTAAGTGTCAAGAATATATTTTTCTTAAATACTTCACTTCCTAAGGAACACTACACAATATATTGCACAATTTTTGAAGCTACCAAACTAGAGATCTAAAATTCACAAAACACATGAAATCTGAATTCAAAATGAACTAGCTTTCCATACTGCTGTCGCTGACCGGTGGGACCCGCTGACAGGGGACCCCACATGTCATTGAGACAAGAACAGAGCAGGCAGCGCTACGCTACTGGCACGGCCAAAGCTTGTCGACGGTGAACTCGTCGGTGGTGACATCATCACACGGTGACCTACTCGACCTAGCGCACCTATTGCACTACTTGGTGGGACCTCTCGTTGGAGCTAGCGACTACAGCAGCGTCAATGGCGGGGTGGAGGTGCGGGTCGACGGTGTTACACTGGTGGAAGCTATGACGACTCGACCTAGAGCTCGAACGAGCATAACTGAGCTACGGTGAACCTATCTAGCGCACTAGCGTGGCCTGCAGTGGTCGGGTTGGGTCTGACCACAGCGATGGAGGTGGCGGCGGAGCTCCGGTGAGCTCGCGCGTGGCGCTGTGGCTTACCGAGCTTTATCAGCGGGCGCTGGGAGAAGCAGTGGGGTGCTGGGGAGGCGGTGGTGTTGTTGCGGTGATGGAGAAGTGGCTAGGCTAGTCGGTGACTGGCAATGGCGATGGCGGCGAGCGGCGCTGCTGCTGCGGGCGCTGCCAGCGACGAAGGAGAAGGTGAAATGTGAAAATGGAGGCATGGCTAAGTGCGGGCGGTAGCTGGGGTGATAACGCGCGCGCTGCCCTGCCTTGGCCACACGCGGTGGGGCTCCGACGACGTGCGGCGTCCGCTGGCCACCACGCGGCGTGCGGACTCTGCTCCGGTCGGCCACCGAAGACATCGATGCAGTTCGTCAGTTAAGCAAATGGACATGCCTGTCAGCGTGAATTGACGATGATTTTTCTGCTAAACCGTAGCTCCATCGTGCAATCGACCTAAACAAAATTTGTAGACCCATGTACTAGCTTCAATTGTTCTTAAAGGATCATGCTCTAATTCGCAACCAAAACCAAGTTATATCATCCCCAATGTCAGCCTGTCAGTCGGTCAGTGAACCAAGACTTAGAAAATTTTGTTAAGTGTTGAAATGTTGATTTTGCTGATTCTTGTGAGACCAATTCAAGCATGTTAGAAGCTAAATCAGTCAATGACCCAAAAATAAAAGTTGTTCCTTGTAGCAAATACTACAATTTTGCTTTAGTGATCTCCTCCGTTCAAGGTCTCTAACACCTAGTTCAAACTTGGTCAAACATGTCACATTTAAATGATGATACACTTCAAATCATGGCTTAATGACCTAATTACCCCTAACCATGAATATCAAAGTTGTTCATAATGATACTCTAAATATGTTTAGGCTAATTGCAAGGTCATACAATCATTTCATGTATTAGTCACACATAGAGCTATTTAATGTAATCACATGAAACATGACTTAAGGGCTTGATCATGGGAAGTGACATTCATGAACCATGTTCCATTTGCTAACCTAAGTATTGCCAATATATGTGTGTGACTCATATCAACCATCTACATGTATACACTCATGATCATATGCATATACACATGGAGACATGAAATAATGAGAAAAGTTGCATACGTTCAAGGAAACATGCGATAACAAGCAAATGTTGCAGATGTTTCAATCTAATGTTTCAATTGTAAATGCTTATTTATGAATGCTTGATGCTCATGCTCATGTTATGCAAGTCAAGTTATGCAAGGCTAACACCCGAGGTGTTACAACAGGGATATAGAGTTCAAGATTGAGTTAATACCAGGTACAGCACCTATCGGTGCAGAAAGTGACCAACACATAAATATTTGTAGTTTTGCTGTATGTTGTGATCGGAGGTGGCCTAGCACTCAATGACACAGGGTTTATACTAGTTCAGGCAATGTGCCCTACATCTAGTTTGAGTTGATCGGTGACTTTATTCCTGAGCCCAGGTGCTCAAAGTTTGCTATGGGGTTACAAATAGAAGGGAGAAAGATTGGGGGTACAAGAGATCCAGTCGGACTCTGGTCTGTAGGGTCGAGAGTGACGGGAGCTTTGCTATGCGCTAAGTGTTTGAGTGTGTGCTTGAGTTTTGAACCTAGTGGTTCTGCTATTGTGTGCTAGTGAACTAATCAATCTCTCTATTGGGAGAGAGCGCATCCCCTTTTATAGATGAAGGGGATGGCCTTACAAGTGAGAGAGGGAGAATATACATATGCCAAGTCTTGTTGCCCATGTCGTTGGGTACAAGATGATTGTAGGCGCCTATAACACTGTTAATGTCAGATGCATGTGGGAGGTTGCGTCTTCTTCTTCTGGTATGGCAGACGTCGGTGCCCGCCATACTGTTGACGTCGAGAGGCATGCAGGGGGTTCTACCATGTTTGCCTGTTATGGTAAATGTCAGTGCCCACAACACTGTTGATGCCTCGAGGCATGTGGGGGGAGCCTTACCATGTTTGTCTAGTATGGGAGTTGATAGCGCCCACAACACTATAGGGAAAATATCTGCGCCTACAACACTACTTGGGTTCTATCATGCCAGGAAGATCATAGGGTACTGTCCTGCAGGTGTATAGGGTATGGTCCTTGGTATTGCGGTTGACTTGAGTGTCTTGCCTTACTTTCTCTGTCCATTTCCTAGTCCTCACCGAGCGGGCGTCCCTAGTCAGTTGGTCCTAGTCGGCTCTGATTGCGCCCGTTGGAGAAGAGCTGAAAGTAGGGGTTTGGTGCATCCCTAGTCAAAGATGCGGGTTGGAGTCGGAAGTAGTGTTTGGCCAGACCTTCCGGTCGGAGAGGTCATCTGGGGGTAGGCTAGAGTTGGAAGCGAGTGTTGTTCCTCCTTAGTGAGGCCTTTTGTTTGGAGAGGTGGGTCAGAGTCGGAAGTGGGCGTCGTTCCTTCTCGGCCAGGCCTTCCGGTCAGAGATTGGATTGCCCTTCTGGCCTATCATTTAGGTTTTTGGGCTGGCCCATGAGTTGTGCGTCGTTCGCAACATTTGTCTACTGGGCCGAGCCTTTGTTGGGAAGTAGGTCCATGAGGGACCCTAGGTTTATGAACCCAACAGGAGCCCTTGAGCACCCGGGCAATTTGGGTAGAATCATCTGGGGGATTTTTGTCTTGATGGCGGGTGCGTCCAAGCGCACGCGTGGGTGTAGCCCCCGAGGCCCTAGGCAATTCGGGTAGAATCGTCTAGGGGTTTTTTTCGTGTTGCCAGCGGAGGAAGTTTTATTTCATCAGTGGGTGCACATGAGCACACCCGTGGGTGTAGCCCTCGAGCCCCCTGGCAGTTCGGTTAGAATCGCCTAGGGGGTTTTGTCAGCGGGCAGTTTAGGGATCGAGGTAGTTTTCAAGGATGAGGTGAGAGGGAGCTCGTGGATCCTAGCATCGGGTGCAGCCGAGGCAGTTTAGGGATCGGGCGAGATAGTGCTCGTGGATCCTGACATTGGGTGCAGTTGAGGCAATTTCAAGATCAGGCGAGATGGAGCTCGTAGATCCTAGCATCAGGTGCATGTGTCAGGCGCAGCCAAGGTAGTTTAGGGATTGGGCAAGACGGAGCTCGCAGATCCTGGCATCGGGTGCACCCAAGGCAGTTTAGGGATCAGGCGAGACGGAGCTCGAGGATCCTGGCATTGGGCGCATGCGTCGGGTGCAGCCGAGGTAGTTTATAGATCAGGCAAGATAGAGCTCACAGATCCTAGCATCAGGCGCATGCGTCAGGCGCAGCCGAGGTAGTTTAGGGATTGGGTGAGATAGAGCTCGTAGATCCTGGCGTTGGGCGCATGTGTCGAGCACAACCAAGGTAGTTTAGGGATCTGGCAAGATGGAGCACGTAGATCCTGGCATCGGGCATAGCCGAGGTAGTTTAGGGATTAGGCGAGATGGAGCTCATAGATCCTAGCATCGGGTGCAGCCAATGCAGTTCATGGATCAGGCAAGATGGAGCTCGCACATCCTAGCATGGAGCACATGCATTGGGCGTAGCCGAGGCAGTTTAGGGATCAGGCGAGACGGTGCACGTAGATCCTGGCATCGAGCATAGCCGACGCAGTTTTAGGGATTGAGCAATACGGAGTCATGGATCCTGGCATTGGGTGTAGCCAAGGCAGTTTAGGGATTGGGCGAGACGGAGCTCGCAGATCCTGGCGTTAGCGCAGCCGAGGTAGTTTTTAAGGATCTTGAGCCCCTAAGCCCTGTTGGGCTTGATAGGGGTTGGTTGAGTTTTGTGTGTTACCTTGTCTGCGATTTCTCGCAATCGGAGGGGCTGAGCTAACGTCACTTGCCTCGATGGCTCGAGCTCGAGTGACATGCTTGGTGAGCTCACTAACGCGTATGATAGAGTGAAATCCAGGTCCGTTATTCATGATGGGGTCGGCATAGCCCTCATGTGAAATTCCACTGCTCCTTAACTTGTAACCCGGTAGATGTCTGGGTCATTCTAGAGACCGACCTAGGTGGCCTACTAGATTCCCCTCGATGGAGATTCTGTGGGTTTGGCAGAGGTTAGGATCGAACAAGAAGGTTGAGATGACCCTGTCTGCTTCGAGGTAGACTGCGTGAGGGCCGCTCGAGGATCATCTACATTTTCTCCCATGGCTCTGTTTGACGTGAGGTGGCCTCGAGCCCTTTGTGGGCTGGCCTTCGAACCCCGGTCGGTCGTTGCTCATGTTGAATGAGGCAACTGCCACTTCATGACGCAACACGGAGTGTTGTGATGCATTTAACCCCATATGTGATGCCTTGGATGTATGGAATGAATGAATGCGTGTATAGATGTATGAATGATTATATAAAGAAATAGTGGGGGTAGGTAATATTACCTTGATGGCTTGAGTGATGGGTTTAACGAGCTCCAATCAGAAATGTCCGACCAGGATCCACGCTTGTTGTTCATGACGAAGTCGGCATGGCCCACATGGGGCGTCGCTCTGCTCCTTACCTGTCTCTCGGTGTTTGCCTAAGTCGTCCGATCGACTCAGGAAGCCCGATGGTCTCTCCTAGGCGGAGATCCCATGGTTGGGCCTTTCCAAGTCCCGCCTGAGAAGGCAGAGGGCCACCTGCGTGTGGTGGCACTTTGGTTCTCATTCCCAGCATGCGCTAGTGGTGGGCCATACCTAGGCCATGTCCCATTTGACTAGGCGCCATTCCATCGGGAAAGGTGTGTCCCATCGGTCATGGCACGTCCCGTCGTTTCCCATCCACATTGAATGGGGGAAGGGAGATGGTTTCTCACCCCAATCCTCGCCTTTCCTCAACTGCTCTGCCTCTTCTTTAAATAGGGGAAGGGAGAAGGAAAGGAGAACTCATAGACCTATTCATGATTCTAGAGCGCAATGTCGAGTTGGAGGTCCCCCAACATAGATGAGATGGTGCTGGCCGCCTTCATTGAGAAGGGGTTGGTTTCGCTGAAGGTGGTGGCACACTAGAAGGTGTCGTACATCGCTGGCTTTGTCACCATCTACGAGGCTTTCATTGGGATGGAGCCGCACGTGGACTCCTTCTGGCGAGTCTTCTCTAGGCAAGCCTTGTCGGAGAGGAATATGCTCAGGAATCAATGGGCAGCGTCCCTACCTAGGAGCTACCTCGACTGCATGAGAAGGTCAGGAGCTCCATGCTCTTCTACTGAGCATCTATGGGTGCGATGCCCTTGAGGGAGCGGAACTGGGCAGGGCCCTTGTGGTGGTGGTTATGTCTGGCAGCATGTGTTGTGGCCTCTCCTTTGGCATCAGCTGATGCCGCCGAGCAGCCACAATAGTATTTTGAGTAGAAGTAGTCAGCAAATGTATTCATTAAGTTCATGGGGGAGCCCCCATGTGAACAGTTTATGTATTAATGAAAACATCAGTTCTGTTTTGTGATAGAATCACTATCCGTTCCTTGTTTTTTATCCTAGCATAGCTTTGTTTTTATCCTTTTTTTTGCACCTGCTCGTTCATTCCGTAGGCTACAACTTTTAAGAACCTAGGCACAGCCCACGAGGCTCAGCTGCTCGTAACCATAGGTCATGGCGGGGTGCGCTCGGTTGGGAGTAAGAACAAAGTCACGTAGGGTAATCAAAGGAATGGAATGTGCTTTTGTTTGGGAAAAAAAGTTTTTACCATGTGATAGTAAAAAAGAGAGGTATTATTTAGTATTGTACCCTCATGGAGCCCCCGAGTGACCCGGGCCGAAAGTGTTCGGGCTAGGGTGCTTTTACAGGAGCAAGTGTTGAATAAAAGCGGTAAGACCAAATTTAGGGAAAAATGATGTAGTTGTTCAAGGTTCCAAGTGTTGGTGAGAAAGTTGCCGTTGTTGTCCTTCAGTCGGTAGGTACTCGGTCGGATCACCTCGGTCACCATATAGGGTCCTTCCCATGGTGGAGAGAGTTTGTGTTTCTCCTTCATTGATTGGGTCCATCAGAGTACGAGATCACCGACTTCGAGGATCCTCTCCCTAATCTTCCTTTCATGGTACCTACGGAGAGTTTGCTGGTAGCAAGCAGAGCGGATGATGGTCATCTTGTGGGCCTCCTCGAGCAGGTCGACTGCATCTTGCTGAGCCTCCGTGGCTTAGTCGAGTCAAAATCCTTCACTCTTGGGGCGCCATGGTTGAGGTCGGAGGGTAGCACTTCTTTAGCTCCGTAGGCCAGGAAGAAGGGTGTGAACCCTGTGGATCAGTTCAGGGTCATTCTCAAGCTCCATAGGATCGATGGGACCTCTACGACCCATTGCCCGGCGTACTTGTTGAGTCGGTCAAAGATGCATGGCTTAAGTCCTTGGAGGACCATGCCATTGGCACGCTCGACCTGACCGTTAGTATGTGAATGTCCGACCGAGGCCCAGTCGATCCTGATGCTATATCCATCACTGAAGTCCAAGAACTTCTTCCTATTGAAGTTAGTCTCGTGGTTAGTGATGATGCAGTTAGGAACGCTAAACCGGTAGATGATATCGAGGAAGAATTTGACCACTTCTTCTGAGCGGATGTTGGTGATGGGCTTGGCCTCTATCCATTTGGTGAACTTGTAGACCACTATGAGCAGGTGAGTGAAACCGCACAGGCCCTTTTTGAGGGGTCCTGCCATGTTGAGGCCCTAGACCACGAATGGCCAGGTGATGGGGATGGTTTGAAGCTCCTGTGCTGGCAAATGAGTTTGCCGAGCATAGAATTGGCATCCCCCACACCTACGGACGACCTCCTTTGCATCTCATAGCACGGTGGGCTAGTAAAAACCTTGGCAAAAGGCTTTTCTGACCAATGACCTCAGGGCCACGTGATGTTCGCAGATCCTAGCATGGACCTCGAGGAGGAGCTGCTTCCCCTAGTTGGTAGGGATGCACTTCATGAGCACCCCCGATGGACTCTGTTTGTAGAGTTCATCATCGAGCGCGACGAAGGTCTTGGTGCATCGAGCGATCCGTCGAGCTTCAGTCCTTTTGGGTGGGAGAACCTCATTGAGGAGGTAGGCGAGTAGCGATGCTTGCCAATTGGTTTGATTGAGTGCCAACACAGCGACATCGGCGGGTGACGTCGTCTCGGAGGCACTGGGGTCGAAGCCCCCGAGCGCCGGCTTGGCGTCAGGGTCGGAGCCCCTAGGCACTAGCTTGGTGTTAGGGTGTGTCTAGATTGGACTTCCAGGACATGGGCGGATGGCTCACGGACGTCGTTGATGAAGACCCCGCTTAGAGATGGATCCCGCCTGGTGGCCAATTTTTGTAAGAAAATCAGCGGCATCATTGTCCTTTCGAGGGACATGATGCAGCTTGATCCCCTAAAATTTCTCCTCGAGCTTGCATACCTCTTGGTAGTATGCTACCATGAGTGGGCTTTTGTAGGAGGACTCCTTCATGACCTGATCGATGACCATCTCTGAGTCACCATGAACATAGAGTCGCTTAGTGCCAAGCTCAATGGTGATGCATAGTCCGTTGATGAGGGCCTCATACTCCGCGGCATTGTGTGAGGCTAAAAAGTGGAGGTGGATGGCATAGTGGAGCTTACTCCCGTTTGGAGAGATCAAAACCACTCTGGCCCTCGAGACGGGTGCCATGATGGACCCGTCAAAGTATATTGTCTAGTATTCGTGGGTGACGTTTGGGGTCGGTAGCTGGACCTCCGTCCATTCGGCGACAAAATCTACAAGAGCCTTAGAGTTAATAGCGGTATGGGGAATATACCTGATGTCATGGCCCATGAGTTCTAGTGTCCACATGGAGATCCATCCCGTGGCATTGTGGTTGCGGACGATGTCTCTGAGCGGGTATGAAGTGACGACCATGACTTCATGGTCGGTGAAGTAGTGTAGGAGTTTACGGGTCACCATCAGTACAGTGTATAGGAGTTTCTGTACCTAGGGGTACTAGACCTTGGGGTCAGTGAGTACCTCCCCGATGAAGTATACAGGTCGCTGGATCTTAAGGTGGTGTCCTAGCTCCTCCCTTTTGATGACTAGGGCGACGCTCACCACATGGTTACTTGCTGCAACATAGAGGAGGAGGGGTTCTCCCTATTCCGGAGTGATGAGGATTGGGGCCAATGTCAGTGATGCTTTGAGGCTCTCCAGAGCCTGCTGAGCTTCCTTAGTCTAGATGAAGGCATCTATCTTTTTGAGGAGCTTGTAGAATGGCATCCCCCATTCGCTGAGCCAGGAGATGAATAGGGCCAGGGCAGCCAGACATCCGGTGAGCCTTTGTATGCCCTTGATGTTGTGTATAGGGCCCATGTTGGAGATGGCCGTGATCTTTTTAAGGTTGGCCTCAATGCTGTGCTTGGACATAATGTATCCAAGTAGCTTCCCCTTCAGAACCTCAAAAACATATTTTTTGGGATTCAGCTTGATGTTGAACCTTTGGAGGTTCCCGAATGTCGCGGCTAAGGTTGTGATCAGGTCATAAGCTTGAGCCATTTTGACCACTATGTCATGAACATAGACGGCGATGGTTGCTTTTGGCCGCTCAGCTTGATCAGGCTGATCGAGCAGGTCGATTTGGTCAGTGAAGCATTGCTGCATGCACCTTTGGTAGGTGGCGCCAACGTTCTTTAGACCGAAAGGAATGGTTACATAATAGTACGAACCATACGGGGTGATGAACGAGGTTGCGAGTTGATCAGTCTCTTTCATTGCAATATGGTGATAGCCTGAGTAGGCATCTAGAAAGGAGAGGATCTCGCATCCTAAGGTGGAGTCGACTATCTGGTCTATGCATGGCAAAGGAAAGTGATCCTTTGGACATGCTTTGTTGAGGCCAGTATAATCAACACACATTCTCCATTTCCTGGTCTTCTTTTTGACAAGAACGGGATTGGCAAGCCAGTCAGAGTGGAATACCTCTCTGATGAACCCAGCTGCCAGGAGTTTGGCGATCTCTTCGCCTATGGCCCTATGCCTCTTGTCGTCAAAGCGATGTAGGTGCTGCTTGGTAGGCTTTGAGCCCGGGATGAGGCGCAGTGCATACTCGGTGACCTCCCGTGGTATGCCTGGCATGTTAGAAGGCTTCCATGCAAAGACATCACAATTGGCGCGTAGAAGCTTGCATTCCTATTTGGCCAGGAGCTGGGTCTTGATCTGCACCATCTTGATAGGGTCAATGGGGTCGATTCCCACCGCCTTGGTTTCCTCGAGTGGGCGGAAGGCCATCAAGGAGGTTGGTTTGTTGCAGTTCGGGACTATCGGGGTCGATGACTCCCCCAGCCACAGGATCTCGGACGAGTTGACGACAGCAGTGGCGAGCTCAAAATGCTCGTGGTCGCATGTAAAGGCTTGCAAAAAGGCGCTAGCCATGGTGATGACATAGTTTGGTCCCGACATCTTCAGCTTGAGGTAGGTGTAGTTGGGGATATCCATGATCTTGGCATAGCACGACCGCCCTAGGATGGCATGGTAGGACCCTAGGAAGTCCACCACCTCGAAGGTGAGAACCCCTAAGCGGAAGTTGGCTCGGTTGCCAAACGTGATAGGCAGGTCAATCTACTTGAGTGGGTATGCCTGCGCTCTTGGGATCACGCTATGGAAGGGAGAGCCCATCGGGCAGAGTTCTATTCGGGGGATGTGCATGGCGTCAAGAGTGTCAACATAGAGGATGTTAAGGCCGTTACCTCTGTCCATCAGTAGCTTGGTGAGGTGCTTCTTATGGATGATGGGGTCAACGATGAGCAGGCAGTGTCCTGGTCTGGTGACATGGGAGGGATGGTCCCTCTAATCGAAGGTGGTCAGAGATTTCGACTAGCTAAGGAAGGAGGGGATGGCCATCTCGACAGCGCATGCCTCTCTATAGCGTACCTTGTGCTAACGCTTGGAGCAGATGGCATTGGATTCCCCGAAAATCATGATGCATTCCTTGGGGTTGGGGAAACTATCCCCGTCCTTGCCCATCATGCCTCCTTTCTTGGCTGCTACCTCTTTGTCGTCTCCTTCTTTTAGGCCGTCGGCCTATTATAGGTAATGTTTGAGGAGCTCACAGTCCTTGTAGAGGTGTTTGATAGGGTTGGCATGGTTTGTGCATGGGCTATCCATGAGCTTGTTGAAGTGGTCGAGTAGGCCCTGCTGGGTTGCTTGCCCACACGATCAGCTATGGTGACTAACACGAAGTCGGTCATTCGGCGCCGATCCTTCTTGTTCTTCTTACCCCTTTATGTGGAGGGGCCCTCGTCTTGGTCCTCACACTTGGCCTTGCCCTTGTCCCAGCCACCGTTGAAGACTGCTCCGCATGCCTCCTCGCCAAAGGCGTGGTTCGTGGCAACATCGAGCAGGTCATGAGTGGTCCAGGGCTTTAGTTAGCCGAGCATGTGGATCAAGGACTCCTAGGTTGTCCTGGAGAGGAAGGCACTGATGATGTCCGTGTCAACAACATTAGGGAGGGAGTTGCATCATTGGGAGAACCTACAGATGTAATCCTGCATAGACTTGCTGGGCTCCTATTGGCAGCTCTTGAGGTCCTAGGAGTTACCAGGGCAGACATATGTCCCCTAGAAATTTCTGATGAAAACCCTCTTGAGGTCCGCCCAGTCATGGATGCTGTTGTGCAGGAGGAATTCTAGCCATGCCCAAATGTGTTCCCCCACGCAGATGGGGAGATATTGAATGATGAAGTGGTCATCATCCACCCCTTTGGCTCGACAGGTGAGCCATAAATCTTCAAGCCAAATACCGAGGTTTGTCTCCCTAGTGTACTTGGCAATGTTGGTGGGCGGTCGGAAGCACTATGGGAACGACGCTCACCAGATACACCGGCCAAAGACCCATGGTCTTGGGCCATCCAGGCTGGGACTCTGATCTTCTGGCCAGCGACCATGCCTAGGGTGTGTTTCACTGCTCCCCTCGATGGTCTGGTCAGGGCCCATGTCGCCTGCCCTTACTGCCGCCTAAAGGACATCATCATCATACCAGGCCTGATGCCGGTTGCCGATGACACTGTGAGCGTCTTGGTGTGGACTGAGCCATTCACGTACTGGCGGTCGGTGTGGAGCAGGCACTAGGTCGGACCATGGCATAGCTGTGGCTTCTCGAGCCTCGCTTGGTGGTTATAGCGGTGAGTGGATGGAGCGATCCATCTGGTGCGTCCCCACTCCCCCAGTGGGGAGAGAGGGTGTGAGTTGGATTCGCAATGTGGAGCTTTCCGCCTATTGAACGGCGATGGCTTCCACCAGCACCTAGAGGTTCCACTAGACCACTTGCTCCTAGGGGTCGACGGGCTTGGGAATGCCATGTAGAAGCATTGCCACAGCGGCGATGTTCTGGCTAGCCTGAGCGAACTGTGGGGGGTCATTCCCCTCATTCATGATGTCATGCTGGACCTAGTGGGCATGACCCCAGGCACTGCTCATTGGGTCACATGCATGGGGCACAATGTGTTGCACTGAGCACGCCAACATAGGCGGCGGCTAGTTCTACCGCCGTTTTCGTAGCTCCACGGCATGCTCTTGTGCGAGTGCAAGGGCCCCCGCACGCAGGTGCGGAGGGGTGTGAGTTTCCAAAGACTCTGCAACCACCAGCGGCTGTCCCGGAGCATCCTCCATAGTGCACTCTCGGGATAGACGGTGGCTAAGTGCCACGTTGCTGATGCTGGAGCCATCACTCTCAACCTCGTCATCCAAGAGTTCGTGGAAAGTGGTGGGAGCACAACTCGCCATTCCCATGAATTTGGATGTGAGAGGGGGCAGCGCCAGCATCCTTTGGATCACTCAAGCGTATGCATTTGTGGGGGACACGAGGCCGTAGGGGAACCGGTTGTACGGTGTTTGCAGTGCGGACAATATGGTCCCTCTAGATAATCGGTGGGAGATAGTAAATAGAGAGTAAATCACAGTATGCACATTACTTATAGCGGGGTTTGAGCAAAGAGTTTGCTCAAAATGAAGCGCATGTGGCTTGTCGTTGAAGTCATCGTGTGTCCCAAAGCTGATGGAGGGCGCCTCTCTGATGGGTGCCAGAACAAGTGCCTCCTCGCGGAGGTGAACTACGTCGAGCCGGTCGGCGACGAAGTCCAGGCTTCCGAAGAGGAAAGCCTGGGATGGCTCGAAGATGGGTGGAACCCACATCCCCATAGGTGGGAGTGCAGGAAACTCTAGTGAGCCGAAGCGAGTCATATCGCTTGAGCCCACCATGGCGAAGGTGGCGGAAAAGTGTGCCATTTGATTATCAAAAAGTGTGAACATACAACATCTTACCCACGGACGGCGCCAACTGCCAGTGCAGAAAGTGACCAACATGTAAATATTTGTAGTTTTGCTGTACGTTGTGATTAGAGGTGGCCTAGCACTCAATGACATAAGGTTTATAGTGGTCCAGGCAATGTGCCCTATGTCCAGTTTGAGTTGGTTGGTGACTTTATTCCTGAGCCCAGGTGCTTGAAGTTTGTTGTGGGGTTACAAATGGAAGGGAGAAAGATGGGGGATATAAGAGGTCCGGTTGGACTCCGGTCTGAAGGGCTGAGAGTGATGGGAGCTTTGCTATGCACTAAGTGTTTGAGCGTGTGCTCGAGGTTTGAACCTAGTGATTCTGCTGTTGTGTGCTAGTGAACTGATCGATCTCTCTGTTGGGAGAGAGCACATCCCTTTTTATAGATGAAGGGGATGGCCTTACAAGTGAGAGAGGGAGAGTATATGTATGCAAAGTCTTGTTGCCCATGCTGTCAGGTACAAGATGATTGTAGGCACCCATAACACTGTTAATGTTAGATGCATGTGGGAGGTTGCGTCGTCTTCTTCTGGTATGGTAGATGTAGGTGCCCACCATACTGTTGATGCCGAGAGGCATGAAGGGGGTTTTACCATGTTCACCTGGTACGGTAAATGTCGGCTCCCACAACACTATTGATGCCCAGAGGCATGTAGGGGAGCCTTACCATGTTTGTCTTGTATGGGAGTTGATGGTGCCCACAACACTATAGGGAAAATGTCAGCGCCTACAACACTACTTAGGTTCTGTCATGCTAGGAAGATCGCAGGGTACTGTCCTACAGGTGTATAGGGTATGGTCCTTGGTATTGTGGTTGACTTGAGTGTCCTACCTTACTTTCTCTATCTATTTCCTATTCCTCACCGAGGGGGCATCCTTGGTCAGTTGGTCCCAGTCAGCTCTGATTGCGCCCGTTGGAGAAGAGTTGTAAGCAGGGGTTCGGTGCATCCCTGGTCAGAGACATGGGTCGGAGTCAGAAGTAGTATTTGGCCAGACCTTCCGGTCAGAGAGGCTGTCCAGGGTTAGGCCAGAGTCGAAAGCGAGCATTGTTCCTCCTCAGTGAGGCCTTCTGGTCGAAGAGGTGGGTCAGAGTCAGAAGCGGGCGTTGTTCCTCCTCGGCCAGGCTTTCCGGTTGGAGATTGGATTGCCCTTCTAGCCTGTCATTTAGGTTTTTGGGCCGGCCCATGAGTTGTGCGTTGTTCACAACATTTGTCTACTGGGCCAAGCCTTTATTGGGAAGCCAGTCCATGAGGGACCCTGGGTTTATGAACCTAACAACGCCCATCTCCCAAAGACCTTATAGAATGTCACCAAATGAGTTAGCAGAATTGAAGATCCAATTGCAAGAGCTCTTAAAAAAGGGTCTCATTCGCCCTAGTTCATCACCATGGAGTTGTCCAGCCATATTTGTGAAAAAGGATGTAACACCCTAGGTGTTAGCCTTGCATAAATTGACTTGCATTGCATCAGCATGAGCATCCAGCTTTCATATATAAGCATTTACAATTGAAACATGAGATTGAAACATGTGCAACATTGCTTGTTATTTTATGTCTCTTTGTATATATGCATATGATCATGAGTGATTACATGTAGATGGTTGATGTGAGTCACTAAAACATATTAACTACACTAAGGTTAACAAATGGAACATTGTTCATGAAGGTCACCTTTCATGATCAAGCACTTAAGTGATGTTACATGTGTTGACCTGGATAGCCCTATGTGTGACCAATGCATGAAATGATTGTGTGACCTTGCAAATAGCTTAAACATGTTTAGAAGATCATTATGAACAACTTTGGTATTCATGGTTAGGGGTAGTTTGGTCACTAAGCCCTAGTTTGAATGTATACCATCATTTGAATGTAGCATGTTTGACCAAGTTTGAACTATGTGCTAGAGACCTTGCATGGAGGTGGTCACTAAAGCAAAGTTGTAGTATTTGGCAAGAGGAACAACTTTTATTTTTGGGTCATTGACTGGTTTAGCTCCTAACATTGTCAAAATTAGCTCACAAGAACCAAGATTTCACTGTTTTCTACACTTAGGCGATTTTGCTCGATCAGTTTTACTGACAGTGTTGAGGCAACCAGCTTTGAGTTGATTTTACTCTCTGTTCATTGCAAATTAGACTTTGATTTCTAAAGGAGTATTGTAGGTGGTATGTAGGGCTATGACTTTGGTTTAGGCTGTGTGCGCTAATTTGTCACGAATTCGAAGATCAAGCTCCATGAAAACATGCTGTCAGGCTCGGTTTGCAGCGCTGATCTAACTGAATCGACCGATTCAGTGGTCGACAGTCAGCAGAATAGGGCCACCGCGTGGATCCAGCAGCTAGCCGCGCATCGCCGGCGCCCTGCCCTGTGCGGCCAAGCCAGGCCAGAGCCAGCCTTATCACCCCTACACCCGTTGCTCACTCCCCGCGCTCACCATTTTCGTTTTTAGGCTTCTCCTTCGCCACCGCAGCAGCCGTAGCAGCGCCAAGCTCACCGCCGTCGCTTGTCGGCCACCAACTTGCCTTGCCTCACTTCTCCACCACCGCAACCACTCCACCATCACCCCCGTGACTCACTGCGTCCGCTCGTGCTCGCTGACCGCGTTAGGTAATCCTCCGTGCCGCGCTTGACCTCGCCGGAGTATCACCGCCGAGCCCATCACCGTGGCTAGAGCGCCTCCGAACATCATTGGTTGTGAGATCTTGTGCGTTAGGTTTGTCTTGGTTAGTAGATGCTCATTCATGCTTTAGATTGTGTCGCCGTGTCCACCACCGGCGTAGTGCCACCGTCCAGCTCCACCGAGCCACCATGGCCGCCGCTGCCGTCCTTCGCGCCGTTGATCTGCCCGCATAGATAGCCCAACGTGTGCGCCAGGTCGAGGAGGTCACCGTAGAGTAGGTGCTGTCGCCGGTGAAGCTCGCTGTCGACGAGCCATGGCCACGCAATGTCGAGCAGCGCCGCCTGCTCTGTTTCGTGTCACTGACGCATGGGGTCCACTGCTATGCGGGTCCCGCCTGTCATCGACTGTAGAGTATTAGGGTAGCTCATTTAATTCCAGATTTCATGCTGTTTTGTAAATTTTATATTTGGAGTTTGGGAGATCCAAAATTAGTGGTTCAAATTTTGCTAGGATCTTGGTGAAGTGTAGTATTTAGGAAAAATATGATATTAGCATATGCAGTAGAGTTTTTGGCGGATTTAAATTGAAACTTGAAATGTGTTTTTGAATGTATGTAAAATTGTTTATTTTATATCTAGAGTTCCTGTGCTTCAAAAATTATGAAATTTATGTGGTGAGCTATTCGTGACAAGTATAAGCTCTGGTAAAAATTTGAGGGTCAGTGCATGGATGGATTTATAGTTATAGATTTTCCTTTTATAATTAGGTAATCCATGTATGAATTTTGATAAATTATTTATGAATCCAATTTTCATGAAATTTGTTGGAGGTTGTCCTAGTAACATATAGATGCTAAGAAAAATATAAAATCTATCGCTTGACACTTTTCACTAGGGTTTTCTATTTATGCTATTTTAAGCCTTTCTGCCTTGTCATTTTTGCATAGGATGTTTTACTTGGTAAAATGGCATGAAACTTTTACAGTAGTCTTTTAGTAGCATTGGTAAGGCACTGTAAATTTTTGAGAATTTATTATATACATTTAGTATATGTTTATTATTTAACCTAAGTATCTAAATAAAATTATAAATGCATTTAAATAAATAGTTTGGGCTTTACCATTATGTTTTCTTGAGTGTATCTAGTATGCCTGAACTGTTGGTAGACTTTGTGTTGTCAAAATTTGAATGCTTACATGAACTAAAAGTATTGTTGCTTTATAATTCGAGTTGGGAGGGTTTTTGGACAGATTCTGTAGTTTGGTGTGTTGCATTGTGAAAATGATGTTTGCTGTAAAAATGGTTAATAACAAAGTTGTAGACAACTTCTTTATATATCTTGTGTTAAAATTTCAGGACCATAGGCCAAAGGGTTTAGGAGTTATAGCTGTTTAAAGTTAGTATTTCTAAATTGCTTGCTCTCTGGAATTTCTGGATGGCACTGGATTGATTATCTGTTTTGGTTAAGATAAATTGTGAATTAGGTTTTGGTGATTAAATAATAGTTGTAGACACTTTTATAAGCTTTCCAGAAAATCTAAGATCATAGCATTTGGATAATTAGAACTCCAGTTATGAGTAAAATAATTATCTGCTGTTTGGTGGTGTAGTATATGAATTGTGAAGTGTTTGATTTAGTAATTAAGAAGAGATATGCACATACTCAGTAAAATGTGATACACTTGTTATTCCTTAAACAACATGCTGTTAAGAATACTTACAAGAATGCATTCATCATGTATCATCTAACTATACTTGTCAGCATATATGCATTCGCAATATCTTATGCCATATTCATGCATCTAGGATCATCGGAGGAGATAACGTTGCTGGAGTTCGACGAAGGAGAGGAAGGAGACCAGCAGAAGAATCCTCAAGCCGTAGCTCCCAAAGGCAAGGAGCAGAACCCAGAAGAGCTTCCGGAGTGCCCTGATCACCGCCCCACTTCCTTTCTGAAAGGCAAGCCCCGGAGCATTCTAAGTCTCCTAGTATTTTACAAAATATTACTCAAGTCCTTATGATTGATGCATTAGGTCATAAGACTTGATTGGAACCACTTGATGCATATAAATTCCTTGTCCAGATATATATACACCTTTAACCCTATGTAGGTCCAGGATCGAATATATGCTTAGCCATGCTTAGACCTGTAGAAGTTGTGTGATTTCCTATCACCTGCGAGATATAGGGGATACCGCAGCACGGTTGGCTATATTTGCTATCGTGGAAAAGAACCATGGGGTAAAAGTAAATCAAGGCCGGGCAGAGTCTATGCGTAGGTTGACTCAGGTGGTTCCGACTGTGCCGATTAAGGACCGTACCATTGTTGGCGCTGTTTGACAAGATTGAACGCATGCCTATCACTTAGCTGGCCGGATAACTCATTCTAATCGCGAAGCCGAGTAGCTCAACTTAGGCCGGGTCCCGTTCTGTTGTGCGCTCCTTGCAGGGAGCCAGACTGAGCCCAAGGGCAGGCTAGGCCTGAGCGTCCTGGCATTTGGTGTCCCCGACTGTGCGGCACGGTACGAACCCACGAAATGTAGACCTGAGTTGTACTAAAGGTGACCTAAGGCGACTAATGATCTGGTCTACCTGGGTTTGTGTTAGGAATAAATTCCCAGCTGGTTGAAATCGATTCGAATCGCCGTCTCTCCCAGATAGTGAGAAACTTGGCTAGTACCAACATCATAGTAATTGCATTATGGAATATGATGGTTCGCATGAACTTGGAATTACAATACCTGCTATGGTTACTATTCTATGCTATTAAAATGATATACCACATGTTTGGCACATGATAGTTGCTAATTTAGAGATGGATAGTTATAATTAACTTGATAATGGAATCATAATTGTATAACAGAGTTAATCGCTTTTATGCAAAATGTTGCCAAGCTATCTCCACTTATACAGCCTTGCATGATCCTTGGAGTCATTTTATTTCTGGTTTATGACGGGTAAGTCTAGCTGAGTACCTTTTCATACTCAAGGTTTTATTTCCCATTGTTGCAGATGGCACTGTTTATCATGGTTATTGCAAGAGTTGCTTCTATCCCGCTGTGGATGAGGAGTAAGCCTTGGGCAGGCTTGTTTATTAATCCTTCAACCTGCTTTTGTGGACTGCGATCGTATTTTGGCACTGTATTAAACTATGTTGGAAACTTTACTTTCAAACTTAATTTGCTTCCGCTTTTATCCATTAAACTTGGTTTGTAATAACTTTGTTTCATACTCTGATGATGGAAATGTATCTGTGAACTTTATGTAATATGTGACATGTATGTTGAATCATGTACGATCTTGGTTGTTGTAAATCATTTATCGAGACCCGTCATGGTACTCGACGTACTACCAGGTTTATATGAGTTCAAGTATGACAGTGCGACCGCTTGTGGGCCGCCATTGTAATTGTACTCTTATAAATTGGTCGGTTCTGCGATAGCTGGCATCAGAGCAAGATTCAACGTAAATTGTCACATATGTATTTAAAACAAAAGTTTTTGTTTTCCCAAAACCCTTCTCTAGCAACTAATAGCTATATAAATAGGTATTTGAAATCTAAAGTGTGCCAATGATCACTTTTCTTATGCCCAAATTAAGGACTATTCGGTTGCTATTTAAGCACTAACATGGGGGTTTTTACTTCATCGTCCATACGGCGTTCTATTGTATGGATGTCATTCACTTGAATGGTAATGTATGGATCAAATGCCTCTATGCCAAGGTAAGTTGATGAGTGGCATGACCGCAAGATGTGAGCATGCGGTAGGGGAGAGTTAGCTTTGGTACGACTATGTTTGCATGCTTGCATGTGTATGTGGTGCGTATTTAATTGTGTGTATAAACTGTTATCGGGTAGTTTTGATACGAAAGTATATGTATGGGTATACATATATGGAAGTATTTAGATTTACATTCTGCATATTTAATTATGGGATGGGCTGAAATGAAAACTTTTATGTAGGTACACTAACAATGAAACATGTAGCTCGACTAGTTACGCTATATATGAGAGAACATATGTATGCCACCGTGTCTACCGTTAGAAATAAAATTTTCCTAAGTTGTGCGGACGTACGGAACAAGCATGCATCATGATAATTACCATTCAAATAATTACATTGTTCCTTCTCTTATAAATTTCTTACTCGGTTGTGTAACTCTTATCCATTACGGCCTTGTCTCACAAAAGTGTACATGTTGATGGTACAGATGGCAGCACCAGTTGGATGTGAGAATTTCCTAATGGTTTTTGGAATGCCTACACTACTGTGGAGATTTTGCACTTTGCGGGGTACCATGAACTGCCCCTTTATCATTGGATTGAAGAGTACTTGGAGGGACAGCCATGGTACGAGGTGCGGCTAACTATACCAGCTCGCACACAAGCGCCTTTTCTAGCAGGAGTGGAAGGCGGAATCTGAAGGGAAAACTCCTTGGGAGGCTACCCAAGTACTAGCCTTTGAGGTTTTGAGTCAAATCTACCAGCAGCATGGAGATGCACTTACCGACAGTGCAGCGGGTATGTTTCCTTGGGTGGATCCATCCACAGCAAATTGGGAACAACGCAACCAAAATGCATTGATTAGAGATTGGGATGAGCGGGCCAATAGCTCTAGTCCTACTATGAGTGCAATGTTTGCGGTGATGAAGATGTTTTGTACACGCCAGGACACCAGGGATTTCTGGTAGGAAACCTACACCTCTTGCATGGACAAGCTCATGAGAGCTGAAGCCGTGCATCATAAGCTCAAGAAGTGTGTACGCAAGCAAAAGAAAGCCGCAAGTAAAGCTTGATGGGAATCTAACCAAGCCTATGCAGCTTTGGGCACTCTCCATGCCCAAATGGAGCAAGTGGATTAGCAGAGAGCAATAGCCCAAGAAGCCAGAGCTAATGATCAAGCATTGCTTGCAGGACTACAGGAGTAGCTAGAGACCGCCTGTGCTGAGGTATCCATAGCTAGACGCCAGCGAGATGCAGCAGAGAACCATGTCACTTCAGTAAGGATAGAACGAGATAGGCACCACGACATGAGTAACGCCTAGGACCGTGCTAAAAGGGGCTTACGTCAGCAGCTTGCACAGGCTCAACTTCAAGTGATGAACCTTTAGTATGAAGTGCACTATTTGAACAACCAGCTGAACTCGATAGTGATCATGATGAGGATTAGATCGCTTAGTACTTAGTAGAAGTGCTTGATGTATCATCACTAGTTATGTAATGGACCTATAGTTTGAATTTGGTATTGGTAATTGGACTATCATGTAATATTGTTTATTTGCATGACCATCGCACGTTTGGTTAAATGCTAATGCAAATTCTAGTCGATTTATCTATGATCATGATTTGAATATTTACGTGCTATGCGTCCGATGAGTGATCGAATTAGTGGTGTCATGTTGCGAGAATGAATTATTATGCCTCTATTTTTATTGTATAAATTTGAGATTTTCTCTAGTAATTTTAGTTTGGCATGATTATAACTTCATCCATAATCTTTTGACATCAACCAATAATCGCTTATTGTTGCAACTTCGCAGATGACTCGCACCCATGCATGAGCTAGTAGCAGCCATGATGGCAGTGGTGATGACTTACCACCACCACCACCACCGTCATCTGCTCAGGAGTTCTTTGCCTAGTTCTTGGGGAGCCAAAGGACAATGGAGGAACCTCTGCACCTCATCATGCAGAACATAGCTCGTGGCCACCCGCAGCAACAAGGGTCCGAGCCTAATCAGCATAGTACCTTCAAGGAATTTCTGGATACAAAGCCTCCTATCTTCAAGGTGGCAAAGGAACCACTATAGGCGGACGAGTGGCTCAGCACCATTGAGCAAAAGTTTCGTCTGCTAAGAGTTACCGAGCATCTAAAGGCTGAGTATGCTTCCCACCAGTTGCAAGGACCAGCAAGGATCTGATGGACACATTTCTTATCCTCTCTACCTGCTAATGCGCGAGTAACATGGGAGCAGTTCAAGTTGGCTTTTCGAGGGCATCATATTCCCCTAGGCCTAATGCGCATGAAAGCAGCTAAATTTATGAGGCTCACACAGGGGACAAAGACCCTCACATAATATATGCACGCATTCAACAACCTGTCCAAGTGTGCTCTAGGTTTCGTGGATACCGAGGAGAAGAAGATAGAGAGCATCAAGCGGGGTCTGGGCACCAAACTAATGAAGACCATGGACAATTCCAAGTGCACCACTTACAACGAGTTTATTAGTGATGCTTTGACCCAGGAAAACCATAATAATAGGCATGCGGCCGCTAAGGGTCACAAGAGGGCATTTGAGGCAGGTGCCTCCAGAAATTCATAGTCCAGAGCTCCTATCATAGCTAGGCCACAATTCTGTCCACCTGCACCCAAGTTTAGGCCTCCACCACCTAAAGCTCAGAACAGCAGGCCTCAGAAAGCGTTTCATAAGGCATTCACTATTGCCTTACCAAAAGGAAGTGGCAGTCAGGGAAGTTCTACAGGACTTAGGAGTAATCAACCCTATTTTAACTGCAATCAAGTGGGGCATTGGGCCAAGGAATGCCCCCACCCCAAGAAGAATGGCAACCTGAATCAGAACAATCAGAGGCAGGCGAACATAAGGGCACGTCTAGGATATATGCATTATACAGCTGTTGAGGAAGTGCCCGCAGGAGAAGTTGTCATGACTGGTATGTTTCTTGTCAACAAGCATCCCGCTATTGTTTTATTTGATTCGGGAGCTTCTCATTCTTTTATAAGTCAAGCATTTGCATCTAGACATGATCTGAAAGTAATTGAAGTAAGCAAGGGTGGTTATAATATAAGTTCAGCCGAGGCTACTATTTCTACAAATAAGATAGTCAAAAATGTGCTCATCTCTATACAAGAGAGGGAGTACATAACAGATTTGATAATATTGCCTGGGTTATCAATAAGTGTAATCTTAGGCATGAATTGGATGAATGATCATGGTGTTCTCATTGACACTAGCACTCGTACTGTTATGTTGAGAGAACCCAAGGGAGGGAATGCTTTTCTAGTACCACTCTCCCAAAATTTTGAACTCCAACATTTAGCTTGTGCTATCCAAACCACTACCCTTTGTGATATCCCCATGGTTTGTGAGTTTTCGGATATATTTCCAAAGGAGTTACCAGGTTTACCACCTGATAGGGATGTGGAATTTAAGATTGAGTTAGTGCCAGGTATGGCACCTATCTCAAGAAGGCCGTATAGAATGCCACCAAATGAATTAGCAGAACATAAGATTCAGTTATAGGATCTGTTGGACAAGGGTCTCATTCAACCTAGTTCATCTCTGTGGGGATGTCCAGCATTGTTTGTGAAAAAGGACAAATCCTTGAGAATGTGTGTAGATTATAGACCACTCAATGCTGTGACCATCAAGAACAAGTACTCGTTGCCTCGCATCGACATCTTGTTCGATCAGTTGGCAAAGGCAAAGGTGTTCTCCAAGATTGACTTGAGATTAGGATATCATCAGATAAAGATTAGGCCAGAGGACATACCTAAAACTACTTTCTCTACTAGGTATGGCTTATATGAGTATTTGGTTATGTCTTCCGAACTAACAAATGCTCCTACCTACTTCATGTACCTGATGAATTCGGTATTCATGCCCGAGCTTGACAAGTTTGTGGTCATGTTTATCGATTGTATATTGATTTATTCAGAAAATGAGGCAGATCATGAAGAGCATCTGAGGATTGTTCTATCCAGATTGAGGGAGCACAAGCTATATGCAAAATTTGGCAAGTGTGAATTTTGGTTGAGCAAAGTACCTTTCTTAGGTCATATCTTATCAAGAGATGGAATCTCTATAGACCCATCAAAAGTACAAGAGGTCATGGATTGGAAGGCCCTGACTTTGGTTCATGAAGTTTGGAGTTTTCTAGGGTTAGCAGGATATTATCGTTGTTTCATTCTAGATTTCTCAAAGATAGCCAAGCCCATGTCCAGACTACTTCAGAAAGATGAGAAGTACAAATGGACACCAGAATGTGAAGCAGCTTTTCACACCCTTAGAACTCTGTTAACTACAGCGCCTGTCCTAGCAGAACCCGACATTGAGAAGCCTTTCGATGTATTTTATGATGCATTAGGTATAGGTTTAGGGTGTGTGCTTAAGCAAGAAGGAAGAGTTATTGCATATGCTTCTCGGCAGTTGAGAAAACATGAAGTCAACTATGCTACACATGATTTAGAACTTGCAGCAGTTGTTCATGCATTAAAGATATGGAGACATTATTTGTTGGGCAATGTATGTCATATATATACTGACCACAAAAGTCTCAAGTATATCTTTACCCAACCAGAGCTAAACATGAGACAATGAAGATGGTTAGAATTGATTAAGGACTACAATTTAGAAGTGCACTACCATCCAGGAAAAGCTAATGTAGTACCAGATGCACTCAGTCGAATGTCTCATTGCAACACTATGGAAGCATTATTGGAAGATGGATTCAATTTGTTACATCCTGCTGTACTGCACAATATCACAATCAGTTGTTCACTTGAGAGCAAAATCATAGAGCTGCAGCAGACAGATGTAGGTATAAGTCACATCAAGAGAAAAATGCAAGAGCAAGAAACCAAACATTTCAGATTAGATGAAAAGGGTGTACTATGGTTTGAGGACCGACTTGTGGTACCGAAAGACCGTGAGCTTAGAAATCAAATTTTGGATGAAGCTCATTCGTCCAAATTGTCTATCCATCCGGGTAGTAGCAAGATGTACCAAGATTTGAAAACCCGTTTTTGGTGGACTAAAATGAAGGAGATCGCAGCCTATGTCGCTAGGTGCGACAACTGCAGTACAGTAAAAGCTATTCATATGAAATCTACCGGATTACTTCAGCCATTGCCTATCCCAGGTTGGAAATGGGAAGAAATTAGTATGGACTTTATCACAGGTCTTCCGTTGACACAGCAAGGTCATGATTCAATATGGGTCATTATAGATCGTCTCACCGAGTCAGCACATTTTATACCAGTTAACACAGGGTATGTAACTAGGAGGTACGCCGAGTTGTACGTTTCTCAGATTGTGAGGCTACATGGAGTACCTAGGACCATAATCTCAGATCGTGGACCATAGTTTATAGCTCGTTTCTGGGAACACTTGCACCAGGCTTTGGGAACTAAGCTAATTAGAAGTTCGGCATATCATCGGCAGACTTCTAGATAGACAGAGCGAGTAAACCAAATCTTAGAAGATTTACTAAGAGCTTGTGTTATATCTTCCAAGGGTTCGTGGGAGAAATGGTTACCTTTACCTGAGTTCTCCTACAACAATAGTTATTAAGCAAGCATCAAGATCGCTCCGTTTGAAGCCTTGTATGGCAGAAAATGTAGAACTCCGTTGAATTGGATTGAGCCCGGTGAAAGGAGATACTTTGGTATTGACTTTGTCAATGAAGCTGAAGAGCAAGTGCGTGTTATCCAGCAGCATATGAAGGCAGCTCAATCAAGACAAAAGAGTTATGCTATTAAAAGAAGAAGACCACTGACTTTTGAAGTGGGTGACTATGTATACTTGAAAGTATCACCCATGAAAGGGGTGAGGAGATTTGGAATGAAAAAGAAGCTTTCGCCCAGATACGTGGGGCCATACAAGATTATGGAACAGAAAGGAAATGTTGCTTATAAGGTACAACTTCCACCAAAGATGAGTGCAATATTTGATGTTTTCCATGTTTCTCAGTTGAAGAAATGTCTTCGTGTACCTGAAGAAGCTATTGCACCCACCAACATACAGCTTCAATCGGATTTGACCTATGAAGAAAAACCAATCTGAGTGTTAGAAGAGATGGAAAGAGTGACACGGAGTAAGATCATTAAGTTCTATAAGATGGTGTGGAACAATCACAGTGAACAAGATGCTACGTGGGAATGAGAGGATTATTTACGAGAGGTTTATCCCGCCTTTTTCCAAGAATGGTAGGTCTTGCAAATCTCGGGACGAGATTTTTATAAGGGGGAGGGGCTGTAATACCCTAGGTGTTAGCCTTGCATAAATTGACTTGCATTGCATGAGCATGAGCATCAAGCATTCATATATAAGCATTTATAATTGAAACATGAGACTGAAACATGTGCAACATTGCTTGTTATTTTATGTCTCTTTGTATATATGCATATGATCATGAGTGATTACATGAAGATGGTTGATGTGAGTCACTAAAACATATTAACTACACTTAGGTTAACAAATGGAACATTGTTCATGAAGGTCACCTTTCATGATCAAGCACTAAGTGACGATACATGTGTTGACCTGGATAGCCCTATGTGTGACCAATGCATGAAATGATTGTGTGACCATGCAAATAGCTTAAACATGTTTAGAAGATCATTATGAACAACTTTGGTAATCATGGTTAGGGGTAGTTTGGTCACTAAGCCCTAGTTTGAATGTATACCATCATTTGAATGTAGCATGTTTGACCAAGTTTGAACTATGTGCTAGAGACCTTGCATGGAGGTGGTCACTAAAGCAAAGTTGTAGTATTTGGCAAGAGGAACAACTTTTATTTTTGGGTCATTGACTGGTTTAGCTCCTAACATGGTCGAAATTAGCTCACAAGAACCAAGATTTCATTGTTTTATACACTTAGGCGATTTTGCTCAGTCGATTTTACTGACAGTGTCGAGGTAGCCAGCTTTGAGTTGATTTTACTCTCTGTTCATTGCAAATTAGACTTTGATTTCTAAAGGAGTATTGTAGGTGGTATGTAGGGCTACGACTTTGGTTTAGGTTGTGTGCGCTAATTCGTCACGAATTCGAAGATCAAGCTCCACGAAAACACGCTGTCAGGCTCGGCTTGCAGCGCTGATCTAGCTGAATCGACCGATTCAGTGGCCGACAGTTAGCAGAACAGGGCCACCATGTGGAGCCAGCAGCTAGCCGCGCGTCGCCGGCGCCCTGTCCCATGCGGCCAAGCCAGGCCAGAGCCGGCCTTATCACCCATGCACCCGCTGCTCACTCCCCGCGCTCACAATATTCGTTTTTAGGCTTCTCCTTCGCCACCGCAGCAGCGCCAAGCTCGCTGGCCACCAGCTTGCCTCGCCTTGCTTCTCCACCACCGCAACCACTCCACCATCACCCCCATGACTCACCACATCCGCCCGTGCTCGCTGACCGTGCCGGGTAAGCCTCCGTGCCGTGCTTGACCTCGCCGGAGTATCACCGCCAAGGCCGTCACCGTGGCTGGGGCGCCTCTGTCCACCATTGGCTGTGAGATCTTATGCGTTAGGTTCGTCTTGGTTAGTAGATGCTCGTCCGTGCTTTAGATTGCGTCGTCGTGTCCACCACCAGCGTAGCGCTGCCGTCTAGCTCCGCCGAGCCACCATGGCCGCCGCCACCATCCTTCGCGCCGTTGATCCGCCTGCCTAGATAGCCTAACGTGTGCGCCAGGTCGAGGAGGTCACCGTAGAGTAGGTGCCATCACCGATGAAGCTCGCCGTCGACGAGCTGTGGCCACGCAATGTCGAGCAGCGCCGCCTGCTCTATTTCGTGTCACTGACGCGTGGAGTCCACTGCTATGCGGGTCCCGCCTGTCATCGACTGTAGAGTATTAGGATAGCTCATTTAATTCCAGATTTCATGCTGTTTTGTAAATTTTATACTTGGAGTTTGGGAGATCCAAAATTGGTGGTTCAAATTTTGTTAGGATCTTGGTGAAGTGTAGTATTTAGGAAAAATATGATATTAGCATATTCAGAAGAGTTTTTGGAGGATTTAAATTGATACTTGAAATGTGTTTTTGAATGTATGTAAACTTTTTTATTTTATATCTAGAGTTCCTATGCTCCAAAAATTATGAAATTTATGTGGTGATCTATTCTAGACAAGTATAAGCTCTGGTAAAAATTTAAGGGTCAGTGCATGGATGGATTTGTAGTTATAGATTTTCATTTTATAATTAGGTAATCCTTGTATGAATTTTCATAAATTATTTATGAATCCAATATTCATGAAATTTGTTGGAGGTTGTCCTAGTAACATATAGATGCTAAGAAAAATATAAAATCTGTTGCTTGACACTTTTCACTAGGGTTTTCTATTTATGCTATTTTAAGACTTTCTGCCTTGTCATTTTTGCATAGGATGTTTTACTTGATAAAATGGCATAAAACTTTTACAGTAGTCTTTTGGTAGCATTGGTACGGCACTGCAAATGTTTGAGAATTTATGATACACATTTAGTATATGTTTATTATTTAACCTAAGTATCTAAATAAAATAATAAAGGCATTTAAATAAATAGTTTGGGATTTACCATTATGTTTTCTTGAGTGTATTTGGTATGCTTGAACTGTTGGAAGACTATGTGTTGTCAAAATTTGAATGCTTGTACGAAGTAAAAGTATTGTTGCTTTATAATTCGAGTTGGGAGGGTTTTCGGACAGAATCTGTAGTTTGGTGTGTTGCATTGTGAAAATGATGTTTGCTGTAAAAATGGTTAATAACAAAGATGTAGATAACTTCTTCATATATCTTGTGTTAAAATTTTAGGACCATAGGCCAAAGGGTTTAGGAGTTATAGCTGTTTAAAGTTAGTATTTCCGAATTGCTTGCTCTCTGGAATTTCTTGACAGCACTGGATTGATTTTCTATTTTTGTTAAGATAAATTGTGAATTAGCTTTTGGTGATTATATAAGAGTTGTAGAAAATTTTATAAGCTTTCCAGAAAGTCTAAGATCAAAGCATTTGGATAAGTAGAACTCCAGTTATGAGTAAAACAATTATCTGCTGTTTGGTGGTGTAGTATATGAATTGTGAAGTGTTTGATTTAGTAATTAAGAAGAGATATGCACATACTCAGTAAAACGTGATACACTTGTTATTCCTTAAACAACATGCTTTTAATAATACTTAAAAGAATGCATTCGTCATGTATATCTGACTATACTTGTCAGCATATATGCATTCGCAATATCTTATGCCATATTCATGCATCTAGGATCGTCGGAGGAGATAACGTGGCTGGAGTTCGACGAAGGAGAGGAAGGGGACCAGCAGGAGAATCGTCAAGCCGCAGCTCCCGAAGGCGAGGAGCAGAACCTAGAAGAGCTTCTGGAGTGCCCTGATCACCGCCCCACTTCATTTCTGAAAGGCAAGCCCCAGAGCATTCTAAGTCTCTTAGTATTTTACAAAATATTACTCAAGTCCTTATGATTATGCATTAGGTTATAAGAGTTGATTGGAACCACTTGATGTATATAAATTCCTTGTCCAGATATATATACACCTTTAATCCTATGTAGGTCCAGGATCGAATATATGCGTAGACATGCTTAGACCGGTAGAAGTCGGGTGATTTCCTGTCACCTGCGAGATATAGGGGATACCGTAGCACGGTTGGCTATATTTGCTATCGTGGAAAAGAACCATGGGGTAAAAGTAAATCAAGGCCGGGCAGAGTCTATGCGTAGGTTGACTCATGTGATTCTGTCTATGCCGATTAAGGACCGTACCATTGTTGGCGCTGTTTGACAAGATTGAACGCATGCCTATCACTTAGCTAGCCGGATAACTCGTTCTGACCGCGAAGCCGAGTAGCTCAACTCAGGCCAGGTCCTGTTTTGTTGTGCGCTCCTTGCAGGGAGCCAGACTGAGCCCAAGGGTAGGCTAGGCCTGAACGTCCTGACATTTGGTGTCCCCAACTGTGCAGCGCGGTACGAACCCACAAAATGTAGACCTGAGTTATACTAAAGGTGACCAAAGGCGACTAATGATCTGGTCTGCCTGGGTATGTGTTAGGAATAAATTCCCAGCTGGTTGAAATCGATTCGAATCGCCGTCTCTCCCAGATAGTGAGAAACTTGGCTAGTAACAACATCGTAGTAATTGTATTATGGAATATGATGGTTCGCATGAACATGGAATTACAATACCTGCTATGGTTACTATTGTATGCTATTAAAATGATATACCACCTGTTTGGCACGGGATAGTTGCTAATTTAGAGATGGATAGTTATAATTAACTTGATAACGGAATCATAATTGTATAATAGAGTTAATCACTTTTATGCAAAATGTTGCCAAGCTATCTCCACTTATACAGCCTTGCATGATCCTTGGTGTCATTTTATTTCTGGTTTATGACGGGTAAGTCTAGTTGAGTACCTTCTCGTACTCAGGGTTTTATTTCCCATTGTTGCAGATGGCACTTTTTATCATGGTTATTGCAAGAGTTGCTTCTATCCCGCTGTGGATGAGGAGTAAGCCTTGGGCAGGCTTCTTTATTAATCCTTCTACCTGCTTTTGTGGACTGTGACCGTATTTTGGCACTGTATTAAACTATGTTGGAAACTTTACTTTGAAACTTAATTTGCTTCCGCTTTTATCCATTAAACTTGGTTTGTAATAACTTTGTTTCATACTCTGATGATGGAAATGTATCTGTGAACTTTATGTAATATGTGACATGTATGTTGAATCATGTACGATCTTGATTATTGTAAATCATTTATCGAGACCCATCGTGGTACTCGACGGACTACCGGGTTTATATGGGTTCAAGTATGAAAGTGCGACCGCTTGTGGGTCGCCATTGTAATTGTAATCTTATAAATTGGTCGGTTCTGTGACAGCTGGCATCAGAGCAAGATTCAACGTAAATTATCACATGTGTATTTAAAACAAAAGTTTTTGTTTTCCCAAAACCCTTCTCTAGCAACTAATAGCTATATAAATAGGTATTTAAAATATAAAGTGTGCCAATGATCACTTTCCTTATGCCCAAATTAAGGACTATTAGGTGGCTATTTAAGTACTAACGTGGGGGTTTTTACTTCGTCGTCCATACGGCGTGCTATTGTATGGATGCCATTCACTTGAAAGGTAATGTATGGATCAAATGCCTCTACGCCAAGGTAAGTTGATGAGTGGCATGACCGCAAGATGTGAGCGTGCGGTCAGGAAGAGTTAGCTTTGGTACAACTATGTATGCATGCTTGCATGTGTATGTGATGCGTATTTAATTGTGGGTATAAACTGTTATCGGGTAGTTTTGATACGGAAGTATATATATGGGTATACATATATGGAAGTATTTATATTTACATTTTGCATATTTAATTATGGGATGGGCTGAAATGAAAACTTTTATGCAGGTACACTAACAACGAAACATGTAGCTCGACTAGTTACGCTATATATGAGAGAACGTATGTATGCCACCATGTCTACCATTAGAAATAAAATTTTCCTAAGTTGTGAGGACGTACGGAACGAGCATGCATCATGATAATTACCATTCAAATAATTACATTGTTCCTTCCCTTATAAATTTCTTACTCGGTTATGTAACTCTTATCCATTATGGCCTTGTCTCACAAAAGTGTACAGGTTGATGGTACAGATGGCAGCACCAGTTGGATGTGAGAATTTTCTGATGGTTTTCGGAATGCCTACGCTACTGTGGAGAGTTTTGCACTTTGCGGGGTACCATGAACCGCCCCTTTATCATTTGATTGAAGAGTATTTGGAGGGACAACCATGGTATGAGGTGCGGCTAACTATACTAGCCCACACACAAGCGCCTTTCTGGCAGGAGTGGAAGGTAGAATCTGAAGGGAAAACTCCTTGGGAGGCTGCCCAAGTAGTGGCCTTTGAGGTTTTGAGTCAAATTTGCCAGCAGCATAGAGATGCACTTACCGACAGTGCAGCAGGTATGTTTCCTTGGGTGGATCCGTCCACAGCAAATTGGGAACAACGCAACCAAAATGCATTGATCAGAGATCGGGATGAGCGGGCCAACAGCTCTAGTCCCGCTATGAGTGCAATGTTTGCGGTGATGAAGATGTTTTGTACACGCCAGGACACCAGGGATTTCTGGCAGGAAACCTACACCACTTGCATGGACAAGCTCATGAGAGCTGAAGCCGTGTAGCATAAGCTCAAGAAGGGTGTACGCAAGCAAAAGAAAGCCTCAAGTAAAGCCCGATGGGAATCTAACCAAGCCTATGCAGCTTTGGGCACTCTCCATGCCCAAATGGAGCAAGTGGATCAGCAGAGAGTAGCAGCCCAAGAAGCCAGAGCTAATGATCAAGCATTGCTTGTAGGACTACGGGAGCAGCTGGAGACTGCCCATACTGAGGTGTCCACAGCTAGACTCCAGTGAGATGCAGCAGAGAACCGTGTCGCTGCAGTAAGGATAGAACAAGATAGGCACCGTGACATGAGTAACGCCTAGGACCTTGCTGAAAGGTGCTTATGTCAGCAGCTTGCACAGGCTCAACTTCAAGTGATGAACCTTCAGTATGAAGTGCACTATTTGAACAACCAACTGAACCCAATCTTGGATGGGGAAGAAGATGGTCCAAATATGGAAGAAGATGATGATGAGGAAGAGGAAGAGGAAGAGGTGGAGCCTGAGGAAGGAGATGATCCTATCTCTGACCTCGATAGTGATCATGATGAGGATTAGATCACTTAGTACTTAGTAGAAGTGCTTGATGTATCATCATTGGTTATCTAACGGACCTGTAGTTTGAATTTGGTATTGGTAATTGGACTATCATGTAATATTGTTATTTGCATGACCATCGCACGTTTGGTTAAACGCTAATGCAAATTCCAGTCGATTTATCTATGATCATGATTTGAATATTTACGTGCTATGAGTCTGATGAGTGATCAAATTGGTGGCGTCATGTTGCGAGAATGAATTATTATGCCTCTGTTTTTATTGTATAAATTTGAGATTTTCTCCAGTAATTTCAGTTTGGCATGATTATAACTTCATCTGCAATCTTTTGACATAAACCAATAATCGCTTATTGTTGCAACTTCGTAGATGACTCGCACCCATGCAGGAGCTAGTAGCAGCCATGATGGCAATGGTGATGACTTACCACCACCACCACCGCCGTCTGCTCAGGAGTTCTTTGCCCAGTTCTTAGGGAGCCAAAGGACGATGGAGGAAGCTCTGTGCCTCATCACACAGAACACAGCTCGTGGCCACCCGCAGCAACAAGGGTTTGAGCCTAATCAACATAGTACCTTCAAGGAATTTCTGGATATAAAGCCTCCTATCTTCGAGGTGGCAGAGGAACCACTACAGGTGGACGAGTGGCTCAACACCATTGAGCAGAAGTTTCGTTTGCTAAGAGTTATCGAGCATCTAAAGGCTGAGCATGCTTCCCACTAGTTGCAAGGACTAGCAAGGATCTAGTGGACACATTTCTTGTCCTCTCTACCTACTAATGCACGAGTAACATGGGAGCAGTTCAAGTTGGCTTTTCAGGGGCATCATATTCCCCCTGGCCTAATGCGCATGAAAGTGGCTAAATTTATGAGGCTCACACAGGGGACAAAGACCCTCATAGAATATATGCACGCATTCAACAACCTATCCAGGTATGCTCTAGGTTTCATGGATACCGAGGAGAAGAAGATAGAGAGCTTCAAGCAGGGTCTGGGCACCAAACTGATGAAGACCATGGCCAATTCCCAGTGCACCACTTACAACGAGTTTATTAGTGATGCTTTAACCCAGGAAAACCACAATAACATGCATGCGGCCGCTAAGGGTCACAAGAGGGCATTTGAGGCAGGTGCCTCCGGATCTTCATAGTCCAGAGCTCCTATCATAGCTAGGCCACAATTCCGTCCACCTACACCCAAGTTTAGGCCTCCACCACCTAAAGCTTAGAACAGCAGGCCTCAGAAAGTGTTCCATAATGCATTCACTATTGCCTTACCAAAAGGAAGTGGCAGTCAGGGAAGTTCCACATGACTTAGGAGTAATCAACCCTGTTTTAACTGCAATCAAGTGGGGCATTGGGCCAAGGAATGCCCCCACCCCAAGAAGAATGGCAACCCGAATCAGAACAATCAAAGGTAGGCGAACACAAGGGCATGTCCGGGATATGTGCATTATATAGATGTTGAGGAAGTGCCCGCAGGAGAAGTTGTCATGGCTGGTATGTTTCTTGTCAACAAGCATCCCGCTATTATTTTATTTGATTCGGGAGCTTCTCATTCTTTTATGAGTCAAGCATTTGCATCTAGACATGATCAGAAAGTAATTGAAGTAAGCAAGGGTGGTTATAATATAAGTTTAGTAGGGGCTACTATTTCTACAAATAAGATAGTAAAAAATGTGCTCATCTCTATAAAAGAGAGGGAGTACATAACGGATTTGATAATATTGCCCGGGTTATCAATAAGTGTAATCTTAGGCATGAATTGGATGAAGGATCATGGTTTTCTCATTGACAATAGCACTCGTACTGTTATGTTGAGAGAACCCAAGGGAGGGAATGCTTTTCTAGTACCACTCTCCCAAAATTTTGAACTCCAACATTTAGCTTGTGCTATCCAAACCACTACCCTTTGTGATATCCCCGTGGTTTGTGAGTTTCCGGATGTATTTCCAGAGGAGTTACTAGGCTTACCACCTGATAGGGATGTGGAATTTAAGATTGAGTTAGTGCTAGGTATGGCACCTATCTCAAGAAGGCCATGTAGAATGCCACCAAATGAATTAGCAGAACTTAAGATTCAGTTACAGGATCTGTTGGACAAGAGTCTCATTCAACCTAGTTCATCTTCGTGGGGATGTCCAGCATTGTTTGTGAAAAAGAAGGACAAATCCTTGAGAATGTGTGTAGATTACAGACCACTCAATGCTGTGACCATCAAGAACAAGTACTCGTTGCCTTGCATCGACATCTTGTTCGATCAGTTGGCAAAGGCAAAGGTGTTCTCTAAGATTGACTTGAGATCAGGATATCATCAGATAAAGATTAGGCCAGAGGACATACCTAAAACTGCTTTCTCTACTAGGTATGGCTTATATGAGTATTTAGTTATGTCTTCCAAACTAACAAATGCTCCTGCCTACTTCATGTACTTGATGAATTCAGTATTCATGCCCGAGCTTGACAAGTTTGTGGTCATGTTTATCGATGATATATTGATTTATTTGGAAAATGAGGCTGATCATGAAGAGCATCTGAGGATTGTTCTATCCAGATTGAGGGAGCATAAGCTATATGCAAAATTTAGCAAGTGTGAATTTTGGTTGAGCAAAGTACCTTTCTTAGGTCATATCTTATCAAGAGATGGAATCTCTATAGACCCATCAAAAGTACAAGAGGTCATGGATTGGAAGGCCTCGACTTTGGTTCATGAAGTTCAGAGTTTTCTAGGGTTAGCAGGATATTATCGTCGTTTCATTCTAGATTTCTCAAAGATAGCCAAGCCCATGACCAGACTACTTCAGAAAGATGAGAAGTACAAATGGACACCAGAATGTGAAGTAGCTTTTCACACCCTCAGAACTCTATTAACTACAGCGCCTATCCTAGCACAACCCGACATTGAGAAGCCTTTCGATGTATTTTGTGATGCATCAGGTATAGGTTTAGGGTGTGTGCTTATGCAAGAAGGAAGAGTTAATGTATATGCTTCTCGGCAGTTGAGGAAACATGAAGTCAACTACCCTACACATGATTTAGAACTTGCAGCAGTTGTTCATGCATTAAAGATATGGAGACATTATTTGTTGGGCAATGTATGTCATATATATACTGACCACAAAAGTCTCAAGTATATCTTTACCCAACCAGAGCTGAACATGAGACAGCGAAGATGGTTAGAATTGATTAAGGACTACAATTTAGAAGTGCACTACCATCCAGGAAAAGCTAATGTAGTAGCAGATGCACTCAGTCGAAAGTCTCATTGCAACACTATGGAAGCATTATTTGAAGATGGATTCAATTTGTTACATCTTGCTGTACTGCACAATATCACAATCAGTTATTCACTTGAGAGCAAAATCATAGAGCTGTAGCAGATAGATGTAGGTATAAGTCACATCAAGAGAAAAATGCAAGAGCAAGAAACCAAACATTTCAGATTAGATGAAAAGGGTGTACTATGGTTTGAGGACCGACTTGTGGTACCAAAAGACCGTGAGCTTAGAAATCAAATTTTGGATGAAGCTCATTTGTCTAAATTGTCTATCCATCTGGGTAGTAGCAAGATGTACCAAGATTTGAAAACCCATTTTTGGTGGACTAAAATGAAGAAGGAGATCGCAACCTATGTCGCTAGGTGCGACAACTGTAGTAGAGTAAAAGCTATTCATATGAAATCTACCAGATTACTTCAGCCATTGCCTATCCCAGGTTGGAAATGGGAAGAAATCAGTATGGACTTTATCACAGGTCTTCCATTGACACAGCAAGGTCATGATTCAATATGGGTCATTGTAGATCATCTCACCAGGTCAGCACATTTTATACCAGTTAACATAGGGTATGTAACTAGGAGGTATGCCGAGTTGTACGTTTCTTAGATTGTGAGGCTACATGGAGTACCTAGGACCATAATCTCAGATCATGGACCACAGTTTATAGCTTATTTCTAGGAACACTTGCACCAGGCTTTGGGAACTAAGCTAATCAGAAGTCCGGCATATCATCGGTAGACTTCTGGATAGACAGAGCGAGTAAACCAAATCTTAGAAGATTTACTAAGAGCATGTGTTACATCTTCGAAGGGTTCGTGGGAGAAATGGTTACCTTTACTTGAGTTCTCCTACAACAACAGTTATCAAGCAAGCATCAAGATGGCTCCGTTTGAAGCCTTGTACGGCAGAAAATGTAGAACTCCGTTGAATTGGATTGAGCCCGATGAAATGAGATACTTTGGTATTGACTTTGTCAATGAAGCTAAAGAGCATGTGTGTGTTATCCAGCAGCATATGAAGGCAGCTCAATTAAGACAAAAGAGTTATGCTGATAAAAGAAGAAGACCACTGTCTTTTGAAGTGGGTGACTATGTATACTTGAAAGTATCACCCATGAAAGGGGTGAGGATATTTGGAATGAAAAAGAAGCTTTCGCCCAGATACGTGGGGCCATACAAGATTATGGAACGGAAAGGAAATGTTGCTTATAAGCTACAACTTCCACCAGAGATGAGTGCAATATTTGATGTTTTCCATGTTTCTCAGTTGAAGAAATGTCTTCGTGTACCTGAAGAAGCTATTGCACCCACCAACATATAGCTTCAATCGGATTTGACCTATGAAGAAAAACCTATCTGAGTGTTAGAAGAGATGGAAAGAGTGACATGGAGTAAGATCATTAAGTTCTATAAGATGGTGTGGAACAATCACGGTGAACAAGATGCTACGTGGGAACGAGAGGATTATTTACGAGAGGTTTATCCCGCCTTTTTCCAAGAATGGTAGGTCTTGCAAATCTCGGGACGAGATTTTTATAAGGGGGAGGGGTTGTAACACCCTAGGTGTTAGCCTTGCATAAATTGACTTGCATTGCATGAGCATGAGCATCAAGCATTCATATATAAGCATTTACAATTGAAACATGAGATTGAAACATGTGCAACATTGCTTGTTATTTTATGTCTCTTTGTATATATGCATATGATCATGAGTGATTACATGAAGATGGTTGATGTGAGTCACTAAAACATATTAACTACACTTAGGTTAACGAATGGAACTTTGTTCATGAAGGTCACCTTTCATGATCAAGCACTTAAGTGATGATACATGTGTTGACCTAGATAGCCCTATGTGTGACCAATGCATGAAATGATTGTGTGACCATGCAAATAGCTTAAACATGTTTAGAAGATCATTATGAACAACTTTGGTATTCATGGTTATGGGTAGTTTGGTCACTAAGCCCTAGTTTGAATGTATACCATCATTTGAATGTAGCATGTTTGACCAAGTTTGAACTATGTGCTAGAGACCTTGCATGGAGGTGGTCACTAAAGCAAAGTTGTAGTATTTGGCAAGAGGAACAACTTTTATTTTTGGGTCATTGACTGGTTTAGCTCCTAACATGGTCGAAATTAGCTCACAAGAACCAAGATTTCACTGTTTTATACACTTAGGCGATTTTGCTCGATCGATTTTACTGACAGTGTCGAGGCAGCCAGCTTTGAGTTGATTTTACTCTTTGTTCATTGCAAATTTGTAACACCCAAAAATTTGCATCAATTTAAAATAGTTGAATTTGATTTTTAGTGATTTTGTGAGCTTGTCAATATAGTTAAATAAATAATTTTTGTGAAGATAAAATTAAATATAAGTTTAGGAACATGTTGATGCACTCATGCTAGAGCATATGTTATTTGTGATTGCCTGGTTTTTGTTGCAAGAGAAAAGGAGTTTAAATTCTATTTGGATTTGCTTTGAAAAATTCTGGAAATAAAAAGAAAAGGGAGAAGCTCTTTTCCTTACTGTTCTTGGCCGCGAGGCCCATTCCTCCTTGATTTGGCCTGCTCGGCCTCTCCCTCACTCTGGCCCAGTCCAGTAGCACCGCTGCTTTCTTCTTGGGCTGAGTCGAAGCCCAGCAGCCATGCAGCGTCAGCCCATGAGCGCCAGCGGTAGCAGCCCGCCTCCTTTCTCATCTCTGTCTCGCTGACGAACCGGGCCCGCACGTCAGCGTCGCCTTCTTCCCTGAGTCAGAGTTAAGCCGAACCCAGCACCGACCCGTCCGCATGATTTCCTTGCACGTTGGTGCAATCCGCGTGTCCGGGTCCCTATAAAGCTCGAACGACCACGTCCGCGATGCCCTTTGCAGCCCTAAGCGACCCGTCGCCTAACTCTTGAATAGTAGAGCCGCCGAAAACCCTAATCGCCGTAGCCGCACATGATTTGTTGTTCGTGTGATTCCGCCGACCCCGTAAGCTCCTGGACGAGCTCCGCATTGCCTTAGTGAAGCTGCCAGTTCTTTTCTTTCATCGTCCTGCGCCTTGCTCCGCTCTCACCGGCTTGTCGAACTTGCAGGTCCGCCGTCGTGAGCTGGCCATTCACCTCGGTCCCTTCCCGACCACATCTTCTTGCTTGGTGAGATCCCCGTCTCCTCCTTTGTCGTTTGGCACCGGAATCATTGAAAATCATGGCCTGTAGCGCTCGGTATGAGTTCGTCGGCGAGGTCCTCAGTTTTTCGGCAATGGCGCCGCCGTCGGTTGTTTCTTCTCTGGCCGACCGTCGCCCCTCATCTAATCTAGTCCATCCATATTGGATCGGATGGCCAGCAGTGGCCGGTACCCTTTCGCGGGGAATAATTGCTAAAGAGCCCCTGAGCTCTTTAGATTTTGAACCCGTAGTCCAAAGCATATTCCAAAGAATATGTTTTCTCTTTTGGAAAATGTATTTTTCATTTAACAGATTCAAAATCAAGTTCCATCTAATTATAGTTTTGCCACTGATTTCAAATGCTTATAAAATGCTCATTTTAACTCCGATTCGATCCGTTCAAATTGCGTTGGATTCGTAATCTCATGATCTACGTGTTAGTGTCCTTGTTAGCTCAGTTCTAGTTTTAAATTTCGAGTTCATGTTTAATGCATTAATAGCTTATAGGAAAACATGGAAAATTTATATCTTGCTCGTTTTAGATCCAAATTCGGTGAATTTCACGTCTATGTGATCGTAGTGACGAGTAGAATGTTTTTATACACTTTTCAAACTGTTTTCTTGCTGGGGTGTATTGTTCTAATTATAGCCTTTGTTTGCTTCATGTATGATTGCTCGAATGATTGTATGTTGCTGCTTGGTGTTGTTGATCGAGTTCAGACGGTGAGGTTTACGTTGGTGATCAAGAGAACTTCTACGACCAGCAAGATCAGCAAGACTTTCAGGAGAACTTTGATCAAGGCAAGTATAGCTAGGGACTTTCCTTGTTGTCCTATTCATGATGCTCACTAAAATACATATGCATGTGTCTTCCTTGCTACCTATGGTAGGATTTCCTAGGTTTTGAATACTCAATTACCTTGTCACCTTGGGAGGTTTGCATTGGGTAGTTCTATTGCTAGTGCAACAATCATGGTCTTAAAACTTGATTAATGAATATGCTATAAACATAAACAAGATGACTTTTTAGCAACATAAGGTCTTGTCTTATAACTGATTATCCGAGATTTAACGTACAACTATGAGGGCTATATGGCTCTGGCTCTGGCTCTAGTCGCTTGAGAAACCCTTTTCTAGCTGGTTAGAGGTCTACGAGTTGGGTATAGGACAGCCTCTGTCCTGTTGAGCCTAGCTTTGGAAGCGGCCCTTTTACTCTATTTACTTTATTAGTGGAAGGGGGGTTCCTATATCTAATGACCCTGTGGCCCTGGCCAGTTAGACGAGCTCTTGGGTGGCTTTATATGGTTTCTGGTGTTTTGGACCTTGCAAACCCATACATTTGGAAATCATGACTCATAGTGAAAATGTACAACCTCTATAGAGTGTAAAACTGTTATAATAGCCGTGCTCACGGATACGAGCGACCTTGGAACACTTACATTAAGGGATAATGACTTTTACTTGTTAAGATGATCATTTATGTTAATTGTTTAAGATATTTATTATTCACGCTTAATGATCATGTGTATGGGATTATTGCTACCTTGATGTTAATAAATGCTAAACTTGATGATGACTTAAATGCTAACCGCAGTAAACTAGTGTCAGATATTTGAGCCTCATGAACCCTTAGTTATCTTGTTAAGTATGACATGTACTTATGCCTTGCTTTATCTTTTATGTTGGAAAAAAAATCCTGGATGGGTAACAGATCAAGATTGGATTGAAGATTACCGTGATGAGTATTAGGCTTAGTGTCCACCAGTTGACGTCCCTGTTGGAGCTTGCGCAAGAGAGTTATCTTAGCAGCTATTCTATCTATGTTTGAGACTATGTGTTGAATATCTATTCGCTATGTAATAAACATTGTGTTGGTACAATTCACAATTTGTCCACTTATGTGTGCAACCGTTCCTGGGGTGCACATAAGACTTTTATACATCCTCTTTTGTTCTTAAAATTGGGTGTGACAAAATTAGACTTTGATTTCTAAAGGAGTATTGTAGGTGGTATGTAGGGCTATGACTTTGGTTTAGGTTGTGTGCGCTAATTCGTCACGAATTCGAAGATCAAGCTCCATGAAAACACGCTGTTAGGCTCGGTTTGTAGCACTGATCTAACTGAATCGACCAATTCAGTGGCTGACAGTCAGCAGAACAGGGCCGTCGCATGGAGCCAGTAGCTAGCCACGCGTCGCTGGCGCCCTGCCTCGCGTGGCCAAGCCAGGCCAGAGCCGGCCTTATCACCCCTGCACCCACTGCTCACTCCCCGCGCTCACCATTTTCGTTTTTAGGCTTCTCCTTCGCCACCGCAGCAGCGCCAAGCTCGCTGCTATCGCTCACCGGCCACCAGCTTGCCTCACCTCGCTTCTCTACCACCTCAACCACTCCACCATCACCCCTGTGACTCTCTGCGTTCGCCCATGCTCGCTGACCGCGCCGGGTAAGCCTTCGTGCTGCGCTTGACCTCGCTGGAGTATCACCGCCGAGGCCGTCACTGTGGCTGGATCGCCTCCGTCTACCATTGGTTGTGAGATCTTGTGTGTTAGGTTCGTCTTGGTTAGTAGATGCTCGTCCATGCTTTAGATTGCGTCGCCGTGTCCACCGCCAGTGTAGCGCCACCGTCCAGCTCCATCGAGCCGCCATGGCCGCCGCCATCGTCCTTCGCGCCATTGATCCACCCGCCTAGATAGCCCAACGTGTGCGCCTAGTCGAGGAGGTCACCGTAGAGTAGGAGCTCACCATCGACGAGCCATGGCCACGCAATGTCGAGCAGCGCCGCCTGCTCTATTTCATGTCACTGACGTGTGGGGTCCACTGCTATGTGGGTCCCGCCTGTCATCGACTGTAGAGTATTATGATAGCTCATTTAATTCTAGATTTCATGCTATTTTGTAAATTTTATATTTGGAGTTTGGGAGATCCAAAATTGGTGGTTCAAATTTTGTTAGGATCTTGGTGAAGTGTAGTATTTAGGAAAAATATGATATTAGCATATGCAGTAGAGTTTTTGGAGGATTTAAATTAAAACTTGAAATGTGTTTTTGAATGTATGTAAACTTATTTATTTTATATCTAGAGTTCCTATGCTCTAAAAATTATGAAATTTATGTGGTGAGCTATTCTTGACAAGTATAAGCTCTGGTAAAAATTTGATGGTCAGTGCATGGATGGATTTGTAGTTATAGAGTTTCCTTTTATAATTAGGTAATCCTTGTATGAATTTTGATAAATTATTTATGAATCCAATATTCATGAAATTTGTTGGAGGTTGTCCTAGTAACGTATATATGCTATGAAAAATATAAAATCTGTTGCTTGACACTTTTCACTAGGGTTTTCTATTTATGCTATTTTAAGCCTTTCTGCCTTGTCATTTTTGTATAGGATGTTTTGCTTGGTAAAATGGCATGAAACTTTTACAGTAGTCTTTTGGTAGTATTGGTAAGGCATTGTAAAGTTGTGAGAATTTATGATACACATTTAGTATATGTTTATTATTTAACCTAAGTATCTAAATAAAATAATAAAGGCATTTAAATAAATAGTTTGGGCTTTACCATTATGTTTTCTTGAGTGTATTTGGTATGCTTGAACAGTTGGTAGACTTTGTGTTGTCAAAATTTGAATGCTTACATGAAGTAATAGTATTGTTGCTTTATAATTCGAGTTGGGATGGTTTTGGGACAGATTCTATAGTTTGGTGTGTTGTATTGTGAAAATGATGTTTGCTGTAAAAATGGTTAATAACAAAGTTGTAGATAACTCCTTCATATATCTTGTGTTATAATTTCAGGACCATAGGCCAAAGGGTTTAGGAGTTATAGCTGTTGAAAGTTAGTATTTCCGAATTGCTTGCTCTCTAGAATTTCTGGACAGCATTGGATTTATTGTCTGTTTTGGTTAAGATAAATTGTGAATTAGCTTTTGGTGATTAAATAAGAGTTGTAGACAATTGTATAAGCTTTCTAGAAAGTCCAAGAGCACAGCATTTGGATAAGTATAACTCCAGTTATGAGTAAAACAATTATCTGCTGTTTGGTGGTGTAGTATATGAATTGTGAAGTGTTTGATTTAGTAATTAAGAAGAGATATGCACATACTCAGTAAAATGTGATACACTTGTTATTCCTTAAACAACATGCTGTTAAGAATACTTACAAGAATGCATTCATCATGTATCATCCGACTATACTTGTCAGCATATATGAATTCGCAATATCTTATGCCATATTCATGCATCTAGGATCGTCGGAGGAGATAACGTTGCTGGAGTTCGACGAAGGAGAGGAAGAGGACCAGCAGGAGAATCCTCAAGCTACAGCTCCCAAAGGCGAGGAGCAGAACCTAGAAGAGCTTCTGGAGTGCCCTGATCACCGCCCCACTTCCTTTCTGAAAGGCAAGCCCCAGAGCATTCTAAGTCTCCCAGTATTTTACAAAATATTACTCAAGTCCTTATGATTGATGCATTAGGTTATAAGAGTTGATTGGAACCACTTGATGCATATAAATTCCTTGTCTAGATATATATACAGCTTTAACCCTATGTAGGTCCAGGATCGAATATATGCTTAGCCATGCTTAGACCGGTAGAAGTCGGGTGATTTTCTGTCACCTGTGAGATATAGGGGATACCATAGCACGGTTGGCTATATTTGCTATCGTGGAAAAGAACCATGGGGTAAAAGTAAATCAAGGCCGGGCAGAGTCTATGCGTAGGTTGACTCATGTGATTCCGTCTGTGCCGATTAAGGATCGTACCATTGTTGGCGCTGTTTGACAAGATTGAACGCATGCCTATCACTTAGCTGGCCGGATAACTCGTTCCGACCACAAAGCCGAGTAGCTCAACTCAGGCCAGGTCCTGCTTTGTTGTGCACTCCTTGCAGGGAGCCAGACTGAGCCCAAGGGTAGGCTAGGCCTGAACGTCCTGACATTTGGTGTCCCCGACTGTGCAGCGCGGTACGAACCCACAAAATGTAGACCTGAGTTATACTAAAGGTGACCAAAGGCGACTAATGATCTAGTCTGCCTGGGTATGTGTTAGGAATAAATTCCCAGCTGGTTGAAATCGATTCGAATCGCCGTCTCTCCTAGATAGTGAGAAACTTGGCTAGTACCAACATCGTAGTAATTGTATTATGGAATATGATGGTTCGCATGAACATGGAATTACAATACCTGCTATGGTTACTATTGTATGCTATTAAAATGATATACCACCTGTTTGGCATAGGATAGTTGCTAATTTAGAGGTGGATAGTTATAATTAACTTAATAACAGAATCATAATTGTATAATAGAGTTAATCAGTTTTATGCAAAATGTTGCCAAGCTATCTCCACTTATATAGCCTTGCATGATCCTTGGAGTCATTTTATTTTTGGTTTATGACTGGTAAGTCTAGCTGAGTACCTTCTCGTACTCAGGGTTTTATTTCCCATTGTTGCAGATGGCACTTTTTATCATGGTTATTGCAAGAGTTGCTTCTATCTCGCTGTGGATGAGGAGTAAGCCTTGGGCAGGCTTCTTTATTAATCCTTCTACCTGCTTTTGTGGACTGTGATCGTATTTTGGCACTGTATTAAACTATGTTGGAAACTTTACTTTGAAACTTAATTTGCTTCCGCTTTTATCCATTAAACTTGGTTTGTAATAACTTTGTTTCATACTCTGATGATGAAAATGTATCTATGAACTTTATGTAATATGTGACATGTATGTTGAATCATGTACGCTCTTGGTTGTTGTAAATTATTTATCGAGACCCATCATGGTACTCGACGTACTACCGGGTTTGTATGGGTTCAAGTATGACAGTGTGACTGCTTGCGGGCCGCCATTGTACTTGTACTCTTATAAATTGGTCGGTTCTGCGACACAAGTCTTTGAGGATGTGTGTGGACTATCGACCACTCAATGTTGTTACTATCAAGAACAAATCTCCTTTGCCTCGCATTGATAACTTATTTGATCAATTGGCAAAAGCAAAAGTGTTCTCTAAGATTGATTTGAGATCAGGTTATCACCAAATCAAGATCAGGCCTAAGGACATACCTAAGACGCCTTTTTCCACTAGGTATGGCCTTTATGAGTATTTAGTCATGTCCTTTGGGTTGACTAATGCTCCTGCCTGTTTCATGTATTTAATGAACTCGGTATTCATGCCCGAGCTTGATAAGTTTGTGGTTGTGTTTATCGATGATATCCTAATCTATTCCAAGAAGGTAGATGATCACATAGAGCACTTGAGAGTTGTGTTGTCTAGGCTAAGAGAGCATAATATATATGCTAAATTTAGTAAATGTGAATTTTGGTTGAGGAAAGTACCTTTCCTATGCCATGTTTTATCAGAAGATGGAATCTTGGTGGACCCATGCAAGGTGCATGAGGTTCTTGATTGGAAAGCTCCAACCTCCATTCATGAGGTTTGGAGTTTCCTTGGTTTAGCAGGATATTACCATTGGTTTATTCTGGATTTCTCCAAAATTGCCAAGCCCATGAAGGTTGCTTCAGAAGGATGAGAAATTTGTATGGACACTGGAGGGTGAGGTAGCTTTTCACACTTTACGGACATTGCTAACTACTGCTATTGTTTTAGCATAGCCTGACATTGAGAAACCTTTTGATGTGTTTTGTGATGCATCGGGTACTGGTTTGGGGTGTGTTCTAATGCAGGAAGGCTGAGTCATTGGTTATGCCTCGCGACAACTGAGAAAGCATGAAGTCAATTATCCAACCCATGATTTAGAATTAGCAGTAGTTGTCCATGCTCTTAAAATTTGGAGACATTACCTGCTTGGTAATGTTTGCCATATCTACACCGATCACAAGAGCCTCAAGTACATTTTCACCCAACCTGAATTGAACATAAGGTAGAGAAGATTGTTGGAATTGATCAAGGATTTCAACCTAGAAGTACATTATCATCCGGGAAAAGCCAATGTGGTTGCAGATGCCTTAAGCTGGAAGTATTAGTGTAATCCTTTGTTAGAAGATGGTTTCAACTTATTGCATCCAGCAGTCTTACACAATATCACTGTTAGTTGCTCTCTTGAGTCTAAGATCATTGAGTTCCAAAAGACCGATGTGGGTATATTCCATATCAAAAGCAAGATGAAAGTGGAAGAAATCAAGAATTTTCAGCTAGATGTGAGGGGTGTGCTGTGGTTTAAGGATCGACTTGTAGTGCCGAAAGATAGAGAATTGAGAAACCAAATTCTAGAGGAAGCACACTCTTCCAATTTGTCCATTCACCTAGGTAGCAGTAAAATGTACCAAGACCTGAAAACACGCTTCTGGTGGACAAAAATGAAGAAAGAAATTGCAGCATTTGTTGCTAGATGCGATAATTGCTGTCAGGTCAAAGCTATCCATTTAAAGCCATCTAGACTACTTTAGCCACTATCTATCCTAAGTTGGAAATGGGATGACATCAGTATGGATTTTATAGTTGGGCTTCCAACCACTGAAAAGGGTCATGATTCCATATGTATAATTGTTGACCGCTTGACTAAATCTACACATTTCATCTCTGTTAAGGAAAGATATCGACCCCATCATTACGCAGGGTTGTACATTGCCCAAATCGTATGATTGCATGGTGTGCCTAAAAGCATTGTGTCAGATCGAGGACCGTAGTTTATTAATCATTTTTGGGAACATCTACATAAGTAGCTAGGTACCCAACTGATCCGTAGCTCTGCTTATCACCCTCAGACAGCTGGTCGGATTGAGCGAGTGAATCAGATTCTGGAGGATATGTTGAGAGCTTGTGTGATTTCTTCTATGGGTTCATGGGAGAAATGGCTACCTTTGGCCAAATTCTCCTACAACAATAGCTATCAAGAAAGCATTAAGATGGCTCCTTTTGAAGCTTTGTATGGTCTAAAATGTAGGACTCTTTTGAATTGGATTGAGCCTAGTGAAAGAAGGTATTATGGGATTGACTTTGTCAAAGAAGCTGAAGAACAAGTTCGAATTATTCAACAACATATTGAAGCTGCTCAATCGAGATAGAAGAGTTATGCAGATAAAAGGAGAAGTCCCATTGCATTTGAAGTTGGGGATTTTGTATATCTGAAGGTGTCTCCCATGAAGAAAGTGCAAAGGTTTGGTGTGAAGCAAAAGCTTGCACCTAGATATATAGGCCCATACAATACCATTAGACAAAGGGGACCAGTAGCCTACAAAGTCTAGTTACCTCTAGAAATGAGAGCTATATTCAATGTTTTCCATGTCTCCCAACTCAAGAAATGTCTTTGTGTGCCTGAAGAAGCTATTGAACTCGCTAGTGTCAAGATCCAGTTGGATTTAACCTATGAAGAAAGGCCTATTTGAGTGCTTGAGACAATAGAAAGAGTGACCCATAGCAAAGTCATTAAATTCTACAAGGTGGTATGGAATAACCATATTGAGCAAGATGTTACGTGGGAGCGAGAGGATTATCTTTGTGAGGTCTATCCAGTTTTCTACAAGAGATGGTTAGTCGTGCAAATCTCGAGATGAGATTTCTTTAAGGGGGGAAGGGATGTAACACCCTAGATGTTAAGCATGCATTTGGCATTGGCATTGCATGAGCACAAGCATCATTGATCATTCATGAGCATAAGCATCTCAAATTTTATCTCTATGATTGCTTATATCACATGTGTTTGTTACTAAATGCTTTACATATACTAGGATTTACATGTGACCAATGTATGAAATGTTTGTGGGACCTTAGGAGTATGTTAAACATGTTTAGAATGTCACATGGAACATCTTTGGTATTCATGACTTGGACCCATTTGGCCTCTAAGTCATGGTTATAGTGTAGGCTTTCATTTTCAAGTTATATGATTGAGCTAAGTTGAACTATACCCTAGAGACTTTGCATGGCAGTGCATCCTTAAGAAAAGTTATAGTACTTAACTAGGGTAATAACTTTTATTTTTGGGTCAAGACCTAATTTGGTGCATAGCATGCTCAAAAATAGTCCACAAGTAGCAATAGAATTACTATTTTTGACTTTGAAAAAATTTCTAAGTCTAGGATCGCATTACAGTTTCAAGTGCTACACTTTGGGATGATATAACTAGCGAACTGTTAGGATTTAGGCTAAAGTCCTTTTAGCAATATTGTAGATCATATGTAGCTCTACAACTTTTGTTAATAGAGCTTTTTCTAAGAATGAATGGATTTGGAGTTAGATGATCGCTAAGTTGCTTCGTCAGGTGCTGTCATCGACTCTAATGGCTACGTCCACGCACACATCGGTGGCCGACCGGCCATAGGCCACGTGCGTCGCATGGTGGCCATATGTCGGTGTTGGCCCAACCGGTCAAGCCGCAGCATGGTGAAGAGTAAGGAGATGCCATGCTCAATCCATTCCTCGCTCTCTCGCTCTCGCTCGCCGTCCCTCTCGCCCGCCAAGCAGCAGCGCCACCATCGCCATTGTAGCCATGAGTTTCGCCACGCTCGCTCACTGCCATCACCACACCATCTTCCAATCGATCACACCAATAGCTCCGCCTTGTTCCACGTTTCAACCTCCACCCCTTTGCCAAGCACTTCAAATCTAGGTAGGGGTGCATTTTGCTGTTTCCGCCACCGATGTTCTTGCCGAAGCACCATCGATCTCCATGCTTGCTGTGGCCAGCCACAATCCAGGCACCTTCGCTCTCTCTCTCCCTCATCTGGTCTTCGTCATATGTCCTAGCATCTTAATCCATTGTCCAGTTTGACGCTACCGCTTGGTTGCATCAGAACACGTCGCCATTCTGTGCGCGGCCGCCATGGCCGCCGTGGCACTCGAGCTTGCTGTTGCTGAGCTGGTCCATCATCTCCCTCCTCTCTCGCGTGTCTTAGGTTGAGCAACCCTAGACCTTGCGTATGGCATGACGGAGACCTGCCTTTCACCGCCGCCTTACTAGAGCCCTAACCACCATAGATAGCTTTGTTAGGATTCCGCGTAGCCGTAGCGCACCTCACTGGAGCACACAATGGCCGAAGAACGCTAGCGTACCGTGCCACACTACCTTCGCCGATGAGCTATCTCTGGTGAACCCTAGGTCGCATAGTCACCACCTATCGGCGCGACTTGATGAGAGGAACATGTTGGTTCACAGTCAGTGCCGGTGATCTCATCACCGGCGAGATAACATTGGCCAAAGCACCTCCTCTGTTCTGGAGTCACTGACGTGTTGGTCCTACTGACCAGTGGGCCCCATCTGTCAGTCTCAGTAGTGATAGATTTCTATATTGTTTTCACATATTTGAATGCATGTTTCAAAAATTCATATCTAGAGCTAGGAGTGTCCAAATGAGGTGAACCAAATTTTGTTGGATTCATCATGAAATGTAGTATTTGATAAAAATATGAAATGCACTATTTTTATAGTTTTCTTGGATAATTAAATGGAGCTAAATAAGTGCTTTTAAATTGTTTGCAATCTTGTAAAATACATAACTTGAGCTAGGGAAGTGATAAAATTATGATTCCAATTTTGCTAATCTTGTGTTGACATGATATAGCTAGTAAAAATACTAAACTTGTAGTAAACTTGATTAGAGTATGGTCTTTCTATTTATCTTTTGATAAATGGTGTTTTATGAGGAAATTCATAAGGATAAAAATAAGTAACATATTGCCATGAAAATTTTTGTAAGGTGTTAATGGGTTTTAGGGAAGCTAATAAAAATATGAAATCTATTGCTTAACACTTTTCAATAGGCTAAACTATTTTTTGCTAAAATAAACCTAAGCAACTTCTAATTTTTGTATGGAGGGCTATACTTATCCAATTAGCATGAAATTTGCACAGTAGACTTTTGGGGTCATATGTATGCTACTATAAGTTTCTATGAATTTATGAAGCAATAGAAATATTTATCTCATAAATCACCTTATTATATAAAGAAATTAATAAAGCTATCTAAATACATTAGTTTGGAATAAACATAATGTTTTCTATAGTCCTTGTGATGCATATGATCTGCTGATAATGGTAGTTGTGCTTGAAGTTGATCGGTTATAAGCAGCTACTTAATTATTGCTTTATAATTCCGCTAGATGGTTGCAGGAGTAGTTTCTGTTGTATTGATAAATTCATGATGATAATTACATTTCCTGTGAAACTTGTTATTAACAAAGTTGTAGATAACTTACTTATCTTACTCATGTCAAATTTTCAAGGTAATAGACTAGATGGTTTGGGAGTTATAGCTGTTAGAAATCTGCTGTCTGAATTTGCTTATCTACTGGATAGATCTGGATGATTGAATTGTTTAACCTAGATATCTATTAAATCGTCTTGTTATGACTAAATAAAAGTTGTAGGCAATTTTATGAGCTTTCTAGAAAGTCCTAGATCACAACAATTGGTTGAGTAAAACTCTAGTTATGATGTAAACTTGTAGCTGCTGTGTTGTGGTCCAGAAATGGACTTACTGTGGATTCTTAAAAATTCTAGAGAAGAGATATGCATCTACTCAGTAAATAAGAATTGAACTTGGTTATCATCTAAGTAACTTGATATAATCATCAGCATAGAATCATTCATGTTCTCATGTCATATCATTCACAATCCTTCTTATGCATCCATGATACTTACTTTATGCATATGCATGCAATAGGTGCAGCAGAAGAAATCACATTGGTGGAACTCAAAGCCGATCCACAATAGGAGAACCACGAAGCTCAGCACCAAGAAGCTCTAGGCAAAGGCAAGCCTGAAGTTGATCATCTCCAAGAGTGCCCTGACCACTAGCCAGCCACGTTTGTGAAAGGCAAGCCTGGGAGCATTCTAACATCCTTTGTGTTATAATACCAACTTGAGTCCTTTTTATGTTAATGCATTAAGTACTAGGAGTTGATTGGAACCACTTGTTGCATATACTTTCCTTGTCTAGAAATATCTATCTTGAATCCTATGTAGGTCCAGGATCGACCTTTATGCTTAGCCATTCTTAGACCGGTAGAAGTCGGGTGATTTCCTGTCACCTACGAGCTTTAGGTGGTGACTTGATCACGATTGGCTATATTGTGCTATCGTGGAACATAACTTGGTGATGTTGAACAATTGGAGACCGGGTGGAATCTTATATATTAGGTGTGGTGACTTATAGTGATTCCGTCTGTGTCATTTAAGGACCGACCATTGGAGGCCCTCTTGTCATGTTGAATGCATGCCTCTCACATAGTTGGAAAGATACGTCATTCCAACCACAAAGCCGAGTAGCTCAACTCAGGCTAGGGACACGAGCAGTTAAAGTGCGCACTCTAGAGGCAGTAAGGATGTGCAGAGAACCAATGGCATGAGTCTAAGGGTAGGTTTGAGTCCCGAGCTTCCTGACAGATTGGTAGTATCTTTGAGGGTACGGTGTTGGTCTTACCCGCGACTTGAACCTGAGTTGTTCCAAAGGTGACCCGATGCGACCCTGACAGTGGGAGTATGGGTGTGTGTTAGGAATAATTCCCTAGCTGGGTAGGAATCGATTCGAATTGCCGTCTTTCCCGGATAGTGAGAACTTGACATGAGCCCCCTTCATCGTAGTAATTGATGAATGTAATGGTTATGTGGATTATGGAAATGCTCAACTTGATATGGTTACTATTGTGATGATTTAATGGTACACAACATGTTTGGCATAGGATAGATGCTAATCTAGAATGGAACAAGAATAATAAACTTGTTATTTTAAAGTTAAAAGATACTAAATAAATATTGGCTTGTAGGCAAAGGATGTCAACCATCTCCACTTATAAGCCTTGCATGATCCTTTATGTCTCTTATTTTGGTTTATGACGGGTAAGTCTAGCTGAGTACCTTCTCGTACTCAGGGTTTATTTCCCTATTGTTGTAGATAACATGATGTACCACGGCTACTGTAAGCACTGCTTTGCTTCTGCAGTGGATGAGGAATAAGACCATGGGCATGGTCATTCTATATGTGATCTCACCATTGTGCTTTTAGTTGGAGATGACTGTGAAAACTGGCTATGTATCTAAACTACTGTTTATGTCATTTAGAACTATGTTGCTTCCGCTACTGCTAAACTGTTGTTCTAACAACTATGATGGAACTCTGATGTATGATAAACTATCTATGAACTTGTTGTAACATGTGGCTTGTATGTTGAATCTTGTACGATCTTGGCTTGTATGTTGGTTGATTCGAGATCCTTCATGATACTCGACGGACTACCAGATTTATATGGGCTCAAGTATGATGGTTTGACTGCCTCGGTGGTGGCAATTGTACTTGTGCTCTTATAAATTGGACGGTTCTGTTACAGGGTCTGTATGCCAGTTCCATTGGTTCCCCTTAGTCTGAGTGGGCTTAGCCACACTGAACTATTAATAGTTGTCGTTAGACGCCCTCTTCTCCTTGCTCTCACTATGGCGCTCGTCTTCCTCTCCTCTTTCCTCGGCGATTCAGATGGCAATTCTATGATAGGTGGCATGATTAGCTGAAGTGACTAGAGCAAGAAGTTGAGGTTAGTCCATAATACTTGATGTGCCTAATTTTCCTTCCTTCCTACTTTGTGATTTCACTATAGTTGGGGCTGAATTGAGGTTTTCTTCTTTTTTTTCTCGAACAGGAAAGTTGCGTGTGTTTTCATTAATATAGAAAAAAGGATACAAGGATTAGAAAAAAAACAACCCCACCAGGAAACACAACACACACTGGCTAGAGACAACTGTCAAAGCCCTCTTGAACTAGGAAAACACATGACTTGGGCGTAGCAGCCTACCAACCGGAGCCTACAGATGTGGGGAGGGCAACCTAATGAGTAGCTCTTGACGATTAGAGGCATCTGTCATATACCAAAGACTGCATTCATCAACCATAATATCATATACAAAACATAATGTTGAAAATTCATAATGTATTTTTCTAAAACAAAATATGATGTCCTTTATCACATCACAAATTTTGAAACCAAAACAAACTTTGTACATAGAGAAATAAAAAAGGAAATTATTTTTAAGGTGTAAATTGAACCAACATGAAATAGCTTAAGGTAGTAAATTTAACCTATTGAAATAGTTGGAGGGAGCAATGAACCAAATATCAGTTTAGGTAGTTATCTAGATGTAAGCTATAAACCTGAGTGGAGTAATTTAGACTTTTTTTCTAAAAAGAATAAGAAAACTAGGAATTCATCTCACTACAGAAGTATTAGTGGAGTTAGTAGAAGTGAATGACGAGTGGGCCATGGAGCAACCCTAGCACACCTGCTCACCAAACTTTCCTCCGCTACAAAACAAAAGAGAAGCGCTAGATGTCTTGCACTCGCTCCCCTTCCTCCTCTCCAAACCCCAAACTCTCGTCGCTTTCCCCACCTGCTACTGCGGTGGTGGCGGTGTGGCCATGGCCTTCCGACTCCAGGCACGGCCCGGCTTCATGGACTGCAACGTCCAGGGCATAGCTCGCCACTGAGGCAGGGACCCGCAAGAGCAGGAAGCGCTCTTCGGCCGCGTGCTGTCCTATACCCACCACACGCTCCCTGCTCGGCCTGTCTCCACAGACGACGACCTCTGCATCCTCTTCGACGTCGATGGCGGGGGCGTTGACCGCGTCAGCCACCTCCCCGACCTGCTCCTCTATGACATCATCTCTCACCTCCCCATCAAGGACGCCGCCGCATGGTCATGCTTTCTCACTGCTAGAGCCCCATTTGGTGCGCTGCTCCACTCGTCCTCATCGACACCTACCTCCTCCCGGTTGGCGACGATGAGATCCCTATCGACCTTGACCACACCAACTCTAACGCCATGACCGCCGCAATCTCCCACATCCTGGTCACGCACCCAGGCCTGTACCACTACGTCTGCCTCACTTGCTGCTACATGGAGGAGGACCGTGCCTAGGTCGAATGTTGGCTCAACCTCCTCGCTTCCAAGGGCGTGCATGAGCTCTTTCTCATCAACCGCCCATTTCTACTCACCATCGATAAGCATCTCCCCACCACCTTCTTTAGCATGACCACCCTCACTCGCCTATACCTTGGCTTCTGGAGGTTCCCAGACATGACTCGCCTACCATGCGGCGCTGCTTTCCCCTACCTTCATGAGCTCGGCCTCTATAGCACCATCATGGACAGCGGCAAAATGGACTTTGTCCTCGCCAGGAGCCCCGTGCTGGAGATCCTCAACATCGAGGGCCACCTACTACCCTCGCTATGTCTCCACATCATGTCAGACCCCGTGGCCACTGGCGAGGCCAGGACGTGAGGAGAGACATCGGAGTCATAGACGATTAGGAGGCGAGGAAAGATTCCCCAGAGCTCAAGTTCTATTTTCATATTAACAATAGTGTTCCCGTTCGGACACCACTCACGCTTAATACATCATAGTTTGGCCCTTGGCCCACATGTCATACTCAAAATTTAAATGATTAAATAGAAATGCATTTTCCAGCTCGGTTGGTGTCCTTCTCTGATGCGCCTTCTTCAACCTGACATCTCCTCCCACTAGAGATTTTGCTTGTCCCTAAGCAGGTGCTTCTGGAAAACATTGACGAAGAACATGGTAGTCCTCCCAAGTCATTGATGCATCTCGAAGGCCGCTCCACTTGATCAGTACTTGAGGGATGGCGGCATTGCCTTTCTTCACCAGGCGTTGACTGAGCATGGCTTGTGGAACAACATTTGCAACTTCAATGTCTATTGTTGCCAGTAGCTCAGAGAAGATAGGTGTGAAGTCTAGAATGAAAGGTTTAAGTTGGGAGACATGGAAAACGTCATGTATCTTACTGTCAGTCGGTAGATTCAGACGGTAAGCAACTTTCCCAATCAGAGCACTGATAGTATAGGGAATTTGAAAGCCAACTTAGGATAGGGTCTGTTAGCCACTGAAGATTGTGTGAATGGTTGTAGTTTCAAGAGGACTTGATCACTGACTTGGAATTACAAGTCACTCCTTTTCTTGTCAGCCATCACCTTCATGCGGTTTTGACCACCAGCCAAATGTTGTTTCAAGGACTACAAGTGGAGCTCTTTGTTGGATATAACTTCAGCTACTGATGGAGATGTGGACTATGTAGTTGCTGGTGTAGCACCCACCTTTGGCTCATACCCATAGAGTGCTTTAAATGGAGAACAACCAATAGCTGAATGGTAGGAAGAGTTGTACCAAAGTTCAGCTAAGGATAGCCATGGTTTCCAGGTAGTTGGTTTGACCATCTGTTTGGGGGTGGTAAGCTGTACTGAGCTTCAAATTCACTTTGTATAGCTTGAAGAGCTCCTTCCAAAAGGCACTGACATAGATAATATCTTTGTCACTGATAATAGACCGAGGAAGGCCATGCAACTTAACCACAGTATCCATGAAAATCTATGCTATAGTGGCAGCTGTGTAGGGGTGTTTGACCGGCATAAAGTGTGCATATTTGGTTAATCTATCCACCACCACTAAGATAACACTGCAACCCTAAGATTTTGGAAGCCCTTGAATAAAATCCATGGACAAATCCATCCACACTCCTTCTAGAATTGGGATTGGTTGCAATAAACCAGCTGGCAAACTATTGGTATGCTTCACCTATTGGCACCTAGAGCACTATTTGACAAAGTTCTCCACTCCTTGTTTCATCCCTTTCCATGCAAAGTGTTTTTTGAGTCTTTGATAAGTGACCTTAGTGCCTGAGTGACCCCCAATGGCACTTGAATGAAATGTGGCAATGAGTTTTGTCTGCAATGCTGAATTACTACCAATCCAGAGTTGAGCTTGTATCTGATAAGGCCATTGTCAAGGCTGTATCTTGCTGGGTTGGGACTGTTGATAGCTAGCTCCTTTAGTAGTTGTTGTGCCCTGGAATCAGTAGTGTAAGAATTGACAACCTCCTGAATCCAATCTGGTTTCACCATGGACACAGCTTGAAGTACATTGAGATGAGCCACTCTTGATAGTGCATTTGCAGCTACATTCTCCTTGCCTTTTCTATATATGATCTTAAACTATAAGCCCATTAGTTTAGTGATAGCCTCCACCACAAGGCGCCGAGCGCTGGCCATGGAGATGGAGCTGCTAGGCCTAATGCCAAGAGGAGGAGATCTAAGGACCTAGCAGCTAGTGAGCCCCACCGCAGACAACGGAAGCCATGGAGGCAGGAAATCCTATACCTATAACCCATAGCAACGAACCGCTGCCACCTAATGCTGCTGGTGACAGCAGCAACGATGACGACGATGTCGACCGCATCAGTGGCCTCCCCGACGCCGTCCTTGGTGAGATACTTTCGCTTCTCTCCACCAAGGAAGCATATGGCTCTCTAATGGAGCAGTTCAATGAAAATGGAGCATATGCCGGTGAAATGGAGCACATCAGTCAAATGGGGCATATGGCTCTCTAATGGAGCAGCTCAAGGAAATGGAGCATGTTCCTGTGAAATGGAGCAGTTGTCATAGAACCAACCAATTTATAAGAGTACAAGTACAATGGCAGCCCTCAAGCGGTCACACTGTCATACTTGAACCCATATAAACCCGGTAGTCCATCGAGTACCACGATGGGTCTCGATAAATGATTTATAACAACCAAGATCGTACATGATTCAACATACATGTCTATCGATGCGGGACCCATAGGATACCCTGCAAGGAAGAGAGAAGATCTAGTCTAACTAGGATTCTTCCCATGTAATCCTAGTAGTAATACTACCCTGTAATCCAACTAGGACTCTACATTATAAACCGACTAGGACTCTGGCCTCCTGACTATATAAAGGAGGGCAGGGCTCCTTAGATTGGGAGTTCAGAGAACAATTGTATGACATGACACTTTATAATCAATCCAACGCAAAGGCTAACGCCGATTGGACGTAGGGCTATTACTCAATCAAAGATTGAGGGCTCGAACCAGGATAAATCGACTGTCTCTTGCATTAACCATCGAGTTCCGCATACGCTGAAGCCCGAATATACTGCCCCGGGTACCCCCATGGCAGGCTATCGGTGATCAAACATCGACAACATCACATATTACATAAAGTTCATAGATACATTTCCATCATCAGAGTATGAAATAAAGTTATTACAAATCAAGTGTGATAAACAAAAGCAGAAGCAAATTAAGTTTGAAAGTAGCATTTGCCAACATAGTTTGATACGGTGCCAACATATGATCACAGTCCATAAAAGCATGTAGAGGGATTAATAAAGAAGCCTGCCCAAGGCTTACTCCTCATCCACAGCGGGATAGAAGCAACTCTTGCAATAACCATGATACACAGTGCCATCTGCAACAATGGGAAATAGAACCCGGAGTATGAGAAGGTACTCAGCTAGACTTATCCGTCATAAACCAGAAATAAAATGACTCCAAGGATCATGCAAGGCTGTATAAGTGGAGATAGCTTGACAACTTTTTGCATAAAAAGCAATTAAATCAATTATACAATTATAATTCTGTTATCAAGTTAATTATGACTATCCATCTCTAAATTAGCAACTATCATGTGCTAAACATGTGGTATATTATTTTAAGAGCATACACTAGTAACCATAGCCGGTATTGTAAATACATGTTCATGCGAACCATCATGTTCCATAATACAGTTACTACGATGTTGGAGCTAGCCAAGTTTCTCACTATCCGGGAGAGACAGCGATTCGAATCGATTTCAACCAACTAGGAATTTATTCCTAACACAAACCCTGGCAGACCAGATCAATGGTCACCTTAGGTCACCTTTAGTACAACTCAGGTACACATTTCGTGGGTTCGTACCATGCCGCACAATCGAGGACACCAAATGCCAGGACGTTCAGGCCTAGCCTGCCCTTGGGCTCAGTCTGGCTCCCCGCAAGGAGCGCACAACAGAATGGGGCCCGGCCTGAGTTGAGCTACCTAGCTTTATGGTCAGAACGAATTATCCAACCAGCTAAGTGATAGGCATGCGTTCAATCTTGTCAGAAGTTCCAACAACGGTACGGTCCTTGATCGGCACAGACGGAATCACATGAGTCAACCTACACATAGACTCTGCCTGGCCTTGATTTTCTTTTACCCCATGGTTCTATTCCACAATAGCAAATATAGCCAACCGTGCTTCGGTATCCACCTATATCTCATAGGTGACAGAAAATCACCTGACTTCTACCAGTCTAAGCATGGCTAAGCATATATTCGATCCTGGACCTACATAGGGTTAAAGGTGTATATATCTAGACAAGGAATTTATATGCATCAAGTGGTTCCAATCAACTCTTATAACCTAATGCATCAATCATAAGGACTTAGTAATATTTTGTAAAATACTAGGAGACTTAGAATGCTCTGGGGCTTGCCTTTCAGAAAGGAAGTGGGGAGGTGATCAGGGCACTCCGGAAGCTCTTCTGGGTTCTGCTCCTCTTCTTTGGGAACTGCGGTTTGAGGAATCTCCTGCTGGTCCCCTTCCTCTCCTTCGTTGAACTCTAGCAATGTTATCTCTTCCGTCGATCCTAGATGCATGAATATGACATAAGATATTGCGAATGCATAGATGCCGACAGGTATAGTACGATGCTACATGAAGAATGCATTCTTGTAAGTATTCTTAACAGCATGTTGTTAAAGTAATAACAAGTGTATCACATTTTTCTGAGTATGAGCATATCTCTTTTTAATTACTAAAACAAACACTTCAACAATTCATTTACTACCTACAAAATAGCAGCTATTTGTTTTACTCATAACTGGAGTTCTACTTATCCAAATGCTGTGATCTTGGACTTTTTGGAAAGCTTATAAAATTGTCTACAGCTCTTATTTAATCACCAAAAGTTAATTCACACTTTATCTTGACCAAAACAGACAATCAATCCAGTGCTGTCCAGAAATTCCAGGGAGCAAGTATTTCGGAATACTAACTTTAAACAGCTATAACTCCTAAACCCTTTGGCCTATTGCTCTAAAAGTTTAACACAAGATTCTTGTGAGCCTATTTCAAGCATGTTAGGAGCTAAAACAGTCTATGACCCAAAAATAAAAGTTGTTCCTCTTGCCAAATACTACAACTTTGCTTTAGTGACCACCTCCATGCAAGGTCTCTATCACATAGTTCAAACTTGGTCAAACATGATACATTCAAATGATGGTATACACTTAAACTATGGCTTAGTGACCAAATTACCCCTAACCATGAATACCAAAGTTGTTTATAATGATCTTCTAAACATGTTTAAGCTATTGGCAAGGTCACACAATCATTTCATACATTAGTTGCTCATAAATCTTTTCAGGTCCACACATAGCATCACTTAAGTACTTGATCATGAAAAGTGATCTTCATGAACAATGTTCCATTTGTTAACCTAAGTGCAGCTAATATGTTTTAGTGACTCACATCAACCATTTACATGTATTCACTCATGATCATATGCATATATACAAAGAAACATAAAATAACAAGCATGTTTCAATCACATGTTTCAAATGTAAAAGCTTAAATATGAATGCTTGATGCTCATGCTCATGCTATGCAAGTCAAATTATGCAAGGCTAACACTTAGGGTGTTACAGCGGCTCAATGAAATGGAGCATGTGCCAGTGAGATGGAGCACATCATCAAAATGGAGCATGTGCCAGGGAAATGGAGCACATCGGTCAAATGGAGCATGTGGCTCTCTAATGGAGCAGCTCAAGGAAATGGAGCATGTGTCGGTGAAATGGAGCACATCCGCAAAATGGAGCATGTGGCTCTCTAATGGAGCAGCTCAAGGAAATGGAGCATGTGCTTGTGAAATGGAGCAGCTCAGTGAAATGGAGCATGTGCCGGTCAAATGGAGCACATAAGCAAAATGAAGCATGTGCCGAGGAAATGGAGCACATCAGCAAAATGAAGCAGCTGGCCCTGTAATGGAGCAGCTTAGGGAAATGGAACATGTGCCAGTCAAATGGAGCAGCTCAATGAAATGGAGCATGTGCTAGTCAAATGGAGCACCTCAGCAAAATGGAGCATGTGCTAGGGAAATGGAGCACATCAGCAAAATGGAGCATGTGCCAGTGAAATGGAGCAAATCAGTGAAATGGAGCATGTGCCGATCAAATGGAGCACATCAGTCAAATGAAGCATGTGGCTCCTTAATGGAGCAGCTCAAGGAAATGGAGCATGTGCCGGTCAAATGGAGCACATCAGCAAAATGGAGCATGTGTGTGTGAAATGGAGTAGCTCAATGAAATAGCATGTGACGGTGAAATGCAGCACTTCAGCAAAATGAAGCATGTGCCGGGGAAATGGAGCACATGAGCAAAATGAAGCATCTGGTTCTCTAATGGAGCAGCTTAGTGAAATGGAGCATGTGCCGGTCAAATGGAGCAGCTCAGTGAAATGGAGCATGTGCCAGTCAAATGGAGCACCTCAGCAAAATGGAGCATGTACCGGTGAAATGGAGCATATCAGCAAAATGGAGCAGGTGTTTGTGAAATGGAGCAGCTTAATGAAATGGAGCATGTGACGGTGAAATGGAGCACATCAGCAAAATGAAGCATGTGCTGGGGAAATGGAGCACATTAGCAAAATGAAGCATCTGGCTCTCTAATGGAGCAGCTCAGTGAAATGGAGCATGTGCCGGTCAATGAAATGGAGCATTTCATTGAGCTGCTCCATTTCACCGGCACATGCTCCATTTTGCTGATATGCCGTAACACCTCTGGTGTTTTAAACACTAAAATATGCCATGTCACCGGCACATGCTCCATTTTGCACATCATTTTTGAGTTAGTAAAAACTTTGATAATGCATTCACTAAAACAAGTTTACTTTTATGATTATTTGTGTTGACTTGTATGGATGAATCAAGTTCATAACTCTGGTATTAAATTTGAATTCCAAAACCCTAATTTCTAGCCTTTTAAATTCTGCCCTGGAAAACCTAATTCAAAATCTAAGCACATTTTGGGGTTGAGCCTAAAAGGAAAAAATGTAGAGCTTGTCAATGTGTACAAAGTTGGTTTTTAGAGTTTTCAAAGTTGTTATGTAAAATTTGGAGTAATTTAAAAGGGGATAAATTCTTTAAGTGTCCCCTTTTGATTTCAAACTTGCATTTTCAAATCTAGACAGAATTAGGGTATGGTTATTAAAGCAAAGTTGTAGAACTTTGAATTTGGAACAACTTTTATTTTTGGAGATTTTTGAGTTTCCATACAAGTTTGAGAGTAATTTGAGAAATTGAGTGAGTGGCAATTCGGTAATTTGCTTGAACAGTGCAAGCAGGAAGCTTTCGCCGCTGGCCATGCTTCCACCGGCTTCTATGCGCATCCGCGAGTGCCACCTCTTGCTTCGACGTGTCCACATTGCCATAACATGTCGAGCGCACCTTCTTCCACCACCCTCTGCTCGCTTGATAACTCTGGGCGCCGTCCAATCGCTCTCTCCCTTCCCTCTATTTTTCCCATCACCGCCGCCCTACTCCGTCGAGCTCACACCGGAGCCACCGATCCTTCCTGTCTCCAACTAGTGTCACCACCATAACCATGTTTGCTTGGCGCACCTGTAGAGCCATCTAGCTGAGCCTCTCTCTCCCTGGAGTGCCCGACGTAACATCGTCTTCCTCCTCTCCGACGAGATGGCACCATGATCCACTCCACCATAGACACGGAGTTCTGGTGGGCTTCTCACTTCGCTGTTTATTGTTTCATGACCCTCATGATTTAGCATTGCTCGTAGTCTTGATCGTTCATCATTTGGCAGTTTGCTTTTGTCGGATCGGAGCTTTGCCGTCAGTTCACGCCGCCGCCATCGTCTCCAACGTCGATGACTTAGCTCCGACTCGCCGCAGCCGTCATTCTTGAGCACATTAGCTTCGGGGTGAGCCACTGATCATGCATGTGTAGTCTTTTTAACCTCTACCATACCGTAGCCACCGGACCATGGGATGCCGGTGAGTTTTGCTCTGCCGTGCCGCTACGCTCATCGCTGCTTGCGTTGTAGAGCATTGGGGGTTCTATTAAGGGCTTGGTTAAGTCTGTTAGGAGTTGCTGAGTACGCTAAAGACCTTTGTATCACTGGTGAAGTCATAGATCACCAGGCGCACATCGGCCGTGCTCCGCTGAGCCGCCATCGTCGTCGGCAAGGTCGCTCTAGTGACCTAGAGTTCAACCTGTGCCACCGGTGTGTGCGCAATGTCTTGGAGGTCATGTTGGTCCGAGTCCCATCACCGGAGACCTCATCGTTGGCCAGAACGCACCGGTCAGAGGCTCGACGTCGTGCTGCTCTCACTGACGGGTGGGACCCTGATGTCAGTGACCGTTTATTAAAAATGAAATTTTCTATTTTTCAGAAATGATTAAATAGTGCCATGATTTGTTTATTTTGTGTAGAATTAAATAGAGCTCCAAAAATTATGACAATTTTTGTGTGACCTCTCTGTGATGTAAAATTTTTAGGAAAAATATTAAATGTTACTTTTCAGTACATTTTGAATGTGATAAAAATTGCTCATATTAATTAAGAAATGGGTTTTCTTGATTTTTCTAGGCTTATATAATTATCCAAAAATTATGAGAATTGTTTTTACACTTAGCTATCATGTGATGAGCCTTCACAAAAATTTTGAGCTCAATTGGAAAAAGTTGATTTATTTCATAATTTTGAATTAATTGTTAATTAATAAAAACAAATATTAACCCTTAATGACTTAGGTGTTGTTTGAATTTGGGATTGAGTGATGACCTTGGGTCATAAGCATAAGATGATCCTAGGCATTTAAAGGTAGTGTTTGAGTTTATAAAAAAGGTTTAGTTAGTTTTTGACTTGTAACTATACCGCGAAGGAAAGTTGTATTCAATTTATTAACTTTTGCATCCATCGTGAAGCATCATGTTTTATATCTCGCATCATTTTAAACATGGCATTATTACTACGTGTAGTGAATGAAAGTGAGAACGTGGTAGTCAACCAAGTTGTTGACGGAGTTAATCCGCCTATTGAGGTCGGGTTTGATATCTGTGGAACATCTCCGAAACCTGACTTTTCCGACAACCAAGGCAAGCCCCGGATGCATTTAAACCTACCTTGTGTATTACAAATTTATATTGCTTTTGTTTTTAAATACTGCATTAAGTGATTAGGAGTTGAGTGGAAACCTAATTGGTGCATTGCCAACCTTGTTTTTCCATATCAACCTTGTTACCAGCTTCAATTCGAGAATGCCTAATTATGCTTAGCCATGCTTAGACCAATAGAAGTCGGGTGATTACCTGTCACCTGCGAGATATAAATGGATTTTTGGATACGATTGGTTATTTATGTTATCATGAGATATAATCATGTGGAGCAATAAATCTAGACCGGGCGGACTCGGTGTATGAGAGCCACAAGACATGGATGTCTTGTGAGTGGGTTCTTTCCGTCGGTATCGGTTAAGAACTGTCCGTTGTTGAATTGCATGAGGTGAGACTTTGTAATACTGGCCACATACTCTAGTAAGCCTTAACTCGGCTATTCTATTATGAGAATGGCTACTCATGCACTAGGAGTGGAGAGATGGCGAGAGTAGCGTGTACCCATGTGGCAATGGGCTAGATTGGTGGCGTACTGTGCTCTCGGGTGACACGGACCCATTCTTGTTTTAGAGGATCTAAGGGTAGGTTGGTATATTTAGGTCGGGAACCTGCATATGTCATGTGGTTGGGAATCCCCAGCTAGGTTATAATCGGTTCGAATCATCGTTGCTCCTTGATTATGGAGACTCAACTCACTGTTTATCATCGTAGTTAATAAATGAAACTTGAGGAAGATATGAGAAAGGGTTGATATGAAGTTCATGATCTCAATACAGATCATGGCAGATTCATATATGATCTTGATACGGGTTATTTGTTGAAAGAAAGAATCTTGTTAGAGAGCTTTTACGCAAAAGAACTTTGATTCTTGCTAAAGCCCTACCTTGAATCCCCGAGCCTGCATTCCTGAGTTTTCTCTGTTTATACGTCGGTTTAGTCTTGTTGAGTACTTTTGTACTCAGGGTTCGTCAACCCTTGTTGTAGGTGAGCCTCATGGGTTGGTCTGTCTTGGACCGTGCTGCGTGATGGTTGTTCAAATCGAAGATGTCGAGTAAATGTGTGGTCCTTGGGTAGGGCACTTTTATTGCGTGTTTTGTTTTATGTTACTAAGCTACTCCACTACTATGGTTTGTAATAATAATCGTACTTAGTTTGTGAAACAACTATTTTATAACTAAGTTATTGTAAGACTTCTGCTATTTTACTCTGATGTATATTAATGAATAAACTGTTGTAATATTGCAATGACTCTGTGATGGATCTCGCTCAGAAGAAATCGTGGATGATTCAGGTTTCCCGAGGACACCCGAAATGCTTTTTAAGTTATCGAGAACATATGCATAGTCGTCAGAAGTCATTGGACAATGATAGGTGCATGCGGGCCCTATAATTTAGGAGGTTCTACCATAGAATGGTATCAGAGCAACCATTACAAAGTTTTTGTAGTATTGTTTAAAAAAACTTCAAAATGATTTGGGGCAAATAAATTTAATCTATTAATTTGGTCCAAATTGCTCCCGACTTATCTTAATTCATTCTCGCCATTCCTTATTTGATTAAAAAGGTTTTATATGGTGGAGTAGTAATCTTATTATGCCCTATATAATAAGAACTATTGTTTATGTACCTTATGAGCTTTGATGTTCAAGTTTTGTAAGGACGATTCATGCATCATGATTAATCCACTTGTTAATTACTTTCCCTCTTAGTTTCGGTTGAGTAGTATAAGTCCCATTCTTACTACTCTTTAGACTTTTCTCAGATTATCTTACGGTTATTAAATCTTGCTTTCTATAGTATGGCTTGTACCAAGGTAATGCTCTGTAAGTCCGTTGGACCCAAAGGAGTTCCTCATCACTAGCTTGCCCCTAGGAGTGATGGTGCTAGCAGTAGCAGCTTTTGGCCTGATCCCTAGGTTGAGGTATAGAGGCTTTCAGCAGAGTTAGCACAGGCTACTAGAGATAGGGCCTTGGATGCCATCCAGGTGGGCAAGATATAGGATCAATTGAGGTGTCTTACCACCGCTCACAAGAACTGTGAGCGTATGTTAGTTCGTATGGTGGAAGGAAGAAATGAAGCTTGGCATAGAGAAGATGTAGCTAGAGCCCGAGTTCATGAGTTAGAGTTTTATGTAGAAGACTTAGAAGAATATTATACCAATCTGCATGAAGAAGTCCATAGGCTGAACAATCTCCTAAATCTAAATCATGAGCCTCAGGCAGATGCAATGGACCCAGGTGTCATCATAGCAGATGATGATGAGCCTAAAGAGGCAGAAGAAGAGGATCTAGAAGAAGTAGTGGTGGTCAATGAAAGTGATGATGAAGGCAGAAATGTTTCTGGAATGGATACCGATCCTGAGGTTTGATGTGATCAAGGAGAAGAGTAGAGTTGTAATATAGTGAGTTCTAGTCTAGCTGGGTAGTCTTGCTTAAGTGCAGACTTGTGTATAAATAAGTAAACCCATTGTATTGTGTTTGTAGTAAGCTCTTTTAATATTTCAATAAATGCTTGTGAGTAAAGTTTGGTTTGTCATGAACAGATGCCTCGTACTCAGGCTTTGGATATTCCTGGTTCTTCACAAGATGAGGGTGGTGTTCCTGATCCACCACTAGTTCCACCAACTTTGGCTGATGCTATCATGGCACTAGTCCATTTGACCGTAGATAATGCTCGGTTGCTTCGGGAGTTAGCTCAAAGCAATCAAAATATGATGCAAGGGAATTGTGGCCGTAATCATCAAAGGTAGGAAGCTACATATGTTGACTTCATGGATACACAACCACCAGTATTTACCAAGGCTGATGAACCACTTGAAGTTGATGATTGGCTTCGTACCATAGAGCAGAAGTTCAACCTCATTCCATGCACTGAATTCTAGAAGCCTCTTTTTGCTGCCCAATAGCTTAGAGGTGCAGCAGGTGCTAGGTGGGTGAACCTTGTGGCCATGCAACCAGCCGATACTCGGTTAACTTGGGTCGAGTTCCACATTGCTTTCTATGCCCATTATATTCCAGATGGAGTTATGGCCATGAAGCTTGATGAGTTTCTTGCTTTGAAGCAAGGTGATCAAATAGTCATGCAGTATGTGGGCAAGTTCAATCAACTTTCACAGTATGCACATGAGCATGTTAACACAGATGCCAAGAAGAAGTGGTTCATGCATGGTCTTAGTACCAAACTTCAGACCATGATGACTACCTGCACAAATGTCATGTATCATGAGGCAGTTAACATTGCTATTGCTTTAGAGGAAAAATATCGACAGCATAAGGAAATTAAGAAGAAAAAGAGCATGCCATCTGGGTGTTTTGGTGGCAATCAAAAGAGACAGAAGATAATTTATCATCCGACGAATCACTACCGTCCTCCTTATCGCCCGTCATAGTTCCAAGCCGATCAACAACCAAATGTCCATCCTGCCATAACTTACCCGAACTCACAACAGACAAATGCTCCTGGTGTTCATGCTCCAACACCCCAAGGCCACAATTACCCATGTTTCAATTGTGGGAAGTCAGGTCATTTCTCTAGGGAATGCCCATATCCTAAGCAGTATAATCCGAATTTTTAGAAGGCTCCTGGAAATCAACAACAGGGTCAAGCTTAGGACAAGAACAATAACCAAAATGCTCAGAAGGGCAAAAATGAAAAGAAGACACAATGGGTTTTCTATACTCAAGCTGGGGAGATTCTAGAAGGGGAACCCGTGATGCTGGGTATGTTTCCTGTCGCTGATCATCCTATAGTTATGCTTTTTGATTCTAGTGCATCTCATACATTCATCAATAGAACCTTTGTCATAAAGCATGAAATCCAAATTGGGGAAACAAAGAAGAATTTTTATATACAGTCGCATGGGGGATGTCTATGTACTAAGGAAATGGTGTACCAGGTACCCATAAACCTGGGTGGGTACATTTTTCCCACTACCATGATTATTTTAAAAGATCAGGATATAGATGTGATCCTAGGTATGAACTGGATGTATCAGCATAAGGCTGTTGTAGATACTTTGAATAGGACAATAAGGTTGAGTTTGCCAGATAGTAATTCTCAGCTTCTTATCCAACTTCCAATCTTAAAGAGATCAGTGGAAAAAGATTGTGCAACTTCCGTCAAATAGATTAGAGATATCCCTGTAGTCTATGAATTTCTAGATGTTTTTCCTAAAGATTTACCCGGTCTACCACCTGATAGAGATATTCAGTTTAGAATAGATCTTAAGCCTGGAATAGCTCCAATCTCTAGGAGAGCTTATATGATGCCTCCTAAGGAATTAGCTGAGTTGAAGACTCAATTGCAAGAGTTGATTGATAAAGGTTTTATCCAACTTAGTTCATCACCTTGGGGATGTCCTGTAATTTTTGTGAAAAAGAAAGATGAGACCCTGAGATTGTGTGTTGACTATCGACCATTGAATGAAGTGACAATTAAAAATAAATATCCCTTACCTTGGATAGATTTACTCTTTGATCAACTGGCTGGAGCTAAGGCTTTCTCCAAGATTGATTTGAGGTCAGGATATCATCAAATCAAAATTAAGCCTGAAGATATTCCCAAAATGACATTTACCACTAGATATGGATTATATGAATACCTGGTAATGCCTTTTGGTTTGACGAATGCCCTAGTTCACTTCATGTATCTGATGAATTCAGTGTTCATGCCTGAGCTAGACAAGTTTGTAGTAGTCTTTATTGATGACATCTTAATATATTCCAAGAACAAGAAAGAACATGCTGAACATCTCAGAGTTGTTCTGACACGTCTAAGAGAACATCAGTTATATGCCAAGTTCAGTAAGTGTGACTTCTGGTTAAAGGAAGTGTAGTTCTTAGGGCATGTCTTGTCAGCTAAAGGAGTTGCAGTAGATCCAAGCAAAGTTAAGGATATACTAGATTGGAAACCACCAATCACTATTCATCAGGTTCGAAGTTTTCTGGGAATGGCGGGTTATTACCGTCGTTTCATTCCAGATTTCTCTAGAATATCCAAGTCCATCACTGGATTGTTGAAAAACCAAGACAAGTTTGTCTGGTCACCTGACTATGAAGAAGCTTTCTAGATCTTGAAGAGATTATTAACCACTGCACCAGTGTTAGCACAACTAGATATCGAGAAGCTGTTCGACATTTATTGTGATGCTTCTGGTATTGGTATTGGATGTGTATTGATGCAAGAAGGTCGAGTCATCGCCTTTGCTTCCAGACAACTTAAGCGACATGAAGAACATTATCCAACCCATGATCTGGAGTTAGCAGCAGTTGTCCATGCTTTGAAGATTTGGCGGCATTACCTGCTTGGTAATACTTGTCATATTTATATAGATCACAAGAGTTTAAAATATATCTTTACTCAATCAGAATTGAACATGTGGCAAAGAAGATGGTTGGAATTGATTAAAGATTATGACTTGGAGGTGCATTACCACCTTGGTAAGGCAAATGTGGTTGCAGATGCACTCAGTCGTAAGAGTCATTGCAATTGCATGACCGTGAAGACAATGGATCCAACTTTATGTCATGAGATGAAAAAGTTGAATATAGAGATAATTCAACAAGGTAGTTTGACCAATATAACTGTTGAATAAACTATTCAAGACCAAATTATTGCCGCTCAGAAAGAAAACAAGGGTATAGCCCATATCAAAGAAAGAGTCAGGAATGGAAAAGTGGCATGCTTCAAAATAGATGATGCAGGTGTGCTATGGTTCAAGGATCGCCTTATGGTACCAAAGGTCCCTGAGTTGCGACAGTTGATTCTTGAAGAGGCACATACCACTAGGTTCTCTATTCATCCGTGAAGTAATAAGATGTACCATGACTTGAAACAGAGATTTTGGTGGACCAAAATGAAGATAGAGATTGCTTGATATATAGCCAAGTGTGATACTTATCAAAAAGTAAAAGCTATACATTTGAAGTCTGTTGGAGAGTTACAGCCATTGCCTATTCTAGCTTGGAAGTGGGAGGATATTAGTATGGACTTTATCATCGGTCTACCCAAGACATCAAAAGGTTTTGACTCAATATGGGTTATTGTAGATCGACTGACTAAGTTAGCACATTTTCTTCCAGTCAAGAGTGTATATCCCACTATCCAATATGCCAAGATGTGTTTAGCACGAATCGTGAGCTTACATGGTGTACCAAAGACCATTGTGTCAGATAGAGGTACACAGTTTGTTTCCAACTTTTGGAAACAATTGCATGCTTTGATGAGTACTAAACTTCTATGTAGTACTGCTTATCATCCATAGACTGATGGTTAGACTGAAAGAGTAAATCAAATACTTGAAGATATGTTAAGGTGTTGTGTCCTTAACTATTCCAATAAGTGGGATGAATGTTTGCCTTTGGCTAAGTTCTCATACAACAATAGTTATCAAGAGAGCATTAAGATGGCTCCGTTTGAAGCACTCTATGGTCGTAGATGCCGAACATCGCTAAATTGGTCTAAACCTGGGGAAAGATGGTTCTTTGGAGTTGACCTTGTGAAAGAAACAGAAGAGAAGGTTAGGCAGATACAAAATAATTTGAAGATAGCTCAGTCTCGACAAAAGAGTTATGCAGATAAACGACGTTGACCATTGGTGTTTAACAAGGGAGATTATGTATATCTGAAGGTATCACCAATGAATGGAGTCAACCATTTCGGTGTTAAAGGCAAGTTAGCACCTCGTTATATTGGACCATTTCAAATATTGGAGAGGTGTGGAAAGGTGGCATATCGCTTGAAGTTACCAGAACATCTCTCAGCTATACATGATATGTTCCATGTCTCCCAGTTAAAGAAATGTCTTCAAGTGCCTGATCAAAATATTGATATTGAAGGAGTGGAACTTGAACCTGATTTGACCTATTCAAAATATCCTATTCGAGTTCTGGATCAGAAAGACCGTGTCACACGAAGGAGGACAATCAAGTTCTACAAGATACAATGGAATCAACAATCAGAAGAAGAAGCTACTTGGGAATCCGAAGATTTCTTGCTAGAACAGTTTCTGGAGTTTCTTGCGTCGATATAGAATAATGTTAGTTGTGTTTTGTCTTTATGAACAATGTTTTGTAAAGAGACCTTAGCTCTTTTATGGTTAAGTTTTGAATGTTTTTGCTTGACACATTTCCTTTTCCATTACTTTATCCTAGGACTTTTAAATCTTAGGATGAGATTTCTTTTAGGGGGAAAGGTTGTAACACCTCTGGTATTTTAAACACTAAAATATGCCACATCATCATATGCATTGCACATCATTTTTGAGTTAGTGAAAACTTTGATAATGCATTCACTAAAACAAGTTTACTTTTATGATTATTTGTGTTGACTTGTATGGATGAATCAAGTTCATAACTCTAGTATTAAATTTGAATTCCAAAACCCTAATTTCCAGCCTTTAAATTCTGCCCTAGAAAACCTAATTCAAAATCTAAGCACATTTTGGGGTTGAGCCTAAAAGGAAAAATGTAGAGCTTGTCAATGTGTACAAAGTTGGTTTTTAGAGTTTTCAAAGTTGTTATGTAAAATTTGGAGTAATTTAAAAGGGGATAAATTCTTAAAGTGTCCCCTTTTGATTTCAAACTTGCATTTTCAAATCTAGACAGAATTAGGGTATGGTTATTAAAGCAAAGTTGTAGAACTTTGAATTTGGAACAACTTTTATTTTTGGAGATTTTTGAGTTTCCATACAAATTTGAGAGTAATTTGAGAAATTTAGTGAGTGGCAATTCAGTAATTTGCTTGAACAGTGCAAGCAGGAAGCTCTCGCCACCGGCCATGCTTCCACTGACTTCTATGCGCGTCTGTGAGTGCCACCTCCTGCTTTGACATGTCCGCATTGCCATAACGTGTCGAGCGCACCTTCTTCCGCCACCCTCTGCTCGCCTGATAACTCTGGGCGCCGTCCAATCGCTCTCTCCCTTCCCTCTGTTTTTCTCGTCACCACCGCCCTGCTCCATCGAGCTCATGCCGGAGCCACCGAGCCTTCCCATCTCTAACTAGTGTCACCACCATAACCGTGTTTGCCTAGCGCACCCATAGAGCCATCTAGCTAAGCCTCTCTCTCCCTGGAGTGCCCGGCGTAACGTCGTCTTCCTCCTCTCTAGCGAGATGGCACCGTGATCCACTCCACCGTAGACATGGAGTTCTGGTGGGCTTCTCACTTCGCCGTTTATTGTTTCATGACCCTCATGATTTAGCGTTGGCAGTTTGCTTTTGTCGGAACGGAGCTTTGCCGTGAGTTCATGCCGCCGCCATCGTCTCCAATGTTGATGACTTAGCTCCGACTCACCGCAGCCATCGTTCTTGAGCGCATTAGCTTCGGGGTGAGCCACTAATCATGCATGTGTGGTCTTTTTAACCTCTACCATACCGTAGCCACCGAACCATGGGACGCCAGTGAGTTTTGCTCCGCCGTGCCGCTGCGCTCATCGCTGCTTGCGTTGTAGAGCGTTGGGGGTTCTACTAAGGGCTCGGGTAAGTTCGTTAGGAGTTGCTGAGTACGCCGAAGACCTTTGTATCGCCGGTGAAGTCATAGATCGCCGGGCGCATGTCAGTCGTGCTCCGCTGAGCCACCATCATCGCTGGCAAGGTCACTCTAGTGACCTAGAGCTTCAACATGTGCCACCGGTGTGTGCGCAATGTCTTGGAGGTCATGTTGGTCTGAGTCCTGTCGCCGAAGACCTCATTGCTGGCAAGAACACACCGGTCAGAGGCTCGACGACGCGCTGCTCTCACTGACGGGTGGGACCCTGATGTCAGTGACCGTTTATTAAAAATGAAATTTTCTATTTTTAGAAATGATTAAATAGTGCTGTGATTTGTTTATTTTGTGTAGAATTAAATAGAGCTCCAAAAATTATGAAAATTTTTGTGTGACCTCTATGTGATGTAAACTTTTTATGAAAAATATTAAATATTACTTTTCAGTAAATTTCGAATGTGATAAAAATTTCTCATATTAATTAAGAAATGGGATTTCATGATTTTTCTAGGCTTATATAATTATCCAAAAATTATGAGAATTGTTTTTACACTTAGTTATCATGTGGTGAGACTTCAAAAAAAGTTTGAGCTCAATTGGAAAAAGTTGATTTATTTCATAATTTTGAATTAATTTTTAATTAATAAAAACAAATATTAACCCATAATGACTTAGGTGTTGTTTGAATTTGGGATTGAGTGATGACCTTGGTACAAAAGCATAAGATGATCCTGGGCATTTAAAGTAAGTGTTTGAGTTTATAAAAAAAAGGTTTAGTTAGTTTTTGGCTTGTAACTATACCGCGAAGGAAAGTTGTATTCAATTTATTAACTTTTGCATCCATCGTGAAGCATCATGTTTTATATCTCGCATCATTTTAAACATGGCATTATTACTATGTGTAGTGAACGAAAGTGAGAATGTGGTAGTCAACCAAGTTGTTGAGGGAGTTAATCCGCCTGTTGAGGTCGGGTTTGATATCTGTGGAACATCTCCGGAACCTAACTTTTCCGACAATCAAGGCAAGCCCCAGATGCATTTAAACCTACCTTGTGTATTACAAATTTATATCGCTTTTGTTTTTAAATACTGCATTAAGTGATTAGGAGTTGAGTGGAAACCTAATTGGTGCATTACCAACCTTGTTTTTCCATATCAACCTTGTTACCAGCTTCAATTCGAGAATGCCTAATTATGCTTAGCCATACTTAGACCGATAGAAGTCGGGTGATTACCTGTCACCTATGAGATATAAATGGATTTTAGGAGACGATTGGTTATTTATGTTATCATGAGATATAATCATGTGGAGCAATAAATCTAGACCGGGCGGACTCGGTGTATGAGAGCCACAAGACATGGATGTCTTGTGAGCGGGTTCTTTCCGCCTATGTCGGTTAAGAACCGTCCATTGTTGAATTGCATGAGGTGAGACTTTGTAGTACTGGCCACATACTCCGGTAAGCCTTAACTCAGCTATTCTATTACGAGAACGGCTACTCGCACACTTGGAGTGGAGAGATGGCGAGAGTAGCGTGTACCCATGTGGTAATGGGCTGGATTGGTGGCATACTATGCTCTCAGGTGGCACGGACCCATTCTTGTTTTAGAGGATCTGAGGGTAGGTTGGTATATGTAGGTCGGGGACCTACATATGTCGTGTGGTTGGGAATCCCTAGCTAGGTTATAATCGGTTCGAATCATCGTTGCTCCTCGGTTATGGAGACTCAACTCACTGTTCATCATCGTAGTTAATAAATGAAACTTAAGGAAGATTTGAGAAAGGGTTGATATGAAGTTCATGATCTCAATATGGATCATGGCAGATTCATATATGATCTTGATAAGGGTTATTTGTTGAAGGAAAGAATCTTGTTAGAGAGCTTTTACGCAAAAGAACTTTGATTCTTGCTAAAGCCCTACCTTGAATCCCCGAGCCTGCATTCCTAAGTTTTCTCTGTTTATACGTCAGTTTAGTCTTGTTGAGTACTTTTGTACTTAGGGTTTGTTAACCCTTGTTGCAGGTGAGCCTCATGGGTAGGTCTGTCTTTGACCGTGTTGCATGACGGTTGTTCAAATCAAAGATGTCGAGTAAATGTGTGGTGGCAGGGCACTTTTATTGCGTGTTTTGTTTTATGTTACTAAGCTACTCCACTACTATAGTTTGTAATAATAATTGTACTTAGTTTGTGAAACAACTGTTTTGGAACTAAGTTATTGTAAGACTTCCGCTATTTTACTCTGATGTATATTAATGAATAAACTGTTGTAATATTGTAATGACTCTATGATGAATCCTGCTCGGAAGAAATCGTGGATGATTCGGGTTTCCCGAGGACACCCGACAGGCTTCTTAAGTTACCGGGAACATATGCATAGTCGTCAGAAGTCATTGGACAATGACAGGTGCATGTGGGCCCTATAATTTAGGAGGTTCTACCACATATGCTCTATTTCATAGGCACATGCTCCATTTTGCTGATGTGCTCCATTATAGAGCTAGATGCTCCATTTTGCTGATGTGCTCCATTTCACCGGCACATGCTCCATTTTGCTGATGTGCTCCATTTCAGCAGCACATCCACCATTTCACTGAGCTGCTCCATTTGACTGATGTGCTCCATTAGGTGTGCAGCCATGTGTAAACGATATTCTTCTATCCTTAATGAAATAACCAATCCCCCCACACATCATATGGAAATGGAGTGCTGGCATCCATTGTGGCGTGTGGCCACATGGACACGATATTAATAAATGACCAATTTTGTTAAACAATCAATCACCTATGGATTTGTACATAGGATGGCCTGGAGAAGGAAGAGATAATCTGGTTTGTACCCGACCTAGAACCAAGTTGTAGAAATAAAATTCAAAGCTCCAATGAGGTATAACAATTAACAACTGAAAACAAAATAAACAAATAACAAACCTGCTTTGAGTATATCAGTATCTTGTCAAACTCCCTCCTTTCATCAAAAGAAGCAACAACTTCAGGGGTTGCCCTAGCCTATGACAAAGCTGCAGCTCTAACGAGGACCGGCTATGAGGTCTCAGGCAAAACTACATATCACAAGGATTTCCTGAGGTCCTCCAAAATGCCTGAAGGAACCATACAAAAAACTGCCAAAACTCCTAGGGGGCCTGGTTGCCCCTTAGGTATATTAGGGGAGAGGGTTCGGTTAGCAGAGACCTCAGGTAAAATGGTTTGAAACCACTAGTTTTTCGATGACCCATTCATAAGGCTCCACTAGAATGTCGGTCATGCCCCCCGACCTCCATGGTTGGCCAATGGCTAGTCGTGGCCAGCTTCGACTAGCTGCAGCTTGCTGCTGGCTGACCATGGCTAGCCAACGTGTGGCCTTTAGTGGCTGCATGCTATGTGACCGTACTAGGAGTTCAGCGTGATGTCCCTGGCTAGCTAGCTAGCTGGGGAGGCCAGTGTGTTGTTTACTCGTGGCCTCCCTGGCCGGTCAGCAGCCTGCGGTGTCGTGCTTTAGCGAGCTACTGCGGGCAGCTAGCTAGGTAGGGTGGGTAGCTTTTTGTTTGAACTGTTTCGATGATGCACAGCCTCCCTGGCTGGCCGACAGCTTGCGGTGGCCTAGTTTGGCGGGCTGCTGTGGGTGGCAAGAGTGTTGTTGGAACTATTTCAGTGACTCGCGGTCTCTCTTGCTGCATAGTAGCCTACGATGGCCTACTTCTGTGGGCTTCTGTGGGCACCCGACTGGCTTGGGAGTACGTGTTGTTGGAACAGTTTCGGTGGCATGCTTTTGGCCCATTGTTGGATAAGTTTTGGTTTCTGTCGTGCTATGTGGACTTTTAGTTGTCGTCCTCTCAAGCAGACTCACCGTGCTTAGCGCGGAGGCATGCTTTGGATGGCTAAACCATCATGGATACACTAGCGCATGAGTTGTTTTAGACCTACGACTACTTGGAGGACCCCCACTAATGTGCGGCCGACTCCCGGCGCCAGTGTCCCTTCATTTGTGCGGGCACCTTTTGCTTGCTGCATTGAAAAGTGCTTGTGAGATGCTACTTGTTTCATGGGAAGTTGCGAGGACACAACATATTTATGTCAAGCACATCCTCTGGGTGTGGCTCGTCGGCTTCAGGGTACTTGTGGGGTTGCCTTGTGTTGTCATCTGCCTAGGTCGGCAAATCCATCTCTGGGAGAAGCAGCTCCCTGCTCCTTTAAGGTACCCCAAGAAGATTGTTGTCAAGGCATTCTTCCTATTCATGGTAAGACTTGTTGTTGGAAAAATTTGGTAATCATCACACTTGTGATCGTGGTGTTTGGACCATGGATGAGGGTGACCAAGACTAGTCAGTGCAACTGCCATACTATCTGTTGTTTCATTTGTGTGCTCTTATCCCTAGTTGCTAGATCGCTGAGATCAAACAAGATCTCGCTATGATAGTTGCAGTTAGTTGGTGTTGGGCTTGGCTCCCTGCTGTTAAATCAAACACAATCTCCTATGGGCCTAGTCCAGTTTGTATAGGAAATCAAACAAGTGTTGTTTCACCACTTGGGACAGGCAGTGGCTAGCCTGGATAAGTTATTGGGTTCTCTAAAGCTAGTTTTTTTGAACCATAAGAATTATGAGGAGGTAGTGAGAGATTTCAATGCATCTCTGGGAGAAGTACCTCCCCTATCATTTAAGCTGTCCCAAGAAGATTGTTGTCAAGGCATTCTTCCTATTCATGGTAAGACTTGTTGGAAAAATTTGGTAATCATCACACTTGTGATCGTGGTTTTGGACCATGGATGAGGGTGAGCAAGACTAGGCAGTGCAACTATCATACTTAGGCCTATGATGACACTAAAACTAGATGATGGATGACATGGCTCACTTGGTTAATTGATTATTATGTCTGAGGCTCTTAATTTCAACAACACTAATTGTATGTTGCAAGCCGTATTTTATTTGTAATGCAACACTAATTTATTTGTTCAATGAATTTTTGTTACCTCTATGATATATGTTGTTTCATTTGTGTGCTCTTCTCCCTAGTTACTAGCCTCACTGAGATCAAACATGATCTCGCTATGATAGTTGCAGTTAGTTGGTGTTGGGCTTGGCTCCCTGCTGTTGAATGAAACACAATCTTCTATGAGCCTGGTCCAGTTTGTATAGGAAACCAAACAAGTGTAGTTTCACCACTTGGGACATGCAGTGGCTGGCATAGGCTAGGCCTACGTGCCAAGCCAGCTTCAGGATGGATATCAAACATGCACGCCCTAGAGTGCTCAAAGCAAGCCATCGCTCTGGATAATACATCTTACTGACATTTGATAAGTATGTTATTTGTATATAGTAGAGGTACCACATATAACCTTGTTGGTCACATGATGTTATGCAAAATATCAGAAGTACCAAACATTACCTTGCTCAACAAATGATGTTATGTATCTATACCCGAGATCAGCCTCCAAGATTTCGTCCATCAATGAAAAACAATGACCCTTGTATGCCTCTGGGGCGGAAACCAGCATTTCTGAGCAAAAACCTTGCAAAAGTAAGCTCATTTGATTCTAATTTCCAAGCATGGTTGGTTGGATGGATGTCGAGGAATGGCTAGAACTCAAATCGAGCATGACGGATATGCCTGATGAGGTCACGGAAATAAGTCATGAGAGAAGGACAAGATGACATCAGGACAAAAATGTCTCACGCGAGAGGCCCCAAGGCACGGTTGGAAATGCCTAAGTCAGTCTAAGTCAATGGCACGAAGAAAACAAGCCAAAACCAATGAAAACGGGACAAAAACAGGTAATGTGACATGGAAATGAGTCAAATCAGGCCACTAAACATGCATGGAAATGGCTAAGTCAGTCTAAGTGAAGGGCACGGTGAAAACGAGCCAAAAATGGGCCACGGATGGGATGGAATGGGCTGTGGCTCCCGAGCCCACCAAGGTGGCTGACGGGGCCCAAGGGACCCACCCAACGTGGCCCCACACGAAAAGTCCAAGGTTCGGTCCATCCGTGAAAAACAACGATTGTCGGGTGCCATCGAGGCAGAAACTAGCATTTCTGTTCAAAAACTAGGCAAAACTGCATATCACAAGGATTTCCTGAGGTCCTCCAAAATGCCTAAAGGAACCATACAAAAAACTGCCAAAACTCCTAGGGGCCTGGATGCCCCTCAGGTATATTAGGGGGAGAGAGTTCGGTTAGCAGAGACCTCAGGTAAAATGGTTCGAAACCACTAGTTTTTCGATGACCCGTTCATAAGGCTCCACCAGAATGTCGGTCACGCCCCCCCAGCCTCCGTGGTTGGTCGATGGCCAGCCGTGGCCAGCTTCGGCGGGCTGTAGCTTACTGCTGGCTGGCCATGGCTAGCCAACATGTGGCCTTTAGTGGCTGCACGCTATGTGACCGTACTAGGAGTTCAGCATGACGTCCTTGGTTGGCTGGCTAGCTAGGGTGGCCAGCATGTTGTTTACTCGTGGCCTCCCTAGCCGGTCAGCAGCCTACGGTGTCATGCTTTAGCGGGCTGCTGTGGGCAACTAGCTGGGTAGGGTGGGTAGCTTTTTGTTTGAACTATTTTGATGATGCGCGTCCTCCCTGGCTAGCTGGCAGCTTGCGGTGGCCTAGTTTGGTAGGCTACTATGGGTGGCTAGCTGGCTAGGGTGGCAAGCGTGTTGTTGGAACTATTTCAGTGACTTGCGGTCTCTCTCGCTACATAGTAGCCTACGGTGGCCTGCTTTTGCGGGCTTCTACGGGCACCCGATTGGCTTGGGAGGAGTACGTGTTGTTGGAACAGTTTCGGTTGCATGCTTTTGGAAGGTTGTTGGATAAATTTTGGTTTCTATCGCGCTCTGTGGACTTTTAGTTGTTGTCCTCACAAGCGGACTCATCATGCCTAGCACGGAGGGATGCTTTGGATGGCTAAACCGTCATGGATATGCTAGCGCATGAGTTGTTTTAGACCTATGACTGCTTGGAGGACCCCCACTGATGTGCGGTCGACTCCCAGCGCTAGTGTCCCTTCATTTGTGCGGGCACCTTTTGCTTGCTGCGTTGAAAAGTGCTTGTGAGATACTACTTGTTGCATGGGAAGTTGCGAGGATAGAACATATTTATGTCTAGCACATCCTCTGGGTGTGGCTCGTCGGCTCCAGGGTGCTTGTGGGGTTGCCTTGTGTTGTTGTCTGCCTAGGTCGTCAAATCCATCTTTGGGAGAAGCAGCTCCCTACTCCTTTAAGCTACCCCAAGAAGATTGTTGTCAAGGCATTCTTCCTGTTCATGGTAAGACTTGTGATCGTGGTGTTTGGACTGTGGATATGGGTGAGCAAGACTGGGCAGTGCAATTGCCATAGTATCTTTTGTTTCATTTGTGTGCTCTTCTCCCTAGTTGCTAGATCGCTGAGATCAAACAAGATCTCACTATGACAGTTGTAGTTAGTTGGTGTTGGGCTTGGCTCCCTGCTGTTAAATCAAACATAATCTCATATGGGCCTAGTCTAGTTTGTACAGGAAACCAAACAAGTGTAGTTTCACCACTTGGGATAGGCAGTGCCGCAGTGGCTAGCCTGGGCAAGTTATTGGGTTCTCTAAAGCTAAATCCAGTTCTTCGTTGTTCAATTTTATTTTCAGTTGTTTATGGAGCTGATGTTTTCAATTAGAAGTCTAGATTCTAGAAAGCAAATATTGGTTTAGTTCAATTAGAATTCAAGAAAGATGTTTATTACTTCTTGCATTCCTCTGGATAGAGCACTCAGGTAGATAGACTTGCCAACATATGTTTTTTTTGGGGGGAAAAGAACCATAATAATTCTAGGATTCCTATACGAGTACATGTGGAGTAGGAAATTACAAAGCTATTGGCAAGCCGAATATAGCATGACACTATGATTGAGCTAAATGTTTTAAGAGAGGAAAACTAAAAATGCGGAAACCAACAACAGTCCACAAATATTGAAGAGATGTTCAGAATATACCACACGATATTCGACATTATTACTACTAAATTTCACCTTGTCTAAGAAGACTGCTGGACACACATGACTGCACATCCCTAGAGGCACTTGCTCTAGGCTGGTCATCTTTAGATGACACTCCCATTGCTGTAGAAATGCAAAAGTTTTGAAAGTAACATCAGATGGCCGATGAATTAATCAAACTTTGCCAAACTGGACATTTGTTTTCAGATTTTGACCAACTAGTACTAATGGCTAACCAAAAAGATAAACAACAATAACTAATTATCCACATATCTAAAAGATATTAACCACACTTGATCAAAAAGAGAAGATGAACTCAGTTCCAAAAGAACACTTCCGTAGGTATCATCATCCACATTTATATGTTGTCGAGTGAAGTCATAACCATTCATAGCTAACGAATGTACAAGGTTTCAGGAAGGCACAGCACAAGAATTATTTCTAAACTGTAGAATTTGGAGACACAATTTGTAATTGGCCAAACAATTTGGCTATCTCACACAGCATTAATTTTGCAAGATCTGAATGCAATATTTGCCTCACATCTGAACTTAACTTATTCTGTGTTCATTATCAATTGTTCTATTTACACATATTGTACATGTTAAATCAGTGCTTTACTGTTAAACTAATAAAACACCTTTAACTTATGTTGTCATGTTCTAAGGATTGAGCAAACTGGTAATTGATCGTTGCTATGGTCTGTTAGGCTATTTGAGGAGATGTTATCGCTGTCATCATCCTTGCACCTTGACTCCTATAGTGCGGGTCTTGAACTTCCTCTGATCACTTGTAAGAAGTACAAAAGGGAGGTGAGAGAGCTAGTCTCCAAAAAATCAGAAACCATGTGGAGGAAGTTCTACCGGTGCAATAACGATAATGCAGTAACTTTCTCCATTTTTGCTCAATTCATAAGTTATATGGTTTAGGGAATTTAGAAGGCTCAAGGCTTTCTTTTCTGCAGGATGGGACTCGATGTGATTTTTCTGCTGGCAAGCGAGCTATGTTGTTTTGTTAATCAGGGAGGGGTTTGTCACTAATAGCGACCAAGTCACTAATTTCATAATGATCGCACTTAATGATCATAGCAAAGCCTTAGAGTCTCTTACCACATCCATCAGAGACATGAAGCGAAAGCTAGATAACCTAGAGGGGTTCATGAAGCAAGAGCTGGTGGTCATGAAGCAAGAGCTGGATAAGCTGAAGGCAGCCATAGTTGAAAATGAGGAAAACAAGAAATCAATGGCTTCTGCATTAGAACATATGAAGGGTGATCTGCAGAAGCTAGAAGGGTCAACTACAGTTAAACCTAGGATGTTGGGAATGTGTTCACTAGGTTTGCTGCTTTTGGCCATCTTGATTGGGTGGTTTCTAAAGGGACTTAAGAATGGGGAGGAGGCATTTAGGCGACTTGTGCTGAGCCCTTAGGTGCATCTTCCTACTGATGGGACATGTGAGAGTCAAAGGACACAAGCCACAAGGGAACCTATTGATGCTCATATCTATTTTTGGTTGCTTTATGATCATGGCTGATTAGTTGGAAAACTACATGATCTTCTTTTGTTTATATTATTCACTTCTCTTTAGTTACATTGCTAAGTCTGCTGTGCCATTCTGTTAGTTGCCTATCTCTGAATCAGAGATGTTGGTTGCCTAGTTGGTTAGGGTTCTGGTTCTGAGCTTTTTGTTCTGTCTTTCTAAACAATTTCATGCATTTTGTAATTTTCGTGTACAGTTTTTTCTATCTATCGTCTAATAATAAAACTAGCGGCAAAGCTTTTGCCGTCCTCTATGCATGGGTGTGATCAGAGCAAAACAAGCCTGAAAATAATCGGGCTAGCCTGAGCTAGCCCAAACAACTTTAGCCCAGTTGAAGCCCAGCCCAGCACTTTTATTGACATCAACTCCTCAGAAACATCCTATTGACTTCAGCACACCTGTCAAAAGGAGCACACCTTGCAAAAGCAACACGTAGAGCAAAAGGAGCACCCCAGTAACATGCATGGGCGTGATCAGAGCAAAACAGGCCTGAAAACAATCGGGCTAGCCCGAGCCAGCCCAAACAACTTGGCCTGGTCGAAGCCCTGCCCAGCACTTTTATTGAGATCAACTCCTCAGAAACATCCTATTAACTTCAGCACACTTGTCAAAAGGAGCACACCTTGCAAAAGCAGCACGTAGAGCAAAAGGAGCACCCCAGCAACATGCAGTTCTAAAAAAAAACAAACATGTATTGATGCACAACTTACAATTCTTTGAGATAACTTGGTGGACCTGGTTTGGCGATTTGGCCGAATGGGCAGTGCATGCTCAATCTTTTTTCTCCAAATCTTGGTCGTCCTGCACTTAGGGGAAAACAATAAGTACAAGATATTTTGCTATAGTTCTTAAATTTGCTGGGGTGCTGCTTTTGCAAGGTGTGCTCTTTTTGACAGGTGTGCTAAAGTCAATAGGATGTTTCTGAGGAGTTGATCTCAATAAAAGTGCTAGGCAGGGCTTCGATCGGGCCAAGTTGTTTGGGCTGGCTCGGGCCAGCCCAATTGTTTTCAGGCCTGTTTTGCTCTGATCACGCCCATGCATGTTGCTGGGTGCCCCTTTTGCTCTATGTGCTGCTTTTGCAAGGTGTGCTCCTTTTGACAGGTGTGCTGAAGTCAATAGGATGTTTTTGAGGAGTTGATCTCAACAAAAGTGCTGGGCAGGGCTTCGACCAGGCCAAAGTTGTTTGGGCTGGCTTGGGCTAGCTCGATTGTTTTCAGGCCTATTTTGCTCTGATCACGCCCATACATAGAGGATGGCAAAAGCTTTGCCGCTAGTTTTATTATTAGACTATAGATAGAAAAAACTATACATGAAAATTACAAAATGCATGAAATTGTTTAGAAAGACAGAACAGAAAGGTCAGGACCAGAACCCTAACCAACCGAGCAACCAGCATCTCTAATTTAGAGATAGACAACTAACAGAATAGCACTGCAGACCTAGCAACGTAACTAAAGAGAGGTGAATAACAGAAACAAAAGAAGATCATGCAGTTTTCCAACTGATTAGCCATGATCATAAAGCAACCAAAAATAGATACGAGCATCAACAGGTTCCCTTGTGGCTTTTGTCCTTTGACTCTCACATGTCCCATCAGTAGGAAGATGCACCTTAGGGCTCAACACAAGTCGCCTGAATGCCTCCTCCCCATTCTTAAGTCCCATTAGAAACCACCCAATCAAGATCGCCAAAAGCAGCAAACCCAGTGAACACATTCTCAATGTCCTAGGTT